>NC_141685.1:1092835926-1093495672 GCF_964263255.1 Lissotriton vulgaris
AAATTTCATCTTTCAAGGAGTCATAAATCAATCAAAACCCAAAGGAAAAATACCAGAGGTAATACATCCGAAATACCCTGAAATCTCATTCCTCTGTACACATATACAATTATATACATATATACATACTATCAGGTTAAGACATTTTGTCTTTGCAATTCCATCAACTGTTTTTAACATTCATGTACCAATATGAACCATCAGGTCTTCACCACTATTCATACCCCAAGGTGTTTTGGTATGAAGATCTATAATATACCTAGATTCGAGTCTACGAAGTTTCTTCAATCTATCCCCTCCTCTGATATTGTCAGGAACTAAGTCCAATCCATACCACAACAACTGATTTCGGTCACTTTGATGATTTTCTGCAAAGTGTCTCGCGACTGGATAGGCTTGATCCACCTTATCAATCGCTCTCATGTGCTCTAGAATTCGGATTTTAAATGGGTGCACTGTGCTGCCTATACATTTAAGCCCGCACAGGCAGACAAGACAGTACACCACATATGGTGTACTGCAAGTAATAAACTTGCTGATTTTCCTGACCATGCCAGTGTCTTGAATGGTATATGTAAGCGTCCGTTTGCTGTTACAGCACGCTTTACACTTATGGCATGGGTAGAAACCTTTCATACTTCTCAGGGTGTTACTTCTCGACGGGATTTTTTCTAAGTGGCTTCGTACCAGGTGGTCACAGTTGGATCTGGCCTTTTTAATGTGACTAGAGGATAAGCAGGGACATCATCCCCTATGACATTATCAGCTTTTAAAATATGCCAGTTTTTTTTAAGCATTTGTTTGAGGTGGTTAACTTCCGCTGAATATGGGGTAATTAATCGAAATTTCCCTCCATCAGTTTTTTTGCCTCTGCTTTGTTCCAGTAAACTATCCCTAGTCATGGCTCTCGCTTTGCAAAGCGTTTTATTCGGAGTGATAGGATTGTAACCTCGTACAATGAATCTGGCTACACTTTCGGTGGCTGCAGTTTCAAAATCCCCATCGCGTGTGCAGTTCTCCTGAGTCTAAGCAGTTCCCCATAGGGGATACTTTGCACTAGTTTGGGGGGGGGTGGCTGCTGGTTGCATATAGTATCGAATTGCCAGCAGTGGCCTTTCAATACAATGACGTTTCGATCTTTCCCCCAACAACTTGTATTTTCAGGTCCTGATAGTCCACAGAAGTCGGACTAATTGTCCCCGTGAAATGCAAGTTGTGATCGTTTTCGTTCAGGTATGCGATGTAGTGACGTGCAGTCTCCTCTGTCCCATGCCAGATGATAAATAAATCATCGATGTATCGATGCCACTTTATCACCGAGCCAATGAACATTTCGTCCCTGTAGGTTCTGGACACCTGCTCCTCCCACCAGCCAACGAACAAGTTCGCATAGCTGGGAGCGAAGCAGGTGCCCATCGCCGTGCCAGACACTTGTTTAAAATAGGTATCTTCAAAAAGGAAAATGTTATTATTTAAACAGAAATGCAGAAACTCAATTCACATACAATTATGTTGTGCGTATCTGAGCTGTCTTTTTTTCAGATACACCGTTACTGCTTCTATTCCCTTTGAATGTTCGATACAAGTGTAGAGACTTGTTATGTCCAGGACGATGAGTAAGTAGTCAGATTGCCATTGTACATTTTGGATTATGGTTAAAAAATCCTTGGTGTCCTTAACATAGGAAGATAATTTCGTTACTAACTTTGCTGGAAAATATGTATATATATGTATATATATATGTATGTATGTGTATATAGATATGTATATATAAATTACCTACTGCCGGTCGCTAGTAGGTAGTTATAGTTAAGACTTGATTTCTATTAAAAAGCAGTTTTCAGTTGTCTATATCTTTGGCTCCGGTTGATGAATCTTCACGAACATTTTAAAAAAATTCAACACTTACTATCACGTGTGTCTGGAAAGTCTTGGGGTGGCCCCTGAAGCTGGATGCCGAGAAAAAGAGGGGGACTCAAAATGTGTTTTTCCCATGTTAATTCCCATAGGACCTCTGAACACACCTATAGCCCGAACTGCTGGATGGAATTACACTAAATTTAGCAGAAAGGTAGATTTTGTTCAGCAGATCACGCTTTTTGTGATTTCGCGTAAATCTGTTCAGTAGTTTTAGACATATGAACTGGAAAATAAATCTGTGCTCTCATACAAAATTAATTGCTTTCACTGCCTTTAGTGGGCCTCCGAAGAAGGAAATGTCACATTCTCCTGCCGTCCAATTTCCATAGGGAGACTTGAAGCAGTTCTGTGTCTCCATGGCCCCCTCCTTTGGGGTGGTGCAGCTTCTACGGCTGGATGGCCGTTTAATTAATTTTGTACACCAAAGATCCTCGATTTGGAAGCGCACACAAGCCGGATTAATGTAGGAAAACAAAGGAGGGGGCCATGGAGACACAGAACTGCTTCAAGTCTCCCAATGGAAATCGGACGGCAGGAGAATGTGACATTTCCTTCTTCGGAGGCCCACTAAAGGCAATGAAAGCAATTAATTTTGTATGAGAGCACAGAACCCACTAATGGAAATAATTTCAGAAAAGACACTTCAAGATTCACGAAGGGAAAATAACCTATTACTACAACTCCCAGCATATAGCACAAACTGAAATAACCTGCTGCCAATTAAAGAGCATTATAAAAACGAACAGGCTGGAGTAAGTGCCTTTTCTGTTAAATCTTCGCCGATACAATGCAATGCCTGTGAACAAGGAGTTCAAATACTCTGAAACGTGTAAGGCAAGAATTTATTTCCGAAGGATGCAGTGCTTTGTTTGCCTACATTAATCCGGCTTGTGTGCGCTTCCAAATCGAGGATCTTTGGTGTACCAAAATATATATATATATATATACATACAAAAACTGTATAATGACTAGGAGCATCCTAGAACAAGGAAACTGCTAAAGATAACATCGGCAGAGGCCATGCGCAGAAGGACCTGAACCTCTGCCGCAAAGGAACCGGAGTCCCTGCCCGGGAAGAGCGTAGGAAAAAAGGGGGGCACAAGACAATGTGCAGAGCAACGCGTCTGGCGGAGAACCAACTGCCGACAAGGAAAAACCCAGAGAGGGTCTGAGCCAAGATGGAAGACCACGGACAGAAGCACTTCCTACCAGCAGAGATTGAAGGAGAGAACGCAGCCAACACTGTGGCGCAGGTCGGAGTAGCAAGCACCAGTACCTGTGAACGTATGTATACCCACATACCGTGCCAGAACTAAAATCGGAATAGAAACAGTTCCGGAAGTGGAACAGAACAACATGCTCATAAGAAACACGGGTTTACAGCTAAGACAGCCAACATAGGTAGAAGGGCCAAAGACAAGAAAATTAAGACGTGAACACACTGGGGTGCGCTAGTCGTGGTATGAACAAACAATACTCCTAAGAAATCTGTATACCCAGAGACAGGAGAGAACTACGGACCAACTGTAAAGGCAAACATGTAAGCTCCAAAGAGAGCTACGTCCCCGTTGTGGGTCTTACTAGAGGAGAAGTCCCACAACAGTAAGCAGCCATAACACGAGAAGCCTACAGCAGAAACTATGGGAAGATTCCCCAGAGGGAAAGAAGAGAACAATCCTAAGAGGACCTCGTGGGATCCCCTTGAAGGACCATCCAGTGACACCCGCCACCCAGGAAAAACGCTTCCAGTGGCAGGTAGAATGGCTATACAATAACCAACGAATACCCCACATAGGGCATTTCACATCCCTATAAAAGCAAGGGAATACCTCTTGAGACTAGCTCTCAGACAGAGGAGTCAAAAATGAGGGCAGAAGCAGCTGTCTAGCAGCTGTACAGACCGTCCAGGAAATAACAGCTTGAACCCGTGGACAGATACCAGAGAAAAGTAGCAACAATGCTGCGACCAATGCAAACGAGTTCAGAAGTCCGCAACAAAGGACGAGAAGCAACGTGACTCAAGGAAAACCAGACATGAGACGCTGAACCGCTGAGTCTGCATGACTGTCAAAAAGGTGAGCACCATCAAAGAGCAAATCTCAAAGATGCTCCTGAACATTTTCAGGAAAACTGCGATCACGCAGCCAAGCATGGGGATGCAGAACAACTGACCTGGCCGTAGCCCGACCCACACAGTTAGTGGTGTCCATAGCTGACTGAATAGAAAACAGTGCCAGTTCACGACCACCTTGGAGTATCCGAACCAGGTCAGTCCAAGGGCCTTCTGGTAGAGAGGGAAGAAGGCGCTCAACCGAGTACCGGAGGGCAAAAGTAGCTCGCGCAAACATGCAGGATGTTTTCAAGGACAGAAGACCCGAGCTCATGGATGCAAATATATGTCGACCATATGTCTTCAACCATCGAGACTCCAGAGTAGGTGGAAGTAACGGAGGA
Organism: Lissotriton vulgaris; assembly: GCF_964263255.1. Taxonomy (NCBI): domain Eukaryota; kingdom Metazoa; phylum Chordata; class Amphibia; order Caudata; family Salamandridae; genus Lissotriton; species Lissotriton vulgaris. The sequence continues at coordinate 1,092,840,301 of NC_141685.1, forward strand.
GAGGAAGAAGGCAGTGAGGCAGAGGCTGCCTAGACGACCAGCCCTTGAGCCCTGGGGTGGAGGGCAAAACAGACAGTGTCATCTGGAGCTGGGCCATGATGATGTGCGATAGCATGATCCACAGGGTCCCACGATGAGGGCCGTGCCCAAGTCCCTAGAAGAATGTTGAACAATGACTTGCAAAAAGGCAGTAAGGGCTCGAAGTCCGCGTCGCCCTGGTGGAGCAAATCCAACAAGGGATCAGAAGGCAGAGAGGCTGATGGAGGCTGGATCTGTAGAATGTCAGCAGCTTTGCAAACAACTCCCGCAAAAGCTGCACTAGCCTCCGTGGCCATTTTAGGTGGCGACAGCAGATCATCAATAGGGGACGGCTGCAGGCTAACACGTCCACCAAAAGCCAAAGACTCTGCAGCCTGAGGAGGACAAAGGCCTGGAAGCTCTCCACCGGAATACATCCTGGAGAACATGAAAGCAACACTGTGGGGGTGAACCCCCAGGGGCGACATCCTCCATGAGCAAAGGAGCAGCAAGGGACATCACTGGCGTCGAACAACGTCGAGACGGCGTCGCATCGACGCTGACGAGCGCTGAAGGAGACTCCATCGACCGGCGTTGGGACGGTGTTGACTCAACATCCACCGCAATGGGAAACTGCGGTGTGGGACGGCGTCAACTCGGAGACAAGTCCCCTGCTGCAGTGCATCAGACGTAATCGAAGGGCGCCCTACAGGACTGTGCCCTGACGCTGAAGGTGGGTTGCGGCCTGACGTCTGACTGGGAAGCCCCACCAGGCTGACTCCCAACGTCGCAGCGACTCCGGAAACAGAGTCAGGGGACTTGATTTGCACGAGGGCGAACCCGCCGGCAAGCTCCCAATCTGAGTCCCTACCCCCACTGTGGGGCCAAAAGGCACTCCAGGGAGAGGGGGCGACCCAAAAATTGTCTGCAAAGCCTGGAAATAGGCTTTTATCTGGATCCTTGTCGTCCCAACACCGGGAAAAGGTGTGTAGGTGGGGTCGACTGCTGAGGGGCCATGTCTGGTGAAGACCGGGAGCAGCGGGCACCGACGTCACGGCTACGTGAGGCTGACGGCCTCCGTGACTTCTTCCTGTGCTTACCTGCGGAAGGTGAGCGATGTCCGCAGGATCAATTCCGTGACCTGCCCCGAACAAGAGGCTCAGCTGGAGATGGAAACCAGTGACACTTGGACTCTGAACGGGACATCCGGGCAGAAAACAACTTCATCCAATGTTCCTGCAAGGACTTCAGCTTCAGGTGCCGACAGGCGTTGCGCTCCTTGAAGTCATGGTGCTCGCCCAAGCACCACATACAGATCACGTGCGGATACGTAGCGACATCTGGGGCATACAGGTCTCACACGATTTGAAGCCCGAAGGCATCGCACAATGTTCCCGGACGCGAAACGGCATCAGGAAGGCCTAAAAAACAAAACAGGCCAGAGGAACTGCTTCTCCTGGATCCGCGTTGCAGATGCGGAAAAGAAGGAAACTGACATCAGCGTGCCGGGAGGGACTTATATGGCTTCACTGACATCATATCCGTGGAAGACGTCAGTGCGGAGCCCTGTGACGCCATCACCCAGCACACAGAAGTACTGCTGCAAAATCTCCGGATCCAGACTGGCGCATTGAAAATATTCTAGGTTAAGGAATCTGTGGCTAGAGGTCTCTATAAGATAGGAAATATACTTTATATAGGGGCCCGGTCGCATCTGGAATGGGGGAGGGGGCATTCTAAGAATTCTAAATACGGCACCAGGACGGACGCATTGAGACGCCACCCGTTTGTGACTCAAGCAGGAATAGAGCTTGGAAAAGTTTAAAGGCTCCAGGTCAAGAAGGAAACCTACATGAAATGGTCTTTTGTTGGTGCCCGCAAAGAGTAGAGAATATTCACTCCAAGGGGACGATATTGGTTTTAAATAAGTTAACACCAGGACTAAAATAGGCGCAGTGACCCTTTAACTAAGGCAGTCCATCGCTGTGAATGAGACGCCCGATCTCTGCACAGATTTATGAAACAAGAGATCAACTAACTGTTATGCCCTCATACGAAGCACTTCAGGAACTATATGGTACGAAGGACTTTGGGGCAAACTTAAGTTATATCGCCTCAAATTTTAAAAGAACGGGTGTGAAAATACCACTGTCTTGAAAAAGAAGGTGTTATGTGAACATACCTTTGAAACGCGTTGACGCCCCTTGTGTAGCCACAAATCTATTTGTTTAAACATTACCTTAGATGTACATGAGGTGCATGGCATCAAGGTGCATGTGGTAAACATGTGTTAATTGATTAATGCAACCAATGACAAAGGTTACTGTCTGTTTTTAAACTCTCCTGCAATAATTTGTGCAGGATCAATCAGGTTTTATATTGAATGTATTGTAATTGTCTTTTTGTGATAAAAAGTATTTTCGATAAAATTGTTTTTATTGTGCAATATCTTGGGAGATATATTGTTTTAATAAACTTTAACCATCTTATTCGTGTACTATAGATTTTTGTACCAATATTTAGCAGACTCATGATTTGGATGTGGTTGATAGGGATGAAATTAATGTGATCAGAAGCGTGTACAACGTTTTTTTTTTATCTCTGCCATGCTTTTATGGCCTTTGGCCGAATAATGATTTATTTTATTTACCTTGACTTAACATCACTGATGAACTCATCCAGTGAGTGAAAGTGTTTCGTAATTGTTTCTGAGACTTCAAGATATATAGTACTGCATAAGTTGAATAAATATTCTTTCTAAACAAGTAATGAGTGAAACTGTTCGAAGATATGTCATCTGAGTGGGTGTGTGACTGTCTGTATCAGTGTGGGAGTGGGGGTCTGAGTTCTGTATGTGTGTGAGTGGATGTAAAGATGAACAAGGGGGTGTGTTAGTAGCTGAATCGGTGTGAGAGTGACTATGTTGGGGTGTGTGAGTAGCTGTATCGGTATGAGAGTGACTATGTGAGTGGCTGAATTGGTTATTGAGTGTGATTTGCTATATGAGTGGTTGCCTTAGAGGCAATATGGGTTTTGGTGACTCTGTGAGTGGGTTTATTAGTGGCTGCATGGGTAAGTTGTGGCTATATGAATGGATGTATGAGTGAGTGTATGTGAGTGGCAGTTTTGCACAGTAAGGGCCTCATTAAGTTGTCAGTCGGAAAGTATTCCAACTGATTCGGTTTCGGAATGGTTTCCGACCGACTTGGGTTCAGGGAGTCCGACTGACCGATTATGAGGTGTCTGAACGTTGTTCGGTCGAACTCCTATTGACTTCAATGGGAGCTTGTGTTCTGACCTACAACACAGGCTCCCATTGAAAAAAGGGGTGGTTGCAGAAAACCTTGCACCCTGTCATAGGCACCCTATGGTGCCTGCCACACTGTGCATGGTTGTAAAGAGGGGTCTCAGGGATAGCCCCACGGGCCCCTACCGGATGTCTCCGGGTAATGGGGGCTTGCTACAGGCCCACAAAGTAAGATTCCGACAGTCCATCTAACAGAACGATTCGGAAAGGCTGTCTGAGTCCAACATCGTAATTGCTTGGTCGGAAACACAGTCCGTAGAGACATACGAGTCAGCTCGACCGACTCAGAGTCTCGGAATGCCGTTTGGATGTGAGTTGGAACTGAATCGGAAAGTCCGAATGGTTTCTAACCATCGTAGTCAGTCGGAAATGTTTCCGAGTCAGTTGAAAACAAGGCTTCCGACGTGGATTTGAACTAACCGAATGACGTTCGGAGCCTTTCCGACCGACATCGTAATCGGCCCCATAGTGTCTATGTGACTGACTGTATAAGTGAGAGAGTGGAGTGTGAATGGGTATGTAAGTTGTTAACTGGATTAGTGAATGGATGCATGAGTAGCTGTATGGTAACATTAGTGGCTGTGTAAGTAGCTGTATTGGTGAGTGAGTGCTAGTGTGAGTGGCTATGTGGGAGAGTGATTGGTTATGTGAGTGGCTGTATTTATGGGCGAGTGAATGCTAGTGAATGGTTGTATGGGTGAGTGAGTGTGTGTGTGAGTGGCTGTAGGGGTGAGTGAATAGGTGTGTAAGTGGCTGTATGGGTGGGTGATTCGACTATGTTAGTGGCTGTAAAAGTGAGTGAATGGGTGTGTGTGAGTGATTGGATTTGTGAATGGGTATGGGAGTGGTTATATGTGTGAGTGGACATATGAGGTTGTATGGTGTGTGAGTGGTTCTGTGGAAAAAGTCATCAGTATGTCATTTAAGATGTCATCAGTGCTGTCATTTGAGATGTCATCAGTGATGTCAATGATGATGTCCTGAGTTAGGTAAAATGTGAGGTCATAAGCAGTGCATTATGGGGTGTAAGTTATAGTTTGCTCAGGTAACTGTAACTGCTAATTTTCAATGGTTTTGTATGAGTGAAATCTGAGCCTAACTATAATGTCCCTGTAACCTGTTTTTTTCAGTGAATTTCTAAGGTTTTTAAAAATTCTATTTCCTAACTATAGCGTCACTGTAACCTTTTTTTTATCTGTGAATTTCTACGTTTTGAAAACTTTTTAATCCTAACTGTAACATGTCACCTATGAGAGTGGGCGTGTGAGTGCCTGTGTGAGTGGGTCTTTGAGTGGTTAACTGTATTAGTGAATGGATGTGTGAGTAGCTGTATGGGTAAGTGAGTGGTTGTGTGAGTGGCTGTATTAGTGAGTGAATGGCTCTGTGAGTTGATCTATGGGTGAGTGAATGCTAGTATAAGTGGCTGTATGGGCGAGTGAGTGGGTGTGCGAGTGGATATAGGGGTGAGTGCATGGGTGAGTCAGTAGCTGCATGGGTGGGTGATTTGACTGTGTTAGTGGCTATATAAGTGGGTGGATGGGTGTGTGTGAGTGATTGGATTTGTGAATGGTATGTGAGTGGTTGTGTGTGTGAGTGGACATATGAGAGGTTGTATGGTGGTGTGTGAGTGGCTCTATGGAAAGTCATCAGTAATGTCATTTTAAGATGTCATCAGAGATGTCATTTGAGATGGCATCAGTGATGTCAATGACGATGTCATGAGTGGGGTGAAATGTGCGGTCATAAACAATGCATTATGGGGGTGTAAGTTATAGTCCGCTCAGGTAACTGTAACTGCTGAATTTCAATGGTTTTGGGCTGCGGCCTAGGGCCACAATCACATGCACGGTCATTGTGTGGCAAAATGCAGTGTCACACCCATAGCACGATATTGGTGGCAATGTTTCCAACATTAACATTCTTTGTTTACCTATGGTCATTGTCAATCTTAAAATCATGTGCGCACTGTATATGCCTTGCTGATTTAATGTCTCTATATGCTTTGTCCTTTGCTTATAAGTTTATGTGCACGCTTATTTCATGTGCGCGCTCGACACACTATATGTGTGAAGGTATGGTTTGCCCTTCTGTTCTGACCCATGGTTATGCAGCCTGTAAATGTATATGAGCCTTGTGTTCTATAACGTGCTTTATTTCTTACACAAAACACACTACAAGAATGCACTGTTTAACACCCTAATGTTTGCATTCTTGAAAATCACGGGACGATTCTCTGAAGAAGCGTTGTCACGTCCTTCACGCTTCAATCTCCTTGGGTGTGGCACGCCTATAAATAGAACCCACACCCAAGACAACGCGCTCACTATTCCTCGGCGTTTCTGGAGGCAGCAGTTGTTTCCGGTTTTCCCGCTGATGCAGGAAATCTTCTGAACTTCTCCGGTCTTCAAGGGTGAATAGAGGACAGTTCTTCAAGCGGTAAAATCATGTCTGTTTCGAGCCTACTGAACCTGGGTAAGAGTTTCTAGGAGATACTTTGTTCAAGAAGGAAAGGCATTTCTTTAATTTGTTGGGGAGAACTTAAACAGGAAACTTTGTCTCTAGACTTATTATGTAATAGGATTGAAGACTTTAGAAATTATTTGAATATTTTAAATACAGATACCGTTTTGGAAACTTTTGGACATTTGTCTAAGAACAATCTTCTCTTCGAGAATTGTACAAAGTTGCTTGGCAGGACCAGCACAGCTTTAAGAACAGAACCAAGTTTGGGAAAAGACTATACTCTCTCTCTTTATATATATATATACTGTTTTAAATCAACAAACCTACAGTAAGGAATGACAGGTGATTCATTTGATTTCAGTAATTTAATTAAGTATATTTAAGAAGCATGTTGAGCACCTGTGTTTGATGTATATTGGATTTCTGTTTCAGGTCTCCTTCCCCGCTGTTCCCTTTCCCAACACCCTTCCCCCACCTGGCCACTCTAATACTCTGTGTCATTACGACAAAACAGAATTGGAGATGCCTGGAGGTGGACCTTCTGACATCGAACAAGCCCTGAGGAATCTACGCCTAGACAGAATAGTGAGCCCACAAAGTGAATTCCTCCTGGCATGTCTGATTCCAGAATGGCTACCCTCGATGATATTCTGAAGGCTTTAGGACAAGTGCAGCAGGAGGTGGCAGACTCAAAGGCTCGCACAACAGCTTTAGCAGAAAGTGTCTCTCACCTTCAACAGCGCTTAGTTAGTAAAGAAAAGATAGAACGAAATCCATTTGATGTTCCCCTAGGAAAGTTCCCTGGTGTTACTCATACCTTAGTACAGGGAGCTACAGGTGGGAGTCATACCCCAACTTCCATTTCAGTGACAGTTCCCTCCCCAGTTCCATTGGTAGTGCCAGAAAGATTTTCTGGAGATCCTACTAAAATTCAGGTATTTCTCAAACAAGTGGAATAACATTTTACTTGTAAAGCCGCAGCACTCCAAATGCCTATTCACGTATTGCATTCCTTATTTCATACCTTGTTGGTGATGCAGCCTCATGGGCGTCCCTCTTGTACGTGAAGATAACACAATTTTGTACAATTGGAAGGAATTTGTGAGATAATTTGAGAGGGTATTTGACCAACTAGCAGCAACCTCTTCTGCAGATAAAGAATTACTAGAATTGTGTCAGGGAGATCGCGATTTGGTTACTTACTTAACCCACTTCAACCGTTTAGTGTCAGAAACAAAATGGCCAGAAGGGAAAAGATCTGCCATTTATTATCATGGGTTGCGTGATGACCTAAAAGACGTTTTGGCACAAATAGATCCACAACCAAAAGGATGCACTGAATTAATAAATTTAAAATGATTGCTACCAATGGTGCTATTGCAAGTTATGGGAGGAGGATAGGTAGATGGTGCCCCAAACAGGTCATGAACCTTTATGGTTCCATATGCTGCTCCAAAGTCATCTATGGGGCAGAGGTATGGGGCTTTGCTAACATCTCGCAACTCCAGCGGGAGGAAAATAAATATTTAAGATCCATCTGGAAAGCCCCTCCAAGCACCGCTGGTGTAATAGCCCATGGGGAATTAGGGAGGCCATACCTCTAAGACCTGATAAAGCTTAGACCGATAGTGGCTTGGCTAAAAATTTGGTCTAACCCCGAGGCGTCTTTGAGCAGGGACATTTTAAATGATTGCCTAGGAAGAGAGAAATGTATGAGAATCCCATGGCTCAGTTACGTAAAGGCCACCTTAGAAGCTCTGGGCTAAAAGAATCTCTTTACTGATCCGGGAGTAATTGTACCCCAGCACAAGGTGATCGTAAAGAAAGCTTTTTTAGCCCAGAAAACAACAGAGAGAGCTGAGGCTGAAGGGTTAAAAAAGACGGTGCAGGCTCACACTCTTGTCAAGAGCACTGAGGGAATGGAGCCATACTTGTACCTCATGCATAATGCCCAGGATAGGTTTTTAATGTGCCGTTTTAAGCTCAATTTATTACCATATTTAGTAGCATCACCAGTAGGGTTTTTAACTACAATTGAGCAGAAGGGAACCTGCGGCTGCGACAATAGGTCTCCGCAGGATTCCCTTCATTTTGTATTGTTGTGCCCTTTTTACTCGATGCCTAGGCGCAGATTTTTGGTAAACATTTTAAAACAAGTTAAAATGAAACATGCTTGTGAGGCCTTAATCTATTTACAACAAGCATTCGACCCGTTGACACTGTGTTGCGTTATGAATTTCATTAAAGTGGCGGTCCGATTAAGGGTAACTAGAGGGGAGGTATGATTGTTAAGGTTGTCATTGTATTCTTTGAGATTCCCCTCTCCTTTTTATATGTATTAAATAGTCAAGCAGGATTCTGACAAATGTTTAATTGAATTTTAAAGTGTTGTATGTATAATGTGCTTTTATGGTGATTTTTAATCATCGAATAAAGAATTCTTGACTTGACTAATAAATTTAACCTTACGCCTTGATCATAGACTGTCCCAGAGAAAAGGGCGTAGTTCTGAGCGATCTACTTTTGATTGTGAAAGGAGTAAACCAATACCCAGTAGTCCTCCTCAAGACAACCAAGGAGAACCAATGGAGATCAGGTTAATCCATCCTTCTCTTAAAAAGGAGGAAAAGGAGACACAAAGAAAAAACAGTTTGTGTTTGTATTGTGGAAAGGACATTTTGTGAAAGAATATGTCTCACCAAACCTAAAAACAGATCATTCCAATAAAACAGTAAATTCAGTAGCGAGTCCAACAGAAAACTAAAGAGCTCAAAAGAAAAAGAAGGGGATCTTTTGAGTATATGGCAAATTCCTTCCATAAGAACTTCAGCAGGTGAACGAGTGGCTCATTTCACCCTAGATATGATTTTGATAATTTCTCAGAAGCAAAAAGAACATAAAATTCAAGTTCTCCTTGATTCTGTAGCAACAGGGAATTTCACTTTAGCAGATCATCTGTCCAAACCATGTGAAACCAAGAAAAAAACGGGAATTGTTCAGACTGTCGATGGACGCGTCCTAACTTCGGGACCCATTACCAAACAAACCCAAGCTATACAATTAGAGTTTACTGTGGCCAATCAACAGCAGTCGAAACCATTTCCTTTAATCTGATTGACGCTCCTTAATATTGGTTTATCTTATGAATGCCTTGGTTACAAACCCATAACCCCCACATAGGTTGGGTTCAACGAAAAATTAATAATCTTTCAGAATTTTGTAAACAAAATTGCATCTCAGAGACGCATAAACAACTAGAAACTAAGTCGGAAGTAAAACCCAATCTGGCTACAGCAGAAGAAAAAGAGACAATATTACCACCACAATATGAAAAGTTTAGAGAGGTCTTCAATGAACAAGAAGCAGACAAATTATCTCCTCACAGGGCATATGATTGCTAAATAGACTTAATACCTGGAGCTGTTATCCAAAACTGCAGAATTTATGCCTTGGCAGAAAAAGAGAATGAACATTTGCGAACATATCTGGATAAATATTTGGCCAATGGATTTATCCGACCCTCCAAGTCTCCAGCCGCCTCTCCTTAATTTTTTGTACCAAAAGCCAATGGTGAACTCCACGCTTGTATTGACTTTAGAGCTTTAAATAAAATCACAGTAAAAAGCAAGTACCCTCTTCCACTCATTCCAGTTCTTTTAGACCAAGTGAAAACTGCGGTAGTTTATACAAAACTGGATCTAAAGGGAGCATATCATTTAGTTAGAATGAGAGCTGGTGACGAGTGGAAGACAGCGTTCAAAACTAGGTATGGTCCTTTTGAGTATTCAGTTATGCCGTTTGGGCTTTGTAATGCCCCAGAGGCGTTTCAATTTTTTTTAAATTACATTTTACGAGAGCATTTGGATAGATTAGTCATCGTATATATAGATGATATTCTCATCTATTCAACATCTTACTAACTTCATGAACAACGTGTGTCAACCATTTTGGATCTTCTACTATCCAATGGATTGTACAGCAAACTGAACAAGTGCGATTTCCATGTTACCAGTGTGGTTCTGAAATTCCGGACCTTGCTGTAATATGGTACCGAGGTCCAACACTCGTGTCACAAAATATCATCGTACCATGACGAATTTGGTATCGGCAGACCGGTAATGATTAGGACATTATCAATTTGCATTTGCGTCATGATTGGGCGATGCTAACACCCTTAAATCATGGTTTCCGTTCCAAACCCTCGGACTCCATTTTGTGAACGGCATCCATCTTATGCCTTGCCCTCATATAAGTCAATTGATTAAGGTCGAGCTTGATCTGAAAGGACACGTCCACCTTAGCTGACTTCCCCATGACCTGGCCGAACTGACTCTACCGCCTCCAGCCAAACCTGTTTGGGCAGCTCCTCGCCCAGTGGCCGAGTAAGATATCATCAAAGCACAACATGCCATAAACCATTCACCACCTACAGACCATGTTTCCTGCACACATACACCTGTCCATGTTCCTTGTTTATGGCCAGTTTTATGACAAGGAGGTGCCCTGTTCTATTGGGGTTTCATCGATATCTGATTGTAATTCCGGGCTGGGCTGGGTCATCTATCACAAACTGGACATCTAAAATATGGGTTGGCCGTCATGACTTCGCTCTTTGCTTTATTGTGTAAATATGTCTATGACCATATCATAAACTCAAGAATTCTTGCCTGAAGTGTAATATCGTATATAAAAGGAGAAGGCTGTTTCTGTAAAAACGAACAGTCTCCTGAGAACTTACGGCCCGTGCTGTCGTACTTCTAGGACACATGTTACTTGGTTGCAGCCAATAAAACTTGGTCTCTGACTTCACCTAGAAGACTCTTGGTTTCTGTGGTCCGGAACAGGGAGAACTCAGAGGTCTTCGGGTGTTATCCCCTGGCACCACCGGGTTCCCAAAAACCCGGAACCTCAGTTGGCGCCCAACTCGGGGCGGTATCAAGCGGTGACGGTCCAAGCCAGATGTTCGTGAGGAGCTTCATGTGAAAATTCCAGAGGACGGCCAGCCACTTCAGCGACACCTGTATGTCGACGTGGTTCCGAAGGTCTTTGCTGCGAGGTTCCCCGCATCCCGTCGGCTACGAAGGACTGCTGCCCTGACTATCGCCCTGTTTTGGACCCAGTGATCCTTGGTAGGGCGAAACGATAGACGAGTCTTCTAAGTGACGTCACCGATCTTCAATACTTCAGTTAAGTATAAGTGGAGCGTCTCCTAGTCCTTAGTTTGGTTCTTAGTCTTTGGTATCCTTGAGGTACACTTTGTTTGGAACTTGCAAGCGCCAAAACCGAGGGATTCGTGTATTCACGAAAATATCTTAGTTAGATAATCCCTTGAAGTTTGAAGCTAGACTAGTGAGCAAAGATGCCTGGTCTTAGCAGACTTGGAAACTTGTTTTGTCTTGGTTGTAGTAAGGATTCCCGATTAGAGGATTCGTGTCCGGTTCCTCCGATTGGAACTCCAACATATGAATTATATATCAAGCACGGAGTAGGCCCTATCACATATAATGAGGTATGGATAAAATACACCCGCAAGGATGGTGTCTTAAAATGGCCCCAATATGGTAGTTTTGACTCAGAAGTTTTAGATAACCTCGAGGTCAAACTCTTTAAGAAGAAAGCCCGGCCGGCGATGTTTGACTCTTTTCGCTTATGGTATGTCGATGGTGCAAGCCGCTATCGCATACAGGGATAATGAGGAAGAGCAGGAAAATGAACAAATGCTCAGAAGCAAGAAACTAACAGTAGATAAATGTTACCCGATGTTGCCCCATGAAAGACAAGATTCAAAGGGAACATCCGAGAAAGATCCATTAATGTCCCATTTATTGAATTCACCACCCCCATATACATCGTGTATTTCTGGACCCCCGAAGCGTTTCGTTATACCGCGCCCTGGCGCACGAAAAGCAGCTCTTGCACAAACACCAGCCCCTCTTCAGCTGGTTCCTACTTCTCCGGCGCAGCCTTCTCAAGGGCCGCTGCCTTTGCTACATACTCCGTCTACTTCTTATATAACTTTGCCTACTGCTCCAACTATTTATCCTGATACTACTTCTGCCACTGCCTCAACTTCTTCTGCTGTTGCTTCAACTTCCTCTTTACATCAGCCTGTCTTTTCTGGCGCATCTGCCTCTCCGCAAGCTTCTCCTTCCGTTCGACAGAGAGTGGCAAGTACTGTCACTGGTCTGTTCTCACCTTTCTTTGGGTCGCCTAAAACGACCCCTAAAACAGGACGTAGACAGTTGCGTAGTCAACTGCCTGATTATGAGGAAAGAGAAGTGCTGAATGAGTTAGCACGTAAATGGGTTACTGACACGGTTAAATACGATGTTCAGTCTGTTATGGAAGTTTTCCGACAATGGGATGCACCCACTCAGAGATATGTATTCGAAGAGATGTGTGTATATCTTTGCGAAGATTTGGAAACAAATGATCCCAAACGCAAAATGCAGGAATTATTTCGTATGCGTTTCAAATTCTATGAAGGCATGATTGTGGGTGCCGATGTTGAAAAAGCAATAGACCTGTTATTATCCTATAGGAGTAAGGGAAATGTGTCTAGATCACTGTATGAGGATGATTTGTCAGGTAGGAAAAAGGCACGACAGTACCCCATGAGAGAGGTTCCTCCAGTTTGGAGGGAAGGTGATGCGAATGCGCATCCACCTGTTCCACCGCATTTCCAGCGTGTATGGGTACATGTCCCCTGGAAAAGATCTGAAGTGCTAGCACTCAAGCAGACATTACCCGATCCACGTAAAAATCCTGCAGGGTATTATAAGGAGTTATCACAGACTGCCAGCTCATGTATAATGAATTTAGCAGATGTAGACATTCTGTTTGGGAACGTCGTTCCACAGCCTTTATGGAGTAAGATCCGCCATACAGATCATGATCAAGAACTAGGTGACTCTTGGGCTAATATTGCTGCTACGGATGCTAGACAAGTTGGTGGTTCTAAACCTGAGCCTTTAATAGCTGATGGTAGAATTATCACGTACATGAAGACCTTAATGCCTGAATTGCGTGTCAATTGGGATAAGTTATCTGCGTGCAAGCAGAAGAAAGATGAGAATGTGTCTGACTTTTTCACGAGATTTGAAGAGACTTTCGTCGATCATAGTGGTCAGGATATGGCTACCGAAGGTGGCCAAAGATTGTTCGTAGACAAATTCGTACATAACTTGCTTCCTGAACTGTGTAATAAATTGAAAGATTCAGAGAGTGCTTGGGCTGTTTCCACGTCAGCACAGATTTTAGCCACAGCCCAGTACTACGAAAATAGGCGCAAGGACAAGCTAGATAAAGCAGACAAAAAGACTAAAGATTTAAAGACCAAAGCTCTTCTCCAGCAAGCCTATCCGCCTCGCACACCTAGTCAGCCCAATTATCAACGACCACAGCAGTATTCGAGAAACGCGCAAGGAAACGAGTTTTCCCATCAGCGTTTACCATACGGCCCGAATCAGTGTGCCTATTGTAAAGAAGAGGGTCATTTCAAGAATAATTGTCCAGCTCTGGCACAACGTCTGAATGGTGCCTCTGGAGCTTCTGGTGCACGAGGTAGAGGTGTTCAACAGACTCCTAGGGGTAGGGGTCGTGGAAATTTCCCCCAGAATAACACTTCCTTCCCGCCTCAGAATTCCATGAATAGCTTTGACCAACACAATAATGCGTCTTCCAGGTCAGCTCAGTACTATGCTGATGACTATTACGCAGAAAACGAGAATGAGGGTAATAATTGCTAGGACAGCCATGGACAAAGAGAGGAGTTGTTTCAGTTCCAGTAGATCAGAATGGACCTTATGTCGAGGTGATTACATCAGGAGTGTCAGAGCCATTTCTGCTGGATACTGGGGCTACGAAAAGTTCTATTATGCACTCAAAACCTCCTGGCGCACCTGGCGAAATGAATATTTCAGTAGGTTTCTCTGGCGCCCCTGTTAGAAACCCGATCTCTAGTCCTATGGCCCTTTCTGTTGTCCCATGCGAATTAGAAGCACCCCTCATCATTACAACAGGTTGTGGTGAAAATTTGTTAGGTTTGGATTTGTTAAAGAGATTATATGCGACTTTGTACTGTTCTCCTTCGGGAGTACAACTTACCCTTGGTAAGAAAGTGATTACCCCAATGTATTTGTCAAAGGAAGATATTCCGACTGAATTGTCATCCCTCCCGGATATACTTTGGGCTACTGGTTCTAATGATGTAGGTTGTTTAGAGATAGCACCGTATGTCTTAACGTTGAAAGCCAATGTTAGGTTGCCACGTATCCCCCAATACAAGATCTCTAGCGAATGTGAAAAGGCGCTGTTAGTGATCATTTACGATCTGATTGAGAAAGATGTCATTGAGGAAACAACAGGCAACATTTGTAACAGTCCTATTTTGCCTGTCTTAAAGCGTACTGATCCTTCACATCCTCCTGTATACAGATTTGTGATTGATCTTAGAGAAGTAAATAAGATCGTTGTACCGCAGTTTCCAGTCGTCCCCGACATTACCGCCTTATTGACAATGATTCCAGCTTCAGCCACTTGGTTTTCGGTGATTGACCTGAAGAATGCCTTCTTCAGCATCCCGATCGCCGAGGAGAGCAGAGACATTTTTGGCTTCAATTTAGGAGGACGAAGCTTCCGCTTCAAACGCGCTCCTCAGGGCTACTGTGAGAGTCCATCCATATTCAGTCAGGCTCTGAAAACACAACTCGATACGATTGTTCTGTCTGATGGTGCGACTCTGATTCAGTATGTAGACGATCTACTGATCGCTGCAGATACTGAAGAATTTTACAAGCAAGCCACACTGTCGTAGTTGCGTCATTTATGTGACATGAAGCACAAAGTCTCCCTTCCAAAATTACAATTTTGCCGACAAGAAGTGACCTACCTAGGTCACATCTTATCGAAGGAGGGAAGGAGACTGACCCCAGAAAGAATACAGGTAATCGCAAGATTGAGTGCCCCAAGGACACAGAGAGAAGTTTGGGCTTTCTTGGGCATTACATCGTACTGTAGACAATGGATACCGACTTTCTCCCTATTGGCCAAACCTTTGCTGGCACTACTCTGCAAAGACACACCCAATCCTATGCCTTGGTCTGAAGATTTTCAGACAAGTTTCCATGAGTTGCGCGAAGCATTGTGTACGGCTCCTGTGTTGGGCAACCCCGACTACAGTAAGCCTTTTACATTATATGTCCATTAGAAGGAAGGTTGCGCATTATCAGTCTTGACACAATACTTTGGAGATAAACAGCGCCCATGCGCGTATTTCTCCGCGACTGTAGATCCTGTAGCTAAGGCATTACCAAGTTGCTTGAGGGCCACTGCTGCAGCAGCTGTCTGTATTCGACAGTCTGCTGGGTTAGTCATGAATAATACTCTGATCGTTATGGTCCCACATGCAGTAGACATTTTACTAAACAGAACGAAGACACAGTATTTAGTGCTCGACTGTCCAGCTATGAGCTGACACTGTTAGCCAGCCACATACACATAAAGAGGTGTGATACACTTAACCCCGCCACGTTATTACCTATTCCGGCAGAGACAGATGAGGTTGAAAAACACGATTGCTGCTTCAGGACGGAAGAAGAGACAAAAGGGAGAGTAGACTTGCAGGACACACCCCTTCCTGAATGTAATGATAATTTGTGGGTTGATGGTTCATGCTTCAAGTTGCCAAATGGTGATACGACTGCAGCATATGCTGTAACAACATTGCACACTATTGTAGAGACCGCACGCATCCCCCAGAATTCCGCGCAAGCAGCCGAGTTAATAGCACTTACAAGAGCATGTGTGTTTGCAAAAGGAAAGCGAGTGAATGTGTATACTGATAGCCAATACGCCTTTGGCGTAGCCCATAGTTTTGGACGATTGTGGCGTGAACGTGGGTTCCTGGCGTCACAGGGTGCAAAAATCCAACATGGTCAGCTAGTTAACGAGCTCCTCGAGTCACTGACCTTGCCGCTACAAGTTGCGATTGTAAAGTGCAGTGCATATAGAAAGATTCAAGATGATGTTGGTCGTGGGAATGCATTTGCCGACGAGGTTGCGAAAGAGACTGCAGAGAACACAATGAGTCGGATGTATGTTATAGGTCCTGCTAGATGGATCCCCGATGTGGGTATGTGTGAGGACACTAATGAAAGTGTGAAGTCCATACAAGCGGACGCCACTGAAAGAGAGGTGAATGAATGGAGAGAAAGCAAGGGAAGATTGGATGCAAATGGTTGTTGGGTCGAATTGTCAGAGCACCAACGATGGCTGTTACCCGAGGCATATGTACTCGCAGTGGTAACAATGGCCCATGGAATGGCACACATCAGTGCGAAAGGAATCTGTAAACTGTTGGCCCCAGTATGGCAGAATAATGGTATCCCGAAATGCGCAGAGAATTTGGTCAGGAACTGTATGGTGTGTTTGAAGTACAATCCCGGTAGGGGAACCCCAACCCCTGCTGGTCATTTTGCGCCTCCAACGTACCTGTTCGAGGTATTGCAGCTCGACTTCATCGACATGGAGAGGTGCAACAATCTGAAATACGTGCTTGTTGTTGTTTGCGCTTTCTCCAGGTGGGTGGAAGCGTACCCCCTCAAGGACAACACTGCCTTGTCAACTGCCAAAGCCCTTGTCAAGGAATTCTTCCCTAGGTTTGGGATGCCTAGAATGGTCTGGAGTGATAATGGAAGTGAATTTGTGGGACGGGTGATGAAGAGAGTGTGCCAATGTCTAGGCATCCACCAGAAATTTCACGCTGCAAACCACCCCCAATCAGCAGGTCTAGTAGAGTGCTATAACGGCACCCTAAAGCTCAAACTAGCCAAGATCCAAGCCAGCACAGGTCTTAAGTGGCCTGACGCCTTGCCTTTAGCACTCCTATCTACCAGAATGATTGTCCATTCTAGACTGGGACTTAGCCCACACGAAATCGTGTTCGGGCGCCCAGCAAATGTATGGTGGGTACCGAGGCCCAGGAGACTCAGTGAAATAGAGCACCCTGTACTGCTTGACTATTTACACGAACTGACAACTAAATGACGTGTTTTATACCAACAGGTTCACAGTTCCTCTCCGCCAGCCTCTGACGATCCAGGTCACTCCATTGAACCCGGCACCTGGGTTTTGGTGCGGAATTTTCAACGCACAAACAACGAGTAGCCTAGGTGGATCGGACCGTACCTCGTCCTTCTTTCCACAAGATCAGCCATTCGGGTGGAAGGAACAAAGAACTGGATCCACGGGACCCACTATAAACGGGTCCCTCTGCCTCTTCCATATGACCGGTGGGTCCAGGACGGAATCGCTGACTCTGAGACTGAAACTGTACCTCGCTTTACACTCTTCAGCGATGCACGACTGAAAGGAACTGGTACAGAAAAGGAGAGTGATCGTATTTTGCAAAGAATTTGTGCCACCGTCAATGCAGTTGGACACTACAGAACCTGAAACATTGTTTGAAGACCACACCTTACCTGGGAAACAACGATATAATCTGAGGTCGAGAAAAAAGGACTAATAAAAGTGAACTTATGTGACTTACTTTCCCCTAAGAACTATTTTTGATTTTACAGCTCTCTCGCCCAGGGAACTTGCTCATTTTTGATTTTCGAACCGCCATTCGGTTCTGCTGCTAGGGCCGCGGTTGAAGTCTGAGGAGTGCAGCTGGGGACGCCTAGGTCAACGGTTCTGGTCGGTCTGAGGGAATTACCCCGGACTGGACAGAGCGCACTTCTTGGCAGAATCAAACTCCCACCGCGGGCAGCAACTAGAGGATGGAGCTCCCGAGGGTAGAGAGACCTGCTAGACCCATGAACTTTAAAAGGCAAATATGCACCGTGATGGCCAAAAAGAGATTCTTGATAATATGTATTCTACTGTTGTGCAGCATAACGATGTTCTTGATTAGCTATACTCTATCCACGTTCCAAGTTACCCTTGTAAATAACACTCAGCCCACACCTCCTCCTACTGTTCCCACACACTCCTTTCACCCTCTGCCTGAACACGAGTCCGCCAGAAGACTAGAATTTGTAAATAACTCATTCATCCAGCTCCTACACCAGCACCAGTCTATAATGAACACATCGAACTGTTGGATATGTGGACTTATGCCACACACGACCGATAAGGGCATCCCGTACTTCGTCCTGCCATTCAGTTATTATGGTTCTCTGTGGGCTTTCCAGACAATGTTCCTGTTCGTCATAGAACCATATCCACCGCGTCCCATAGGGAGCAGTTCCAGCAACAAGGCACTAGTGGCAGGAGTAAGGAATATGAGCAGGGATATCGACACATATCGAACGATTCCCAAAGATGAGTTTGCCCCGTACAGTAGGTGGAACATCAGAAAATATGGGATTTCCTTAAGTGAGAGCCAGAAATCGAAGAAATCCTCCCCAGTTTGGGTAGTACCCCACCGAGGTCACCTATGTCTGCAAGGTATTGGTAGGGATCCGAAAGCACAGTTGGGGAAGAGCGTATGCACGGAAACGTATGTGTTCGCATCCCGAACTTCCCCTCCATTCTTAGCGGCTAAGGGTACATACTTCGTCTGCCATGACAAAGCATACACATGGTTGCCCCCTGACTTCTCAGGCACATGTTTTATCTCGTTTCTGCTGCCACCCACCTACACGGCCGGGGCAGATTACCATCGGACAAGGACAGTTAGGGGTGTCGTGAGTCAAGACGACACTGCGAGTCAAGAGTTTGGGGACTTCGCAAAGGGTTTTATGACGTTTTGGGGGCCTATGGTGAACAGCAGGAACATTCGCCAGTTAACAAGGGTAGTTGAATCCGCCGTGACTGAGACGGCCGGTGCCCTTAGTAATCTGACTGCCGAGCTTCAATCGGACCGACTTATGACCCTTCAAAACCGGATTGCCCTAGATGTCATACTCGCAGACCGTGGTGGTGTATGTAGAGTGATCCAATCCAGTTGCTGCATTTTCATCCCTGATAATGCTCCGACGGTGTACCAAGCCATCTCCAAACTACACAAAATCTCTGATTCCCTTCACTTGGAAAAAGGGGATTGGTCCTTGCTCGGGTGGTTCTGGGAACTGATATCTGCCTGGGGATGGAAAACTCTGATCTTCATTGGGATGATCTTAGCCATTCTGTTTATGTTCTGCCTGTTTGTGCAGTGCGCTCCTGCAATATGTGGCCTCTGTGCTACTTCATGTGCAAGGAAGCCTGTGTCGAGGGACGAATTGAGCAACAGAATGATGCTACAGCAACATCTCCATGAATTCATCAATACAGATTTGGACTCAGATTAGCATGAGTTATTGCCTAATATGAGGGCAAAAGGAGGGTCTGTGGTTCTGAAATTCCGGACCTTGCTGTAATATGGTACCGAGGTCCAACACTCGTGTCACAAAATATCATCGTACCATGACGAATTTGGTATCGGCAGACCGGTAATGATTAGGATATTATCCCTGTGCATTTGAGTCATGATTGGGCGATGCTAACACCCTTAAATCATGGTTTCCGTTCCAAACCCTCGGACTCCATTTTGTGAACGGCATCCATCTTATGCCTTGCCCTCATATAAGTCAATTGATTAAGGTCGAGCTTGATCTGAAAGGACACGTCCACCTTAGCTGACTTCCCCATGACCTGGCCGAACTGACTCTACCGCCTCCAGCCAAACCTGTTTGGGCAGCTCCTCGCCCAGTGGCCGAGTAAGATATCATCAAAGCACAACATGCCATAAACCATTCACCACCTACAGACCATGTTTCCTGCACACATACACCTGTCCATGTTCCTTGTTTATGGCCAGTTTTATGACAAGGAGGTGCCCTGTTCTATTGGGGTTTCATCGATATCTGATTGTAATTCCGGGCTGGGCTGGGTCATCTATCACAAACTGGACATCTAAAATATGGGTTGGCCGACATGACTTCGCTCTTTGCTTTATTGTGTAAATATGTCTATGACCATATCATAAACTCAAGAATTCTTGCCTGAAGTGTAATATCGTATATAAAAGGAGAAGGCTGTTTCTGTAAAAACGAACAGTCTCCTGAGAACTTACAGCCCGTGCTGTCGTACTTCTAGGACACATGTTACTTGGTTGCAGCCAATAAAACTTGGTCTCTGACTTCACCTAGAAGACTCTTGGTTTCTGTGGTCCGGAACAGGGAGAACTCAGAGGTCTTCGGGTGTTATCCCCTGGCACCACCGGGTTCCCAAAAACCCGGAACCTCACCAGAGTTGAGTTCCTTGGCGTCATTCTGACCCCAGGAGGTTTTCAAATGGCAGAACGAAAAATCCAAGCAGTTCTTAATTGGCCCATTCCAAAATCAATCAGAGACGTCCAATGTTTCCGGGACTTTCCGAATTTCTATAGACGATTCATTAGTCATTTCTCTCATATAATCGCTCCTATCACTCAGTTGTTACGGAAAAACTTATCTTTTCTTTGGAACTGATTGCCACAGTTCTGTCCCATCTGGACTACGCCAATGCCATCTACTTGGGTCTCCCAGGCTATCTTCTTAAGCGTCTCCAGATGGTACAGAACTATGCCGCAAGGTTAATTCTGAAGCAACCTAGGTGGCAAGCAGCGACCCCCCTCCTTACTGAACTGCACTGGCTCCCTGTCATTCAACGCTGTGCCTTTAAGGCTGGCTGTATGATGTTTAAATCGCTGCATGGCAGAAGCCCCGAATTTATCAATCAATTGGTCATTAGATACGTCCCCTCCCGCAGTTTACGTTCTCTCCACTTGGGTCTCCTTCAGATTCCCTCGTTTAAGCTCAAACGTTTTGGCGGACGCAGATTTGCTATACTTGCTCCTCATTACCTCCTCGTAAGTCTTCCTCGCCACATGAGTTACATAGTGAGCTTTAGATCCACAACAGAACCCTCCAAAGCAAAAAGAAACCACCTCCCACCCCCTCCCAACATGGCCGACCAGTCCCACCTGACCTCTATAAGAGGCGGACCGGCCCAACCAACAGCCTGTTTTTTTTGTTCTGCGCATTCTACTCCAGAGCGCCGTAAGGTAAGGATGGGACCTGCTCTAGCTGGTCTGTGGCTCTTGGGTTGGAGGTCCTGCCCTAGCGGACCCTAGGACCTGGGACCTTGCCCCCCCCCTCCCCCGTCCCCCGTCCTTATTTGGCGGGTGAGGTGCTGCTCTAGCATGCCTGGGCTCTTGGGGGGATTGGGGGGGGGGCGGTGGGGGGGGTTAAGGTCTCGCCCTTTTCCCTGTACCTGCCGCTTGGGGGTGTCCCTCTCCCGTTTCTAGGGCTCTGGGACACATCTCTGCCTCTACAAGACGCGGCGCCGGTCGCTTGATGATGCGGCCGCCGTGTGGCCGCCTGGGTATACCGGGTGCGGTGATTACCGATGTCTCCCCTGTTGGGCCGGTCGGCGGTGGCTGGGGCTGCCGCGTCTGGCCTGGGATCTCGCTCGCGGGATTCCGCGCTCCCCGCTCGGGGCTGGGGATATTCTTACCGGCTTCACTGCAGCATGTACGCCGGGCCGGGGGTTGACTCTCCTCGCGCCTCGGCGGTTCCGGGTCTGCCTTACCGACCGGGGACTCCTGGACACAGGCAGGTGTGGCGGATTTCAGCGCTGGACGCTGCCGCCGTACGGGATGGTCTTCAGCTGCGGCACGCGAACGGTCCCGTGCCCTGATTGGCCGAGGTCGCGTCCCGCCTTTTGGGGGCGGGGCTTCTCGCCAGGTGCAGCGCGTATGTTGAGGAATTACAGCTGTGTCCTCGGGCGGATTGAAAAGGCCCACTAAACCGGGGGTCAGTGAGTTTCTCCGCTGGCTTTGGTTGGTGGTGTTTTTCTCTGACTATGGAGCAGGAGGATGTCACGGCGGGTCAGGGACCTGGCCCCTGTCCTGCTTTGCCCATTTCGGCTCAGTCCTTACAGCTGATGATCCAGTCGGCGGTCGCCGATGCCCTGGCGATGCGAGATGCGCAGGGTCCTTCCTCGCCGAAACGTCCACGCAGGGACCCCTCTCCTGTCTCGGAGGCGGAGGGGGAGGAAGAGGATCTCCATGGTCGATACATACAGGGCCAGGAACTGCGTGAGGTCCTGGCGCACATTAAAGATAACTTGGCCTTCCCGCCACCTGCAACGGAGGAGGCGTCCGAGGACTTCTTTGTCCAATATCAGCGCAAGGCGCCGGACTCCCTGCCGCTGCATGCCTCCATCAAGAAGGTCATCGAGGGGGAGTGGCTGGACATTGATAAACAGGCTTTTCCACGTTATCTGACGAAACGTTATGCTGTGGAGGAGTTTACCAAGGACTTCCCTCCGATTGTGAAGGTGGACTCCCTGGTAGTGGGTCTGTCGTCCCAGGGTTCCATCATTTCGGAGGACGCCTCTCCCTCTGACCCTGTGGACAAACGCGTGGAGGCTGCCACGAAGCGCTCTTATGCGGCTGCAAATTTCTCCATCCGGGCCTCGGCCTATTTGTCGTGCACGGTCCAGTCTCTGTTAAAAGACTTCCAGTCCTTGGGGGAACTCCTGGATCAAGGGGCTGATGTGGTGCCCACGCTAGCCCTGATGGAACAGCAGACTCGCCTACTATCGGACATTTCCTTTGACACCCTGGGTGCGGCGGCTGCCGCGGGGGGTGCAGCGATCCAGGCCCGACGACAGATCTGGCTGCGGCATTGGAAGTCGGAGGCGGCCCAGAAGACTCTGCTCATGAAAATTCCATTTACAGGGGCTAAGTTGTTTGGTCCTCCTCTGGAGGCGATGATTAAAAAGTCGGCTGAGGACCGTAAATTACTGGCACCCATCAGGTCATCAGGGCCCCGCTTCCCGGGTCGCAGCCGTATTTTCCCCTCAACTTCCAGGGGTAGGGGCGGCGCGCCCTTTCGTGGAAGGGGTCGCGGCCGGGGCGCACCTTACTTCGGAAAATCCCGGTCTCAGCCGGCGGCTGCCGCTTCCTCTGCCACCCAAAAGTCCTGACTTTCGGCCATCTCCCTCCGGGGTGCTCCCTGTGGGGGGCCGTCTCCGCCACTTCATCCAGGCGTGGGAGTCTTCGGTCACGGATCTTTGGGCTCTGCGGATTGTGAGGGAAGGATTATCCATCTCCTTCTCATCCCCTCCTCCGGATGTTTTCCGTGCTACGCCCCTTCCTTCCTCCCTGGTCAAGAGACAGGCATTGCTGGCCGGAGTTCAGGACTTGCTGGAAAAACAGGCCATCCGCCCGGTCCCTCCGTCACAGCGGGGTCGGGGCGTCTACTCCATCCTGTTTCTGGTAAGGAAGGTGTCTGGGGATTTCCGCCCTGTGTTGGATTTGAAGGGGGTGAATGTTTATATTCCTCATACTAAGTTCAAAATGATCTCCCTACAGGAGATTCTGCCTCTTCTGGTGCAGGGCGAGGTGGTGGCTTCGCTGGATCTCCTCGACGCCTACCTCCATGTCCCGGTTCATCCGAATTCCCAGTCCTTCCTCAGATTCTGCGTGGCAGGCTCCCACTATCAGTTCCAGGTACTTCCGTTTGGCTTGTCATCTGCCCCGCGGGTTTTTACTAAGATCCTGGCCCCCCTGGTGGGTATTCTGCACCGGGAGGGGATCAGGGTGTTTCCTTACCTGGACGATTGGCTAATTTCTGCCTCTTCTTTTTCCAAGGGGATGCTGCACGTCAGAAGGGTCTGCGAGGTCCTGTCCACCCACGGCTTCCTGATCAACGAGCGGAAGTCTCATCTGTTGCCCGCTCAGGACTTGGCATTTATTGGGGGTCGTCTGGACATGGTGCTGGGGAAGGTGTTTTTACCTCTAGGGCGCCGGGACACTTTGTGGCGGGATCTGGGGTCCCTGCTGGATCAGGGGTCTGCTCCGGTTCGCCTTTGGTTGCGTGTTCAGGGCCTAATGTCGGCGACCATCAATGTGCTCCCCTGGGCTCGCCTCCACCTCTATCCTTTGGTCAACCACCTGCTGTCCTTCTGGGACCCCCGCTCGGAGGATTACGAGCTTCTGGTCCCGGTCTCCCCTCGGCTCCGGACGGAGTTGGGTGGTGGTTGGTGGAGGCTCACCTCGCGGAGGGGCTCCCCTTCTTGGCATCCCCATCCAGGGTGCTCACGACCGATGCCAGTCTCCTCGGCTGGGGGGCAACCTTGGGCGGGGAGTCGATTCAGGGTCGTTGGAATCCCCTTCAGTCTCGCTGCTCCTCGAACTATCGGGAGTTGAAGGCGGTCCTCCTGGCCTGCCGTCATTTTGCTCCGTCACTGCTGGGTCACCATGTCTTGGTGCGGACGGACAACCAGGTGGTGAGATGCTATGTCAACCATCAGGGAGGGTGCAGGGTATGCTCCCTCTGGTTGCTGACTCAGGAGTTGTGCTCATGGGCGGAGACGTCGGTCCTGTCTCTTCGGGCTGTCTATCTCCCGGGGTCTGACAATGTGGAGGCGGATCGACTAAGTCGGATCTTTCCCGCGCTTCCGTGTCTCTCCCTGTCCCCGAGGGTGTTTCAACGCCTGGTGTCTCGTTTCGGTCTTCCTCTGGTAGATCTGTTTGCGGACGGGGACTCGGCCCTTCTGCCCAAGTTCTGCTCTCTCCTCCCGGGTCCGGGGGTATGGCGAGTGGATGCCCTGTCGTTCGCTTGGCCTTCCGGACTGCTGTACGCATTCCCCCCGTTCCCCCTGATCCCCCGGGTCCTCTGCAAGATTCGCTTGGACAAGGCCAGGGTGCTCCTGGTGGTGCCCGGCTGGGTCCGCCGCCCCTGGTATCCTCTCCTTTGCGATCTGGCGGTTCAGGCCTTCTGGCCGATCCCGGATCTGCCCTTCCCCTTGAGGGGCCCCCCGCTCCCGGAGTCGGTTTTGCGCCGGCTCCATCTGCAGGCCTGGCTCTTGAGCGGGTGACGCTGCTGGCTCGGGGGTGTTCTCCTGGGGTGGTGGATTTGCTGCAGGGCTCCCGCAGGTCTTCCACCTTGTCGTCCTATGCCCGGCACTGGGCTTCTTTCACACGCTGGTGCGGTCTGCGGGGTTCTGACCCCGCCACCGTTGGTCCCCTGCGGGTCTTGGATTTCCTGGCTGAGGGGTTTTCCTTGGGCTTGGCCCCTTCTTCCCTGAGGGCCCAGTGGGCGGCCTTGCGGGCCTTCCGCAGTCCGGATTTCGACGGGCTGGATCCCCTGGTGGCTCGCTTGCTCCGGAGTTGTTTTCTCCGTCGCCCTCGGGCACTCTGCCTGTCCCCCCCGTGGGATCTGACTCTCGTGCTGCGGGCACTTCAGGGTCCTCCTTTCGAACCCCTGGCCTCGGTGGCTTTGCGATTTCTCACCTTCAAGGTGGTTTTCCTGGTTGCCGTGGTGTCGGCTGGACGGATGGGCGAGCTGGGGTCGTTCCTCCGCTCCCCACCCTTCTTACGGGTGTTGCCGGACCGGTTGCTGCTCCGGCATGACCCACGGTTCCTGCCCAAGGTTCCTTCCCTGGTGAACCGGGCTCGGGAAGTGTCCTTACCTTCTTTCCCCCCCGACATGGATCCGGCCTTAGCCTTGCTGGATGTCCGGCGGGCAGTGTTGGTGTACCTTGAACGCACATCTCCCCTGGCCCGGTGTGATAGCCTGTCCGTTACTTTCGGTCCAGTCCGATCAGGCCACAAGCCCTCTCTCCACCTTGAGTCGCTGGCTTAAACAGGCTATCATCCTTTCCTATGCTTCGCTGGGTTCGGGGGTTCAGGTGGGGGTCCAGGGGCGGTCCACGAGGAGAGTCGCTGTGTCCTGGGCCTCCTTCAAGGGTGTCTCCACGGAGGAGATTTGTCGGGCGGCGACGTGGTCGTCCCCCCACATGTTCATGGAACACTATTGCGTTGTCTTGGGGGGTTCTGTCCATGGGGACTTCGCGGGGGCCGTTCTCAGTGCGGGTGCGGTGGCTCCTTGAGGTGTGTTTCTGTTAGGTCTAGATTCAGGTTTGCTGCAATTCCTGTTTGCTTTACTTTATGCTGATTAAAACCTTATGTTGGTTTACCTGCATCACCGTGTGGTGTGGTTCTTCTGGTGGTCAATGAAGCCTTGTTGGCTTGGGTATTTGCTCACTATGTAACTCAGGGGGCGAGGAAGACTTACGAGGAGGTAATGCCCCGGTTACTTACCGGTAATCTTCATTACTCCGAGTATAGTCTTCCTCGCCACATGAGTTCCCTCCCCCCCTCCCTGTCTGGCTATCGGCTTCATTGTTTGCTTGGTAGATCAGGCTGTTGGTTGGGCCGGTCCGCCTCTTATAGAGGTCAGGTGGGACTGGTCGGCCATGTTGGGAGGGGGTGGGAGGTGGTTTCTTTTTGCTTTGGAGGGTTCTGTTGTGGAGCTAAAGCTCACTATGTAACTCATGTGGCGAGGAAGACTATACTCGGAGTAATGAAGATTACCGGTAAGTAACCGGGGCATTTCTGGAACACCCTCCCATTGGAAATTCGGCTCTGTCAGGATCTCCTACCTTTCCGGAAGGCCCTGAAGACGTGGCTCTTCAGACAAGCTTTTTAACTTTTTTTTTCCTTTCCACCTTGTTGTGTTTCATCAGATCAGCGCCAAGAAACTAATCAGTGTTAGTGCGCTTTATTAAATAACTTAATAACATAACATAACATAACATAACAACTCGGAGGCTCAAAAGGCATTTCATCATCTCAAACAAGCCTTCACATCAGCTCCCATTCCTGTACATCCTAATCCTGAACAACCTTACATTGCAGAAGCTGATGCTTCTGATGTTGCATTGGGAGCTATTCTATCACAAAGAAACCAAACCAACGGACAATTACATCCAGTGGCATTCATGTCAAGAAAACTATCTTCTGCAGAAAAGAATTATACGATCACAGAAAAGGAACTATTAGCAATTAAGGATGCCTTTTCAGAATGGTACAAAAGGGGGTGGTGTTGGACGGAGCACTGAACCAATCAAACAATCACACCCAGTCAACAGACCTGAGTTTAATCCATCACCGTTCTTTAGCCCACTCTGCCACCCCAGTTCAGACATGGCCATATGCAAATCAGTCTGACCCTGTGCCTCATGTGAACAGTCCAGCCCAACTGCCAAGCTATGCCTTTCCTGGACCGGATTCAAGCTTCCTAGGACCGGTTTCTGGCATTACAGCCGTCTTCAGCCCGGCTTGCTTGAATCCAGTGACAAAGTGAGCAAGGGACTCACATCTGAGCATACTCTGCCAACTTATGGCGAACAAAGCGGTACAAAAGGGGGTGGTGATGGACGGAGCATCTGAACCAATCAAACACTCACACCCAGTCAATAGATCTGGGTTTAATCCATCACCATTCTTTAGCCCACTCTGCCACCCCAGTTCAGACATGGCCATGTGCAAATCAGTCTGACCCTGTGCCTCATGGGAACAGTCCAGCTCGAACTGCCAAGCCATGCCTTTCCTGGACCGGTTTCAAGCTTCCTAGGATCGGTTTCTGGCATTACAGCCGTCTTCAGCCAGGCTTGCTTGAATCCAGTGGCAAAGTGAGCAAGGGACTCATGTCTGAGCATACCCTGCCAACTTATGGCGAACAAAGCGGTACAAAAGTGGGTGGTGATGGACGGAGCATCGAACCAATCAAACACTCACACCCAGTCAACAGATCTGGGTTTAATCCATCACGTTCTTTAGCCCACTCTGCCACCCCAGTTCAGACATGGCCATATGCAAATCAGTCGGACCCTGTGCCTCATGGGAACAGTCCAGCCCGAACTGCCAAGCCATGCCTTCCCTGGACCGCATTCAAGCTTCCTAGGACGGGTGTCTGGCATTACAGCCGTCTTCAGCCAGGCTTGCTTGAATCCAGTGGAAAAGTGAACAAGGGACTCACGTCTGAGCATACCCTGCCAACTTATGGCGAACAAAGCAATACAAAAGGGGGTGGTGATGGACGGAGCTTCTGAACCAATAAAACACTCACACCCAGTCAACAGATCTGGGTTTAATCCATCATCGTTCTTTAGCCCACTCTGCCACCCCAGTTCAGACATGGCCATATGCAAATCAGTCTGACCCTGTGCCTCATGGGAACAGTCCAGCCCGAACTGCCAAGCATGCCTTCCCTGGACCGGATTCAAGGTTCCTAGGACTGGTTTCTGGCATTACAACCGTCTTCAGCCAGGCTTGCTTGAATGCAGTGGCAAAGTGAGCAAGGGACTCACGTCTGAGCATACCCTGCCAACTTATGGCGAACAAATCAGTACAAAAGGGGGTGGTGATGGACGAAGCATCTGAACTAATCAAACACTCACACCCAGTCAACAGATCTGGGTTTAATCCATCACCGGTCCAGGGAAGGCATGGATAAGAGAAGGGCTTGCTATACAAAACCAATGAGAGACTTCGGAGATGCTTTGAATAAGCAATAGGCAACAGGCGCGTCTGACCCTACCGCCAAAATTGTAAGTTTACGGCCATTCATCAAGTAATTCATCAAGTAGTTCCTAATCTGTAAATATTTAAAGAAAAAACCGCTTGGGAGATTAAAAGATGCCTGGAGCCCAGTGAATGTGCAGATGCTATTAAGATCATAGATATGGCCACGACGATCAATGCCATGCTGATACCAGGCCTCGTCCACCTAGTAACTAAATAACGCAGGAACCATTGGGTTATCCCAGAGCGGTGTGTCTGGGTGGAAAAGCATGAAAGCATATAATAGAAAACTCCCGCCATATACCAACTATGTCCCGAATTAACTTAAATCTAACATGTTTAAAATAGCTGGGATCCCCTAATCTATAAAAGAACAGTTTAAAATCTGATCCATGCCCAAAACAGAAACAAAAATCAGTTGGGCCCGGTTATCAGCGATCAAAAGGCTACGAAGACATCCAGCAAAAGCTGCCCAAAAATAGAGCTTAAAATCAGGGAGAGAAAACTCCCCTTCATGATACTGTAACTTAATGAACCAAATTGTTGACCTAGCCTGCTGGTAGCCCCAGATAAAGCTACCAATAATTCTGTCAAGCCTTTTAAAGAAGGAGCTAGGAACCTGTGGGGAAATTGCCCAAAACAAGTATAGAAATTTAGACAAGACATTAATTTTGAGGATATTACATCTGCCAATAATAGAAATAGGCAGATTATTCCAGGCCCTAAGTTTCTTTTGCACAGATTTAGAAAATTTAATTTAAAAACAAAATGTTTTATAGAGTGTGAACTAGACCCGAGGATATCAGGTATCGGTGCACTTTACATGAGTATCAGTTTTGTTACAGATGGACACATTCATTTTTGTTAAGCATGGGTTGATTAAGCGATTTGCCCTGGATCACAATCAATCAGAGTACGTGTAAAGCGCGGTACTCACCTGTGAGGGTCTCAAGGCGCTGAGGGCAAGGGGCTGCCGCTACTGCTCGAAGAGCCAGGTCTTGAGGAGTCTTCTGAAGGCGAGTAGGTCTTGGGTCTGTCGAAGGTGGGCAGAGAGGGTGTTCCAGGTCTAGGCGGCGAGATAGGAGAAGGATCTGCCACCGGAGGTCGTTCATTGGATGCGGGGGACAGCGGTGAGGGCGAGGCTGGCGGAGCAGAGCTGGCGGGTGGGAGTGTAGAAGCTGAGTCTACTGTTCAGGTAGGTTGGTCCGGTGTTGTGAAGTGCTTTGTGTGCGTGGGTGAGGAGCTTGAAGGTGATCCTCTTGTTGACGGGGAGCCAGTGTAGGTCTCTCAGGTGGGGTGTGATGTGGCTGTGGTGAGGGACGTTGAGGATCAGTCGGGCGGAGGCGTTTTGGATGCGTTGCAGTCGTCATAGGTGTTTGGCTGGGATTCCTTCGTAGAGTGCGTTGCCGTAGTCCAGTCTGCTGCTGACGAGAGCCTGTGTCAACGTTCTTCTTGTTTCGGTCGGGATCCACTTGTAGATCCTGCGCAGCATGCTGAGGGTGTTGTAGCAGGAGGAGGCGACGGTGTTGACCTGTTTGGACATGGAGAGGGAGTAGTCGAGGATGAATCCTAGGTTGTGTGCATGGTCGGTGGGTGTCAGTGCTGGTCCCAGTGTGGTCGGCCACCAGGAGTCGTCCCAGGCTGAGGGGGTGGGTCCGAGGATGAAGACCTCCGTCTTGTCCGAGTTCAGTTTCAGACGGCTGCTTCTCATCCAGTCGGCGACAGCCTTCATTCCCTCGTGGAGGTTGATTTTGGCGGTGTGTGGGTCCTTGGTGAGGGAGAGGATGAGCTGGGTGTCGTCGGCGTAGGAGATGATGTTGAGGTCGTGGTGCCGGGCCACTTGTGCCAGGGGGGCCATGTAGACGTTGAACAGCGTCGGGCTGAGGGATGAGCCCTGGGGGATGCCGCAGATGATGTTGGTGGCTTCGGATTGGAAGGGTGGGAGGCGGACACTCTGGGTTCTGCCGGAGAGAAGGGACGTGGTCTAGTCGAGGGCCTTCTCTTGGATTCCGGCTTCTTGGAGGCGTGTCTTTAGGGTGCGATGGCAGACCGCGTCGAAGGCGGCTGACAGGTCCAGGAGGAAGAGGGCTGATGTTTCGCTGTTGTCTAGTTGGCGCCTTATGTTGTCTGTGGCGGCGATGAGGGCTGTCTCGGTGCTGTGGTTTCGTCTGAATCCGGACTGGGACGGGTCCAAGACTTTGTTGTCTTCGAGGTGGCGGGCCAATTGTATGTTGAATATTTTCTCGATGACCTTCACCAGGAACGTGAGCAGGGAGAGGGGCCGGAAGTTCTTGAGGTCCTTGGGGTCTGCCTTGGGCTTCTTGAGGAGGGCGTTGATTTCGGCGTGCTTCCAGCTTTCTGAGAATGTCGCAGTTTCGAAGGAGATGTTCATGACCTTCCGTAGTTGGGGTGCGATGGCTGAGTCTGCTTTGTTGAATACGTGGTGTGGGCACGGGTCTGACGGAGATCCTGAGTGGATGGAGTTCATGACCTTGCGTGTCTCGTCGTCGTTGACATTGGACCAGGAGGTCAGGAGGTTGGTGCTGGTGGTGTTTGCAGGGGAGGTGGAGTCTGGTCGGGAGGTCGTGGTGTTGAAGCTGTTTTGGATGTCAGCGATCTTGCGGTGGAAGTAGGTGGCCAGTGAGTCGCACAGTTCTTGTGAGGGTGGGATGTCGTTGGTGTTGGAGAGTTCCTTTACGATGCTGAAGAGCTCTTTGCTGTCGTGTGCGTTGTTATCCAGGCGGTCTTTGATGGAGGATCTCTTGGCTAGTCTGATGAGGTGGTGATGTCTGCGGGTGGTGTCCTAGTAGGCTAAGTGGCTGTCTGCTGTGTGTTTGTGGATCCATTTCTTCTCCAGTTTCCGGCATGCACGTTTGGAGGTCTGGAGCTCGTTGGTGAACCAGGTGGCTCTCTTGCTGGCGTGGTTGTTGGAAGGTTTCTTTAGCGGGGGAGGGTGTTGGCGCAGTCGTCGATCCACTGTCTGAGGTTGCGGGCTGCGGCGTCTGGGTTGGTGGGGTCGGTGGGTGGGTTCTGGGCTAGGGTGATGATCAGCTGGTTGGTGACTTTGCTCCAGCAGCGGCGAGGTAGCTGTTGGGTGCGGTGGTGCGTGTAGGTTTTTTGAGGGTGAAATGGATGCAGCGGTGGTTGGTTCAGTGGAGTTCGGTGGTGTGGTTGAAGGAGAGGTGGGTGCTTGTGGAGAAGATGGGGTCCAGGGTGTGGCCGGTGGCATGGGTGGGTGCGGTGACGATTTGTCTGAGGCCGAGGTTGACGAAGTTGTCGATCAGGGTGGCGGAGTTGGTGTTGTTGTTGTTCTCAAGGTGGAAGTTCAGGTCCCCGAAGAGGATGTAGTCCGTGGAGGCGAGTGCGTGAGTGTCGGCGAGGTCCGCTATGGAGTCGCTGAACTGAGCCTGGGGTCCGGGGGGTCTGTAGACGAGTGTTCCTCTGAGGATGGTGTTGGGGTCAGTGTGGATCCGGAAGTGCAGGTGTTCAGCAGTGTTGAGGGTGTCGTCTGCGTGGGTGGCGACCTTGAGGGTGGACTTGTGGACGATGGCTACTCCTCCTCCGATTCCGTTGGCGCGATCCATGCGGGTGATCTTGTAGCCATCCGGGATGGTTATGGCGATGTCGGGCACGGAGGAGACGTTCCACCAGGTCTCGGTCAGGAAGGCCACGTCTGGGGCTGAGGTGTCGAGCAGATCCCAGAGCTCGATGGCGTGTTTGCGTGCGGAGCGGGTGTCGAGGAGTAAGCAGCGGAGGTGGTTGGGTCCAGTCCTTGGAGGTTTGGTGGCTCTGTTGCAGGTGAAGCTGCAGATGCGGCAGAAGAAGGGTCCGTGGGTCAGTTTCGGGCCGGCCTGGTACAGGTGTGGTTTTGGCCGGCGTTGAGTGCGTGGAGGGTGCTAGCGTCGTAGCAGAGTCTGGTGTTGTGGCGTTCGCGGGGTCCAGGGGTTCTGGCGCTGGACGCGGTCAAGGTGCGGATGGGCGCAGACGGCTTGCCTTAGGCGCGCCAGCGGCGCGGCCGCGCGGCGTCCGGCACATATGGGGAGGTGGGAGGGAGGAGCAGCTGGGAGGCGGGAGGCGGGCGCAGCGAGTGGGCAGGGGGCGGGGCACAGGAGGGGAAACAGGGTGGTACAGAAGGCAAAAGGACACAGGGGGGAAAAAGAACGAGTGGCACAGAGGACAAAAACGGGGCACACAGGCAAAAGGGGCACAAAATGGGGAAAAACGAGTGGCACAGAGCACAAAAACGGGGCACACAGGCAAAAGGGGCAGAAAGGGGGGGACGAGTGGCACAGAGCACAAAAACGAGGCACACGGGCAAAATCGGCACAAGGGGGGAAAAAACGAGTGGCACAGAGCACAACATGTGCTCTGTGGGGTCACAGAGAGGGAGAGCAGTGGCACAGAAGCCATGGACAATTACCTGCGAGTCGGCGGAGGCTGCAGGGGCACACAGTCGGAGCAGCGTGGAGGGGGAGCGACCTACCAGGAGGGTCAGGGGTCGCTGATCACAGGATGTTGAGAGTCGTTGTCAAGACTTGAACCTGGTTCCCCAGCTTTGAGGTCGACCACTCTAGGCTAGATCCTCTCCCCTTGATGATCTGTGCCACCTGTGAAGTCAGGTAGATGCCAAGATAAGTAGCTGATGAACAAAAACCCGGCAGCGGCTCTTGAGGATCAAAATTGAGAAACACTTGTGATTTGGTGGTGTTAAGCATACAGCCAGAACATTTTCCAAATTTGTCAGCTTTGTGAATGATGTGGTTATGAGCAGCTGATGGGTTAGTGGAAAAAATTGCAACCTCGTCGGCATACACAAGAATTTTGAGTTTATAATCAGCAGAAACAACCATCTGAATATATTCATTGAGATGCAAAGAGCGCAAATATGGCTCCCTATATAAGGCAAATAATAATGGAGACAACTGGTACTCTTGCAGGGTTCCACAGTAAATCTGAAAGGGAGTCGAAGATATCTCAGCATGTTGTAATTGGCCACTGGAGTTTTTAAATAAGGACCGTGGGGGGGCGTGGCCAAGATGGCGGCGTAGGAGGACGCGACCTCGGCGAGCTCCTCCGGCCCAGGCCCCTGAGCACCTTTTTCACTGCTGATCTCCTCCCATTGTCGCTGGCCGGCGACGGCGGGTGCAGTGGAGAACTAGCGGACCTTGCTGGGAGGAAAATCTGCGCACCAGAAGGCATTGTTAGCGGACTGTGGAAACCGAGCCGCGACCTTGGAAAGCTGCGGCCCGACCGGAAGTGCCGTTGGGTCCGCCCTGTGAGCAAACTCGAGCCTGAGGTGCTGCGCGGAGGCCGCCGGCGCGGCCTGGAGGGGAGCGGGGACCAGCTCGGGTCCGCCCACCACTGCTGTGCGGAGCCGCTGATTGTGGCGCTGAGCGAAAGCAAACGAGGCGGCGAGAAGTTGGTGCCCCGCCAAGAAGAACGGCCGATTTACGGCCGTGGATGGGACTGGAGCGGTGCCGAGGACTTCGGGGGCCCTGCCTAGACTGGCTCGGGGCACGAGATCGTCCCACCCGCTGAAGCCAAACAGGAGGTGGTGTGTGCCTGGCGGTGCGACTCGGGCCCAGTGGGGTCTCAGAAGCCATTGAAGCGGCTGGCCGCGGTGACTTGTTGGCTCCCTTATTGTGAGCGGATTGGGGTCCGCTCGGGAGCCACTTGCGAGGCTGCGTGCTACGGATTGTGGACGAAATTTTGGACTGGAAGCTACGTTCCACCGGCCTAGCACTGAGGTGGAGTTGACAGGAGTTGACGCCCGAGGAGCAAGAGGAGGTGGAGAACAGGTGTTGGACTGCACCACAGGAGCGGACGGACGGCCTAACCAGTTAGGGCGGTCACCCAGCGGGTAGCTAGGCGGTATAGTGAACGCTACTGTCGCTGGTGAGGATTGAACACTTCCATTCGGCTCCCAAGATGGCCGGCAACAAGGGGAGCAGGAAGGGTGACCGCACCCTACCGGAAATGCTGAACAGGAGCAATGCACGGCAGGACCGCGGACAGCCCTCCCCAAGTCAGTCTAGCAGTTCACAGGGGGCGAGCGGAGGGGAGCCGCCAGTTACCAGGTCATTCCTTGAGTCACTTTTTAGCTCCTTACGTGAGGACTTCCAGACTCTCAAGCAGGAAGTGGCGGGGGAGGTGCGAGAGGTCCGGAGAGAGGTTGATGGCCTAGGAGAAAGGGTCTCATCTGTGGAAGAAGCGGGACATGCCCGGGACGAGGAACTCACACAGCTCCAGCAGGAAGTGATCAGGCTCCGGGACCAGCAGATTGATCTACAATCCCATGTGGAGGAGCTCGAGAACCGTTCCCGGAGGAACAACATCAGGGTTCGGGGCGTTCCGCTCGGAGAAGAGGGCGAAGATGCGGCCACCTACCTGCAGGATCTGTTCCGGGAAGTCCTGGGTGAGCCGACAGACTTTACTCTCAGGATCGATAGTGCACATAGAGTGGGCCCACGACGCAGAGCCCTGGCGCCTCCCCCCGATCTTCTGGCCTACCTGCCGGACTATCCCCTGAAGGAAAGGATTCTAAGGGTGGCTCGCACTAAGCCCTCCTTGGAGTTCAGAGGCCATAGAGTGGCCCTCTTTAAGGATCTCTCAGTGGTCACCCTCCAGAAACGCAAGTCCTTTAAAATTGTGACTGACTTCTTGCGGGAGCATGACATTCAATATTCTTGAGGCCACCCTTTTCGTATTATCTTCCGCTGGAACGGAATATTGCATCAGCAGCGCTCCCTTCAGGACACCTGTACTGTATTGGGCATCACGGCAACTGACGAAGATGCCCCCACTCCACGTCGTCGCCGGATCACCAGGGATGGCTGGCAATCGGTCCCTGGCCGCAGGTCTTCGACTTCTTCAGTGAGACCGGACTCGCCTACTATCCGGTCTGAAATGGATAATGCTGTGCGAGAGGTCGCTAGAGAAACGGCGACAGGAGAGGTTGCTTTGACCGCCTAGGAATTCTCCGGGGGGAGATCGACATCGCTTCTTCTTTTTTGAGCTGCAGGTTTGGGGACCTGGGGGGGTGGAGGGGGGAGCGGGGGTGGTGTTGTGGCTGGACGTCCACTTTCGAGACTTTTCCATAGACTTGCCTTTTTGGGCCGGCCTTGGACAATGGTTTCCTTGACTCCTTTCTCGGGGGGACGGGGACAGTGTTTTGGGTTTGGAAGGGGTTGTTTTGGGGTGTTGGGGGACCGGGAGGGGTCGTGGGAGTTGGATGTGGGGGAAGGAGTTGTCCAGTGCGCTGTGCTAAGATTTGTTGCTTTGCCTGAGTTTCTCCACCTTGTCTTGCTCTGTGACGATGGGAAGGCGCATGGGGAGGTGGATTGTGGGATTGGCGGGTGTGTGGTGGGAGACCTGGTCACATTGGGGCTGGTGGTTGGTACTTAGCCGCGCTGCGCAGGGGGGAGAGGCTTTGCATACTGTTGTTGGGAGACTGACTTGCGGTTTGAGTTGGGGGGAGTATGCCCGCCCACTATGATCACCACGCAGGAAACTTGCGCCTTTACACACATTTCCTCCTATGCCTCCTCACACCTTTAAAATCGTGACCTTGAATGTCAGGGGTCTGAACAATCCCGTTAAGTGGCGAGCGGTGCTTTCACTGTTAGAAAACGCCCAAGCGGACATATGCCTCCTTCAGGAAACCCACCTGTTACCAAAGGACACACATAGGCTACGCTCTTGTAAATTTCCGACGCAGTTCTTTTCTTCCGGTACTACCAAGACAGCCGGGGTGGCGATTCTAGTGGCTCGACATTTCAGGGGGGAGCACATCCACAAATTTGCAGAAATTAAAGGGAGGCTGTTGGCACATAGGTTTCGGGCGGGGGCATTACATTCACGATAGGCTCCCTTTATAGTCCCAATGATAAACAGGAGCGGTTCTTGCAGTCTGCGGTGGAAGAGATTTCGGCCTCGCCGGATAGGCATGTTATCCTCGGGGGAGCCCTTAATATGGTCTTTGATTCGGTAGTCGACAGATCGGCGCAGCGCTCCCCGCAAGTCGGGGAATTCTCAGCTGGTTGTAAGGCTAGACTTGCGGAGGTGGACCTCCAGGACCTCTGGCGTCATAAGCACCCCATAGACAGGTGTTGGAGCTGGGGTTGGAGAGTTCCTTTACGATGCTGAAGAGCTCTTTGCTGTCCTGTGCGTTGTTATCCAGGCGGTCTTTGATGGAGGATCTCTTGGCTAGTCTGATGAGGTGGTGATGTCTGCGGGTGGTGTCCTAGTAGGCTACGTGGCTGTCTGCTGTGTGTTTGTGGATCCATTTCTTCGGATATATGATGTTACAATGCGGACTTTTACAACGCATACCGTTACAATGCGGATTTTACAACGCGGATACTGTAACAACGCATGTATTTACAACGCATTTTTTTTACAACGCAGGTACCTTTACAACGAAGACCATTACAACGTAAGTATTGGTAAGTATATATTAATATTAATAATATAATGGTAACTTAATTGTAAAAAATATAATTTAATGTAATTTTATTTAATATAAATACAATTAATTAATTTAATTTTAAATGAATATTACTTTATTTTTACCCTGTACCCCTGCACCCCAGAAACTCAAAACTGACCCTCAACCCCAAAAATAAATTAAACTGATTTAATTAAATTTGATTCCAATTAATTAATTTAATTTAAAATAAATTTTACTTAATTTTTACCCTGTACCCCAGTACCCCAAAAACTCAAAACTGACCCACAACCCCTAAAATAATGTAATGTAATTTAATGTAATATATTTTCAATTAAAAAAATTATTAATTAATTTTAATTTATTTTTACCCTGTACCCCAAAAACTAAAAACTGACCCTGAACCCTAAAAATACCCCTATACCCAAAAACTGAAAACTGACCCTGAACCCTAAAAATACCCCTTTACCCAAAAACTGAAAACTGACCCTGAACCCTAAAAATACCCCTTTACCCAAAAACTAAAAACTGACCCTGAACCCTAAAAATACCCCTTTACCCAAAAACTGAAAACTGACCCTGAACCCTAAAAATACCCCTTTACCCAAAAACTGAAAACTGACCCTGAACCCTAAAAATACCCCTTTACCCAAAAACTGAAAACTGACCCTGAACTCTAAAAATACCCCTTTACCCAAAAAGTAAAAACTGACCCTGAACCCTAAAAATACCCCTTTACCCAAAAACTGAAAACTGACCCTGAACCCTAAAAATACCCCTTTACCCAAAAACTGAAAACTGACCCTGAACCCTAAAAATACCCCTTTACCCAAAAACTGAAAACTGACCCTGAACTCTAAAAATACCCCTTTACCCAAAAACTGAAAACTGACCCTGAACCCTAAAAATACCCCTTTACCCAAAAACTGAAAACTGACCCTGAACCCTAAAAATACCCCTTTACCCAAAAAGTAAAAACTGACCCTGAACCCTAAAAATACCCCTTTACCCAAAAACTGAAAACTGACCCTGAACTCTAAAAATACCCCTTTACCCAAAAACTGAAAACTGACCCTGAACCCTAAAAATACCCCTTTACCCAAAAACTGAAAACTGACCCTGAACCCTAAAAATACCCCTTTACCCAAAAAGTAAAAACTGACCCTGAACCCTAAAAATACCCCTTTACCCAAAAACCCAAAACTGTCCCTAAACCCTAAAAATACCCCTTTACCCCAAACATATAACATTTAAAATATAAGTATATACTTACCAATACTTACGTTGTAATGGTATGCGTTGTAAAGGTACCTGCGTTGTAAAAAAATGCGTTGTAAAAACATAAGTTGTAACAGTATCTGCGTTGTAATGGATGCGTTGTAACAGTAGTGCGTTGTAAAAAATGCGTTGTAACAGGTGCATACCCATTTCTTCTCCAGTTTCCGGCATGCACGTTTGGAGGTCTGGAGCTCGTTGGTGAACCAGGTGGCACAAGACGCGCACAAGACCTACGCGAGGATTGATCACCTCCTGGTCACCTCACCGGTGCAGGCCCTGGCGTCTGCCGTGGACATGGGGGTTATTTCCTTGTCGGATCATGCCTCTGTTGAGGCCTCCTTCTGCTTGCCACCGTCTGCCGCCCCGGCGAGGGTCTGGCGCCTCCGGGATACTCTGCTCCACATGAAAACGGTAACGGACCGTATTTAGCAGGTACTTCGTGAATATTTGGCGCACAATGACAACACAGATACCACCAGAGCCACCCAGTGGGCAGCTTTGAAGGCAGTCCTCCGGGGGGAGTTCTTGGCAATCTCCGCGGCCGAAAATAGGGAGCGCAGGATAAAGAGGGATGAGCTTACTGACAGAGTCCGGGAGCTGGAGTTGATCCACCGCAGAACTGGGGCTCCGAGGATTTGGCGGCAGCTTAAAGAAGCAAGGAAACTTCTTGCCGCCTTAGATGTGGACCGGGCGGAATTTGCGGCCCTCCGACTGCGCCACGCTTTTTATACTGGGGGGGATCGCTGTGGCAAACTTCTGGCCAATAGTCTCCGGGCCACTAGGCAGAGCCAGTTGGTGAAAGAACTCTCTGACCCCACGGGCGGTGCAGTAACAGACGATGCCTGCATCTCGGCCGCGTTCCGAGGGTTCTACGGAAACCCCTACGCGGGTGACCCGCCGGATGTACCGGCTATGACCTCCTACTTGGACTCGGTCACTCTGCCCTCCTTGGACCCTCTACAGGCGGACCACCTGAACAGGGACATTAGCATAGAGGAAGTAGTGACAGCCATTGCCAGACTCAAGCACGGCAAAGCACCAGGTCCAGATGGCTACTCGGCCCTCTTCTATAAGACGTTCTGCGGGTCGTTAGCCCCGACCCTCACCCGCCTTTTCAACTCTTTCGCGGAACCTGGAGCCATCCCGCCTGACCTCCTGAGGGCTTCCGTCACGGTCATCCCCAAACCGGGGAAAGATCCTAAACACTGTGGATCTTATAGGCCAATATCTCTCCTGAATGTCGACCTGAAACTCTATACTGGGATTTTGGCAAGCCGCCTGGCGCTCCATCTACCCGGCCTTGTTGACCCGGATCAGGCGGGTTTTGTTCCGGGACGGCAGACGGTGGATAATACAAAACGGGTAGTACACCTGCTGGAAAAGGCTTCCCGGATTCCGGGGGAGAGGATGATGCTCGCGGTTGACGCAGAAAAGGCGTTTGATAGCGTGCATTGGCCCTTCTTGGAACAAGTGCTGGTGAAGGCGGGTATTGGAGAACGGTTTCGCACTATGATCCTCAACTGTTATAAGGAGCCTTCCGCAGTGGTCCGGGTTAACGGCCACACCTCTGCAGCCTTCCCCATCGAGAGAGGCACCAGGCAGGGCTGTCTACTTTCGCCCTTGCTCTTTGCTCTCTACATGGAGCCGCTCGCTCAAAGGGTGCGGACGCGGCCGGCAGTGGAGGGGATACGGATGGGTGGATTTACCCATGCGGTCAGTCTCTACGCTGATGATGTCATCTTCACATTGGCTACACCCCGGACATAACTTCCGGCCTGTATGGAAGAACTGGCAGCGTTCGGAATGGTCTCGGGCTTTAAAGTAAATATGGGGAAGTTGGTGGCTTTGGATATCTCCCTGGCGCCTGATACTAAGGCATATTTGCAGAACAGGTTCCCGTTACTTTGGTTCTCAGAAACTACTTGGCCTTGGGTGCCAAGATCAAGAACGAGCTAGGCCGCTGGAATCGCGGCATCCTCTCCTGGTTGGGTAGGATTGCTGCCGTCAAGATGACGATTTTGCCACAAGTGCTCTACTTATTCAGGGCCCTGCCGCTGCTGCCGCCGAAGGGGTGGATACAGCAGTTGCAGTCGGACGTAGCCCGTTTCATTTGGCAGGGGAAACAGCCTAGGTTACGCAGGACCCTCCCCCTTTTGTCTCCTGACGCTGGAGGCCTAGTACGACTTCCGTAAATACTTTCAGGCGACGCAATTGAGGTACTTGGTCGAATGGTGCAGGTGGGAGTCGGATAAGCATTGGCTTTTCCAGGACCAAGCGGTGGCGGGGCGGCCTCTGCAGGAGATACCGTTCCTACACCGGACCCACCGGCCTAAGAATCTCTACGCCTCTTTCATTACTAGGGTACCTTTGCGGGTCTAGGATGCGACCTACCATCGGTATGACCTCACCACATTCCCTTCGCCGCTTTCGCCACTAGTGGATAATCCTGCCTTCACCCCTGGGATGGAGAAAGGAGCCTTCACACATTGGCGGAGGCAGGATGCAGAGCGTTATGTCACCTGTATGGCCCCGAGGGTGTCATCCCGTTCACACAATTTTGGCTGGAATTTTCACTCCCCGAAACGGAGAGACACCGGTATATGCAGGTTCGGCATTGGGCCCTTCAGCCACAGGTGAGGGAGGTGGTGGATAGGATGCTCTCACCGTGTGAGAGATGGCTGTTGTCCCGAACATCGGACTCGAAACTAATCTCGGACCTGTATAAGTTTTTGCAACTACCCTCAACACACTTCCACAATCCAGGGAGTGTTAGATGGGAACGGGAGCTTGGGAGGACACTGAGCCCCAAGGACTGGGACCACATATCTTATAGGGCGCGCCACTCAGCATATCATATGGGCCTCACTGATACTTTTACTAAAGTGTCCACTTACTAGTATTATACGCCTGAGCGGATCCATGAGTTCGACCATAGTAAGACAGACACATGCTGGCAGGGGTGCGGCCAACGGGGTACGCTCACGCACATTCTCTGGGACTGTCCTCTCTTAACTGGCTGATGGAAGGAAGTGCTGGATGAAATTGATTCTCATTTCGGCATAGAGCTCCCGCGCTTCCCGGCATATACCCTGCTAGGACTCCCAAATGATCTAATGTATCCCCTCAAGTCCAGAAGAGGCAGGCAGATCGCCATTGCACTCGGCTCTGCAGTTCAGAATATCTTGATATACTGGCGTACAGACACAGTACCCACGATAACGGGCTGGCTCCACAGACTTTGGCACATGCTGGGTATGGAGAAATTGTCTTTGGTGGTGGCTGGGGATGTAACGCAATCTAATGAACTGTGGCAACCATTCCACTCTTTGCTGCTCACAGAGTTCAGGGAGCTCACCTGTCCGAGGTACCTTCGCCTCCTGCGGCTTACGAGCCCGCTAGCGCCAGATCAGGGGGAGGGATAAGACCCTCCTCCCCAATTACCTATAGCTTTGGGAGATAGGCTGCATGTTAGTAGCGCACCGGACAGTGGGTGGGATGGGTGGGGGGGGGAGTTGGGTGGGGAATTGGGACGTTGGGGTGGCGGGGGACATATGTATTAAAATGTTGTGTCATGCCGGACTTTTGCTCCTTTTCATTTGCCGATCTTATACTGCTGTATATAAGTTTGGATGTGTCACGCTGAATGAATAAAAATACTTTAAACATAAATAAGGACCGTGCCCATTTATTTTGGTCAAAATTCTTGTTAATTATCAAATAATAAGTGAATAACAAGTAAATACAATACACGGGGTGTCATTACACCTCAGCCCAGGAAAGTTGCTATTTCCATTGTTACAGTTATCATCCAAAGAGAAGTAGGGATAACCGAGTTGAAACAATCTTCACAAAGTAAATCCCCCACAACCTGGCGTATATCGCCTCCCACCCCCTCCCTACCAACACCCCACCCCATAATAACAAAAATAAATGTACTGTAGCACATTAGTGAATTGATCGTATCTAGAGATGGAGCTGTTTACCGTTAGGACGGTTTAGTGTTATTTTGGCAGTGGCATAACTCGCTCATATCTTCCACAGACTAGTACAATCAAAATTGGAACAAGTGGAGTGCCCGCGTTCAGGGGGACAGGTGCCTAGAGGTAAACCCTTTGAAAGATATGACACCAGCGGGCCCCAAATATACTCAACATCTCTGTAGGAGTCTACCAGGACATCTGACAGGCGTTCCATTATTATTGCCTTCCATAGCCTGGAGTGCTATTGCATCAGCGAGGGGGCCTCTGCTTTTTTCCATGCAGCTGCCACTGCCATTTTGGCCACTCCGAAGTAGAGACACATAATGGATTTTTTCCCATATGTTTGGAATCGCAGAGAATCATTCCACAGGCCAAAGAGTACAAACCCTGGCTCCTCTGGCAGAGGTTATCCTAAAATGTCTTTAAGTTGCGCTACTATCTCTGACCAGAAGGGTCGATCGTGGGGCAATCCCACCAGATATGTTGAAAATCACCCAATAGCCAACAACGGTCTGGGATCATATTTTCTTCAGTTAAGCAGGATAAAGATACCAATAAAATAATAGTTTATAATGCACTCCCGAAGCCCCATGGAATGGTTGAACTTGGGGATATCCCTCACTACCCCTGTACAGCGAGCTTCCGTAACAGAGCCATTTAGAACTCCCTCCCATTGAACTTTATAACGTGGCCGGGGTGTGTGCAAAGTATCCAACAGTAGATTGTATAGAAAGGAGATAGTGCCCTTTGTACCGCTACTGCACTTCGCAAACTTCTCAATGGGCGTGAGCTCTCTCGTGGCTGCTTCCCTCATATTCGGGTGAGATATATACAGTCTATTAACTGATTGTACCAGTAGCTGTCTGTGGAGGGGAGGTGAAAGTCCCGGGCACAGTTTTCAAAAGTTCATACATTCCAATTATGAAATAGGTCTGAGGCTGTTAAGCAGCCACCCACCTTCCATGCCTCAAAGGGGCCAAGTTGCAGCGCAGTGGGAATGCCAGGTTGAAAAGTATAGGGATAAGTGGAGAAGGGAAGGTAGTTAGCCCATCAGCCCCGGTGACCGTGTCCCATACACGAAGAATGGTGTGCGTGGACATGCTCAAGTAAGCGTTCAGCAGAAGGTCCGCTTTAGACTTCCTCTCTACATCCCAAATGTACTTCCCCATAACTGCCTTATCCATATCGAGCCAGTGTTTGTCTGACTCTCGGGCTGACCATTCAGGGATCATCCTCAACTGTGCTGCTTTATAGTATAAGTTAAAATCTGGTAATGCCAAGCCTCACTTAGCTTTAGACAATCGCAGCATCTTATAAAAGAGTTGTGCCCTCCCTCCTTACCATATGAACTGTGTAGGAAGGTGGATACCTGACTATGGTTACCCCAGATTTTTTTGCCTAGTGTTTAGCTGGTTTTCGATTTAGTTGGCCTGGGATCCTGCTAATCAGGGCCCCAGGCTATCTGCTCTCTCTGTAAAATGGATTCCATGTACTTTAGGTACATCTCCAATTGAATATTGGGTCACGTTATGAGCCCCTGTATAGTGTACCTTAGGTACCCAGGGCATAGGTGCATCCAAGGCCTACCAGGGGCTGCAGCATGTATTATGCCACCCCTGGCTGGCCATACAAATTGACACAACTGGCTGATCTCTCAGCTGGGGCAAGGTGGTGTAATCACCCTTTGATTTAGATATAGTATACCTATATATAACCTTATATATAGACA
This sequence comes from Lissotriton vulgaris, assembly GCF_964263255.1. Classification (NCBI taxonomy): domain Eukaryota; kingdom Metazoa; phylum Chordata; class Amphibia; order Caudata; family Salamandridae; genus Lissotriton; species Lissotriton vulgaris. The sequence continues at coordinate 1,092,883,864 of NC_141685.1, forward strand.
CATATACACATATAAGTCACTCCTATGGCAGGCCTTAACAATCCTGGAGGCAGAGTGCTTGGTTTTATGTGAGATGGTGCTCTAGCATGAGCTGAGCCTGTCTGCAGCTTTCGGAACCATGTCCTTATAGCTGTTCTATGATATAGCCATACCATATACTCTTAAGTGCATTATCATCCTCGCGATTGAATGCTAACTTTGGTTTGGCTTTATCAAAACATGTCGTGTAAGGTGTCATACGCTTTGGAATACTACTCCCTCGCCAGTTCGGCGACGGGGGTAGCATTCCACCCTTCTAGAGGGAGAAGACATGTTGTTCCTAGTACACCCGGGTAAAGTTAACCAGAGCCTCAGCGTCACAAAATGGATGCTGCTGCCACAGACAGAAGTCTGACCTCCTGCTGCTGGGAGTCCTTCCAGCGAAGGAGGCTTGGACAATATGTTTCCTGTCTTGGGAGGTGCTAGCACCACCCCAGACAGGCCATAGTGTATTGGGGCAGGGAGGGCTGAATGAAATGAGACACAGCCTGGGGCACACAAGTTGTCCCATGCATAGTCCGGTTGAAACCAGTTGCTGGGGCACTCCAGCCCCAGCTCTGGCGCGAAACTGGACAAAGGGAAAGGGGTGTAACCACCCCCTTCCCTGGTCCCACCCATAGGGGGGACCTAGCAGGAATCCAGCCCCTCAGATTAGTATATAGGTAGGAGCTGAGTCAAGAGACTTTAGATTTATCCTGAACTGAAACTAGGAACGAAACTCTAGACCTTCGACGTTCTACTTGAAGATAGAAGATTGAAGATTCTCCCTTGTGGTCAAGGAGTGACCACCCTGTGCAAGCAGGCACCATCAAGCGATCAACGGTTTGCTTTGTCGACGCTCCCGCCGGAGCCCAAGCACAGAGCCTGACAAGACCCAGCCTTCCAGACTTCCTTCAGCTCGATCCACAGCCACAGCAAAGCTGTGACCCGTGGCGGCGACGAGAGACGTGGGACCGGCCATCTTGGAAAGCCTGCGAATTGCTTCCCGTGCAACTTCTGAGGCACTCTCGAAGTTGTGCATTGGGGATTGAGAAGCCCCAGCTCCGAGCATCATCGGCACCGAAGATCAGCCCTCCACACTCCACGAGTGCCGCGTGGGGCCCTTCTGCATTTTCTTGCTCAACGCGTCTGTCCGGTCACTTGCCCGTTGGCTAGTGGCCTCTGTGACAACGAACCTAAAAATTTCCACCTCTGGCCTGGTTGCTCCAGGCTGGTCCTTGCTTCCCTGAAAAGGAGAAGCCCATCAGACCTTGCTGGTCTGATCCAGAAGCCATCTTCGATTCCTGCGTGGGTTGCCTTAGCCACGGCTTGTTGACTCCAATCCAGAAGCAGACACCGCCGACAGCGATATCCTTCGTGGGACAGTCCGTGCCCGGCTCCTGGTCGTCGTTTACACCTCCTGGTCCACGTGGCTGCAGAGACAAGCTTCACGACATCACCTGATTGCTTCGCGACATCGCCAGGTTCCTTCCTGGTCACTGGCTAGTGACCCAGACTCTGACCCCGCTGCTTTCAGGTACTCTTCATCCTCGATCCGCCCTTGGATCCAACCAGACACTTCTCTCCTGGTCGCCTGCAGCATCTTTCTTTAAGGCTCCATAGGATTCAGCGACGAAACCCAACACACTTTGACACCTATGCACCCGCTTCCTGTGGGTAAGGTAACGCGAGTACTCCGGTGCTCCTGTGGGTATTAACTATCCTAGTGTCCTAATTTTCAGTGGCTTTCTCCTAGTCCATCGGAAGTGTCCTAAAAGAACTAGTTTCCATTTCTTTCGTTCCCATTCTAACTCTATGGTAACTCGCGTGTGTGTAAAGACACTGCACACGCCTCCCGTGGGCCTCCTGCTTCCTATCCTTTGGTAGTACAGCGTAGCCCCAGCGATTCCCTAGGCCCTAGGCCTATCCTTTGTTTGTGACGTGGTTCTTATACCACTATTTTAGTATATGGTTTGAAGTGACCCTAGGGCTCTACTGTATATTGTGCAACTTATTGTATGATAATTAAGTATCTTGTTATGTGCTTGTGCCTCTGACCTCATAAAGAGTTCAGAGGGGTTGTGTTAGAAATAAATACATATATATATATATATATTATATATAACCTGTGTGGTGTCCTTTCATTTGGTATTAAAGGGGTTAGATATGGTAAAACAGCTGGCTTCACTTGCCCTCTTGAGATTAGCCTAAGACTGCTTTGTCCATGCTACCATTAGGATAGCTGGTCTGTAAGGTTCACTATACAACCATCACCATAAGGGTTGTTTGGACTGATACAGGGTGCCCACTAAAATAGTGGACATCACATATCAGGCCAACTTCTCACAAACTGTGTTATCATAGCACGTAAGTTCAAGAAGAAGCTGCGTTCCACTTCGATTGGAAGCCCTTAGAACAGCTAGAGCAGTCTGGGAAGGACTGACATTTTAACGGCGTGTATTCTCCCCAACCAGGATAGATATAGAGGCTCCCACCTCTTTAAGTCTGCCTTTAATTGCCGTAGTAACGGTGGGTAAATGGCGTGGAATAGCTCTGCCAGTCTGGGGGTGATTTTAATGCCTAGGTATGTAATCCAGTGAGAGGCCCATTGAAAAGGTGTTGATCCGATGAGACCATCCTCCTCTGCTTGAGAAACCGTCAGATTAAGCAGATGAGATTTGGATAAATTAATGTTTAGCCCCGTCACTTCTTCAAAGTTGTAGGTCCTCTAAGGTAGCCGCAAGAGAGGTCGAGTGTTGGGCTAGGGAGAGCAGGATGTCATCCGCAAACAGCAAGATCTTATGTTCCTCTTCTGAAAATCAGATGCCAGAAATCTGGGGTTTTTGATGTATCCTGGCTGCTAATGGTTCTATACTTGTAGCAAATAATAAAGGGGAGAGGGGGCACCCCTGCCTCGTTCTCCTCCCAAGCGGGAACACTCTGGTGCTTAACCCATTGACTAACACTTTTGCCGTGGAGGAGGAGTAATTTGCTTTAATCATGGTCAAGGATCTTTTGCAAAAACAAAATTTCTTTAAAGTATGAAAGAGAAATTGCCAATCCACCCGGTCAAAAGCCTTCTCGGCGTCCAATGCCAGGAGAACTGCCGGGACAGATTTCTAGGAGACTTTTGAATCAGGTGGACTATTCGCCTAATATTATCGTGTGTCTGTCTACCTTTTCGAAAACCTGACTGATCTGGATGGATCAGCTCTGAGAGTAGGGCGTCCAATCGTGTAGCTAAGATGTTTGAGTACAGTTTGGCGTCAAAATTCAACAAATTGGACGATAAGAGCCGCATTTCCTCCGGTCCTTACCTTGTTTGGGGATCAGAGATATTAGGGCCTCGCTCATAGATTCCGTGACCTTATTCTTGTGGGTCTTATAGTTAAATAGAAAGACCAGCTGCGGGCCAAGTTCTGCCATATATTCTTTGTAAACCCATCCGACCCCGGAGATTTGTGACATTTGAGATTAGTTATTGCGCAACAAACTTCCTCCTCTGTGATGGGGCTTCCCAAGAGATCGTTTTGGGCTTCCGAGACCTGTGGCAGTTTCACAGCTTGCAAGTATTCTAAAAGCACAACGTCGTTAGGGAGCTCCCCCGTATATAAGGATTGGTAAAACCTTCCAAAGACCTGGGCTTTCCCTGTGTCATACACAATAGTTGTGTTTTCGTCATTACAAATGTCCCCTATATGTACTTTTTCGTTTTTAACTCTCAGTTGCCTAGCTAGATGGGCACCTACCTTGTTACCCAGGTAATAGGTTGTTCGGTGAAGGCGGAGAAAGGTGAGTTGCGCTCGATTATTATAAATCGCATTGAGTTCACCCCACAGGGCCGTAACGTTTTTCTGCTGTGACAATGTGGGGTTATCTTTGTGAATTCTCTCTACAGCCTGGAGTTCAGTTTCTAAGGCCTGACGCTCCTCAATCTGCGACCTGTTAAGGGCGGAATTTAGGGATATACACTGCCCCCAAAGAAACGCCTGAAAGGTATCCCAATTGTTAAGTGAGGAGGTGTTACTCTGATTGTTATTTTGGAAAAAATTGTTTATGGTGGCCCTTAAGGAATTCCGTAATAATTTATCTCGGAGCAGCGATTGCAGAAAAAAACCATCTCCTATACTTAGGGGGCTGTCTCTCCTAGTCAATACAGATAAACACCGGTGCATGGTCGGAGAGGGTTATGGCATAAGTTGTCGCTGACTGTAGGGTCTGACGTAGAGTGTTGCTCATAAATACATAATCTAGTCGTTCTGGGGTAGCATGCACCATGCATCCAAGAGGCCTAAGTCTCCAAACGCCCTCTTGAGAGATTTGGGGAAGCTGCCTGTGATTGAGCACTGCAGATGTGTGCTGTCCAGCTCTGCTTCCCACGTAAGATTAAATTCCGCCAGAAGTATAATTACCCCTTCCGCAAAATTCCCCAGGGCGGTGGAAAAACTATTTAAAAATCTAGCTTGATTTGTGTTGGGTGCAAATAAAGTGGCGAACGTACATTGCTGTCCCACTATGCGGCCTTCGACCATGACGTACCTCCCCTCCCTATCAGACTTACAACCCTTTGGTTCGAACAGCAAGGATAAAGGAAAAGAAAGTGACACACCTTTGTGTTTAGTAGAGGCTGAGGATTTGTACATTATCGGATATTCTTAATATTTTAAACGGTGTCCTTCGGAGCGCTTGAGGTGGGTTTCCAGAAGAGCCTTTACGTCATGCCTCTGGTCTGTGATGTGTTTTCACAAGGGTTGCAGCTTCGTGGGGGAATTAAGTCCCCTTACGTTCTATGTTAGGGTTGTAATAACCATTACTTATCATGTTCTGTGACCCTCCGCTGTGAGTGAGCATCATGTGAGTCTCCCATCCTGTTGGATCCCCCACCTCACCCATCTCGTTCTCAAGTAGCTCCCTCTTTTTTGATGTTGAGATTGTCTAACTGTCCAGAGCCCCCCATGTACTACATGAGAAATCAAAAGGCAAACCACTAACTGAAAACAAAAACCTATTTTACTCATCAACGTTTTTAACATAGCCTCGATACTTGCCTAGAGGCGTTCTGGTCCTTAACCTTTAAGGCATTCCCCCATAAAATATCCCCTTAGCTGGAAAGAAAAAGGGAGGAGGAAAGGGTGAGGGAAGATATATGAGGCGGGCAGAGAGCCCGCAGGGGCCGAGACCGGTGAGATCCAGCAGTCCACCCCATGCCCACAGTAATTTGAAAGTTTGTACTAGCAAAACTGTCTATTCAGGTAAAGGGCTGTCCTTCCCCCCATGTGGAGCTCCCGTCAGGTCTGCAGGCCAACGATATGTTATCCGCCTGACCGGGGGCCCGTCACTCTGTCCTCCCTTTCTGCTTCAGGGTGCCCCGACTGGAATGACAGACCTAGGATCCACCTCACTTCCTGAAGATTGGTGACATGTCTTGACTTGTTCTGAAGCTCAAATGCCAAGCCAAAGGGATATGTCCATCTGTACCGGATATTTTCTTGTCTGAGCTTGTCAGTGATAGGCTTAAATTTAGCACGTCTTCCCAGTGTCGCTGCGGCAATATCCTGAAAGAGGGCACATGACATCCCTTGGAAGGACACCTCGTTGGCTTTTCATGCCGATTGCAGGATGGCCTCCTTCAATTTGTAGGAGTGTAGTTTAACCAGCACATCCCTAGGGTAACGTTTCTCACCTTGTGTTGGGGGTCCTACCTTGTGCACTCTGGATTTTCACCTTAAGGCCGGATTCCCCCAACAGTTCTGCAAACAGGCCCTGGACAAAGGCCTCCAAGTCCGGACCCCTCCGCTCCTTCTTGCAGGTTCCAGATACATACATTGTCCCTACGCAATCTGTTTTCAAGGTCCTCATTATTTAAGACCGCTGATTTGAGTTGGTCATGTAGGAGCTCCACTGTATTCTCTACCCAGTTCGCTCTTTCCTCCAAGTCATTGACTTTAGTCTGCAGGTCTACTGCTCTTGAACAGACCGCATCTACATCTTGCTGGAGAGAGAGCAGCTGGGTATTGATGTCAGGCGTTAAAACCTCAAACAAGGCAGCCAGACCAGTCTTGACCTCCTCTGTTAAATCTTTTGTGAAATCCCTTAATGAGGCCAGGAAGTAATCTTTCATGAGGGCCATGATCTTAGGCTCCGTTCCGTGAGAGGACGGTGCCCCAGAATCAATTGTAGCAAAGTAGTTGGAGACACTGTTGCTCTGGGCCTTCTTTGGTGGCATAAAGGCCAGGTGGGATCACCCCACACCGACACCACTCGAGGTCCGGTCTTTGTTAGCGAGATTGTTGTTGTAATGCACCTTCCGCTGCACCAGAGGCTCACCGGCGTCTTCACCTCCCCAAGTGAGGGCACGAAGAACACTCAGTGCTCTAACCGAGCACACAGCTTTAAGAACCACTTGGGTTCAACAAAATTGATCTAGTTTAAGTACAATTCAAACAATAATTTACAATTCACACACAAGCGTAAGCAATTTTTGGTATTTGCAATCAAGGCTTATGAAAGAACATATCAATAATTTGCAAATCAAAACGATTTATACAGCTCATATGAGTACGATGACATATTTTAAATGCTACTGTGTTAGTCTCTCTTTTTAGTTACTCTTTATCAACCCTAATGCATTTCAGGTAAAAACCCTTCTTCAGGGGAATCAAATGAACAAGCAACCAATATGATGAAACGTCTACTGCCGGAACACAACAAACAAACACAGAAAACAAGACTTAATACAATGTCTTATGATAAGAACTTCTATTTACAAATGCTATTTACAAGTGATATTTAAATTTATCACTGGGCGCAAACACGTAGAGCCAGCCCTACCCCTGTGTGAAGAAATACCATGTGCCATGTTTCTAAATGAATAATGTCATTGTCGTTAGGTTCAAATCAGATAAACTTTGTGCTAGATTCACAAAAACACTCAATGAGTGTTACATGCAAAGTGAAATCAATCAGAATTATAATGAAGAACTAAAAATTCAACAATAGAAACCGACTTCCAAATACAAGGAATGTGGCACAAAGTGAACTCTGTAATCATGTCTAAAATGGCGGAAAACGTTACACGAGGTTCAAAAGTGATCCCAAATGCACACCCCTGACCGGTGTGAGTGTTAGTATAAATGTCCAAGTGCACATGCGATAACAATGAAAGCCGTAGAAAATGCTTTCACTTACCTCTACCACATATTCGAAAATTAAAGAGTGGTAGCCTAATGAAAAAAGAATAATACTGATACCAAGCTCTAACGAGAGAGCTGCTACTCCAAAATTCACTGATAATGTCTCAAAATCTGTGTGGCCCAATGTGCTTTGGAATCTGTTTGTTTGCATAAGTTCACAGTCGCTGCAAAATTGTTGTGTTTACTGGCTGTGCTTAGGGAGTGACATCATCCTGCAATTGGCAGTCTGCATTTAGCTCGTTCCTGAGGGCTCTGTGTTACCGCCAACCCCTACAGCCGCCATCTTGAGGTCAGGCAGTCGACGGTTGTCTGCAGCCCTCACTTCCTTCGCTCTGGGTGGCTATCAAGACCCGCCACCAGCCCAACATCCACCAGCAGTGACCGGCGCAACAGTGATACAAAAGGCCTTCTCCACTCCGGTCGTCTCACACTGACCGCTCCGGTCAGGGCTCCGGCAGCTCTTCCCGGCCGGGACCTTACCAGCGGGTGTCATTGGCGCAATTCAAAGGTATGGACTCTACCTCACTGTACCTCACTCGGCCCTCTGAGGTGTTCGCTGTACCTCTGCGCTTATCGGCCTACGTCTGCTCCTCCTTTCGGAGGTGTGCCGGCCAGGCCCTCAGGGGTGTGTCTCAGTTGCTTCGTAGGCCCCGCCACATGAATCACCAGGCCGCCGCGCTGGCCCACACATGTTTTTCTTCCGTTCCTCCGCCGCTCAATACCGGCAGGGAGACATCCCCATTCTATCCCGACCTACTGACTCCCTCCGCTAGCTAATTTCTAGCTTTGTTTTGGCAAACACCATGGAGCCCTCGTGATCACATCCGCACAGCCATCCAGGTTGGCCACGCCCCCCTGCACCCATTTTTTTAAACGATCCCGATACCTAGAAAAGTCAACGTTGCCAAAAGGCATGCTCAATTTACCCAGTCAAATGCTTTATCAGCATCTAAAAGAATCATACTAATATTTATCCCAGGTTTTGATGCTACATCAAATGCCGCAACCGCAGTGTCTACATGACAATCAGTGTCCGGTCCGGGTATGAAACTATCATGCTGCTCTCTAACCAGCCCAGCCATAAGAGGGGCAAGACGAACTGCTAAAATCTTTGCAAATATTTTTGCGTTAGCATTGATGAGAGAGATCAGGCGGTATGAGCTGAATTCTTCTGGTGGTTTAGACTTATTTAGGAAAATAACAATATTGGTCATGTTCCAAGACTCAGATACTTCACCAACAGCATCGGCATATTAAATAACATAAAGGAGTGGATGGGTGAAAATTTCCTTAACCCCTTCGATGCTCATGACGAGCTCAGCTCGTCATGAGGCACAGTGGAGCTGTGCTGATGACGAGCTGAGCTCGTCATGAACAATGGAAATGAGCCTCATGCAGCACAGGAGGGGAAAATGCACAGCAGCGATGTGGTTAAAGATCTTATAAAGTTTCAAGGGTATAATATCTATCCCAGCAGCCTTACACGAAGGGAGCATGGCCAGAGCGGGATTCCAGAACTTTCCATCACAGAAATGTCAGGCTAATTCATTTTTTCAATAAAAGTTTGAGGTTTGCAAGGGATTCTGGGTAAAAAACCTGGTGAGAGCCATGCAAGTCAGCTCACCCTTGATACTCGTAGGTGTCTATTTTAAAAAAATGTACAGGTTGGCTAGTTTGTCCCTAGGTACCGGCTGAACTAGGGTCCAAAACCTACAGCTATTCTCTTTGCAAAGTCATAACTGGAAAAATGTGATGCATCCATTTTGCATTTTGGGCTGATTCCTGTCGCAGGCACTAGTCCTACCAACACAAGTGAGGTACTATTTTTGTTGGGAGACTTGGGAAAATGCTGGGTGGAAGGAAGTTTGTGGCTCCCCCCAGATTCTAGAGCTTTCCATCACAGAAATGTGAGGAAAAATTGTTTTTACTCAAAGTGTGAGGTTTGCAAGGGACTCTGAGCTGGATAACCCTAGGTGCCTTGTCCTAAAAAATGTACAGGATTTCTAGGTTTCCCTAGGTGCTGGCTGAGCTAAGTTCCAAAATCAAGAGCTACCCACTATGGGAAAAAGGGTCAGTTTTCAGTAAACAAGCAACAAGCCTACCCAAACAAGTGAGGGACCATTTTTATCGGAAGACTTCTGGGAGAATAGAATAGTAGAACAATTGGTTTTTACCAATTGGATTTCACTGCATTTATACACTTCAAATGTAAGCCAATGTACAAATAACCACAGCTTCTAAACTCCATATCTTGTGGCCATTTCAGAAATAGGTTTCCTTGATACCCATTTTTCACTCTGCCTATTTCACAGTATGAATTGGTCTATACTCGGGACTCAATGAAAAACCATTGTACGGCACAGCTCAGTTGTTGGCTTTGGGTCCCTTGGGTTCTTGGAGAACCTACAAACACTATGTATCCCTGCAACCAGAAGGGTCTAGCGGACGTAATCATATATTGATTTTGTAAGGCTGCCATTGTGACAAACAGTAACAGATGAATATGTTGTCACAAATGGCTGTTTTTTTCCTGCTCATTTTCAATATTTTTTAATTTCAACAGTGATTTATTTTCTTTAGCAAAACCTTGAGGACCTATACATATGACCCCTTGCTGAATTCGGAAAGCTGTCTACTTTTCAGAAATATATAGCTTTTCTGGATCACCCATGAGTTTCACACTGGTTTCCACCACAAACTGGAAGCAGGTTGAGAGCTCAAAAAATAAGAAATATGGGCTACCTCTTTGACAAATACCAAAACTGTTGTACAAAATGTGTTTTTTTGATTCAGTTCTGCATGTTCCTAAAAGCTGGGAAGATGGTGACTTTAGTACATCAAATCGTTTGCTGATGTTATTTTTAGGAAAAAAGAACAGGCACTTTTATCTAGAGCCCTTTTTCCTATGTTTCTCAAAAAACTCAGAACATTGCTATATTTAGCCTTTTTCTCAGTCCCCTCCAGGGAAATCCACAAACCCTGGGTATCTTTAGAATACCAATAATGTAGAATAAATAGATGCATAATTTGCTTGGATACCTTATGTGGAAACAAAGAAATGGAGCCCTACCGGCGAACTAACGCAAAAAGTCAAAAAGGGCTCAGCTCTGAGGCAAAAGGCTCAGCAGCTAAGGGGTTAATTTGCATTGAGTTACATCTTTATGAACTGTTTCTTTAGTTTGTTTTATTTGTTGAAAGAATAGTTACTTTCATAACAGCCCCCAAAGTTACCACCTTTCCCCAAAGAGTGCAGGTTTGGGGGGGGGAAACAGTAAATCAGACCCCACCAAAGTCCAACATTTTCCACAATGTATCAAAGACTGGAGTGTGAATAGTAAATCTGCTGCCCCCAATGCAAAAAAAGAGATCCAACGCTTTCCCCAATATGGTTATATTTGGAGTGGTAACAATAAACATAGTACCCTCCCCGAAGTAAAAATCTTTTCCAATGTGGAAAACTTTGGAGTGGGAATAGTAAATTTGACATCCCAAAGTCCAACACTTTACCCAGTGTGGTTAAGGCTGGGGTGGGTATAGTAACCCTGCCCCTCTCAAACAGTCCAACATTTTCCCCAATGCGTTCAAGTTTGGAGCGGGAATAGTAAATCTGAGCCATCTGGGGACATGGCCTAGCCAGATGCCGAAAGGATGTATTTAGTGGGGCTGCCCTGAGCAAGGACAAAAAAACTAGTCAAATATCCATCCATATTGCACCCATCCACCACTTACAAGAATCTTGCTTGTGTTGATTACCTGCCACCCCAGCTGTTCCCTTAGGCGTGGAAAAATTTCAGTCAAGAGCTCCTTTTTTGGGGAATTCACAAACTTTTGGCTGTCATATTCCTACCTGTCGGGTTAAGCAATCCCACATGTGCTGCCACTAGGAGACTGACTCACCCTCCCCTGTCCCACAACTCACCACCTGGCCGAAGCTTCCACTTCCAGGTTGAGGAACGCAGGCTGGAGAAGGCATGGCGCGATGAGGCTGCATGGAGCAGCTGAATGGTACGGCATGCAGCATACTACGTCACTGAAGGCGCGTTAAATACGCAGTAGACAATGCCCTGGGAAGCGGCGGTGTAGCCAGCAGCTTTCGCAACTTGCAGGTTCTAGTTCCTGGACTGGCGCCAGCTGGAGGAGTGGAGTCTCCCTCGCCCTCTTTTCTTTTCTCGACTCGGCAGACTAGAGCAGCGTGGCCTCTGAGGAAGGAGCTTGGAAGGAGGATCGTGGCACGCTACCATATCTAAGCAGCAGAGTGAACCACAGGAGTGAGACGCAGGAGTGCTTTTTTTGCTTTCGTCTGTTTATTTCCAACAAAAAGAAGACACTAGAGGCTGCACTAGGTGGGAGCCACCAATTTCATACCAGGGGGTAAGTACCTAAGCGAATGCCAATACATTTGTAAGGCGCTTTGGTTGTGGGTCTCTGGGTGGTCTCTCTTCCCTAATTAAGGTTGGAATAAGGGAGATCCAATATAATGGGAAAGCATCTAAAAATGGCTAACATTATGGTTAATCCGGATACTGCAATGGCCCTCAAAGCCAAAAAAGCAAACTGCCCATGTAAAGAATGCAGCATCATCAGCAGCAAGAGCAGAGCACAGCCTAAAAATACGCCAAGGCTCTGCTATAGTATATTTGAGCTCAGAGGAGGATATTTTGGATAATGGTGTAGAGGCCGTATAAGCGGAGGCTGCCCAGGGTACTGTCTCACAAGTGTTGCTGGTATTAGAAAGTCTAGGGGTGGGAACCCCCATAACAAATCTTGCTGTTGGGAATAATCAGGCAGCAACAAATAGAGAGAAGCGAGAAGGTAAAAAAGACAACAAGGGGGAAAACATTCACACATGGATAGTAGTGAAGCAACCACCAGCTCTACACCAGGCAAGTCGAAAGACTACCCACTCTTTGTAAAAGGGAAAACACCATCAAGTGCCTCTAAGGGACAGTCTCTTAATAGTGAATCAGGGTTTTCAGTAAATACGCAACCTCTCATTCAGAGTCCAAAACAGACTCAGCAAGATGAAGGTATGCAGCTACCTTTCACTGACCAGAGTAAAACTCTGATGACAACACAGCCTCAGGTGCAGTCTCTCATTGCAGCCTCGGACATACAAGGTCAGAAAGATCAAATGTTTTCAGTACTAGTTGGACCCCAAGAGATGCATATTTTTAAACAGCAAGCAGAGGAGACTACTGTGCAGTGGGATATAAAGACTATGCTGAACCTCATCCTGGAGGAAATCAGAGAATTAAAATCTACACAAGCAAGTGAAATAGCATCCCTGTATCAGTGACTGTCTAAACTAGAAGTAGCAATAGGTAATTTACCAGCAAGAATGCAAGAGGCTGAGTCAAGGATCTCACAGTTGGAGGACCAGATGAATGTCATGCAGCAACAAGTCACCCTAGCATGAAAGGAAAAATCTTCACCAGAAAATAAATTCGGCGAGTTGGAAAACCATTGATACCGTTCCAATCTACGCTTAGTAGGGGTCCCAGGTGGTTGTCCAGGGGTGCAAGCCCTTCAGTGGGTCGACACATTTATAAAGGAAAATGTACTGTCAGAGCATTCAGGAGATCTCACAATTACGCTGGCACATAGGGTCCCGGCTCAGCCATACCCAAATTCAAAACTTCCATGGACAATCTTGGTAAATTTCACGGACTGTTGCATAAAGGGATGGATTTTGACCAGAGCTATTTAGAAGAAGCAGTTTACTATTGACGAAGTACCATGTTGACGCATCTTCTTGGATATGTCAGCAGCGGCAGTGCATCGGAGGAAGGAATTCATAAAGTTATTATATGTGTTTAAAGGACAGGTCGCACAGGCAGCAAGTCCAAATTAAGGGTGTTGGTGAAAGGCAAATTTTGTATGTTTACTAATTTGAATGAAGCCCACAAATTGCTACAAAAGATCTCAAGCTAAATATTGATTTGTTTGGCGAGAGGAGAGGAGGGAAAAAGCGGGTTAAGGAGAGAGAAAGTTGAACAGGTGGCGGAGATTGATGGTCATAATAGATTTTTATTTTCTTTTCTGATGACTGGGATGGGGGGATAGGCAGTTCACCCAGGTGTAATACCATGGCACGCAGAAAGAGTGTCTATCATCATGGGAGGGGTATTGTGGGCTATTTTCCTCTCACATGGAATTGTGGGGTAATGGGTTGTGGGGGGTGTTTTGGTTGTTTAGGGAGCAATGGGAGAAAAAATAAGCAGAGTCATAGGAGGTAATATAATTATGAGAAGAACTGTGTCTAAAAAAAATAAGGGTTTTTTGTGAAAGATGGCTACAGAGGCGATAGGTCTTAAAATTCAAATAATATCATGTAATGTTAATAGTATATCTAACAAACAAAAGTACAGGGCTTAATTAGGTGGCTAACTTCTTTTTCTCCACAAATTTTATTGCTCCAGGAGACCCATCTTAAAACCAACATACCAAAGCTTTTTATCCCTAAATACTACTATAAAACATATTTCGCTTCAACCGGGTTGGGTGGTGCATGGGGTAGCAATGTATCTTGGACAAGGGGTGGACTGGGGGGGATATACAAGTTCATAGGGCTCCTAATGGTAGATGATCTGGATTACAACCCGTCTAAATGGAATCTGCTTAACCTAGTGACCTATTATGCCCTTATAGTGGATGATGCCAAAGCTATCATGCAGATTAACAAGGTGGCCATGGGAGCAGAGGGCCCTATAATTATGGGATGTGATTTTAATTTTATCCAGGACTTAGCAAGGGACACCTCAAATAAAACCAAAAGACTGTTAAAGCTGTTTACTAATAAAGTATTAGATATAATAAACAGGATTGCCAATTGGTAGACCCATGGCGGAGAGCTCATCCATCAATTTAAATCAGCTTCTTGTATAGACTTTTTTCTAATCTCCCACTCTCTTAACCGTGCTGGTTCTGAAATTTGGGCTAACTATTTTTCTGATCACTCTCTGGTTGGTATTGAGTTGGAGCTTGAAACGAGGAAGAGGGAGAGGTCCATGTGGCAGATGGCAGATGGATCGCTGCCTTCTAATAAGTAATGGATTGCAAGTATGAGAAAGTGTATACAGGAACTGTTTCAGATAAACAAGGGCACTGCATCATTTTTTTCAGTTTGGGGAGCCTTTAAGGCAACAATCCGAGGACTGATTAAGCCATTTATGGCCTCACGAGCTAAATGTCGGGCGATACGTATCTGCCTGGGGATACTAATATAAGAAGATATGCAGCTGACTAAAGCAAAGTATGGGTTAAGGGAATTTTTTACATTAGAGGAAATACAGAGCTCACAGCTATATTAGCAGCAGGTGAGGAATCTCTGGCTTGGTCAACCAGGGAAAAGCAGGAAGCTGTAATGATTATGGAACTGGAGGAATTGGTGCTAAGAGAAATGCAGTCACCTTGTTTCACTACTATGACCCAACTGCAAAGACTTGATGATGAAAAATGTAATCAGAATGTAAAGTTATTCTATTCACTCCGAATCAACGAATGCACTCCTCTCAACGGATTCTGAGATTATTAATACATTTCAATCATATTACAATCTTTTATACACAGAAACTACTAAACCCACTGAAGAAGACTTTACTCCTTTTTTCCAAGATATTCCCAAACCTAAAACTTCCCCAGATATTTTTAAACAGCTTGAAGAGGATATTACTCTTCAAGAATTATCTGATGCTCTCAAATATATATATATATTTTAAAGTTTCCAAAACCTTTATTGTAGATAAGAAGGTACGGTACATCAGTGCAATAAGGACATCCAATTCAAAGACGAATAAGCACATAAGCGAAGGACATCTTCCCGTACACGTTGGCATACATCAGTAGAAACGAGGAATTAAAAATTCAAACGCAATTAACAACTTCCCCCCTCCCCCCACATAATTTGTGCATGCATCGTACCAAGGTTTCTTATGACTACAGATAGTGATCTAGAGGATATCAGTGCGACAGGTGTATCAATGCCAGGTACTGGTGTTACTCACGGTGCGTTGCTCTCACATATTTTTTAAAAAGCGAAAGCTCCTGGCCCTGATGCCTTTTCCATTGAATTATTTTTAGCATTTTCCTTTTTTGCCCCTAAATTATTTTAACTTTTAATTCTTTCATATACAACTCTAAGGCCTGTGGCTCTTTTTTGGAAGCCTTCATTATTGTAATCCCTATACCAGATAAAGATAATGACTGTAAAATTTTTGCAAAAATCTTAGCATCTCGTCTAGAGAAAGTTATCCCCACTATCATTAACCCAGATCAAGCTGGTTTTGTTAAAGGTCGTCTGGCTTCTGATAATGCTAGAATGTTTTCCAATATTCTAGCTTTTAGTAAAAAATATCCCTCTCCATTAGCTGCATTATCTTTAGACGCAGAAAAAGCCTTCGATCGAATTAACTGGGATTTCATGTTTCACACTATAAAATGGTTTGGTTTTGGTCCAAAGTTTATTTCATATGTCAAATTATTATATGCAAATCCAAAAGCTTGTGTTTTTGTTAATGGTCTTTTTCCTCATATTTTAATCTTCTAAGAGGTACTCGTCAGGGCTGTCCCCTTTCCCTGTTACTTTTTTTATTATGCTTAGAACCTTTTCTGGAACGCATTAGAAGTAATCCTCTCATCACTGGTTTTAAAATAAAACTGCCTACACTGATGATGTCCTTATTTATATGCCCAATCCTGCGTCCTCCATACCCCCTTTCTACAATAGATCTCTGCTTTCTCTAATATTTCAGGCTATAAATTACATTTCTCTAAGACCGAGATTCTACCCTTAAATTCTTCATGATATAGACAAATATTTGACTCCACCAATTTTACATGGTGTCCTCAGAAAATTAAATATCTAGGTACATGGTTCTCCTCTAACATTTGTGATACATTAATCTATAATTTCACTGCCTTAAAACTTAAAATTACCAATTTGTTGAACTTTTGGTCACATTTACTTTTATCATGGTAGGGCAGACTTGACACAATTAAAAAGATGATTGTTCCTCAGATACCGTTTTTCCTGTCGATGTTACCATTCAAAACCCCCAAATACTAATTCACTCAGATTAATTTGTTATGTATTAAATTTCTTTGGAATAATAAACATGCACGTATTGCTATATCCAAATTGATTCGTCCCAAGAGTGAGGGGGGCATAAGATTTCCTGATTTTCAATTGTACCAAATTGTTTTTCGAATTCGTCAATTTTATGCTTTATCCAAAGATTATTAAGATTTACCTAAACGTTCATGGGTTAATGTTGAATGCTCATTGCTAAATGATTTTTGAGTCCGGGATATTGCATATATGATTAACTGTACTTTTATTTCCACATACCCAATTCTGAAACATTTTCACTCCCTGTTACATACACTTTTGTTTAAAAAGTTTGACAAGGCGGGGCGTGGCCAAGATGGCGGGGTGAGCGGACGCTTCTTCCCGCAGCTCCTCCAGCCCGACTAGGCTCGAGCCCTTTTCTTCAGCTTTTCTCCCCCCGCTGATGCTCAGCGGATGAGAGGAGTGTGGCGGAGAACCTGGTGCACGCATTGATGCTGCTTTGGCCCTGATCGCTCCGGTGGAAGCGCCTCAAAAGACCGATTGAAGATCGAGAGACGACGGTGCGCCCGGGAGGTGGAGCGTATCGGAGTGCTGTCCATGGGCCTCGGCTGGGCCTAGTGCTGAAAGTTGGCGATCTGGGTGGAGACCGTCCCGGCGCTCGACGGAGGTCGAAGGAGAGCTACCGGCTGGGGGGCCTGCTACGCGGAGGACTCTGGGTGCGCGCTCTTGTGCTTGGACTTGAGGCGGTGGCCTCCTGCATGGCGAGGGTCCCGGTCCCGGGATTGGAGGACGATCGACTTGAGACCGGGGCCAGATCTGCCGACTCTTCTCAGTAACCGAGCGGCCCCGGCTGTGGAACTTTTCGGATTGCCTGGTTTCTGGAGTGGCCTGGTGGTGTCGCCGGGCTCGGGCGATCTGCTTGGCCCCACCCAGCCGCCATTTTGTCCTCGAGAGGTCGGTGTCGTTGGCCTCCTCCGGAGCCCCTTGACGGCAGATTCTTGCGCCCTCCGCCTCTACACAGCTATCTCCCTGTGGAGCGTACTGGCCGGGGTCCCCCCAGTGTAGGTTCCAGCTGCCATCCCGACTGGGCGCCCACGGCTGGTAGTGCCCGGACCGACCCGCCATTTTGTCGCCTGTGGCGCAGATCCCCGGTCCTGCCGGGAGCTCCCCATAGCGAGTACTTGCTGGTGGTTGGACATTCCCCGGAGCGGTCGGGCCTGTGCCCACTCTTCAGTTGAGGTGCTTGGAATGTCTGGAAGAGGTGGTTCGAGGAAGGGGGACCGCACCCTGCCGGATATGCTTGGCAGGGCCCAGCAGCTACGGGACAGAGCACAGCCGTCGCCGGGGTCTTCCCGGGCCTCGGCGGACGCGCCTGGGGGAGAACCCCTTGTCACGAGATCTTTCATGGAAGAGCTGTTCAGTTCCCTTAAAGAGGACTTCCAGACGCTGAAGCGGGAAGTGGCTAGTGAGGTCCGTGAGGTCCGCAGAGAGGTGGAGGGCCTCGGTGAACGGGTTGAGACGGCGGCCCAACGCCGGGACGACGAGATTGTCCACTTACAACAGGACGTTCTCCGTCTCCGTGAGCAATGCGTTGAGCTCCAGGCCCACTCCGAGGACCTTGAGAACAGGTCAAGGAGAAATAACATTCTAGTGCGTGGTGTGCAGTCTGCGGACGAAGGGACTGACCTGGTGGGCTATCTGCAGGACTTGTTCCGGGAGATCCTGGGGGAGGCCGCGGACTTCCCTATCCCCATTGATAGAGCTCACAGAGTTGGACGACAGCGCCAGTCATCGGCGCCCCCGCCGGACATCTTAGCTTTCCTGCCCGACTTCCCGCTGAAGGAGCGCATCATGTCTGAAGCCCGTAGGAAACAGCCACTGACTTTCCGGGAGCGTCCTGTGGCGCTCTATCAGGACCTGTCCGCCATCACAATGCAGAAGCGCAGGTCCTTCAGGATTGCCACCGACTTCTTGCGCGAACAAGAGACGCCGTACTCCTGGGGGCACCCCTTTCGCTTGATCTTTCGCTGGAACGGAGTGCTGCATCAGCTACGCTCCTTGCAAGACATTTGCGGTGTCCTAGGGCTCACGGCTACAGAGGAGGATGGAGCCACGCCGTCATGGAGGCGATCAGAGAGAGGGGGCCGACTGAGATCAGCGAGGAGACGATCGACGGCGAGCGCTGGGCGTCCTGATTCCCCTACCATTAGGGCGGACATGGCCGGTGCCCTGAGGGCGGCAGCCAGGGACTTGGCCGACTCCAATGGCGTGGCCTTGACGGCCTAGACTCACTCCGGGGGGAGATGAACATAGCTTCTTCGATGCCAGGTTTGGGGCTGAGGGGGGATGGGAGGGAGTGGGTGGAGGTGAGTGGCCGGACGTCCACTTTTCTATTTTCTACGGACTTGCCCGGTTTGGGGCTTGACTGAGACAATGGGTTGTTTGAGTTGGCATTTGGCTAGTTGCCATGGGTGTGTTTGGGGTGGGGTTGGGTGTTGTTCTGGAGTTGGGGAAGTCCCGTCCGATGTTGTCCACGCCCACGCTTGGCCTGCTCTGGCCTGTCCCGCGCGGTCGCCCCGCGCCCCCCACCTTCTGGTTCCTTGCCCGCAGCATAGCGTTCCTGGTCCCTGAGAGACATGTCGTCCCTGAAGGTGGTGACCCTTAATGTTAAGGGACTGAATAATCCTGTTAAGCGCAGGGGGATTTTGTCTCTGCTTGAGGGAACGCAGGCTGACATCTGCCTTTTGCAGGAGACCCACTTATTGTCCCGTGACTGCCATAGATTGCGCTCTGCTAAGTTCCCCACCCAGTTTTTTCTCCTCTGCAGAGACCAAAACCGCGGGGGTGGCCATTCTCATAGCGAGCTCCTTTAGGGGGGAGGTGCTATATAAATATGCTGAGCAGAAGGGGAGGCTTCTGGCATATCGCCTCCGCCTGGGAGGTATAGAGTTTACAGTTGGCTCTGTCTATAGCCCGAATGACCACCAGGAACGCTTCTTGGACTCAGTACTGGTGGATGTCACTGCCTCTCCTGATCGACATGTTATTCTAGGGGGGGACCTTAATATCGTCTTGGATTCCATATTGGATAGATCAGCGCAGCGGTTTCCACAGACTGGAGAACGTTCCCAGGCTGTGAAGGCCCGGATTGCGGACATGGATTTACATGACCTTTGGCGCTCCATGCACCCCACGGATAGGGACTACTCCTATTTTTCGCATGCGCACCGAACCTACGCACGGTTGGATTATCTTCTGGTTAGTGGGCCGATGCGCGCCGCTGCTACGGCGGCGGACATTGGGGTCCTGACTCTGTCTGACCATGCGCCGGTTACTGGCGCGTTTGCGTGGCCGGCGGCCTCCCCCTCTCGGGGGGTGTGGCGCCTTAGGGACACCCTTTTACACAAGAAGACGGTGGTGAAACGTATTGAAGAGGTCATACAGGATTATCAGACACACAATAGTAATACCGACACTTCACTAGCGACACAGTGGGCTGCATTGAAGGCGGTTCTTCGGGGGGAGTTCATCTCCATCTCCTCGGCGGAAAATAGGGAGCGGCAACGGAAGAGGGATGAACTGACTACTCAGGTTCGGGAGCTTGAGCAGGTCCACCGCCGTACGGACGCTCCGAGGGTTTGGAGGCAGCTGAAGGCGGCAAGGAAGCTCCTGTCGGCGCTGGACCTGGATTGAGCGGAATACGCTGCCTTGCGCTTGAAACATGCCTACTACACAGGGGGGGACAGGTGCGGCAAGCTCCTGGCACATCGGCTTCGGGTCGCGCAACAGCGTAACGTAGTGAAGGAACTTTTGAGTACAGACAGAGTAGCCGTTTCCGGGGACGCGGAGGTGGCGGAAACCTTCTGCAGTTTCTATGAGGCGCTGTACGCTGGGGAGCCCTCCTCGCCGCGGGACACCGAGGAATATTTAGAGTCGGTGCCCCTCCCGGCGCTGGATCCCGCTCAGGCGGAATATCTGGAGCGGGATATTCACGTTGAGGAGGTGATTTCCGCTATAGCTCGGTTGAAGCACGGGAAGGCCCCGGGCCCGGACGGTTACACGTCCCTGTTTTATAAGACCTTTTGCCCGGTTGTGGCCCCTGTCTTAACTCGGCTATTTAACTCCTTCTCCGACCCGGGAGCCATCCCACCGGATCTCCTGAGGGCGACGGTCTCGGTGATTCCAAAACCCGGGAAGGACCGGGCTTTATGCGGCTCGTATAGGCCCATCTCGCTCCTAAATGTAGACTTCAAGCTGTACACGGGGATTCTGGCATCCAGGCTGGCCCTGCACCTCCCCAGTTTGGTTGAGGCGGACCAAGCTGGCTTTGTGCCCGGCAGGCAGACGGTCGACAATACCAAGCGGGTGACGCACGTTTTAGAGAAGGCTTCGCGGATCCCGGGGGAGCGGATGTTGCTGGCAGTGGATGCTGAGAAGGCCTTTGATAGAGTTCATTGGCCGTATCTCGAGCTGGCCCTCAGGAAACTGGGAATTGGTGATAAATTCCGCACAATGGTCTTCAACTGCTATAAGTATCCTTCAGCGTCGGTGCGAGTCAACGGGTGTAGCTCCCGTAGTTTTGCAATCGAGCGCGGCACGAGGCAGGGCTGCCCCCTCTCTCCACTCCTTTTTGCTCTCTACATGGAGCCGTTCGCCCAAAGGATCCGCCACAATCCGGATGCTATTGGGATCAGGATGGGCCAGTATGTCCACACGGTCAGCCTCTACGCGGACGATGTCCTGCTGACCCTGGACGACCCTAGGAGGTCCTTACCCGCCTGCATCCACGAGTTGGATGCCTTTTCACGTGTGGCCGGCTTTAAAATGAACATGAGCAAGTCGGTGGCTTTAGATGTGTCTTTGGCTGCGGACACTAGGAGGGACCTTCAGCGACTCTTCCCTATGCAGTGGTCTTCGTCCCTTGTACCATACTTAGGGATCCTACTGGCACCCACGTTGCCAGCGATGGTGGCGGCCAATTACACTTCTCTCAGTAAAAAGACCAGGGAGGAGCTCGGCCGCTGGAGTAAGGGCCTACTATCCTGGCTGGGAAGGATCGCAGCGGTTAAGATGACGGTATTGCTCCAGATACTATATCTTTTCCGAGCCCTGCCTCTCCAGCCTCCAGTGGGCTGGATTAGACAAACGCAGGCCGACATCTCCCGCTTTGTCTGGCAAGGCCGCAAGCCGCGGATGAAGAGGGTTCTCTCCACGCTTGCCCTGGAAGCAGGGGGCCTTGGTATTCCGGACCTCCGTAAGTACTTTCAGGCGGCGCAGCTACGATACCTTGTAGAGTGGAGCAGGTGGGAGTCCGACAAACATTGGCTTTTTCAGGACCAGGCGGTGGCGGGCCGCACCCTACAGGAGGTTCCATTCTTGCGCCGTGCTCACCGCCCCCCCAACCTTTACGCTTCTTTCGTTACGCGGGTTCCCTTGAGGGTGTGGGACGCAGTCTGCGAGGCCCGGGACCTTACCACTTTCCCTTCACCATTTACACCCATAGTGGGTAATCCTGACTTCTCCCCGGGGATGGAGCCGGGCGCTTTTTCCCACTGGAGGACTGCGGGCTGCCGGGCGCTCTTTCAGGTCTATGGGCCGGAGGGCGTGGTTCCCTTTCAGCAGCTTCAGCAGGAATTCGGCCTGACGGAGTTGGACAGACTACGTTACATGCAGGTCCGACATTGGGCCCTCCAACCCCAGGTGCGGGACACCGCTGATCGTCAAATTACACCGTATGAGCGGTGGCTGGTGACCAGAACCTCTGATGCTAAATTGATTACTGATCTTTATAAGCATCTACAGCCCCCACCGTTCCACTATTATAACCCGGGGAGGGAACGATGGCACAGGGAACTGGGCAGGACACTCAGCCACAAGGAATGGGACCAGATCGCACACCGGGCAAGACACTCTGACATACCGGCCTTACGGAGACATTTACCAAGGTGTCCACGTACTGGTACTACACCCCAGAGAGACTGTATGAGATGCATAGGCACACTGATAGGGGGTGCTGGAGAGGTTGCGGGCAGGTGGGGACCCTCTCACATATTCTTTGGGATTGTCCCTTGCTGGCTGCCTATTGGAAGGAGGTTCTGGATGAGGTGGATAAGCACTTTGAAATTGAGCTTCCGCGCTTTCCGGCGTATGTATTACTGGGCCTCCCTAATGGCCTAATGTATCCGCTGAAGTCCCGCAGGGGCAGGCAGATTGCAATCGCGCTGGGGTCTGCGGTCCAGAATATCCTCATCCATTGGCGCACCACCACTGTCCCCTCCATCACGGGTTGGTTACATAGACTCTGGCACGTGTTGGGAATGGAGAAGCTGTCGCTCACGGTGGCGGGGGAGATAGACCAATTTGATGAGCTGTGGCAACCCTTCCTTGCGCTGCTAACCACCGAATTCAGGGAGCTCACCTGCCCGAGGTACCTTAGGCTTCTGAGGCTGACGCCGCCGACGACTCCGGCAGACTAGAATAAGTGGGGGGCGGGTTCTTAGTGGGGGGGGGGTGTGGCTCTGGGGCGGGTAGTACTGGTAATGGGCCATTGGACGGGGGGGTTGGGGGGAGTTGGGGAGTTGTTTTTTTCTTTGGGGCGGGGGTTCTAGAGGGGGATGGGCTGTGCTTTTTTGTGTTAATTTCATTGCCTTCTCTGATTAGATTTGGGGTGCTGGATATGCGCAGAGTGGAGATATAAGTTGCATTTCATTTTTTCATCTGCCATTGCTTCTCCTCTGACCTAACGAACTGTTCCACGAGCACGCTCCTGATACTACGATTTTTCTTTTATTGTACTGTATGTAACCCTAACCTCCTGTTCCCTCTCCCCGTATTCTTTTGTCTTAATAAAATGCTTTAAACCTAAAAAGTTTGACAAATATCAATCTTTTCTAGCTTCCTCATTATGGTTCAACGAATACATTACATTTCGTCACAAATCATTCTACTACAAACATTGGTAGGAAAAGGGCCTTTTTTAGGTTAATCAAATGATTGTTAATAGTGCGATTCTATTCTTCCAGCAGTTGCAACAGACCTTTCACTTACCTGATTCCTGTATCCAGCAGTATAATACTTTAACTCCCATATTACAGGAATGTGTACAGAGCTTTCTCTCTCACCAAGTCCTACTTCTTTCACGCCTGATACTCCCCTATATCAAATTCCTACTGATACTATACCTAGTGCCTCTTTTATGTACAAAATCTTATCTACACCGGATGGCACAAGTAGTAAATCAAGTACTGAACTTGAATGGGAACAGGATCTATCTCAGGCAGTGTCTGTATCCCAGTGGGATACGTTTTGGCAAAAACTATTCAAGACATCCAAAGCTGCAAATATCACAGAATCCATATATTTTATTTATAATAGAGTTGTTATTACTCCCCTCCTCTTACATAAATTTAATCATTCTGTCACATCATCTTGTTGGTCATGTCGTAATGCTGAAGGCTCTTTAATACACTTATTGCTCTATTGTCCAAAGGTGCTTACTTTTTGGAAAGCTATATGGTCAAAATGTCTCTTGATTTTTTTGTATCAGGTTTCTATTGTCCAAAGGTGCTTACTTTTTGGAAAGCTATATGGTCAAAATGTCTCTTGATTTTTTTGTATCAGGTTCAATTTAATATTCACAATGTTTTTCTAGGTACGATGTCACCTGATTTTGATCAAATTACTTCTAAATCTATTTTGATTGATCTGTTTCTTTCTGTGGCTCTTAAAGTTATAATAACTTGTTGGATAGACAACTCTAAATTATCTTTTTTACTTTGGTGGAATTTAATTTGTGATGAACATAGAATTGCTTCCGTTCCTCAAGTATCAATTAATTTACAAATTAAATCTGATTTGCTATGGTTACCTTTCACTACTTTCCTATCATCATCGTCTTAACCTTTACAGTTTCCTATTTTATATTCCATACCTCCTCCTTTTTCTTCTTTCTCTTTTTCTTCCTTCTCCTGCTTCTCTTTCTTCTTTCTCTATCTTCCTTTCTCTTTGCTCTTTTTTCTAGTCTTTCTCTATAAAAAACTAAGGGCCAGATGTAGGGCGCCAATTACCGGTCGGTAACGGCCGAATTCAGCCGTTACCGACCGGTAATTGGTGATTGAGATGTAGGGGCCCATGATTTTACAGAATCTGTAAATTTACCGAATCAGTAAATTTACCGATTCTGTAAAATACCGAATCGGTATTTTTACCGATTCGGTAAATCAAGATGTAGGTGGCACTCCACAGAGTGCCACAGGCCCTTAAGAGTCGGTACTTTACCACCCAATCCTATTGGGTGGTAAAATACCGAATTCAGGTGTGCCTGCACATCTGTGCATGCACACCTGTGCAATGTGACACACAGACATGCCCTTAGGGCATGTATGTGTGCCACATGGCACACAAGCCTGCACTTGGGGTGCTAGGGGGTGTCAAAGTGACACCCCCTGCACCCTTGCTGGATTCGGTATTTACCGATTCGGTAAATACCGAATCGGTATTTCCAATTGATTCCTATGGGCTCAAAAGCCCATAGGAATCAATGGGGAATACCGATTCGGTATTTACCGAATCGGTAAATACCGAATCTTACAGATTCGGTAATTCCAAAAAAATAATTACCTACATCTCCCTCCTTCTAATTTACCGATTCATAAATAAAGAATCGGTAAAATTCGGTATTTATGAGTCGGTAAATTAGATTTACCTACATCTGGCCCTAAATTTCTTTCTTTCTCTTCGTATTTTATACAATCTAATTCTTACACAGGTT
Organism: Lissotriton vulgaris; assembly: GCF_964263255.1. NCBI lineage: Eukaryota > Metazoa > Chordata > Amphibia > Caudata > Salamandridae > Lissotriton > Lissotriton vulgaris. The sequence continues at coordinate 1,092,908,912 of NC_141685.1, forward strand.
ATTTTCTTTATATCAGTAAAATGTGTTATATATATTTTTATTATATATTCCTGTTTTCTTAATAGGCATTGTTATAGAACTTTAATATAAGAGTTATACAATATTGTACTTCCTTAGCTATACTTCATCTAATTTTATGATTACTACTTACCTATAATTGTATACTTATTCCTATACCAAAATGGATGAATGTACATTTCTATTCCTGTGTTCTATATCTTCAATAAAAAAAACTTTAACAAAAAAAAGACTTGATGTTGGCCTTTTTTCTTTTTCACTGTTATCTCTTTTATTTTTATCCTTGTTTATTAAAATTTTCATTTTCTTTGTTGTAAAAATGAAAGTTGTATCACATTTGCGTTTCAGTATTTTGCTACATTGATAAATGTGATACAAGAACTGTGAAATATTTGTCACACGGGTGAATAAACAAGTAACATTTTTGGGGACAGGGCTACTCACATAGCGGATAGAATACAACACATCAGTATTCACCACCAAATACAACTGTCATGCGCAAACGTATAAAGAGGTAACATATTAATCTTAACTATGCTGTTATATACTTGCTAATTACAAACAACTCTGTAGAAAATTGTGTATACCGTTATTGTGAACTCTTACATGTCTATATCCCTCATGTAATAGGTGTATTCATATCATCTCCTACCGCAGTATAAATACGAAAGATATTTAAACAAAAAAATGGAACTGTAGGAACAAGTGACAGAGGCTGTAGTGCCTAAAAAGAATAAGATATTTCAAAATACATTTGCAACATTACAACAACTTATATGCAACCAAAAATGCGGACTCGAACGGGACAATATATCATTATTTCCAGCCTATAAAATTAACACAGCTGACAAGCATACAATCAGAAGGATTAGGAGGGGATATTACAGCATTAGAAATCCAACTGTACCTCGCCACAATGCCTTGTGTTAAGGCCTCTGGCAATAAAGGCCTTCCTATAGAATTTTACAAAACTTTTTCTAAAGAATCACTTCCTTATTTGATGAAGCTTTTTAATTCTATAAAAGAAGAGGGTGCGATTCCATAAACTTTAAAAGCATCAAGAACTGTTAGCTTTGTCAAGAAAGGGAAGAACCCAAGGGACGTAAATTCATATAGGCCGATTAGCTTGTTAAATGCCATTTATAAAATATTCATGAAAATTTGGGCTAATCATATCACCCCGATAGCTCAGAAGATAATCCATATGGATTAGACCGGGTTCGTGGCTGGCAGGTTGATGTCGACTAACACAGGTTTTTTAGTTCAACCACTCGATTTTTTTTAATGTGAATCAGACACCCCCCGTGATAATGATGGTAGATGCCGAGAAAGCATCCTAGCTATTTAACTGTGATGCTGTTTTCTTTGGCATTGAGAGGGTCGATTTTCCTCTACAGTTTATTAATATGCACCGCTGTATATATCAAGGGGCTCGGGCAAAGGTTTTTATGAGTTAAATTTAGCATGAATGGTTGGAATAAATATGTGAACTTGCCAGGGCTGCCCCGTCTCCTATATTATTTACTTTCTTCATTGAACTCCTGGCAGTTAGCATCAGGGCTAATGTTGGCATAGAGGCACTGATAGTGGGAATGTCTAAGCTTAAACTATTTGCGGACAACATAATTCTTTACGTCAGGCCAGAAGAACAACACATTAAAACAATATTGTCAGAATTTGAGCAGTTCTAATCGATTGGGGGGTATAAAATCAACCATAATAAAATAGAATTGCTTTTATTTAAAACCCCTCTTAGTACTCTTCATTTTAATCTCCAGCAACAGGCTTCCAGTTCCAACCCATTTGGTATTTGTGGATAAATGTAACCAAGCACTCTACAGAAATTTATAAATTAAACCATAAGTTATGATAAAAAAGATCAAAGACTTGCTAGATAGATGGCCACTTCTTCTTACATTAATAGGGTATGTTGCACTGATAAAAATGTATATTTTACCCTTGTTGATTTTTCTTTTTACTAATGTGCCTATTAAAATTAATATAGCGTATTTTAAGGAACTAAAGGCACTTTTTTGACAATAAGGGCCTCATTATGATGGAGGATTTTCCGCCTCCTCCGGGCCGGGGGAAGCCACCTCCGGCCCGGAGGAGGCGGAAAATCCTCTGCGGACTCACCAAAGACCCACCGCCTCATTACGATGGCTGGTGGGTCTTGGTTACTGTCCGCTGCTTTTCCGCCGCGGTCAGATTACAACTGCGGCGGAAAAGCTCTCATTTGGCTGGCAGTGTCTATCAGACACCGCCAGCCAAATTAGGAAGCATTTGTAAACATGCTTTTCCGCGGCGGTTTTTCCGCCGTGGAAAAGCATGTGTACTTTTGATTTTGGGGGCCCGTTGCGGGCCCCCAGGGTGTTGGCGGGTGTGGGGTGCACATGGGGGGTACCTATGGTACCCCCCAGCATTTACTTGCACAAAGCGGGAGGCACCGCGCGGTGCCTGCCGCTTTGTGCATGTAAATGTTAAACATGCACTTTTAACATTGCGGTGGGTGCTGCTTGAAGCAGCACCCGCCGCAATGTTAAATATCCAGATGTGACCGCCAGGGTGGCGGTCACATCCTAATCGCACATGAGGGAACGCCGCAGCCCATGCGGATGTTCCCTCATCCTCTGGGGTCGTGGACGGACGCAAGTCCGTCCGCGATCCTAATGAGGCCCTTTATTTGGAACAAAAAGGTTTCAAGAGTTAATATCCCAGTGCTTCACTTAGACACCAATCAGGGGGGATTGGCATTGCCTTAGATGCGTATATATTATGAAGCCTCTCTTGTAGATATTCCAGTCCATAGAAGCCAAGGGATTTCGGGATAGTTTTTTCATAGAGAGGATGGTGCAAGATGCCTGTTCACAGCTTTCCGTATTTATAAAGACTGCAAAACGTCCAAAAAAGACAAGGTATAAAACAATTCAGGAGTATTGTTGGAGACTTCAGGCATTCTATTCTTCAAATGCTCAGTCAGCAGGGTATTAATATTTTCCGCTTAAGGAATGCAAAGTACTGGGCCTTCAAATACCAAACAATCATTTAATATTGGAATACAAATGGATTTAAATAACTGGGACATTTTTTGGTTAGGGGGAATTGTATAACCTGGCAGGATCTACAAGCTAGGTACGGAGATAGGTGCAAGCTTTTCTATTTTGGATACCATCAGATTGCACACCTACTAAAAATATGTTGTATCCAATCAAATTTAGTCTCTTACCCAATAACAACTGCTCTGTTTAGGACAAAGATGAGGGTAGTTGGAAACTGGTATGGATTATTATGGAGTCAACGAGAGTGCTACTTGGTGAAAAGGTTTTAAGAAAAGATTACACTGACAACGCAGTGCACTTTTTAAGAATATGCCTTTTTTAGCGGGTTGGATGGCATATTATACTCCTAAAGCCCTCCATAAAATGTATTCAGAGCTAGAGGATTGCTACCTTTGTTGTGAGCAGCTGGGGAAGTGGGGGGTAATTGGTTACATACTTTTTTTTTTTACCTGTTCAATGGTTGTATGGCTCTGGGAAGAAGTATTTGATGCTTTAAGTCAAGGATTGCACAGGCGGGTCGAACCAGAGGCAGGGGTGGCACTCTTTGGAATTTTTACACAGAGGCAAAACCAGACACTGGAAAAATGGGCTGATATATAAATTTAGTTGCTAAATCTTTGATCTTGCCGAATTGGATGACAACTAAAATGTCAAAGTAACAGAGTGGTATAACAAGATAAGTCGAACTAAGACGTTTAAGGAGGCATACTCAACAAGCATTTAGGTCTCGCATTATTAAAGTTTGAGCTATTGGCATTGTAAATGACAATGGGCCAGATGTAGGTAGCATAATACCGGTCGGTAACGGCCGAAATTACTGAATTTCGGCCTTTACCGACCTGTATTAGGCTTTTCAGATGTAGGATGCCAAATTGAAGGATTCGGTTACCGAATCGGTAATTAAAGGAATCGGTAAATTACCGAATTCTTAAAATACCGATTCGATAATTTACCGAATCCCTAATGTAGGGAGCACTCAAAAGAGTGCATTTGTCATTTAAGGATTTATTATTTACCACCAACTACAAGTTGGTGGTAAATATCGAAAACCTGTAAAAAAGCAAATTTGTGCTTTTTCAAAAGTGCCATGTGGCAGACATACATGCCCTTAAGGTATGTATGTGTGCCACATGTGCACCCATGCACTATTCAGGGGTGCAACAGGGTGTCAAAGTCTTCCCCCTATTACCGATTTGGTATTTACCGAATCAGTAATTTCCATTCAATCCTATGGGACTCCAGGCCCATAGGAATGAATGGGAAATACCGAATCGGTATTTACCGAATTTTACCGATTCATTAAAAATTACAGAATCAATACTTACATACCATTCACCGATTCTAAAATGCCGAATCGGTAAAATTCAGTATTTTAGAATCGGTAAATGGTATTTACCTACATATCATTTGTTTTTAAAACCTGCAATCGGTGCATAACCACGCACTTTGGACGTATAGTCCTTGCTTACGATGAGCAAGGCTGGCAGTAGAAGAGACTGCCAGCCTTGCTTCTCATAAGCATGGACTATAAGTACAAAGTGCTTGTTTATGCACCGATGCAAACTTTAATAATGCAAGACCTATTGCATTGTAAATGCTTGTTATTAATCAAACAACTAAATATGTATTGATATATTGACAATATCAACAAAGGGCTGGTAATTTTCCCTTGGAAAGGTGGCAACCCTCTGTGTGGGTGAGTATTGTGAGCTGAACACGTTTGTGTGGGGGGAGCCAGTGGATATTTCTGAGGTGGGAGAGAAGTGGGTGCATCCAGGGAGTTTGAGAGGGAGTGTCATTGCCCAAATGTCAACATTTTAAAACCAATAAGAGGGAGATTTAGGGGAAAAATGTAATTTCCCAATAAACACGCATTAATGTGGTGGACATCTTAATCCGTAGAAAGCATTCATGTAATTGAAAGTGGGAGTGTTGTTAGTCTGAAAAACTAATTTAAAATGGCAATTCTGTCACTGCCTAACTTTCATCCAAACCACTAGGAAATGTGCATCACTGGACAGACATAGAAGGGACCGCTACACTCCTGGGTCCTCCATGTCCATGCACCACTCGTGAACTGTGTGGGAGGGAGGGCCGACCGAGGAGCTGCAGCAGAGGGATCGGGCGGGAACGAAGAGGGATCGGACGGGGGCCGGGTGCTTGACAGCGGCTGAACTCGAGGCAGGCAGGAAGCAGCCCCGGGCTCCGCCTCCGCTGGTTCACCACAAGCAGACCTCGGAAGTACTGCTCTGTTAAGGCGGAGGATAAACAACAGGGCGCTGGCATCTGACGACACGCACATGAACACACACCTAACAGAGTCAGCCCGAGAGGTGAGTGACGGGGGCGTATCGTGTAAACAAGGCACTCCCCACGTTGTCTCGGTTCTGACACAGATCCGCACAAACTCGAACTGTTCAGGACCAGGAGGGCCAGGGGCTGACCAGGGACCCCAGGTTAGGTGCAACGCACAGCCACGTGCCTTATGCACAGCCCGATGCCTTCTGCGTTAAGTATCTTTGCTTTTGACATGTATGGGTTCAGAAATCCCAGCAGGTAAACAGTAACATTGTCACCCATGTTGGGGGAGGGGGGGCTTTGTTAGCTTCTATGCCTGAGGGTGGCAGCTCTGTGCTACGAATTATCTGGTGGTCACCCCTAGAAAATATAATGTGAAACTTATTCAAACACATTCTGGCTCTTACTGTTTTGCACAGGTTACAAGACTTACATGTTGAATGCTGTGTTGTTATCATGTGCACAAAAAGCCCGCTGTAAGTGCAATGTTTACTAATGTAATGCTTACACGCCCGTCCCCACCCCCATTCAGCATTGCGCAAGAATTAGCAAGAACGTATACAGCCGGTGGCCCTGGCACAGTGAACGAGGGTCCGAATTTCAACACAAGGTTCCAGGCTTCAAAGCAATTTATACCGCTGGAGGGGTGGGGCTTTTCAGCAAAGCCCAATGTTTGAACCTCAGACCTTTAAAGGAATGACTGAATGATCTGGTAGCGCAACTAGAATATGGAACCCCTTATAAGTGGGCCGGGTCCTGCCGGTGGCGCAGCTTTTATTTCCTGAGCGGACCCGCCATTGCGGGGTGCTCCAACTATTGGGCGAAAGTGAAACTGCATGCTAGTTTGCCTGGGTGCGCGGGTCTGTACGTGCGTGTCCACAGACCCCACTCGCCTGCACGTTCCCCGGTCTGTACCACTTGAGAGGCAAGTCGCTGACAATAAGTCTCTCTGGGGACAGAGCTTCGCGCTGCGTCACCAGGTGCGAGACCTAAAAAGGGTTGGTGGTATCAAAAGATTCAATGCTTCATGGCAATTCATGGAGGGGATTGAAAATTAAGTAGAGTACGATCTTGTTAAATAGCAATGCTGGATACCCTTTTTTTTGCATTTTATCTAGCCATGGCGTAACATAGAATACAGAAATATTAAAATGTCCATAGCTTAGGCGCATTGGTGAAAAATATTAATGTATGGAATGTCTACTTTTAAATAAGGTTTCATGAGGAGATCGAGATGCACTTTGAATAGTTATGGTTTGCTGCTAAATCTAGCACAGTTGCACTTTATTGGAAGTATACTAAAGTATTTGTTGAACACTATGAAGGTATGTTCATATCTGTATGTTTTTTAGGCACATTAGCACTTTGTTGGAAAAATTAATGATCTATTGTGACGATTAAATGACGATTATTAATGTTGTTTATTATGGATTGCCTATGTATCTGCTTAAGAAAAAAGACATTTTAAAAAAAGTGCTCCTTTCTCATTTGGCGTGCAGCGGGATCACTAAGACTGAGCTTCGCAGACAAGATGGCTGCTATGGTAGGTCCACAGTTGGGCTGACACTGCCCTGGAGATAGAGAGCGACTACGGTGCTGTTGTTTCGAGGCCCTGGGAGACTGAGGAAAGCTCATTCCCCAACAGGGAACGGGTGGCAAGCAGTCTATGCAGGCAGTTCTGGGGTGCTCGGAGCAGTGGAGCACGCCCCCTGAAACACTGTGGACAAGTGGGTGACTCTGAGGTGCTCAGGGGCAGAGAGAGAGGCTGCAGATCTGCTTGACCTGGGGCTTGGAGAGCGCTCACCGCTAGTACAGAGCCAGCAGTGAGAGATTCACACAGGAGCAGCGGGAAAAACAGTCAGTGGCCATAAAACTGGTGTTGTAGCAGACTGAAGGGAAAGAATGAGAGTGAGAATCCCTGACACCTAGCACTGCTCACAAGTACCTGGGGTGGGCAGCATGGAGGGGCAGACAGTCAGTCAGCCCTAGGAGAGCGACTTGGCCCTCTTCAGAAGGCTGACCCTCGTTAGAATTACGGCAATTTGTAAACAAGCATTTATTACCTAGGAAAGGGGTGCAGCATGGTGACTCACTGCCTAAGCTCATGACACTGAGCTACCCTAAGACACACCAGGTGTGTTCAGTGCACACCGCAGTAATAATACTCACATTCATCCCGGCACCAATCATACTGCACAAACTGATACCTGATCCCCATAATGGACAAAGATAAACCAGCGAAGACAGGAGTGAGACAGACCAACATTGATAAATACACAAAGTCTAACGAGGGGGCCAAGAGCAAACCCAAGTAGGGCAATCTCACGTTGTCAGACGTCATGAAGGCAATACAGGACACCTGGGAATCACTGGAATCCAAGGACTAAGTGTCCATCAACCTGAGCCACGTAAGAGCGGATCTCGGTAAGGTAATGGATAGAGTTACTTGGGTGGAGGCATAGGCTACGGACACTTGTGACATGTTGCTCTCACAAAGCACCAAAAGCCTGGAGATGAGGGCAGAAGACAAAGAAGATTGGTTGCGCTGCAACAACACATATCTAGTGGGCTAGCCTAAGCATGAAGAAGGTGTCTCCTTAGAATTGTATGTGGAGGACCTTGTTTTTTTTAAAAGTTCATTTTAATTAAAGGGCCCACAAAATACCAGCGATTCCTCAGTCATGGTTGTGTTCCCACCCAGGAGAGTAATTTTCTACCTCTTAAACTACAGAGACTCTACCACAGGAGGCCAATAGGTATCAGGAAATTCACATTGCGGGTGTGACATTTATACTGTTTCCAGACTTTAAGCTCCAGGTACAACAGCAAGGCCACTCTTTTGAGGTGGTTAAAGGTTGTTGAAGGGTCCTTGACCTGAAGTATATAATGTTCTACCCATGAAGATTTAAAGTGTTGTATGATAACGGCTCCCACATCTTTATGACTCTTGATCACATCTGGGGTTGGCTTGAACAGGTGCCCACAAAAAGTCACAGGAGACAGGGCTCAACGACCACTAAGCCCCAGGAGGATGGGGAGTAGCCATGAATAAATGGCAACAGCAGCCACAAAAAATTCACTTGGAACTGGTTAAAGAAGACATTACGGCTATGGCCACTGGAAGTAACCCTCACTCCCTACACAGTTCAGCAAGGAGAGTTGAGCACGCCATCTCTCTACCAAACACACGGATCCAACCTGACATACGAGTTACTTACCTTCGGTAACGATGTATCTAGTAGAGATGATTCTAGCTACAGATTCCTTAACGCAGAATCATCCTCAGGCGTGAGACTGGATTCGGAAACTTCTCTGCCCAGCATCTCTGCGCGCCAGGGGCACGGCATCACGCGACTCAGCCCAGACATCGCCCGCGTACGTGATGTCAGCGAGGTCACATAAGTGACCCCGGCGTGCCTAAGTCAGATTTCTTCGGAGAACTTTTCCATGCCACAACGCAGAGCCATCAGACAAAACAGTGGGAGTATGGGAACAGTGTGCGAAAGAGCAGAAACATTGGAAAAAAGAATGGTGACAAACAACACCATAAGGAGCAGTGCCCGACACTGCAAAGGCAGGGGAAAGAATAAAGAACAGAGCACAGCCCTGAGCAGCCACCCGGAGACAAGGAACATATGTAGAATGTCATGACAACATGTAGCAGGACTACAACACCCACCAAGAACAACAAAGGGGAACCGGTTCCAAGACAAGCAGGAACGACAAACCTCCAAGGCAACCCCAGCACAGAGTGCGACAACCTCCCCAAAGGAAGAAAGGGCAAAGGCACGGCCAGCTGACCCCAACCCAGAGGATAGAAGAGGGGCCAGAACTCTTGGCAACAGAGGGGAGGGGGGGAGGAAGAGAGTAAAGGCAAGCCCCAATCCTGGAGCAACCAGACCAGAGGGGCACAGGATTACCTATAAACGCATCCTTTAACATGCCAAAGAGGAGGAACGGAACAAACAAACAGGACAAATCATCCTGTCAGAAAGAGCGAAGGAAAGCACTCACAGAAGACAGCCACCCAATGGAGGCGAGTGCAGAAGACCAACCAAGGGTCCTCACAGAACGTGGAGGAAGAGTAAGCCATGAAGGAATCTGCAGCTAGAATCGTCTCTATCACATACATCGTTACCGAAGGTAAGTAACTGGTACATCTGATAGAGACTACTAGCCGCAGTTTCCTTAATATAGAATAGATACCCATGTCATACCCACGGGGAAGTGGGGTCTGCAAGAGGAACCCACCAGCCTGGTCATAACAGAGGGTCCCAACGGGGACTAGTCCAACGGACAGGGTGAGGAGCCCCTTCCCCCCAGGCAATGGGAGCCCCAACAAGCAGAACATCACCGACCCCAAAGGGGGGGTGTGGAAAGAAGAATGGAGAGGAAGCCTGTTCACCCTCAACAGAGGAAACAAGGGCAAGGCAAGGGGAGGCACCACACGCCCATACAAGGCAACAGAACCTCCATCCAAGGCCAAGGTAAGGAAGAGGAATATCAACCTAGAGGCTCCAAGGAGACGAAGGAGGCAAGCCCCCCACCGGGAACACACACTGCGAAGAAGGCAGCTGAGCCCACAAGAGCCAGAAGTCAAGAGTCCAGACAGAACGGCGTCAAGAGCAACAAGCAGCCGGAAGCAGAGAGAGTAGCCTGGGGCACCCAGGAAAACCGGGCAGGCTGCACCCGAAAGAGGGAGAACACAAAATCCATCACAGCCCTCAGGACAGAGAAGATGAAGGTGATGAAGGGCCCGGACACACCTCAGAGAGGGGCCCGCACACACGACCCAAAAGGAAGTAGAAGCAGAGCAATGACGCCAGGCCACAGACAGCAGGCAGACCAGGCGAACAGCGCAGTGACCCCGGAGAAGACCACCCCAGGATACCACCAAGGCATTCCAATCCAGCAATAAGGGAATTGCACCTGCAACGCACGTAAACACCATGGAGATCAGAAGCCCGCAGGCGACCACAACTTCCCAGCATAGAACAAGCTATATAACAGCTGCCACTACCCCACATAGGGTATGTAAAGTCCCAAGACATGGGAACCCTCTTAGGAAGAAACTTCCGCAGCAGAGGACAACAAAAAGAACCATGGGTAAAAATCCCTGCAGAAAACTTGTCAAGCAGCCGAAGAGAAAACACAGAAGGCCTATTCTCAGGGCCTACCTGGTGCAGATAAGCAAAAACACACAGTCAAGAAGGGCCTTCCAGCAGCCAACAAAACCACAGCCTCATCAAGGAGGACTCAAGTGGCCACAAAGCACACAGAACAACAACTAGGGCGAACCGTCCAAAGGAAGTAACACTTCCAAGAACTAGATCAACTCACAGGTCACTGAGGAGGAGAAGGAGGAGGCGGCCGAAGCCCTGCCAAGAACCTCCGGACCGCCGAGTCTGCCGGGGCATGGAACAAAAGAGTGCCATCGAAGGAAAGATCAAACAGCCGTCCCGAACATTTTCCGGGAACACACTGTCCCTAAGCCAAGCATGGTGGCAAAGGGCAACCGAAGAAGCCATGGCACGACCAAGCACCTCCGAGATGTCCAGAGCGGAGCGAAGAATAAGCGCCGCCAGTTCCCGGCCATGCAACGCTTGGTGCCGCAAATCAACCCTAGCATCCTTCTATGAGGCTGCGGATCCAAGGGACTCAGCCGAGTCCCACAAACAAGAGGTGGCCCTAGCCAACACACATAATGTGTTAAGGGCCCGTAGAGCTGCACTGGTCGAGGCGAACATATTGCGCCTGTGAGAAGTTGGCCTGATATGCAGCGTTCGCTATTCTAGCGACCACTATGCATCGGTCCAAACGACCCTTATGGTGATTGGTTGTAAGTCAACCTTAGACCAGCTATCCTAGTAGCGTGGATACGAGCAGTCTTCGGGCTAAACTCTACAGGGCGTGTTAAGCCAGCTGTTATACAATCACATACCCCTTGAACACCAAGTGAAAGGACACCACACAAGTGTTATGAAAATAAACAGTATATTTATTAGAATCACAACAGCCCTGTACTCTTTATGAGGACAGGGTACTAAGCACAGAACAAAACTCTTAGGAACATACTTCAAGTGCACAATCAAAACAAGTGCCCGAGGGCACGGAAAGTTTAGTGGTCTCGGGCGGACCCGATAAGGCAAGTCGGAAGCGAGGGACTCAGGACCCTTAAGTAAGGAGGCTATGCGGGCACCGAAATGCCGAAGTTACCTAGCCACAAGGGCTGCGGCTGCACAAGTCTTACAGGCGTCGGGGGTCTTCGCTGACGAGCCGGGAGCCGGAAGAAAGGAGTTGCTGGCCGGCGACCAGTGGTGAATAGTTCGTAGAGATCCAAGCCTGGATCAGAGATCGATGATACCTGAAAGCAGAGGGGACCAAGTTCGTACTACTAGCCAGTAGTCAGAGGGTACCAGGAGGGCACCGGATGATCGTCACCTCGACTAGGTGAGTGGGCGACGCTAGGCTCTGCAGTCTCACGGACCAGGAGGCATTGTCGGCGACCAGGATGGAGGTGCGAGCTGTCCCACGAAGGTTGATGCTGTCGGCGTCGCTGGGCCTAGGATTGGGGCAACAAGCCTTGGCAAATTTCAGGGCCACGTGGTGGGCCTAAAATGGCGTCTTGAGTGGACCAGGAGGGTCCGGGATTCTCCTCTCGCAGAAGGGAGCAAAGGCCAGTCTGGAGCAACCAGACCAGCAGCGTTGGTTGTCGGTTGTCGTCAAAAGAGTCACAAGCCAGCGGCTAGTGATCGGACAACGGGCTGAACAGCGAGCAGAAGGGCCCCACGCAGATCGTGGAGATGCTGGGAGGCTGCGCTTCGGTGCTGGAGCTGCTCAGGGTCGGGGCTTCTAGGACCCCAGAGCACTCACCAGAGGATCCCTTCGGTGGTTGTGCTGGTTAAGAAAGCGTGCAGGTTTTGATGATGGCCGGTCCCTCGAGGTCTCGTCGCACCCACAGATCTCAGCTGAGCTGACGATGTGGGTAGAGGTCAGAGGTGCCAGGGAAGCCTGTTCTCGTCGAGCTGGGCAGTCAGATTCCTGAGGAAGGACTTGCAGCAAACCGCAGAGTTCTTAGATGGTGCCTGCGGACGCAGGGTGACTACTCCTTAGCCACAAGGGAGAAATGTTAAGAAGAGTCTCGAAGTCCTTTCGTAGAAAGTATTATTGATTCAAAGATGATCTAATTTGGAAGGGTCCCCGCTCCGGCCTTTATCCTAAAGAAAGGGGTGGGTACATGACTAGGTCCTGCCCTAGGGGTGGGACCAGGAAGGGGGGTAATTACACCTCTCTCCACTGCCGGACTTTCCCCAGGTCAGGGGCTGCGCGCCCCTGGAACTGGTTCTAACCGGCAGATGCGTAGAGAGCACCGGGGTGCCACTCCGCAGTCACCTTCTTGTAAAGCCCTGCCTACCCAGGATACACAAAACGCTGTCTGGGATGGTGCGAACACCGCCCCGGACAGGAAACCCTTTGTCCAAGCTCTCCCCGCTGGAAGGACTCCCAGCAGCAGGAGGTCAGACTCGTGTCTGTGGTGGCAGCATCCATTTTGTGGAGCTGAGGCTTCAGTTAACTTTAAACGGGGTTCACAGTTACGTACATGTCGTGTCCCTCTAGAAGGGTGGAATGCTAACCTCGTCGCCAGCATTGGTGAGGGGTCAGCATCCCGATTCGTATGACACCTTACTCGACATGTCTTGATAACGCGATACCGAAGTTACCGATATGGTACGCGTTATCATGGAACAGCCATTGGGTCTTGGTTCCGCAAGCTGCAACCGGGCTCGGCTCGTGCCAGAGCCCAATTCACACGATTCCACGCACTCTGCCTTCAGGATTGTTAAGGCCTGCCATAGGAGTGACTGATAGGAACTCGGGTGTCCATTTTAGGGTTAGATATAGGGATACTATACCTAAAGAAACGGGTGAGTACGCCACGTTGCCCCAGCTGTCGCGCAGCCAGTTGTGTCAGATTTAGGTGGCCATCCAGGGGTGGCATAATACATGCTTCAGCCCCTGGTAGGCCCTGGGTACACCGATGCCCTGAGTTACAGGGTCTGACAAGGTGGCCCAGTTCCAATTGGGTAATGCACCTAAGGTACACATCAATTTAGCGAGAGAACAGCTAGGCTGTGGGTCTGATTGGCAGGCCCACAGCCCGAGAAAGTCGTAAACCAGTGAAACAAAAGCAAAAAATCTGGGTGATCATAGGATTGCAGACCCTACTCTCCTACAGCGCCCCCTAGAGTCTTGCCAGCGGACCTCCTGTGATGGAGAAGACAACAGCGTCGGCAGGGAGGGAAAGGCAGTCCGCAAAAGGGGGCTTGAGGCAGAGGGGTGGAGGTAAAGACACACCGGGTCATGCAGAGCTGGAAGTTGCCAGTGCAGAAGGTGTTGGGGCACCAGATCTCCTGTTGCGGGGTGCCCTCACGTCCCCATCAGGGAAGAATGGAGCGAACCCCTTAAAGGGCGCAGACAGCAGGCAGACCAGGCGAACAGCGCAGCGACCCCGGAGCAGACCACCCTGGGGCGTCACCAAGGCATTCCAATCCAGCAATAAGGGAATTGCACCTGCAATGTACGTAAATGCCATGGAGAGCAGAAGCCTGCAGGCGACCACAACTCCCCAGCATAGAACAAGCTATATAACAGCTACCACTACCCCACATAGGGTATGTTAAGTCCCAAGACATGGGAACCCTCTTAGGAAGAAACTTCCGCAGCAGAGGACAACAGAAAGAACTGTGGGTAAAAATCCCTGCAGAAGGCTTCTCAAGCAGCAAAAGAGAAAAAACAGAGGGCCTAATCTCAGGGCCTACCTGGTGCATATAAGCAAAAACACACAGTCAAGAAGGACCGTCCAGCAGCCAACAGAACCATAGCCTCAACAAGGAGGACTCAAGTGGCCACAAAGCACACAGAACAACAACTAGGGCGAACCGCCCAAAAGAAGGAACACTTCCAAGAACTAGATCAACTTACAGGTCACTGCGGGGGAGAAGGAGTAGGCGGTCAAAGCCTTGCCAAGAACCTCCAGACCGCTGAGTCTATCAGGGCATGGAACAAAAGAGTGCCATCGAAGGGAAGATCAACCAGCCGTTCCCGAACATTTTCCGGGAACACACTGTACCAAAGCCAAGCATGGCGGCAAAGGGCAGCCAAAGAAGCCATGGCACGACCAAGCACCTCCGAGATGTCCCGAGCGGAGCGAAGAATAAACGCCGCCAGCTCCCAGCCATCCAAGGCATGGTGCCGTAAATCAACCCTAGCATCCTTCTGTGAAGCTGCGGATCCCAGAGACTCAGCCGAGTCCCACAAACAAGAGGTGGCCCTAGCCAACACGCATAAGGTGTTAAGGGCCCGAAGAGCGAACATATTGCGCCCCCAAGAGACTAGCCAGGGAGCCTCTTGTGATGGAGGAGACAACAGCGGCGGCAGGGAGGGAAAGGCAGTCCACAAAAGGGGGCTTGAGGCAGAGGGGTGGAGGGAAAGTCACACCGGGTCATGCGGTGCTGGAAGTTGCCAGTGCAGAAGGTTTTGGGGCACCGGATCGCCTGTGGCGGGGTGCCCCCATGTCCCCATCAGGGAAGAATGGAGCGAACCTTCAAAGGGAAGCCAAAGCTCTCTCCCACCAGAGCCCTGGTGGAGAACTTCCAGAAGATGATCCGCGGGGAAATGGGCAGCCGGATCACCCATGCTCAAAATACCCACAGCCGTGGACACAGCGCGAGCGAAGGGCGCACCCGCCTCCGTAGGGCCCCACGGTGGGGAAAGCAGCTCCTCCGTGGGCGACGGCTGCAAACTAAGGCAGCCGTCCCCGAAGCCAACCGGAGTGGGCAAAGGCCATGTCCGGAAAGGAGAAAGAGGGACCAAGAGGTGGGGACCTGTGGCTCCTCCGGTGAAAACTGCGGCCGTGGCGAACAGCCGTCCTTGGACAATGTCAGGGAAAAAGCCACGGCGCGGCGGCCCGTCTCCGGCGAGGACTACATCAGCAGGCGCCCAACCTCTGGGGAAGAGAGGGCGTCCGAAGACGAGTCCGCGACCCGACGCCTGTCCGGCCCGAGGCAGAACGTCATCATCGTCCGGCGCCAAGGGAGATGCCGGACAGGCTTCCTCAACACTGCACAGCGCAGGCGGAAAGACTGAATGAATGATGGACCCTACCTGAGGTAAGCACCTGACTACTTTACCCCCATGAGCTATCCTTGCCCTTAAGTTTAATTAAAGGGGTTGTGTGCACACTGAATGGCACCCATCAACACCGTGCCTATTCCCTAGGGAATTATAATGCAAAACAAACAACAGCGAAGGTGCACCACAAAAAATTAAACCAATAAGTATAAACGATGTTTAAGCAATAATAAGAAGAAAATTCCTCAGAGATATTTCGAGTTCTTCTTTCAATCTTTATTTTCAATCGGTATAAAAGCACAAACAGCCGACGCGTTTCGTCCCAAAATGGGACTTCTTCAGGGCTGTCGGTAAAAAAGACATACACATACAATCAATCTTAATGTACAGAAAATCGACTTACATTTAAAATAACATATAACATTGACGAGAACAACTTTAAAAGAAACATAGAGTATTTCTGACAAGAACATGGAGCTCATACATGATTTAGTACTGGGGCTTTCGGTCCTTTATCAATTGTTTGCTGGCAAGTGCCCGATGGCCTAAGACTATCTACATTATTTATAATTCTAGTGTAAATCGGAGATTCAGGATGACCTGTAAATCTCTACAATGATACCAATTGGAGTATGATAAGTTGCATTACAAATTTATATCATCGGAAAATCCCTTTACATCTTGCAGGTTACAATGAAAGAAGGCAAAAGTATATGCCTAGCCTTCAACCCATGTGATTGGCCGTGATACCAGTTGGACAGTAGGATGGAGAACAAGGAAGCCAGAGTGAGTTTAGTATGACTGATATCTGTATCTAAAGGTAAATGAGCGAATACAGAACAGCCAGCCCAAATGGACAAATGAGCCCAAAACGGCATAATATTGTGTAGAGATAAGGCTAGCCCCAAGTGGGTCTTGTGTTGCACAAAGGGGGACCAAGCAAAGTGAATCACTAAATTTCAACTATAGCAAAAGTCCCATGGTCAAAGCACTTTTTACCTTATGAATTAGTTGGACGTCGCATATGTAAGTGAACATGTGAGGCAGCGTAGTCCTCGGGTAACCTTCCCGGCTAGTGTGATCCTGTTCTCTGGTAGATCTCTCCGAGGCTGAATATTTAAATTGGTTTCTTGGCTGGGGTACGAGAAGGGGGATAACATGATTATAGACCTCACCCTATAATGTTAGCGTACTAGGCAACCAACCAAATGGCAAAGAATTAGCTTAATTATAATAGTCCTGCTGGAAAAAATCTGCTCCCTATCCCTATATCCATTTAAAGAAAAAAAGAGAATTCAACTTACTATCAGCTTTTCTTGGTTAACAGATGCAGAAGTTTCTAAGGAATATGCGGGTGGTGTGGAAATATATGTCACCTCGCTCACACAGAGTATTCAGTCCGTTTGCTAAGGAAAGAGAGGGTAAAGGAGCGCGAAGAGACAAGATGAAGGCTGTTCTGGGAAGATGACATTGCTGTACATACAGATAACGATGATAACGAACAATTGCAGCGGAGTAAGTAAATCCCCCAAAGAACAGATACCTGAGTCAGAGAGAGAGCTTGTGTTGGGCTGGAGGTCCTATTCGTCCATTGGGAGAGGGAGTGGGCACTGTGTCCCAGTAGGCCTGTTAAAAGAAAGGATGGGTAGAAAAACTCCTCAGAAAGAGAGTTTGACTCAAAAAATTGAGAGTGTACAGTGTTCTTCACTGGTTTCCATTGGAGGATTTTATAGGTGGTTGGAAACAGTGAATCATTGGTCCTAAACTCTAAGAGTCTACTTCCCCAGGTTTCTGTAAGTTTTATAATTGAGAATTCTATATATTGGTCAACCTATTGTAAGAGTAGTTCCTAATACCTATTGTCATGGGTTTGTAGTCTAGGATACATGTGCCCCCAGCTGGACTTAGCATGTTGATTCCGCTATTTAAACTGGAAAGGCATCCCAAGTGGACATAGCCAAAAATTTAAAACATTGTCACTCAACCAAGGCAAATAAGCCCTATCCCCAGCCTGATCTATGGGACAACAGGGGTTCTGGTTTGTGAGGAGTAGTCCATTAGTACTCACCGTTCTTGATAAACCGGCCGGCACCCATCCACAGCCTTCGACCCGAAAAAACCCGTGGCGACGTCGTGTTGCAAGTAATATGAGCCATTACTGCTCCTTATATAGCTGGAGTTGAGGGTCTACACCTGGCAAGTTTCCCGCCAGCGCGCACGGGCGCTGTGCCTGGGGACAGAGGTTAAACGCGATAATGTCTTTAGTAAACCGGGCGGCCATCTTGGAACGTCTAAGGGACGTATTGGTATCCCTGTTCTAATTGGCCTGCCGCCTGTAGAACTAGCGTGTCCCCTCCCTAAATATGAATAAATATGATATATGTGTGTGTATTACACATTTCCTTGTTGTTACGACCGCTTATGTGAAACGTACCCAAACGTGTTCCGGAGATACGATAACGACCGCCGAACATACGCTCAGGTCCTAAACAAAGTGCAAGAACGTGTGTCTGTCATTGTGTCTATTAATAAGCAAAATAAATCACTCATCAAGTGTGAAGCCAAGGGCTTCCAGTTCAAAAGCTGTGTATATGTATAAAGGTAAATGGCGGCCATATCGTAATGGATAAAATTGTTGCATTGTGCGTGGCATTAGACCCGAATTAGAAACAGGTAGGTGGCATGCCCTGTATCTTTAGTATCATGCTGGAAAATAAAAAAGCTCCAAATAGACGCACAATAAATAGGACAAGAGAAACGTAGGTTTTTCCAATTTCTGCCGGTATGGAACAAGAAAGAAATCCAGTGCAGTAGCTCTCAGGAGTATGTATTGTACGTGTGGTCATCATCATGTAAGATCAACCACAGGACACGTGATAACCGATAAGGGGGCTCTCAAAAGTATGTATTGAACGTGTGATCGTACTCATGTGGGATGTATCCCGAGAAACGTGGAACCCGGAAAAGGGGCTCTCAGGAGTATGTGTTGTACGTGTGGTCATACTCATGTGAGATGTACCACGACACACGTGAGACCCGATATAGGGTCTATAACAACCGTATGTATTAATCGTGTATTAGTACTGAATTGAGACGTACCCTGGGAAAAGTGGAACATAAAATGTAGAATCGGCGGTCATTTCAATCAGAGGAAATGTATTACAGAAAGGCGGTTAAGGTGTGTGGACACGTAGAACCAGGGTGTATAGTCCCTCTGGGCATAAGTGACTTGCATTTGCGGGTTTCTCTAAGTAACTCTAGACGTAAATGGTCTTAATCCCATAATCCTATCATTATTGGGATCAGGAGGACAGACTTGTGTGCTGATACTTGTTTTGCAGTCGAGCAATCCCTCCTCTGGCAGGCAAGCAGGTATATAAACAAGTGTTATTCAGTATGGTTCAATTGTTAGGTAGGATCGGGATAGGGATCAGAGGGGTGCCATTGTATCCAATACTAAAAGGGCATCTGCAATTTGTATTTGAATTTTTCCGATGAAGATACACTGCATTGTGTAGTTACCATAAACAATCCAATTTTTTAAAGAGAGGACATACATAGGTGTGACATTACAGTTTATACATATGTAAATCGTTATTTTCTTGTAGAAAGTACAGTACGATAGAACAGGCTGAGCAAAAGACTAATCTCAAACCTGCCTTTGTTCCTAAATGGTATGTGTGATGAGGACAGAGCAGCATAAGGCTTGAGGTGAACCCTTACAGCAGGTTATTCCAGGAAATAGTGTAACTCATCCTCGGTGTTGTGGCCGAGTTCAATACAGCGTAGCCTGCATATCCAGCCCGCCTCCCGTTGCCTTAACGCCAGTTCTCTATTCCCTCCCCTTGGGTGTGTAGGTTGGTGATCAATGCCCAAGAACCATAAGTTGTCTGTCTCTTTATGGTGTTCCTGCATATGAAAGGTCAGAGGATGTCTCATATCACCATTCCGTCTTGCACGGACATGTTCCTGAATACGGGTTTTCAAGGCTCTCTTGGTACTCCCTACATAGATCTTGTTACAATCGCAACCCAAAATGTACACTACATACTTAGTGTTGCAGTTAATCAAGTGATCTATTGTGTAGGTTTTGTTGGTATTGTATCGGAATTCTTTAGTTCTGTTTCTGCCCAGTGCGCACACGTTGCAATCGCTACATGTGAAGAAGCCTTTGGTGGGAGCGGTAAGCCAATTGGCCCGTTTTTTGGACTCCACATAGCTAGGGCATAGGATATTCCGAAGGTTTCTTCCTCTTCTATAGCATACTTTGGGTGTCCTAGTAACCGAACCTTGAAGGCTCGGTACCTCAGCAATCAGATGCCAATGCTTTCTTATGATATTAAAAATGCTGCTGCTTTGATCGGAGTATTGTGTGATAAATGATAATGGTCTGCTGGTATCTGGGGGCCTAACTTTAGGGATCAAGGTACTTGTTCTGGGCACAATTTGGACCCTTTTGTTGGCTTTTTCAAGAATTTTTCTTGGATAGCCCCTTTCGAGAAAACGTTTTTCCGTTTCTCGTATGTTCTGTTGAAAAGAGGCATCCGTGCTGCAGTTCCTGCGCATGCGGATCATTTCCCCATATGGGATGTTCTCGACAACGTGTCGGGGATGGGCGCTCTCATAATGTAGGATGCTGTTACAGGCTGTCGCTTTGCGGTGGGTACTGCTCTGAATTTTGTTATTTTCTACAAAGAGATTAACATCTAGAAAGTCTATTGCTTTTTGGTCGTGTGTCATGGTAAAGCGAACATTAAACGGGTTATCATTAAGATAACCAAAGTAATCCAAGAGGTCCGGGGTAGGTCCATCCCAGATCATAATCACGTCATCGATGTACCTACCCCAGAAAATGATGTTGTTCATCCAAACGGCCGCGTGGCGACCCCATGCATGCTCCCGCTCGAACCAGCCCATGAAAAGGCCGGCGTAAGCGGGAGCAAACTTGGAGCCCATGGCTGTCCCCTGTATTTGATGATACCACATAGAATCATGTAAGAAGTAGTTTTTGGATAGTATTATTTCTGTCATCTCAAGGAGGACACCATTGTGCGACAAGTGGTCTGCTGTACGTTTAACCAGAAAGGTTTCCAGGGCTCTTATCCCAAACTCCTTTTTAATGCAGGTGTAAAGCCCTACTACATCCAGAGTGACTAGGTGAAGGGTGTCTGTCCAGGAGAAACCCTCCAATTTGCCCAATATATCCTTGGTGTCTCGTATGTAGGCAGGGAGGTTCTGCACCATAGGCTGGATGAAAGTGTCCACATATTCAGAGAGTCTTTCCGTAGGTGAGTTAACTCCTGAAATAATAGGGCGGCCAGGGGGAAACGAGCCTCCCTTGTGGATCTTGGGGAGTATATATATACAAGGGTAGGAGGGGGTTGTTACTGTAAGGTATTGGCACTCCTCAGCACTTAGTAAACCTATTTCTCGCCATTCTGTGAGCTTCATATTTATATGGGTTGTGAGAGTTTCGATGGGGTTGTGGCCAAGTTTGGTATAGCAAGTAGAATCAGAGAGTTGGCGGGAAATTTCATTCATGTAGTCGACTTTATTCATTACAACTACATTCCCCCCCTTATCTGCCTCACGGATGACAATTTTTACATCGGATTTGAGTCTTTTTAAGGCTTCCGATTCCAAACGGGAGAGATTGTATTTTGGCGGGGGAGCACGTTTAGGATTATCCAGCATTTGATGGAATGAGTGGCTAACCTTTTCTCGGAAGATATCTATGTTTGGATGGGTGCCAGTGGGGGTAAATTTAGATCTTGGTTTCAAACCACTTTCGATGTGTACATCCTCCAAGACATCCAATTCATTCCTTACACTTTCAATGTCAACAGATGTGTCAAGTTCAACAGAGATCATTGCTTGTAAAGTATTTATTTCATCAACAGTATAATCAATAACAGTATTAACATTGTTCTGATTGACATGATTAGAAGGGTTGCGTGCAAAATGATCTTTGAGTTTTACAAGTCGAACAAATTTCATCAAATCAACAAATAAATTGACATCTCCACCCATTTGGTTAGGGCAAAATCCTAAACCCTTGCTAAGTACAGAAATTTCATCCTGATCTAGATCTCTTTCTGATAGATTAACCACAATGGACTTTACTGTGTTGTCACCTGCCAAGCTAGCTATTGTGGAGGATTCCCCTTCTTTTTGGACCTCGTGACTCTCTCCACTGATTCCGGGTTTAATGTCTTTGCATTTCTGTTTGCGTTTCTGCCACTTCCTCCCTCCCCGTCTTGTCTTTGAGGCTCTTTGTGAACTGGTCGTGCCCCTAACCTCCACCTTTCCATCTCCAATAAAAAATTATTGGGCCTTGTGTCGGTTAAGTTAGAACTTATTGGTTCAGTCGTGGAGGCTGAGCTTGCCGCAGATGAGAGAGATGTGATACTGCTCGCCGAACTTAATTCGGGGGTCTCAGATCTTAGTCTTTTACCCTCTCCTGGGACTTTCACCTTATCATATTTTTTGGAAAAAGTGTAGACCCTCCCATCACTATAATCTTTGTCGTCCCTCCTGATTTTTCTCAATTTCTTGTCTCTAAGATAGATCTGATGTTTTTCTAGCACTCCGTCTAAAATAGCGTAGTTTTTCTTTATCACATCTTTTAGGTCGGATTGTGCTATCTCTTTTTCTAGTTCTTCTATCTCTTGTTGGGCCTTCGCTCCCTTTTTTTCAGCGTTTTTGATCAGGATCCGCATCATTGTAAATGATGCGTTCCGTAAGTTGTTTTCCCAATCTTCTAATTGGTCTGTGTCTAGGTCTTCAAATGTGGGGAAAATAAGTATTCTCAACCCACGTGGAATTTTCTCATTCTCTAGGTATTTGCCCAATGTGGTGCCATCCCACCAACGGGACATCTCATTCATTTTCAGTTTTTCTAATTTTTTGAATTTTACTTTTAGGCCATCTTCCTTGGGGATTGGGGTACCTGTTGTCTTAGCCCCAGATGTAAATAGGTCCTGGGCCAGCGCAGGGGACCGGGGCTGGGCAGGAGCCGAGGTGGCTAAGGGTATGCGCCGGAACGTCGCCGACTCAACCTCCGAGGCAGCCGCCTGTGTGGAGGGACGAGAGGGACCCGGGGAGTGACAAGGAGCACCCCGCCAGCCTCGACCCATCTTGGGACGAGGGGGTTCCGCCGACCCATGTGGTGCCGCCAAGGCCTACTCGACATCCGACTCGACCTCCGACGAGGCAGCCGCCTGCGTGGAGGGACAAGAGGGGCCCGGAGGGAGAAGAAGGGGTCCCCCGCCAGCCTCGACTCAGGACAGGACGAGCGGGGGCCACAGACCCCTGTGGTGCCGTCAGGGCCAGCAGCTGCCGGCGCAGTGGCGCCATCAACTCGGCCTCAGACAAGGTCGCCGCCTGTCCAGAGGGCCGAGAGGGGCTCGGGGACCTGAGCCCCGGCGACCTCCCACAACACCACAGGGTCTCTGCAGTGAGGCAGAGGCACCGTGGTCCAAAAGAGGGACCCCCGTAGGGCCGCACCCCAATGCCACCACATCCTCCAAGCCTGGGCGGAGTTAGCCGGGGCCGGAGCCGCCAGCGATGCCGCGGAGGGCCCCGCACAACGCAAGGGATCCACCGACGTCCCAGGAGGGGAAGAAGGAGGAGGAGAAGCCAGTGAGGCCTGCAAAGCCGCCGCATATGTCTCCATCTGGGCTTTCGACGCCCCCTCACCGGGAAACAGTGGATAGGGGGACAATACGTGGGGCTGCATCACCCACAGAGAGCCCACGCCCACAACAGGCCGGAAACTAGCCCTCGGGGACAAACTGCGACACTTACCGACCGGGGAGCGACGCTCTTGCGGCATAGGAGAGGGATGAGGATGCCGACGACGATGGTTGCTTCGAAAACCTTCCGCAGAAGCTGATCGAGGAGACGAAGCCGATCTGGACAGGCAAGCAGAGAGAAGTTTCATCCGGCGCTCCTGCCGCGACTTCGGCTTCAACTGTTGGCACGCCTCACAATCAGTGGAGCTTTGATCCTACCCCAAACACCACATGCAAATGAGGTGAGGGTCCGTCGCCGACATAAGGCGTCCACACGACGAGCACGTCTTAAAGCCCGAAGGCATCCGCACACTGTTCCCACAAACACACGCAATAGCGAAGGGAAAGGCCTAAATTGGCCCGGAGCACGAACCGGATCCGCTTTGCACACGGAAAAGGAAAAACTGACGTAGGCGCGTCAGGGTGGTACTTATGTAACCTCCCTGATGTCACTACCTGGACGACGCCTGGGCGGAGTCGTGTGATGGCGTCCCCCCGGTGTGCAGAGATGCTAGGCAGAGACGTTTCCGGATCCAGTCTCACGCCTGGAGATAATTTTACGTTACGGAATATGCGGCTAGTAGTCTCTATCAGATGGAGACCCATGAAGTGGTCGTCTGACACAGGCACTGGATCAGTGGAAGCACAGTTTGTTATTGTGAAGCTGTATGTCATGCTAATTTGGATGTTGCTCGTGTTTAACAGGGTCCATTAGCGGGATTTGAATTGCATGAGGTGGGTAGGTTCCGATGGCAGGGTCCGGTCTGTACATGCATGCTTGGGCTTTTTGAAAGCACACAAGACACCTCTAGGACAGCATTACACAATAGTTGCAGTCCAAAGGTCGAGTTGGCATGAACGGGGACAATCATAACCGCACACTGCAGACTTCAAGTTGTCCACTTGCTTACTGTTTATCACCAGTCACTCGATGGCAATTGCTGTCATACTGCTCGCTTGCAATGTCCGGGGGTTAAGTAATCATTGCGATGAGAGCCAGAGTGGGTGCCTATCTAAGAAACTGGGGAGTAGATACCTTGCATTTAAGAAACACACTTACCCTCGGCGGAGGCTGAAAAGCAACAGCACAAATGAAGGGAGGAAGTTTAGCACACCGGCTATAGCACCCTCACGAAGGGAGTGGGCATATGGGTGGCCCCAAAGCACCATTCTGCACTGACAACGAACCCAGAGAGCCAATATGTAATGGTGATTGGCAAGCTTAATGGGATTGACCTGGCATTACTGTGCATATATGCACCTAAAACCCATGACCACACGTTTTACCATGTGTTTGGTAACCTGATGGCTCCATCCCTGGGTACTGCGATGTTGTAGCTAGGCGACTTCAACTGTGAACTAGATAGGACGCGGCAGTTCCCCACCTACAAGCCTAAAATGGGATACTCCTTGATATAAAGACAATGAGAAACCTAGAGCTACTAGATGCCTGGAGGTAACACAACCCAACAACACTACAGGACTAGGGTTGGATACCTACACCATATTGTCATAGCAGGGCTTTGAAACGCTGACACCAGAGCAGAGAGAATCCCTAGAGGCTGACATCAGAGTAGAGTTTATCAAGGCAGACATAAAATAATTGAACACATCTAAAGCCCCAGGCTCAGATGGTCTGCTGGTAGAATGTTACCAGACATTTGCAGAGGAATTGGGACCAGACTACTGAAGTATATCAAGAAGCATTAGAGAAAGGCGGCTACCCATATCAATATATCAATATTAGAAGTCACCATTATACTACTTCGGAAACTTGGCAAGTGTCTTACAGATAGACAGTTGTACAGACCGCTATCGCTACCTAATACAGACAATGAGATTTTAGGGATAATTCTGGCTATGCTAATGTCCAAAGTAATTACAAACCTAGTACATGCAGATAATATTGGAAGTGTATCCAGCAGAAAACTGCCCCAAACATTACACCACCAGCTCACGTTAAGGGTGAAGTATAGTCCACTTGGAACTCGTATTACTGTAAACAAAGAAGTCTTTTGATACCATTGAACAGGCATACCTCTTTGCAGCCAAGCGATCAATGGACTTTGGATCCAAAGATATCATTATTATATACCAAGTCACTAGTCAGCGTCAGGAGCAATGATACGATTCAACTGAATGGGAACTGCAATGCGGTATGCAACAGGGCTGCCCCATGTTGACCCTATTATTTGCAGTGGAGCTATTGGATAACAGGCTGCGTATAAGACTGCAAAATTGGGTGATACAAACGGGCTCCCTCAACACGTCATGTCACTTTATGAGGATGACATGCTGATATATTTTTCCAAACCTGCCCGTTCTCTACCAATGCTTATGTCCGAAATAGGCAGGTTTGGCAAATACTCAGGACTCCTTTGACTGGACAGAAGTCTGTTCTGGGTCTGTAGGGGCACTGTGAGACCTCCCTGAGGAGTCACTCCAGATCCTGGAGATACCGTGGACAACGGACTCCTTCAGCTATTTGATCATAATGGTCACGTACACAAAGCATAGATGACTGCAACTATTCTTAGCAATTTGTTGTCCAATGTCCAGAGAAACCTGGGGTCTAAAGTCACACTGCCCATGTTAATGGCCAGTGGAATAGCGATAACTAAAATACTGGTGCTGCCCAGATGTTTATATATTTTCCAATACAGCATGCACCTGATCCCAAGTCACAGGATTTAGACATTGAGATACCAACTGAGAATGCTGATTTGGGAAAAAAAGAGAAACAGAGTCCTAATGGATGTATTGCAATGACCTTACAAGCATTTTTATGGTTTTCCTGTAGCTTTTATTCATTTTTCTCAATTTTCGGGGTTTTGGATGGATTCTCTGGATTATTGCCATTGTATTGGATGTTTTTTTTGTGTGATTTATTTATGCATTGTTAGGCTTTTTTAAAATTTATTTTTCTTGATTGTTTACATTTCACAAAAACAACAATACCCAATGCGATACACCTATTCTCCCCAAAGACCAATGTCATGTCTCTTTAATAGTCTGGAGTTGGTTCACAGTGTATTTTACCAGGCCCCCAGATTTACACCTCCAGCAGTCTCTTTCCAGTCCTATCGCAACTGGGGAGGTGTCCATGTTATGTTATGTTATGTTATGTTAGGAGGTTCTTTTAAAGCGCACTGACACCGTGAGTTTCCTGGAGCTGATTGGGATTCAGTGAGATAGCAGATAGAAATTAACCAGATTGGGCCAAGTTTTAAGAGATTTGCGGAAAAGGATGAGTGAGTTAGCAGATTTGAGAGAGAGGGGAAAAGAGTTCCAAAGTGTAGGAGCAAGATGTGAGAAACTCCGACCTCCAACCCTCGCGAGTTTGAAGGAGGGGGTGGCAAGGAGATGAAGATGGGAGGATAGCCCATTGTTCCACAGTTCGGAAACTTCTGCTGCCCCCCATGAGACACATGTTGCACAAAAATAGAGTTTACTTCGGCAATGTCTGCTCTCCTCATATCCCTTGGGTTGCCAGTGCCGGCCATAGTTATTTCTTTCACAGTGACCTCCGTGAGCCAGCCACCCATTTGATGCAAGTAGTGTCCAACCCCCTGGAAGCCCCACGTTGTAGATAGTAGCATTCTTGACTGTCCTAAGCCCCTTTGGCATTTGTCTGTGTATGTCTTCCTCATGCGGTGCAAACTGGTTCTTGTGTAGTATGCTCCACTGAGATTTTCACCTGTACCAGGCAGAACCCCGCTCTGATTGCTTCCCATGGATGTCAACATGTCTCACCCCAATCCTCATCCTCTAATGTGCCTAGGTCTCTTTCTCACTAGTCTTTCAATGATGCAATTGAGGAGCGACTGTTGTCCAGCAGGATTATGTAAATATGGGACACCGTGTGTCTAAGTAGCGGGCTGTTAGTTTTCGATATTCCACAAGGGATTTGTCTGCCACCTCACGGAGCTCCACCTTATACCTCTCTAGAGCATGTTTCAGTTGTAGGTACCTATAACGCTGGGTGTTAGCCAGCTCGTATTAGTTCTGAAGTTCCTCAAACAGGAGAAGTCCCTCGCCCAGCACATCCCCCAGCTTGAATATCTCTCTCCTGTCCCATTGATTACATCCCTCTAGTTGTTGCAGGTCTGCAATCATTCCAGATTCCCAGAGGCACATCTACAACTCTGGCCTCACTGTCCATCCCAGCCTCTTTGTAGCCTTCTTCCAGATTTTATTCACCACTGGGGTTGACGCTGAAGGGGGTGGGGGGCGTCTGAACTGTGTAAATGTCTTAGGTAGTCTCCCGGTCCCATATAGTGTAGGTCTGCCTGCAGGGCAGGTTCTTGTTGGGACTCAGATGCCCTCCAATAAGCGCTAGCAGCAGAATCATCCAGCAGTACAGTTTTATGTGCCGGAGGGTGATTCCTCCCTTGTACGGGCCCCTGGTGAGTGTTGACAGAGCAATGTGTGGCACCTCCCCACCCCATCTCAAAGAAGTAGTCTAGTTATCGAGGCACCGCTTGGAAGAACGTATACGGTACCTCATATAGTGTGTTCTGGAGCATATACAGAAGAATAGGTAGGATGATCATTTTGTATAGGGCAACTCTGCCCATTAATGAAAGTGGAAGTTTCTGCCAGTGTCAGACATACACTGCATAGTCCTGAAAGGCTCTCCCCAAGAAGAATTTGTAGAAGCACCCCGATTTAGCATTACATGGATGCCCATGTATCTAAACCCCTTTCAGCGACCAGCATAGCGGGCACTCCTAGTCCGACAGTGGCTGCCACAGAGAAAGCAGGAACACCACCGACTTAGTGTAATTTATGCACACCAGAGTACTCCCCAAATATATTCACGATGTCTAAGATATGGAGTATGGACTGCAGTAGGTCTGCTAAGTAGAGCAGGATGTCATCTGCATAGAGGGAGACTGCATCTTCCCACCCCGGGTCCACCCAAGACATCCAATTTGGGCATCTACTGTCATCGAGTTGGCCAGGGGCTCCACCACCAAAGCGAACAGCAGCGGCAAGAGCCTGCGCCTCTGCCTACTCCCTCTGCTAAGGGAAAACTCCTATGATAATGTCCCATTAGTCCAGACTTAGACCTTTGGTTTGTTGTATAGGAGCCGGACCCAGGCCAGGAATTCTGGCCCAAATCCCATCATCCTCAAAACCTTTAGTAGGTATTCCCATTCTACTGAGTCAAAAGCCTTCTCTGCATCAAGTGCAAGCAGGATAGCTGGCTCCATCGGGGTCCCCCTCTTTGCCAGACACCCAAACATCTGAAGGAGGTAGCGTCTCGTGGACCTGCTCAGCTTAAAGCCTGAAAAGAGGGGGGTATTTGTTTATGGATGACCCTGATCAATCGGTTTACCAACACCTTGACCATAATTTTTACTCCAAGTTCAGCAGGGCAATAGGCCTATAGGAGGCACACTGGTCAACCAGTTTGCTGTTCGTGCAGATCAGTACTATTGTTGTGGTACAGGGGTCCTGTGGGAGGGATCCCTCCTTTTTTGCTTCACACAACATTTCCAAGAAAGTGTGGGGGGGGTACACCTACTCCATAGGCATTTGTAAAACTTTGACAGAAAGGCGCTTGTGCACGGGGCCTTCTCAATTTAAAGCTGACTGATCGGCTCCCTAAGTTCCCTGTCTTCTATGCTGCCATCTAGAATCTTACTGTCTTCAGCTTCAAGGGCAGGGGTCACGATACCTGTGATGAACTCATGGTACTGTCCCCACTGCATCCCCACCAGGGACTCATACATACTCTGGAGGTGTGTCGCAAAGGCCTCAGCTATGTCTCCAGCAGTGCATACCTTTTCTCCAAATCAATTCCATATCTGGGTATTCACTGTATGCCCTCCTCCCTGCATGCCAACCAAGCCAGCAATTTACTCGCCTTGTTTCCCACCTCATAGAGTCTATGTTGCTTAGCCCTAACTTGCACTCTTGCCTCTTGTTCTGCCAGCCGTCTATAGTTCTACCCAGCTAGGGCAATTTTGGGTGTAAGTTCTATTTCAGGGCTTCACATGCTATCCGACTCCATTGACACAGGTTTTCCTCTAGTGCTGTGACTTACCTTTCCCATTCCTTCTCTTTACCCCATGATGTGGGCAATGAGGCGCACCCTAAACACATCCTTGTAGGCTTCCCACACATTGGTAGTGGATTGCACCGAATGGGTGATTTCCAAGAAATAGTGATCTGTTACCGTCTTCACAGACTCCCTGGTGTGCCAGTCGGTTAGCTCTGAGAAGTCAAGCTTCCATCTCTGTGTTGCCTGCTGACTCGAGGCCAACAGCTGTGTGACCTTGGGGGAGTGGTCGGAGATACCTTGTGCCAGGTAGTGAGTGGCACCAAATCGCCCTCTCTGCTGTCCCGGTGTGAAGAAGTTGTCTGAACGGGATATGGACCTAGCTGGGCACACTGCATAGTATTATTGTCTACTCATGGGATTTCCCTCCTGCCATATGTCAACTAATCCCAGTACCTCCACCCAGGTGTACAATCGAGTCTCCCTCTGGTGCCTTCCTGCATTAGATGACCCTCTCCCAGTCGCCAGAACTGTAAGGGTGAAGCCCCCCCCCCTCCCATTAGTAATGTGGACACCGGAGGAAAGCGGACTATCCAGTCTCCCATTTGTCCCAGTATTTTTGACTGTAGTCCAAGCAGACGATACCAGGAAGCAAACGCTAGGAGCTCTCACCCATAGATTCTGCTAATTGCATGAAAGCAGCCCCCCTGGGGTCTCCCAAGTGTGTATGACCCGTAATGGTAGGCACTGATGAGTAAGGATGGCAGTGTATACCGTCCTTTCCCCAGAAATCCACAGTGGTTTCTAACCAGGTGCTTCTTCTGCAGCATGACTATGTCTGGGGTTATGCCTGTAGAGGTAGATATAGACAAACAACCTCTTCAACTTCATTCCCAATACATTGACATTTCATAAAAGAATGGTGAGTCCACTTCTCTATCTTTCTTCATGTGTGGGCAGCCGTGGATATCTCCTGGTGTGGACATGTCTGTGGGTCTCACTGGTCTATGTGGGTAAAAGTGTCTCTCCCACGTATCAGTGTCCCTGAATTCCAATACAAACTCCCCCCTACCTCCGCAAACTGTGGGTTTACAACTACCCACTTCCCCAACACGCGAGTTTCTGTTGCCTCATTCTATTTCCAAACCTTAACTTGAACTTCTAGGTTCCAGGTCTCCTTAATTCTCCTAATGAAAGGAGAGTTGGTGAGAACGCAAATGTTAAATGCCTTTATGCAGTCTGTGCCTCCGTTAGCACCGCCAGTGTCTTTCCGACATTTTTCCCCAATATACAAGTTCAATATCCCATTCAGGAGGCACTGGATCATTTTGTGCCTGTTCAGGTGTTCCTGGTTTCAACGTTCCCCCCTCCTCCGCTTGTCACTGCTCAATGTCAGCCGCATTGTCCCTGGTCTCGATGTTCCCCCCTTCTCCGTTCATTCCACCACGTTGGCTGGTGGCTTTGGTGGGGTGCATCTTTTCCCCCATCATTCCTTTTCCACTAAGTGCCAGCCTTCTAGTTACTCCCAAGCCTCTTGTGGGGTACCGTAAAACCAGGAGCATCCCTCCGCCATGGTCTTCGGGCGTGGCGGGAACATCATCATGTATCAAAGGTAACCAAGCACCTTCCTCACCTTTTTCAAAGGATCTAAACCACCCCTGATCTTGTTGGATGTAGTCTGAGAAGAGCCTGATTGCATGATTTTTGATGTGGAAGGACTCTGCATGTGAGCCGCCTCGAGGATTGTGTCCTGTTCGCTGAAGTTCAGGATGCGTGCCAGGAGAAGTCTCAGTCTGGTTCCCAGTTCTGGCGGGGTCAAAGGGACCCAGTGCGCTTGTTCAACCCCAAATGGAGTGGATAAGCCCTCTTGTTTCAACCAGCGAAACACCAGTTGTTCCAAAAAGCGATTCACCTGCGTGCCCTCCGCTTTTTCAGGTACTTCTACCAGGCGAATGTTATTTCACCCGGGGCGGCTCTCGGCATCCTTTGCCCATGTGTGGAGTCAGATGGTTTTCGCTTTCAGTTGTGCACCTTATCTTTTAGGGTACGAAGGACCTCTGTGTGGTCTGTGAGGGTGACCTATGCTGTGTGTACCCTTGCAGAAATCTACCTCATATCCAACGGCCACTGTGTTGATTTTATATTCTAGTGCTGAATGAGTGTCTTTGATGATCAGAAGAAGTTCTCTCAGGGAGGGATCTCTATTTTCCTCCTGTTCGAGCTCTGGTTCTTGCTGCGCACCCCATGACTCTGCTGTTCCCCCATTTTGAAAGTCATATTTGTCCAGTTAGGTGACATGCGGGGGCTTCTTGGTTTTGTTAACCACAATCTTGCTAGTTTGTATGTGGGGGAATCACTCACTGGCCCCCTTGTTTGCTATTACTACGTCTGCAGCGGTCTTCAAATGGTGGTCAGCCACGAACCGTCGCTGGGTACGGCCCTCAGGTGCCTTGGAACTTCTTTGTCAATTTCCAGCAGCTGGAGTCTACAAGCTTTCTTCTGTGTGTCCGCTGCAGGCCCCAAAAGATGGTTCTGGCTGGGGCAGCATATGGGGGGACCTTGATGCCCTGGTCTCTGCCCCAATGTCATTGAGGGCTCTCTGCCTCACCTGTCTCAGACTCCACCCTCGGTGATGCAGACTGTGCCCAGGGTGGTCCCCTGCAGCCGCCTGGCACCTTGGGGGTGGGCTTTGCACTAAGTCCCTCCAGGCATCATCTTAGGGGGTAGGAGGAAGGAAGGAGTCCTATGTCCAAGCACCCCAGGGCTGGCCTGCACCAAGTTTCTCCAACCATTCCCCCAAGGGACATGGAGGAAGAGGGAGTTCTGTGCCTAGGTGATGGATAGCTCTTTGCCCCAAGCACCTCCCCCCTTGAAGTTGCTGGTGGCCTATCGTTCATGTTACTCCATTCCTGGCCTGTTCAGGCTATTGTTCTAGCTGCCGCCATGATGGCTGCCATCTTGAAACCTGGCCATGGCCGCCAAAAACTCAGGATTGGGGCATGCCTCCATGCTGCAGCACTCTTCCCGTGGCCGCCTACACCCTGGGGCGGTCTCCTCACCTTCTGCCACTGGGATCTGCCATCCTTGCTCTGAGAAAGTGCAGATATCAGGTGGTGCCAAGGAGTCTCACCATTAATTTTAATGTATTTATGTGCTTTCGAATTGTGTGAAAAAAAGAGTTTAGGTGATAGAAAAGTGTTGGTTATTTAAATTAAATCAGGTTTTATTGATTTGTATATATATTTCTTTTTAAATATCTTTTATTGCAAATTCAAAGTATCAGTCTGAACAATTGTGTTTTGATTATTTTTTTCAAATTCAGCTTGATATACGCAAGATGTTTTAATATTTTTCAGAAATAAATAGTAATAAAGTATGTGTTTTGAGTTTTTGTGAAGTTTTAAATTGTGTTGATGTTTACTGTGGTGATTTTTAAAGGAGTGTTCTTTCTATTGATTCTAAATATAGCTGGCCTTTATTGTTCTCAAAGTTTTACTTAGCATGCTAAGATTTGATACATTTCTTTTGTTTGTTTAGATATGTTTGACTTGATTTGAGTTAGGGATTGCTCCATTCTTCGTAGATTTATTCTTTTTTAAGTATTTCTAAAACATGGTAGAGTGTAGGGTTGCTTCTTCTTAGTGTTCCGTGGAAGAAATGTGCCACCCTTCGTCAGTGTTATTTTTCTTTGCTTCTTGGGTCATGGCGATGTCGTAGACATTCAGCCATGAAATGTGATACTTGGGTTGCCCTCTGTATCTTGATCGATGCAGACAACGAACCCAGGTATTTTCAAAATCATCACTTAACTGGGCTAATTTTGTTTCATGCTTTTAATGATATGGGATTCAATTAGCATCTCATAATGTTTAGTGACTTCTGTTAAAGGGATGAACCTAAGCTGCTAATGTGTTTATTTCATGTGTAAATTCCATGTTAGTTTCATTTTCTATTCTCAGAGTGGATTTTGTAGGTGCTGTCATATACTCTGGTTCAACTGATAGTAGCACCTCTGAACTGCAGATTGTGGAAAGGTTTTCAGTATAATGGAATTCATTGCAGATTCAAAATCTATGTTGATTTTTTGATGGTTGTAGTTGGTTCAGCTGTTTAATTCATGTTAGCATTTCATTGTAAGTTGCACTTTGTTTGTTACGTAACAGTATATACACTAACGGGATGTTTATAATTTGTATTGACCATTTATTATGTATATTTGACTGAATAGAGGAGGGCACCATGTACCACCCATCATCCATGTATTACATTGTGTTAACGTTACCATATTGTTGAAAGTAGCATAAATTATAATTCCTTTATCATTACTGTTGTCATATATTTTTTACTGACTCCTACAAACTATTGAGTATTGGGGTAGCACAATATGCCATAGGCTCATCTATTGTGCTTACAATAACTGTAAGTTTATTAATACTCAGTGGTGGCTCCCCATGGACCTTTCTCTTGCTACTCCTGCAAATTCATCGGCACCGACAACATCTCCGCTACGACCACACCACTGATTCCCGACCCCAACCACCTACAATGCATCCTTCTCAACACCCGATCGGTCCACAGACACGCCATTGACCTCTGGAATCTACTAGACACCATCTCTCCAGACGTCGCCTTCCTAACAGAAACATGGATGAACGCTTCCTCCGCCCCAGACATCACCATTGCCATCCCTGAAGATTATAAGATCACACACAAGGACCGTACCGGCCACACAGGAGGAGGAATCGCTATCGTCCATAAGAAATCCATCCACATCTCAACCAGCTCAGACGTCAATCTCGCCAACTCTGAACACCTTCACTTCCAGATCCACATCGACCCAAAGACCACACTCAGAGGCACCCTCCTCTACAGACCACCTGGACCCCGCGCAAAATTCAGTGAAGACATCACGGACTTCATCACTCCACATGCGCTCCCCTCCAAAGATTACATCCTTCTGGGAGACCTCAACTTTCACCTTGAAAAGAACAACGACCGCAACACCACCACCCTCTTGGACAACCTCGCCAACCTCGGACTTAAACAACTGGTCACTTCCCCCACCCACATCGCAGGTCACACACTCGACCCCATCTTCACCTCCAGCAATCATGTCTCCTTCAGCCACACTACGGATCTCCTCTGGACTGACCACAGCTGCGTTCACTTCACCTACAACAAGCCTAAACCCATCAACCACCTCCAACCAACTCTGCAAAGAAACTGGAACAAAATCACCATCGACCAGATCTCCTCATCGCTCCTTCTAAACAACCCAGCCCACTCTTCTAACCCAGACCAAGCCGCTGCCAACTTCACCCTATGGTTATCCAACACCGCCGACATCCTAGCACCACTGAAAAAACGTCAAAGCAAACCTGGCAGCAAGAAGGCCTCATGGTTCAACGATGATCTTAAGAAGTCCAAGAAACTCTGCCGCTCCCTGGAAAAGGCCTGGAAAAAAGACCCAACCACTACCACCAAGGACGCCTTCAAAAACGCCACCCGCACACACCACCAACTAATCCGGAAGGCCAAGAAAACAGCATTCAAGGATCGACTAGACAACAACACCCACAACAGCAAGGAACTTTTCAACATCGTCAAGGAATTTACCAATCCCTCGGCCAACTCCAACGACATCACCCCCTCTCAAGCCCTCTGCGACTCCCTGGCTTTATTCTTCCACAACAAAATTGCAGACATCCACAACAGCTTCAACAACCAACCCGGAGACCAACCCACCCAACCATGTGCTGAACATTCTTCCCCCTTGAACACCCTCAACGACTGGAACCCAATCTCCACTGAGGACACCATCCGCCTGATGAACTCCATCCACTCAGGATCCCCCACAGACCCTTGTCCTCACCACATCTTCAACAAAGCAGACTCCGTCATAGCACCGCACCTCCGAGACGTCATCAACTGCTCCTTCAACTCCGCCACCTTCCCGGAAAGCTGGAAACACGCTGAACTCACCGCCCTTCTGAAAAAACCCACAGCGGACCCCACCGAACTCAAAAACTACCGCCCCATATCGCTCCTTCCTTTCCCGGCCAAAGTCCTCGAGAAAGCTGTCAACAACCAGCTCGCCGCCTTCCTCGAAGCCAACAAATCCCTCGACTCCTCACAATCTGGCTTCCGAGCAAAACACAGCACTGAGACCGCCCTCATCGCAGCAACAGACGACATTCGAACTCTACTGGACAATGGAGACACAGTCGCCCTCATCCTCCTCGACCTCTCTGCAGCCTTCGACACAGTCTGCCACAGCACCCTCTTACATCGCCTCAGAAACATCGGAATACAAGGAAAAGCTCTTGAATGGATCACCTCGTTCCTCACCGGAAGAACCCAGAGAGTCCGCCTTCCACCATTCAAGTCCGAGGCCACTGAAGTCATCTGCGGCGTACCACAAGGATCCTCACTCAGTCCCACCCTCTTCAACGTATACATGAGCCCCCTCGCGGCCATCGCTCGCCAACACAACCTCAACATCATCTCTTACGCGGATGACACTCAACTGATCCTTTCTCTCACCAATGACCCCAGCACCGCCAAAACTAACCTACATGAAGGAATGAAAGAAGTTGCCGAATGGATGAAACACAGCCGTCTGAAACTGAACTCAGATAAAACAGAAGTCCTCATCTTAGGTACATCCCCCTCGGCATGGGACGACTCTTGGTGGCCGGAAGCCCTTGGAAAAGCACCCATCCCGACAGACCACGCACGGAACCTAGGCGTCATCCTGGATTCTTCACTTTCAATGAACAGACAAGTCAGCGCCGTATCCTCATCCTGCTTCAACATTATTCGCATGCTCAAAAACACATTTCGCTGGATCCCCACCGAAACCAGAAAAACAGTCACCCATGCTCTGGTCACGAGCCGACTGGACTACGGAAACACCCTCTATGCAGGTACTACTGCTAAACTCCAGAAGAAACTCCAACGAATCCAAAACGCCTCAGCCAGGATCATATTAGACATCCCACGTAACGAACACATCTCTGGTCACCTGAAAGACCTCCACTGGCTACCCGTCAATAAAAGGATCACTTTCCGACTGCTAACCCACGCACACAAATCACTCTACGACATCGGACCAGAATGCCTCAACTCACGTCTGTCCTTCTACACCCCCTCCCGCCAACTACGTTCTTCCAGCCAAGCCCTCGCCACCGTACCTCGCATCAACAAGACCACCATGGGAGGCAGATCCTTCTCATACCTGGCAGCTAAAACATGGAACTCACTCCCCACTTACCTTCGCCTTACCCAGAACCACCTAGCATTCAGAAAGCAACTTAAAACGTGGATATTTGACAAGTAATCCTTCTCCCCTCCCTCAGCGCCTTGAGACCCTCTGGGTATGTAGTGCGCTATATAAATTCTTTGACTTGACTTGACTTGACTAGCATTGTTTTATTTTTTGTTATCAGGCTCTGAGCCCGCTCGCGCAGGGAAGGTCGGGGCATGCGGAGGAGGAGTGCTTGTTCACTCCTCAAGTACCCATATGTGTTTGGCCGGCCGTCTCAGTCCGACCAAAACACACATGTGCATTTACTCAATAACCTGAGGAAGGTAAGCAACGTTTACCACAAATCTTTCTCCCCGCAGGGAATCACAACGCAGTCGTGATTCAGCATACCATTACTCCCCAAGTTGGAACAACTACTTGCGGAGGGGGGGAAAGGTTTTGGATTTAAAATCCTAGTGTCCGCACAGACTGGAGTTGGAATAGTAAATTATACTATTCTAACATCCTGCCCCCCCCCCCCCCCTCCGCAAGTCGTTGTTCCGACTTGCGGAGTAATGGTATGCGGAATCACAACGCGGTCGTTGTAATGACCGCGTTGTGATTCCCTGCGGGGAGAAATACAGCGGAAAAATGACATACAAGGGACATACATTCCGTGAGGAGCGCATCTTTTCTGCCTGCTCAGGCCAATCCTGGCAGAGCGATGGGAGTCTGCCCCAGGGGCTGCTGGGACCAGGAAGAGGCCAGCAGGAGCAACGTGACGTGGGAGGTGGACGGCGGCTTCTGGTATGTTATGAAATTATTATAATTAACCTGTCCCCCAGCCTGTGCGCTCATGCTGTCCCCCCACCTGCCTCATCACCCTTTGTTATTGGCGGCCGCCACTATTAATACTGTCAAATAAGTTTGATAGAGTTGTTCATCAACGCCCCTTTCTCACTTTAAATAAATAGTGTAAGCAACTTTTTGAACATACATTTTAAGATACCTTTTAATTCTAGATTTGCACTGAACTTTGTAATACTATCAGGTTTTGTGATTTAGACAATGCTTCCTTTTTTCATTTACAAATTTTAGACCCTGGAGGGGGTTCTGGTTACTAGTTCACTTGTTTCCCCAATAAGAAGAAATGGAAAGCATTTGAGGCCCTGCATAGAGCAAATCTAAAAAAAACAACCGGAAACATAGCAGAAAATAGTACCCTAAAAGACATCGATGTCCTCATCAATCCTTAATTTGGAAAGGAGGAACAGAAGCCCGTTTACCATGGCCAGGATACTTAAATTTTTTAAGCAAGATGATGAACTGTGAACACCTGCAATGAAAGAAATTGGTTTAGGTGGGTCTCATATCTATTCGGTTATTTGTAGCACATCTGCTTCTCATACCTCGAGGTTATTCGAAAGCGATTAAAAGCATTTAGAATCCACCACTGTTTGTAGTAATAGGTTTGCTCCCCTACACAGCCTCGTTGCTGAGCAGAAGATTGGTGAAACATCAATTTCCCTGATGATGTGCCCTCTGGGACTTCTGGTCCCACTGCAGAGCCCGCACATGCCATTGGGCATGAGCAACCAGCAGGATGCAGGAGGCCATGCGGCCCAATAGCATCAGTCAGTCTCACCGTAATCCAGGATAGAGGCTGAAAATCGGAATCACAGCCTGAATGTCCTGGACTTGCCGCTCGGGAGGCTAGGCCAGAAACTGCACTGTGTCTAGTACAGCTCTGATGAAAGGGAGCATCTGAGAGGGAGTCAGCTGTGACTATGGCATGTTGACAGTGAACCCCAGTGAATGCAGGAGGTTCGCCGTAGTTTGGAGGTGGGAGACCATAGCCGGGGGCAAGCCCGCCTTCAACAGCCAGTTGTCGAGACTGACACCCCCGCCATCACCTTGGTGAACACCCGAGGGGTGCTGGTAAGGCCACAAGGGAGCACGTTGAACAGAAAATGCTTGTGGCCTACCGTAAACCACAAGCAGCGCTGGTGGGCTAACAGGACAGAAATATGAAAATAAGTGTGAGGCACCGTTGTGGAAAATGCTCTGGCCAGCGAGTCGGGCGTGTCTAAACCACAGCGGATGGAGAACTTTGATGCATCTCTCCAGCCTGACATCGTTTGGGAGAGGATTGCCTCGCCCTCCTCCAGGACCTGGGGCAGCAGTTGGGATAATGGCCCAATAAGCATGCATTGTTTACCAACCGCAATGCAAGGCTACCAGAAGTAAAAAAATGTCTTGCCCCAACTGTCCAGCCTCTTGGATTTCCTGTCCTGGGGAGTGGCAGGGAATGCACGCTGGGAGGTAGAGACCTGGATTACCAAACTCTCTGGGTTGGGGTGGGATGGGTAGTGAGGAAGTTTGGGTCGCCCGGGTAGGGCAGTGGCAGCAGGTGATTGTCTTTTTCACAGGAGCCCCTTTGCAGGGTTTGGACCATGTTCCCAGAAGGACGTTTGGGAGGGCTTCATTAAAAGGGAGCAAGGGTTTTGAAGAAGTAGCTCTCGGCTGTAGCACCTCTGTCAAGACGTTAGTCTTGAACGCCACTGAGGGCAGCTGGAGGTCAAATGCCTCAGCTACCTTAAGCACCACCATTGCGTAATTTGTGCCCTCCTCCATCATCAAGGGTGGAGGGAGAGAGCATGCCAGTAACTGGAGAGGTATCCAGTCTGCTGGCTTCATCCAAATTCCTCATACCAGCCCATATGCTGTTCATAAGGCTGACCTTCTTAAGGGTTGAGCAACCCCCTTCCGTTCTTCTCCCAATCCTAGCCCTCCTGAATAAGGCTCAGGAAATTACCTAGGACCCGTTTGCACTGTTGGTGCCGGAAGCAGCATTGGTCGACACAGAACCGGCTCCTGAGTCATCGGGGATGAGAATAGGGCTGGTGCTGCTGGTAGGCCCTCACGGCGCCGGGAGCCGCCAGGAGCATCAGAGTTGGGGAAGGTTGCAATGACACGACCGGCGCTGCTCCGGATCCATGATTAGATCCAGGGGGGACACTGGGGCTGGCACCGCTGGCACGGAACCCAATGGAGCCCCCTCTGACATCACAGGGCCTGAAGGCGAGCCAGAGGGGTCAGCCCATTCACAAATAAGGGCCAAGGGCTCAAATAATTCTTTGAATTGAGCGAGGTTCACTCCGGCTCCCAGAAAAATGGGGAGGCACGGAGTTGGCCTGGCGCAGGTATTGGAGAACAAGGCCTTGAACGCATCGTCATGTCACCCAATGGACCGGAACAATTCTAAGCATGCTTCGACTTCTTGTGCTTCTTATGCCGCTTACCTGAGTGTACCAAAGATCGTGAGTAGGACGAAGAGGACTTAGGACTCCTCGAGCGGTTCCGCGACATTCCTTTTGACCGGGACTGGGATCTCTGAGGAGACCGACATGGAGTGGTCTGCCAGGCCACAAGAAGCTTTAGGGACCATTGCCTCAATGCCTTCAGAGCCATGGACCTACAGTCGGAGCACGACTTGCAGTCTTTTTTTTTTGGGGGGGAAAACCTTTATTTACCAAAATAAGTACACCGCTATTCAGCCATACATCCCGGAGGCCAGGCAGCATCATGTTGCATCTCGGAACCATGTACAAAAACAAGGCACAGGAGTGGTCAGGTTTAATTTTACAATAGAAACATTAAAATAGCAATAAATACAACCAGAGTCAAAAAGGAGAAACATGAAGAGAGAAAAAGAGGAGAAAACAGAAGAAAAGAATAAAAGAAGAAGAAACGAGGCTGAGGACAAAAGGAATATTCTAGGCACATATCACGGGGAGGGGGCGGGGTTCGCACATCCAATCAACAGCATGACGTGTGGCAGTCATATAGACGGGGAGCAGAAATTCAGGATACCAAGCTTGGAACATCGGGAAGGGGGAGCTACGGAGACAGACGGACCTCAGGCTGTGTCATCTCAGGGGGTGCACAGATGTCTCCCCTATACGAGTTCCACGCCCCCCATACTGACCCCCACATCTTGGGTTTGCCCCAAGCCACATAAACAGTCTTTTCACGGAGCATGCACCAATCCATATTGGTCTTCCACAGGCCGATCGTGGGGGGCGTGGAGGCGCCCCATTTCTGGGCAATGTCTCTTTTGGCTATCATATTGCCCAGGGTGACCCAGCGGGTCTGGGCCACATTGTAGTCGTTCGGGCCCTAGACGCTCAGAAGGCAGCGTCGGGCCTCCGCAGGCAGGGTCACACCGGTCACAGCTCTCATCACCTCATGCACCCGTCCCCAATACAGGGCAGCTACCGGACATTCCCAGATGATGTGCATAAAGGTTGCCACTACGCCACACCCTCTCCTGCACAACCCATCCTGAGAGAGTCCCATGTGTATCAGCCTGGGGCCCGTGATATAGATCCTGTGGAGTACCTTCAACTGAACAAGTCTCAGCCTAGCCGAGATCGCCACCTGCTTAGGGGAAGAGACCGCTGACTGCCACTCCTCATCATCCATTTCAATCCCGTCATTCACCCAGAGGTCTCTCAGTTTCATCAACAGGTCAGTCCTCACATTGATAAGCTTTTTATAGGTCAAGGAGATGGCGCTATCCGGCATATGGCCGTCCAGTACTCTGTCCTCAAGCGGAGATGACTCAGGCACTTTCTCCCCCACGGGTATAGAAGAAGTGA
Organism: Lissotriton vulgaris; assembly: GCF_964263255.1. NCBI lineage: Eukaryota > Metazoa > Chordata > Amphibia > Caudata > Salamandridae > Lissotriton > Lissotriton vulgaris. The sequence continues at coordinate 1,092,950,125 of NC_141685.1, forward strand.
GAGCGTGTCGAAGCTGTGCATAACGGAAATATTCCGCTTTACCCAATTGGAACTCGGCCTGTAGCGCCTCGAAAGATTTTACCTCCCCTCTGGCCATCACATCTGCAACCTTTGATATACCAATGAGATCCCACCTGTCGAACCCTTTGGAGTGCCACAGTTTCCCAAGCAGGTCAGAATCATATAGGGGAGTAGCCAAAGTGAGTTTACCCTTCCAACCCAAAGTTTTGGTCACCGCCCTCCACAGGTGCACCGCTGTTTTAGTGGGTCCAGTTAGCTTCCGATCCAGAGACCTAGAGTACAATGCCCTGTAGTAATTCCCATCATTCATGAGCCAGCGATCCATGGCATATCCAGGATTGACTGCCGGTCCGTAAAAACCGTGGTTAACTGCCGCTAGCTGAGACGCCCAGTAATAGCGACGCACGTCAGGCAAGGCGATACCACCATCGTACCACGGTATAGTTAGCTTGGTTATAGATATCCGTGGCCTACCATCCCACAGCAGGCTACGCTGTAGGCTCTCAATCTCTCCAAAGTATTTGGCCGGCAACGGGTCTTGCGTATTCTGGAGCGCATAAAGGAACCGCGGCAAGGACATCATTTTGAACAGTGCCGCCCGGTCCAGCAGAGATATCGGTAGCTTCTTCCAGCCCTCCACGTCTCGCCGCAGCCTCACCAAAGGAGGGAGCAGGTTATGAGCGTAACAAGCACGGGCATCCTTTGAAACATAAATGCCCAGGTACTTGAAACCCTGTTGTGCAATCTGGATAGTGCAGCCGCGAGGGAGGCACGGAGTATCACCCCACAGCGCGTAGAGGGAGGACTTGGACCAATTAATGACCAGGCCCGAGTAACTACCAAAAGTGCCCAGTAAGTCAAACACCATAATCAGGGACCGGCATGGAGAGGTAAGATATAAAAGGATGTCGTCGGCATAGAGGGATATTCGATCCTCAAAGCCCGGCGACCATGTGATACCTGCAACATCGGGATGCACCCGGATCCACGCGGCCAAAGGCTCAAGCGCTAGAGCAAACAGGAGCGGCGACAGCGGACAACCCTGTCTGGTACCTCTGCGCAAGGCAAATGAGGCAGACAGTCGACCATTCACCGTCACATTGGCAAGCGGGGAAGAGTAGAGGAGCCGGACCCAGCCAATGTATTCGGGCCCAAACCCAAATTTAGTAAGCACGGCCCATAGGTAATTCCACTCAAGTGAGTCGAATGCCATTGTTGCGTCAAGCAAGGCAAGTACCGTCGGTTCCGTGAGCAACTGTGCCCGCGCCATAACCGCATGGAGCCTCCGGAGATTGAGGGCCATGTTACGGTGTGGTATGAAACCAGACTGGTCCGGGTGAACCAGGTCGGAGATCACTCCCACCAGCCGATTAGCCAGAAGCTTCGCCAAAATTTTGGGCTCGGCGTTCAACAGGGAAATGGGACGATAGGAACGGCATAGATCGCGAGGCTTCCCCTCCTTGTGTATGACCACAATAGTGGCCAGTCGTTGGTCAAACGGGAGCTCACCAGTCTCACGGGCCGCCAGGAACATATCTCTCAGAGGTGCAGCAACGGTGTCAGCCCTGAGCTTATACAGTTCCACCGGAATACCATTGGGCCCCGGTGCTTTACCTGAGCGCAGCGACCTGATCGCCAGCGCTACCTCATCAACCGTCATGCCCCGGTCCATATCCTCCCGCTCAGCATCAGACAAACAGGGGAGCTCGATCTCCTCCAAAAAGGAGGCCGAGTCAGATTCGGACAGGGCAGAAACGGACGTATAGACCGTCTCGAAGTAGTCCGCAAACGTTTCGGCAATCGCAGCAGGGTCAGTTACGACCAGGCCGTCCTCACCCAAGATCTCTGGTACCACTCGGGACGCAAGTTCCTTCTTATCCAGCCAGGCAAGAAGCTTGCCCGCCTTATCACCAGCGTCGTATATCCTGCCCTGCTGTTCCCTGCTCATCGCCTTAGCTGCGTCAGTAGCAGTGGCCCTAAGTTCCGACTGCTTCAGGGCAAGAGCATGGAGCAAATCCGGAGTCGGTCCCAGGGCCAACTGAGAATTCAGATCAGCAATATCCGACTCCAGCCGAACCAAGTCTTCATCCTGTCTTCTGCGCGCCTCGGCTATCAAGGAGAAGGCTTCTCCTCTGAGAACAGTTTTGAAGGCCTCCCAAAGGGAAACGGCCGAGTCGACAGAGCCAGAGTTCTCGGCAAAGTACAGCTCAATAGATTTCGCTAGGAGATCGCGGGTCTTAGGGTTACGAAAGTACCAGAAGGTTAATAGGTGCAACCCTCGACGTCGCCACGATGTGAAAGTCGAAAGACACCCAAACCGGGGAATGGTCAGAAATACCCCTGGCCATGAGACGAGCGTTAGAGACCGACTGTGCCTGGGCCGCAGGGGTCAGGACATAATCAATGCGTGAAAGACTACCGTGAGCCCCGGAGTGGAAAGTGTATTGTCTCTGAGCGGGATGCAGAAGTCGCCAACAATCCACCAAGCCCATAGTGGCAATGAAGTCCGGGAGCCAGGACTGTGCACTACGTAGATCTCTGGATGGGAAGCGGTCCAAGTCACCCGAAACCACAGAGTTGAAGTCCCCCCCCCAGAATCAGCAGGCCCTCCGGGAGACCCAAAATGGCGCCACCAAGATCTTGAAAAGTGGATGTTTGCAGCCCCGGGGGGACGTACACCGAAACCAAAACCAAAGTGCGCCCCTCCCACCTGCACACCACTGCCACATATCGGCCCCTGTCATCAACCAAGGTAGACTCCACCTCCAGGGGAAGGGACATGCGCACCATGATGCCCACCCCATGGGACCCCGTAGAGAAACCCGAATGGGCCACCATTTTAAACCCTCTCCTGTTCAGAGCCCAACAGGTGTTACCGACAAGATGGGTTTCCTGCAAAAGAACGACATCTGGGGCACATCGTTTAAGCAATTGCAAAACAACACCACGTTTAATTCGACCCCCCAGCCCATTAACGCTCCAACTCAACAAATTCAATGATTTACCCCCCATCATCAAGGACGCCCCACCCCATCAACCCCCCCACGGAATGCAGCCCACGAGTCAAGAGCATCACAACAGTAAAACCTCAGCCATGACGAGTTTAGAAAGAATAGTACAAACAGTAAAAACAAGACCCAACTACCCCCCACCCTGCACCCCTGCATTAGACTAGAAGCCACCCCAACTAGCAGTGTGCCTGTCGCCCCTTAAACTAACCTACAAGAAGCCCCTAGAGGAGAAAAGAGACATCCTATCCCCCCCGTCATCTTCCATATCGAAAGTGCAGAAGTGATGATAACAGAAAAAGACAATAGTCGAAGTCGGTGCCAGCCGCAGCAACCCCCCCAGGAATAGTCACAGGCAAATTGTTTATTCCCGGGAACTGATCCTCCTGCCGCATCCTCCGTCTGATCATCTGGCTCCGTCCGCTGTTGAGGCAAAGTGTCCAACCAGTCCCCTGCCGCATCTGGGAGGTCAAAGAACAATGTCCGGTTACCATGCTCGATAAGGAGTTTTGCAGGATAGAGCATGGAGTAGCGCATCCCCAACTCCCTAAGCCGCCGCTTCACACCATTAAAACTTTGCCGGCGTTTCTGGACAGCCTGGGTAAAGTCAGGGAAAAAATTGATGTCTGCGTTCCGGAATCGTAGCGGGCCAGCGCTCCTCGATGCCTGCAAAATGGCGTCCTGGTCCCTATAATTAAAGAGTCTCGCAATGATGGGGCGAGGGGAAGCACCCGACTTCGGTGGGCCACCCGGGATCCTGTGAGCCCTCTCAACCGAGAAAAACTTGCTCAGACCACCCGGCGCCAAGTTCTTGACCACCAAGTCCTCCACAAAGATTTCAACCGACTCTTCCTCGGCCCTCTCCGGCACTCCCATGATGCGAACATTCTGGCGCCGTGCCCGTCCCTCGAAATCGTCAAGCCGGCGTACAAGCATCCCATTAGCCAGTTTCAGGTCACGGACCTCAGTCTGTACATCCGACATGTCGTTGGTTAAGCTCGACGTTTTGAGGTCCAGCGACTTCACCTTGTCATTCGTCTTGCCAAGATCGGCTCTAATGAGATTAAGTTCGATCTTTAGGGTATCCACTTTGGTGGACAGCGCCTCGTGTAGGCTATGCATCTCCGCCTTCACGCCAGCAATGGCACCCATCACGTCCCGAAGTGTAAATTCAGGATCCTCAGGGGACACGTCCCGCAACGAGTCTTTAGTTCGACCCGTCATAACCGGCGACCCTTTCGAGTGAGAGAATCGTTCTGGAATAGTAGATTGGGACTGAGTCGTCTTCCTGCTGATCCTTGGGGGCTTTCCTTTGTCTGGGTCCCCTCTGCCCGCCATATTGAAATGCTATGGCAGGAAAGTCCGGGGGAGGGGCAGGTCACCAAGCGCGCCTTCAGTCGGCACGGGAGATACGACAATGAGGGCCCGGAAAGCCACCAACGGGAGAGTGCAACGAAGATTGCCCGGGCCAGCTGGTCCAGTCAGTCCGATAGGCCCGAACAGGGTGTCCCGTGGCAGGCCACCACTTGGACCCAACGGTGTCAGCCAGTGACGCAGACGGGGACCGCCAACTTCACGACGGCATAACTCGGTCCCGGAGGCTCAGATTTTCGATCCGGGAACGGGCGCCGCTTCAGCACCGGCTCAGCTAATGATTCCCACCGTCGTGGGACAGGATTGGTGGCAGGATCTTTGCGGAGGATCGGGAGGTCTTCGGAGCTCCGAGCTCACGCGGCCATCTTGGTTGACCGCGAAGCTCCTCCTCACGACTTGCAGTCTTGGTCGCGCTCCAGACACCACAGGCAAACCAAATGCGGGTTTGTCACTGACATGGCACGGTGACGGGTGCTGCATGGTTTGAATCCTGAAGTATTACTAGACATCCTACACACCAAAAGGGGTCGATAAATGTTGAAAACATCCTGTCAAAAAGTGACAGAGGGTAGCTCTCTTCACAGATCAGCGCTTGAATGAAGCGGAAAGAAAAGAACTGATGTTGTGGCGCTTATAATAGTGATGTGGACGTCACATCCAGTGTGGAAGACGCTGATGAGGTCATGTGGAGCCGACCAATGCCACCTACTGGCACACAGATGCATTGGTCAGAAAAGAATCTTTAGGATCCAGTCTGATGCCTGGGTACGTCAAAGGTAAATAATCTGTGGCTAGATGTCTTTATCAAATCTTTTCCTTTTTCACGAAAAGGTTGAGCATGAGCAAGTCCAGGATAGAAAGAAGTCCTCTGTCCAAAAAGTAGCAGACAAAGACACCATGACCTACTTCTGATGCAGTAACCCTCTCTAAAGCCCCCTTGGCCAAGAGAACCTGCACTTCTTCACGGAGTAAGGAGAGCTGGTCCTCTGTGAGCTGATCGTAAGTGGATAGCACGGCTGTTGGCGGTATTCAAACGGAAGGGAGCTACCCCTTTGAACTATCTGGAGTACCCAATGGTCTGATGTTACTGACCGCCAGTGGGGGAGATGATGGTGCATCCTGCCTCCCACTAAATGCCCATGATGGTCTGAGAGCAGACTAAAAAGGTTTGGAGGCAGTGGCTGCCAGGTGGGTGGTTGGTGGACTGACCAGACTGCTGGCCGACTGTACCACTTGGTCTCTGGAGGCTGCACCCTGGACATTGGAAAGCCTGAGAAGTCTTCTGGCTGTGGTGGCTGGGATGGTATCAGCACATTTCTAGATCATGGCCATGAAAGAGTCAGAAGGTGGATAGAGGTTGACAAGGGGCATAGACAAGCCCAAAGGTCTGGCCATAGCCCTGCTATTCCTGAAGCGCACCAGCACTGGAACTGCCTTGTCTTCAAAGCGGCAAGAGCCATCAAAGGGCATGTCCAAGAGAGTAGTCTGGATATCTTGTGAAAAGCCAATGTTCTCAGCCAGGGGGGGTGCCACACGGCCAATGATGACAAAATTGCTCTGCCGAGTGAGTTGGTCGTGTCAAGTCCACATAGGATGGTGAACTTAGCCGCATCTCTCCCATCAGCAACAGCCCGAGAGAGTATGTCCCATGCCTTCTCCAGGAGCATAGAAGAGAGAAAGTTTGGTAGCCGTTCGTTACTGTGCGCGAACTCGAGCGGCAGCCGCCGCTGTAGTTCGGAAACTGTGGGGACAAAGGGAGGCGGTAATCAGTAAGGACGCCGGATAGGCTAGCATTTCATTTCTCTGTCCACTTGTTCATTTGTAATCTAGGATTGGTGCCTCAGCACAACGTTATATTTTGAGGCATAGCACCGTTGTTCATTGTTCATTGTAATCACAATTATTATATGTGTATATTGTAATTTTATGTACTGTGTTTTGGTTTCAATGCATTTGTGTACTTTTGTGAATGTGGTGTGTATCCTTTGATGCCAATTACGTTTCAAAAAACTTTTCCATAAAATATAAGTGATTAATCACAAATGGGTTGTCCACCTAGCAATTACTTATACTAGGTGTGCATTTGTTTGCATTTATTCAGACTGTCCGGCACTTTCTTGTGTTTGGTTTATAAGAGTGGTCCAAGCCGGTCAGAGACAGGACCCAGCCTTTCTCTCTTCTTTGCTTCTTCGAACGGGTCATTACCCGTAAGGCGTCAAGTCGCTTTACCTCATATAAACAAAACATTAATTGTATTCCGTGTAGGAAAACAAATGGCAGATAAGGACACGCTCTCATTCAGTGAGGAACACATTGAGAAACTCCTTGCTGACTCCACACTGTTCACTTCATTCACATTGAGCGGCGCTGCTAAGCAGCAAAACGTGGCAGACAAGCTTCTGAGACTCCAAAAAAAGCACATCAGGACAGAACTCCATGGCCAGTTCTTCCTGGCCAATCTAAGAGCTGGTACAATACCGTGGGGGCTACAGATTAAGAACGTTCCTGTTCTCTTCACCGACGATCCAGTGTACAAGAAAGGCTTCAGCTGCATCAGTACTAAATGCAGCAGGGACCTTATGGTCCACACTGTCGAAACAGCTCACAGAATCTGTAAAAAAGAAATCGAGGAGATCGAAGAGCAGCTCCAAATCATCAGAGATAACCACACAGAGTCGGAGGCGAAACTTCTTCTAGAAAAGATAGAAAAGGAGATCACAACATTTAAGGACAATACAATAAACTTCAAAACAACGAAGTTCGAGAAAGACAAAAAGGCGTTCAATCTAGAGACTGTGTACCCATATTTGAAGGAGGACTTCTATACCCGTTCTGAGTCAACTAGATATCTCAATACATACCAAGGAAGATCAAAGAAGAGATTCCTAACATTTTCCGAAACCTCATCTTCTGACTCGTCTGCGGAATCTGATCCGGGGGAAGGATCATCGAACAGGGGTCAACAGAAGAGGCCTTTTTTAGGACAGGGCCAACCGCAACAGCGGACCAAATTCAAACCACAATGGGAAATGTCAACGCGCAAACGGAATTACAAGTCCTAGAAGATTCCTCCATCATCAACATCTCCAAGAAAGTCCTGACTAAGGCAGAAGAGGAACTACTGCAATTGGGACTTTCATTTGTACCTGGCACACATATCGATTTCACGAAAGTGAAACTAGAGGTGATCGAATTCTTTCGTAAAATCCGCCTCAGATGGTTCTTCAAAGACTCGACATACGAACCACAAACTGAGGTATCAGGTCTTAGAAATAAATCCTTCTTCTGTCCGCCGAACAACAACATGGCAAAAAATATCATTACCTTCGAGCAGAAAGTGTTATCTTCTTTGAATGAGCTGGAAAAGAAAAGAAGATTCGTACCGAACAATCTTACCAAAGACCAAAGACAGGCCATAACATCCCTGAAGAACCAGCAGGAAGCCGTGATCAGACCAGCAGACAAGGGAGGTGCGGTGGTACTCTGGTCTAAAGACCTCTACAAAATCGAAGGAAGGAAACACGTGTATAACACTGAATGGTACCGCCTTATCACACTTGACCCTACAGCTGAGATTACTTATGAAATCTCACGGATTGTCAAAGATGCGAGAGACAATGGAATTATTGGCCCCAAGGAAGCAGAGTACCTTGTCAAACGCTTTCCACGCACCCCCCATCTGTATTTCCTTCCAAAGGTGCACAAAGATCCAAGTGCCCCACCTGGCCGCCCGATAGTCTCGGGTTGCGACTCGGTGTTGGAACCAATTTCAAAGTTTGTGGACGTTTTCCTGAAGGAGTTCACTATCAAAGTACCATCCTTCCTTCGAGATACCATGGATTTCTTGACTAAAGTTGAGGGAGTTGAGTTCGATCCGAACACCCAACTCTTAGTCACAATGGACGTGTCCTCTCTGTACACCCAAATCCCGCAGCAGGATGGAATCGATGTGATAGAATTGTATCTCAATTCAAGACCACGGCCACACAGAGTGCCCACTGAACTCATCGTGAATCTGGCGTCCCTAGCCCTTAAAAAGAATTTCCTCATCTTTGAGGACGAAATGTTCCTACAGATTAAGGGATCGGCGATGGGGTGTCCGTTCGCCCCAGAAATGGCCATTCTGTATATGGCACAATACGAGGACAGATTTGTCTATAACAACAACCCGTATGCAGCACATATTGGGCAGTGGCTCAGGTACATAGATGACGTTTGGTGGCACACCTGAGTCCCTCGAGGAGTTCCATCAGTGGCTGAACAACCGCAGCCCAGACATAAAATTCAGTCTGGCATACGACTGCAGATCCATGCCATTCCTGGACGTGGAGATAAAATCCACACCAGAGGGCCTCAAGTCCACACTCTTTCAGAAGAAAACAGACAGGAATAATGCGTTACATTACGCAAGCTTCCACCCGAAAAGCCTGAAGAACAACCTCCCATATGGCCAATACCTCCGGGTAAGACGGAATTGCTCAAGAACAGAAGATTTCGCCACCCATGGGGATGCCCTGACGAACAAGCTGAGGGCACAAGGCTATCCGGCAAAACTTCTAAAACAGTCCATGAAGAGAGCAAGATGGACCCCACGGGAACATCTTCTGCAAAAAAGAGAAAAATCTACCGTTGAGAGAATGGTCTGCGTCTCCACCTTTGGTCCCCACACCAATCCGGTGCAAAAAATAATCCGCAGTAATTGGCACTTGATTGAAGAAATCCTGCCTCACGTTGGCAAACCTTTGTTTGCTCTCAAAAAAAACAGGAGCATTGGTCAACAAATTTCATCCACAAGAGGTGCCACAAAAAAAGAATCACAAGGTACCCTCTTCAACATGGGCCCGGTCATGGGTCACCGCAAATGTGGCACATGCTCAGTGTGCAACCTGACGACAGAAGGAACCCTCTTCACTGACGGTCAGAAATTTTGGCGCCATAATAATTTCACCAACTGCAAGACCAAGTACGCAGTATATGCGATAACTTGCCCCTGTGGAAAGGTCTACATCGGTAAAACAACCCAGGAGGTGCGCCAACGCATCATCCAGCACAGATCTAGGATAAATAACAAAGTTCTGACTGCGCCCCTGGTATCTCACTTTCTGTGCAAAGAACATTCATCCAACAATCTAAAGTGGACAATCCTGTCAAACATCAAGAATATACCGGGAGCTGGAGGGGACCCTGATGTCCGCCTCGCTCAGAAAGAGGCCTACCTCATTCTGAGGTTCAACACTGCCATGGTGGGACTGAATGATCTCAATGAACTGAGTAATCTCTAGATAGCCTGCCTGCATCCGTTGTCTGCTTTTGCTGCCAGTCGCTCATGTGCTTGTAAATATCCTCAACTTCGCACGTATTGATGTACCCACGACGCCTGCCTCCCCCTATATGATCATACAGGGGCCAGATTGCCATAAACACACAATTCCTTAGAATGACAATTCAGTAGATTACAATGCTCCAGCTGCCCTCCGCCTGAATCATTTCCTCTTTAGTTTGATAATTGCACTTGTTGGTGTCGGGGTCCCAGTGGCCCACATACTAACGCATCATGTGTCAAAACATTGGGACACGCCCCTATTCACTCGCGTTCCAGTGGACTAAAAGTCCCACTACACCTTTGCTAACGCATCACGCGTTAAAAAGACCGGGACACGCCCCCAACTCACTCGCGCTACCTGTCCAGTGCAGCTTGGGTGTTTGATGTGAAGACCGATTGAATCGCGGAAAATGTAAGTCCCGCTTCAACACAGCGTTACTAACAGTGAGCCAGTGAAAGCCGATCCGGCGTCCTTACTGATTACCGCCTCCCTTTGTCCCCACAGTTTCCGAACTACAGTGGCGGCTGCCGCTCGAGTTCGCGCACAGTAACGAACGGCTACCAAACAAGGTAGGAGCCCTTCTTTACCTCTTTGCCTTTGTGGCAGTGACAGCTTCACGCGCAAAAAACTAATTAGGGCACTTGGAGTGTGGTTTTTGACACTTAGTGTTGTTTATCTCCCCAGGCATAATCCCCGTAACTCCTGATTTCACGCACATCGGCACCCCTCACACTATGTAGTGTTGTATTCATCAAGGTACGTGCCCACCTTCCCTTGATCATTTTGGAGGCCTACGTGTTATATATGGCAAAGTGACTAATTAGGGTTCATATCATCTTACCCACAGGAAAACCCACAGAGAGTTTCCTGACATTACAAGTTTAAGGTACCCATATGTGTATGTACAGTGTGTTAGTCTCAGTAAGGTGGTAGTCAACATCCTATTGATACCCCTTTTTTTTAAATTCACAGCAACAACGACCCCCAATCCTTGTCCCGAGGAGAACCCTCAACTTATTCTATGGGTTCGAAACGCGTCGGCGTCCTGCTCCACCCAGATACTGCAAATATTAGGGCACAATAGGAACAGAATTCGCACAAATTCTACATGTCTGCTTAGTTTTTTGTGTGTTCCTATTTTGTTGTACCACATGTTATAATTAACACGTATCTAGTGGTGGTGGAAACAAGTAGGCTAGCATTTCATTTCTCTGTCCACTTGTTCATTTGTAATCTAGGATTGGTGCCTCAGCACAACGTTATATTTTGAGGCATAGCACAGTTGTTCATTGTAATCACAATTATTATATGTGTATATTGTAATTTTATGTACTGTGTTTTGGTTTCAATGCATTTGTGTACTTTTGTGAATGTGGTGTGTATCCTTTGATGCCAATTACGTTTCAAAAAACTTTTCCATAAAATATAAGTGATTAATCACAAATGGGTTGTCCACCTAGCAATTACTTATACTAGGTGTGCATTTGTTTGCATTTATTCAGACTGTCCGGCACTTTCTTGTGTTTGGTTCTCCAGGAGCATAGGCAGCACTTGCGCAACCAAATCCCATAGTGTGTAGGAATAATGGCCCAACAGGCAAGTGGTGTACACAGACTGCTGTACCAGGCTGGTGGAAGAGAACATTCTCTTACTGAAGGTGTCCAGCCTCTTGAATTCCTTATACGATGGAATAGTAGGGATGGACCAAGTCCAAAGTAGGAAGTCTGTACGGGCTTCATTGACTGGAAGTAAGAGTTCGGAGGGGTGACTCCCAGCCGCAGCATCTCCGTCAAGACATTTTTCTTGACGTCCATTCAGGTTAGGTTGAGGTACAGGACCTCAGCTGCCTTGAACATGACTATTGCAAACGAGGCACCCTCGTACATAGACACAGTAAGAGGGGAAACCACGCCAGTGTCAGGTGAGGTGTCTAACCCACTGGCTCCACTCAGTTCCACATAGCAGTTGTCGTCCTTAACTGGGTCATCGCCATAAGTGTCCATAGACCCCTCCCACACATCTCCCTCTCCAGGCCCATCCATCAAATAAGGCACTGGCTCCGCTCCAGGAAGAATGTCCTTGGTTGGCTCCGAACGTGGCGTTGCACAGCTCCCATCTCGCTCAATGTCAGAGTTAGGTATAACAATGGGGATTGTGCACACTAGGGGTATTGGCGGCATTGGCCTTTGAGCGGGCTCAGAGGAAGGTCTTGGTGTCACTGGTGGTGCTGCTCCGAATCCAGCTTGGGATCCTTGGGGTCTGACTGTTGCCAAGCGAGCACCCGCTGGCATGGTCCCAAGGGGTCAAAGGCACTCTAGAGTTGCTGGCCCACCTAAATATAAGGCTCATGGCCTCATCAAATTCTCTGAGTTGGGTGGGGGTCGCTCCTGCTCCAGGAAAGTCTGGGAAGCGTTGTGAGGATCAGGCCCGCCAACTTGCTGGACCTGGAGTGCCTATGGTACCTCATCTCACCGGATGACTTAGATGGACCCAGGACAGTCAAAAAGTGTTTGGACTTCTTCAACTTCTTGTGCTTGTGAGACTTTCCCGACTTCTCTGATGGCTTCAAGTGCAACAAGGAACGTCGGAAGGGGCTCATCGAACGGTCCCGGGACCGCCCATACGAACAGGACCTTAGTGTCGCAGTTGACCGACGTCGGGTGGCAAGGAGCTTGAGGGACCACTCCCTCAGCACCTACGGGTGCATGGTGTGGCAGTCCTTCCATGCCTTGCAGTCATGTTCTAGTTCAAGGCACCACAAAAACAGTAAATCAGGATCTGTCACCTATATCTGCCCATGAGATGCCCCATGGTTTGAAACTAGACGGTTTCTTTGGCAACATCCTCACACCAGCAGAAAAGAATCTCAAAAAGGTCAACAAAAAGTCAAAAAGACCAGTCAAAAAGTGACTAAAAGGGTAGTTCAATCCGGATCAGCTCTATCTGGCACAGAACAGAAAGAACTGACCAGTGCGCCAAGGTGGTGCTAATATGAGCACCACACACATCACTTCTGGCGCGATTGACACTGATACCACCATGCGAACCTGATCAACGCCATCTACTGGCATGCAGGTGTCCTGCTCAAAAATCTTCCTGATCCAGTCTGATGCCTAAGAAAAATCAAAGGTAAGAAATCTGTGACTAGAAGTCTCTATCAAATGAGTGTGTGTGTGAGTAAGTGTGAAAAACAGTGAGTGTGAGTGCACATCTATATGAGAATGACCGGCTGTGAATATGAGTGGGAAGGAGTAAGAGAGTGTGAGTGATTAGATTGTATTTGTAAGCGTACTTTATGCTTGGGAGCAGCGGGCCATTGTATACTCAAGATAATTCTTGGCTTATGGGGGCACTCAAGGTAGCATACTGTTGCTGGCATACTGGAGGTAAACCTGGCATAAGAGAGGATACCTTTGGCAAAATGCAGGCCATGACATGCTGGAAGTAAATCTTGGCATATTGGGAGACCTATGGCAAAATGTGTCGCATGTGCAACACTGGCAAGGAGGACATTGTCCATCTGATTTGTATCTGTCCTAGCCTAAAGGACTTGAGGTACAACCTCCTACGTCCATTTTTCAATCTACATGCCGTTCGGACTTGTAGGCAGGCAGTCAAACTGTGCTTTTCGCCCAGCGACACCAAATTGAACTGCCAAGTCGTGAAGTTCTTCGACTTAACAAGAAAAAGACTCAACAACGCCGGATGAACTTTTAAATCCCTTGAGGATAATCATGAACTGTTTCCAACAAATCTGTAATTTTATGTATTCCAATTACTTGGCCATACTGGAGGGCATATTTGTCATTTCAGTCCCCCATAGTATATGGACAGTATCAATGGCGACATTCTAGTACTAGCATATTGTATATAATTCTTGGCGTACAGGGGCACCCATGACAAAATTCTGGCATTGACACATTGGAAGTAATGTACGAGTTACTTACCTTCAGTAACAATGTATCTGGTAGAGACGATTCTAGCCGCAGATTCCTTCACTAAGAATTATCCCCAGGCGTGAGACTGGATCCAGAAACTTTTTGCCACGGCATCCCTGCGCGCCGGGGGTGGGGTGGCATCACGCGACTTCACCCAGGCGTCGTCCGTGTACGTGACGTCAGTGAGGTCACATAAGTCCCACCCCGGCGCGCCTACGTCAGTTTTTTTTTTCCTTTTACGCGTGCCCCTTTTTTTCTGCCTCATTGTGCTATTTTTTGGTGGAAAATGTGCGAATTGGGCTTCAGGATTTGCACGTCGTGTGGGTGTCTTATGTCGGCGACGGACCCTCACCTCATTTGAATGTGGTGTTTAGGGAAAGATCACGGCACCACTGATTGTGAGGCGTGCCAACAGTTGAAGCCGAAGTCGCGGCGGGAGCGCCGATGGAAGTACTCTTGGCGCGTCTCTACAGGTCGGCTTCATCCCCTCAATCAGCCTCGGTAGACGGTTTCAGAAACGGCCATTGTCAACCTCCTCACCCCTCTCCGATGTCGCGAGAGAGTCGCTCCCCGGTGACAGCTGTAGCACTGATATAATGGCACTGATTCCAGAATGAGCAGCTGTTAACTATTCATGAGCTGCTTTATTAAGATCTAATCTACCTTTCTAGTTAGGCACATAGTTAAGCCCCATCTCTGGTATAAAAGGCATAGAAACCTTATCCTTGGTGAGAATCTAGGAATATTTAGTAAGGAAACCTTCAGGGGAATTTTCACTTTAATTGTAACCTGCATTCACATCATATCTGCATCAATCTTCATTTGAGATTGAGTTATAGCAGCAACCTTACAGGTTTGCACTGCTGTATTCTAAGTGAAATCAGCCACACAGACCCCTATAGCGCGGATTCCTTCACTTTTATGAGCTATCGTAAGCTACACGTGGACCAAGGGTAGCTTGGCCTGTAGAGTAACCATCTTTTCCCAAAACGTGTTCAACTTTTATTGATCTAACTTTTGAATCTCTGAATCTTTTCAAATGCCAATGGCGCTGTCCTACATTGTAACCTTGTACACAGAATGCTGACTCAGACACAATGAGACTGGGAACTGGGAGCTAACAGATCAGCTGTCTGAAGGGCCAGGAGGAGGACATGAATCTGAGGGGAACTTTAATGTTGATCTGTTTGACCTGTGCCAGAGGACAATTGTTCAAAATGGCTGTGAGAATTTTTTCAGTCGGGGTGAATCATTCCTCTGCAACAGAGTAGGCATGTATTTTTACACCATGGTGGTTACCTCTCCCTCAATATAAAATACATATATATATATATATATATATATATATATATATATATATATATATATATATATATATATATATATATATATATATATATATATATATATATATATATATATATATATATATATATATATATATATATATATATATATATGAAAAACCAAATCCTGTTCACATGAAATTGCTGCAACATTCTATCCAGCAATGCTTCCAGGAACAGACCACCACTCAGGTTACGATTTATCAAGGTGCGTTTATTTCTCCATTCTTCACAACATGACGCATTTCGACCGGGTCTCCCCAGTCTTGATCACATGAAATATATATATATATACATATATATATATATATATATATACGCTCAAAAGTTCAATGGTTGCCCCTTGATTGAATAGATTAACAATTAGAAGCCTGAGCAACAATTGTAAACGTAAAAGCACATATTAGTTCACAATTCTCCAATGGATTAAGCTTTTTTCTTTTTTATTCCATTTTCATAGCATCCTCAGTGATCAGAATTCTCGCTGGGTGCTGTTCAAACGACAGGGTAACCACAAGATTGCCAACACGTGTTTCGTTAGGTCAGTCAGCCAGGGCTAAAACAAATACAAACTGGCCTTAGTGTTACATAAATCACCCTACATTCACATAGTAGATGCAGTACATTTATACAAAAGTTTATGTTCTGTCTAAAAACATTATCCATAAAGGAGAAGTCAGAACTCACTACTGACTTTACCAACAAGTGATTCACTATATATTCATTTACTGAAGTTGGAATAAATAGACACAAACATGCCCCAAATTGTGCCTACGTGCTCTCTGTAGGAACGTGTGCAAAGAACTTGACCATAGAAACCATGCATAGAACCCAATATTCACCACACCATATTGTGAGTGAGCAAATGCCCTATAAACTTACCAAAAAGGACTAATAAAAGAACCCATATGAGGATCTTCCCTTTGAACACAAATTCAAAACAAGACTCGTTCCTACAGAAAAAGGGGCTATCAATCAAGTGCATAGATCCGCGAAAGAACTATCATAATACAACTTATTAGTCCATATTACACCAATCTAAATTATACATTGCGGTTAATTCAAAAGGATAGTAACTTCTAATTTACACATAGCACGCATAGAGAGCGTAGGAAATTGTATCTATCTAACACACGACAATTTTTAGAAAGGCTAAACAGAACTTCCATATTGTCCCCCATATTAAGAGGGTAAGTAGGAAGTATAATATTATAAATATAAAAGGTCGGTTGTCATACTAGTGTCACCGGGTCATCAACCTCTACCAGTGAGGAGGAATTATTTTATTCCATCACGACTAACATGTATACCAAATTTAATTTTATCATGTTACCTTTAGAACAGCAACATGAAATGCCGTAGACTCTCAGGGGTCCATTACGATGTCGGGCGGTTTGCCTCCGCAAGGCTGGCGGTGGCCACTGCCGGCCTGGCGGAGGCAAACTGCCCGACATCACAAGCCCAAATCCCCCCCGCCATATTAGGATGGCGGGGGGAAAGGTGGCGGTGCAAAATACCGCCCGCCTGTTTTCCGCCCCGGTCGCCTTGCGGCCGGGGCGGAAAATGAGTAACATGCAGGCGGTGTCTGTCAGACACCGCCCGCAATATTACAATTGGCTTTTGTCAATGCCTTTCCGTGGCGGCAATGCCGCCACGGAAAGGCATGCGGTGTTCACTCTGGGGGCCCCCTGTGGGCCCCCAGAGTGAAGGCCAAAGGGGGGGCACACGGGGGCAAAATAAATAAGCAAAAGGACTCCTAATAAAAGAGAATCACACAGGAAAGTCATCCTCAAATGGACCTGCTTATTTTACAGGTACAATATAGTTAGTGGAGAATAAACAATTGAAGCAAAATTAAAACTAGAAAAGTAATATCGGGCCCATACAAGTCCCCTATCTTAAAAATAATTTCCTAGAGAAATATAATTAAAAACAGCACATGTAATAAAGAGATACTGAAAATACTATTTACCAATATTAACCATCACCATATCAAAAGTAGTAGTCCAAGTAAACAAGAAGCAAGGTACAATTTCCAGAACTCAGTCGTAGTAACCTGAATCCAATCCTACAACGTTAAAGAATAAATTATTACTACTCTAGTCTTGGTGCCGACATTAAAAATTATATATTATTAACAGGAAAAGTGGACGGAATGTCGGGCTCTACTCTATAAATATCTTGCAAGTCTACTTCTTATAACAGGAAAATTATAATTAGGCACACCAAAGCTCTAAAACACAATCCTAGTTAGATACTTCAAATAAGTTGATATGGCAACCATCAGCATGCAATTTCTTATGGCTTCTAGCAACAGCACCCTATTGGTATGGCCTTATATATACACATGCATGGTAGTGAAACAAATGACGGGAGAGTATATCAAACTAGACCGTAACCCTCCAAGTAAGGGATGTACCAACAAACATAAAGGAAGTCCAGCCCAAATAATGTCCTACAAACCAACACCGCGTCGCCCAATATGGCCGCCAAGAAGTGGAGATTTCAACCATCATATCAATAAAGTTGAATTCAAATGAATACAAATACATTCGAAAACGTCTTCAACGAAGACACTGAATCTGCCCTATTTTAGCAGCAGTAATCAATAATTAATTACGCAGGTAGAAGTAAAAATAGGGCATATAAAAATTACGGCAAGTCAAGAAAATAATATGCCACATATATACGCGTAAGTAAACCAAATTAAGTTTCGAATTTAGTAGCAAAAGTTAGGCGATATTCTTCGAGAAATGAATGAGTTACGCAAGGTATCCTCACTACAAGTCGCTTCGCATATTACCATGAAGCCTCATGACCCATCCGACATTCCCAACCTTACAAGCCATAAAAATAAACAAAATTGTAGTGATCTGAATATCAGACTATCGAGAGAGAAAAGTATAGTTAAAAAAGTAAAGATCTATTACGTCCAATAAAGAAGGCAGATAATCACCAATAACAAAGAAGTCCAAAGAAAGAGAAGTAAGGAACAGAACATGCAAAATAAAACCTAATATCCTATACATTTAACATGTAAAGACATAAGTAAAACAAACCTTGAAAGAAGAAAAAATATATAATACTCCTCACATTACAGTTAAATAGTAAAAGACATAACATACATAAAATCAAAAATATGATTCAACAGTTATTGCATTGAGAGACATCTATCTATACAGCAAAAGACGTTCTCATCATTGTAAAATCATTACATAATATTTTAACAATAGAGCAGAGAGGATGGTAACAATAATAGTGTATTAGACTCCCAGAAAGTATTGTAGTTCGTTATCAATGTTGATTCCCAGCTTTACAGCATGGAGTTTGAGAATCCAATGAGCTTCTGCCTGTCTCAAAGTAAGTTCACGATTACCACCCCTGGGATTCACAGGTATACTCTCAAGACCATGAAATTGAAATGATAACTGTTTGCGTTGCTCAGAGCATTCTGATGCATGAATCCCTATCGGGTATCTTTCGTCAAGATTTTTAAGTGCTCTGAAATGTTCGGAGATACGTTCTTTTAGCCACCTTATTGTGCTACCCACATACATTTTAGAGAACTTGTACACAATGATATAGACCACAAACTTGGTAGTGCAATCTATGTGTTGGTTACTCCAAAACCTCTTTGAGCCATTATATTGGAAATCCTGTTTATCTGCACATGCAAATTTACAGATACGGCAATTGGCACATTTGAATGAACCAAGATTTCTTTTATGTCACCAAGTTTGATGTTGGCTATCAAGCTTAGGCTAGCTGGGGCAAATTATATTACATATAGTTAACCCCTTACGATAGGTCAAACTACGGTTCTTGGTTTCATATCTTTTCAATTGTGGGTCCGATATAAGTAAATGCCAATGGCGTTTAAGGATATTAAAAACTTTATAAGACCATTCTTATAGGAGGCAGTTTATCTCCTGTTTTAATGGATCATGATTGAACCGCACTCCCAGGAGGTAAGTGCCAAATAGCAGTAGCAGTCGGCACAGACATAATCCTTTGATTTCACTGTCGACACGTTTCGGGCCAACGCCCTTCTTCCAGGACAGCTTTGTGGTAGGAAAGAAAGCAAAAGACGCCAGTGTAGTCCCTTGTTATTTTTATTTACTTTTGATTACGCTCAGATGAGCAGCAAGATTACACTCTGGAAGAGAGAAGGAACAGAAGAACCTCAGAAAGAGGGGCAGAAAGGGGATCCACAGTCTTCGCTGTGCACCATGCCACAAACCTGTTCCACCTGCAGGCTTATACCGTTTTGATGGAGGGACGCCTGGTTGCCAGAATGACATCACAGACTTCGGGAGGAAGATCGAAAGGTGTCAACTGTTGCCGCTCAATCTCCACGCATGGAGGTGGAGGCTGGACAGGTTCGGGTGGAGGACCGTCACCTGCTGCTGCGACAGAAGATCCTCCCGAAGAGGCAGCCAGATCGGGGGATCGACGCTCATACTGACTAGTTCGGGATACCATATTTTTCGAGCCCAGTCTGGAGCCACAAGAAGGACTTGGGCCCGGTCGCGCCTGATCTTCTTCAGCACTCTGGGCAGAAGTGGTATAGGCGGAAAAGCGTACAACAGACCGCAACTCGACTCGCGGCGAAAAGCGTCGCCGAGCGAGTGCCGCCTTGGAAATTCCAACGCGCAGAACTGATGACATTGCGCTGGGTCCCAGACCCGCCCCTGCGGAAGCCACGGCCGCGCCAAAGAGGCGGGAGCCATCAAAGGGCAAGTCCATGACAGAGCCCTAGAGATCGGGCGAGAACCCAGTTGAACGCAACCAGGCTTGGCGCCGCAACGCCACACTCGTGAAAATTGCCCTGCCCAACGAATCAGCGGTGTCCAAACCATACCTGATGGCAAACGGAGCCACATCATTCCCTTCAGCAATCTCTTGGGAAAGGACAGCCTGGACCTCCTCAGAAAACGGAGGCAAGACCTGAGCCACGGAATCCCACACTGCGTGGGAGTAACGGCCCAACAAACAGGCGCTGTTAACCGACTGCAGCCCCAAGCTGGCCATGGAGGACAACCTCTTGCCAAATTGTTCCAGCCTTTTAGAGTCCTTAACCGTGGGAAAGGCACTCTGTGACGTCGAGGCCTGAATGACCAGGCTCTCAGGCGTAGGGTGAGTGGTAAGGAAGGCGGAATCACCTGGCATAGGGCGGTGATGCCTGGCGAGGTTTTTATCCACCGGCGCCCCCGTGGCAGGGTGCAACCAAGTGCCCAGAAGGACTTCGGTAATTGCCTCATTGAAAGGAAGCAGCGGCTCAGACGATGTAGACGCCGTCTGGAGCACCTCTGTGAGGAGGTTGGTTTTGAGGGCCACAGTAGGGAGGTTGAGATTAAGAGCCTCCGCAGCCCGATGCAGCACCACGGTGTAGGAAGCACCTTCCTCCATCGTAGGCAGAGGAGAGGCAAACCCTGGGTCAGAAGAAATGTCAAGTTCTCCTGCGTCTTCCAGGTCGTCCACCCAATTTGCTCAGAATCACACTGCCAGGTAAGGGGGTCCTCTGACCCGTCCCAGTCGTCATCCATCTCCGGCGTGAAGGGGGCCGGTCGCGGCGGCAGAGCCGGCGCCGAAGAAGGGACAAACGGCATCGGGAACAGCACCAAAAACGGCACCGGCCGGGGCTACCTCCCAATTCGGGTCCCAGGCCGGAACAAAATGGTCCGGGAACCGGGGCAGGGATGAGATAAACAGCACCCAGTGCGGCGCTGGGGGTGGAACCGAAAGCGGTGCCGGGGCCAGCGGCGCTGCACCTTGTGGCGCAGGGACCGGAGCCGGTGGAGCAGGATCCTGTGACGCCGGGGCTGGTGGCAGAGATGCCGGGCCAGCAGGAGCTTGACACGGGTCAGCGGGGCTCAAAGGCGCACCGGCGGGAGCCCGGGGCCTAAAAAGGCAGTCTATGGCAGCAAGAAACTCTTGCATCTGTTTGTGAGTCGCCAACGGACCCGAGTATAGCGGGTAGGCCGCGGGACTCCCCAGCTCCGGAGGAGCCGCAGGGGCGGAGCCCCTGTCTCCCTTGTCCACATCCAGGGAGCGACGGGGGAGGTCGGAGAGGGAACAAGCTTCTTCGACTTCTTTTTATAGCGTTGCATACCGGAATCCGAGGGCGAAGACTTGGAGCCTGAAAAGCGACGGCTCCGGTCCCGGGAGCGGTCTTGGGAATGGGCCCTAGAACTGGAGCAGCAGTGAGAGGAATGCCGGACCTCCAGCAATTTCCGACGCCGCTCCCGCAAGGCCTTCAGGAACATGGCACAACAGTCTTGCCAGTCCCGGGAGTCTTGGTAGGTCTCCAGGCAGTAGAGGCACACATCGTGGGGGTCCGCCACCGACATGTTATGTCATGTCGGTGGTGATGTCATGAGTGATGTCACTGACCATGTCATGAGTGATGTAATATGTGACGTCATCAGCAGTGCATTGCAGGCGCACAAGTTATAGTGAGTCCAACTAACTATAACGTGGGAATTTCAATGGTTTTATGTCAGTAAAATTTCCAGTTAACTATAACTGGTGTCAAACCTATGGTTTTTTCATTGAATTTAATAGGTTTTTTAAATGCTAATTCCTAACTATAACTGGTGTGAAACCTATGTTTTTTTCAGTAAATTTCATAGGTTTTTTAAATGATAATTCCTAACTATATATAGGGCCTCAAGCCTATGTTTTTTCAGTGAATTTCAAAGGTTTTTTAATAGCAAATATCTATTTCTATCAAATATAATATATATATATATATATATATATATATATATATATATATATATATATATATATATTTATTATTAAGTGCTTTACTTGATGCAGAAAACGACTACAAAAGATTAAAGGTGCAGGACATTTAAAAATGATACTTAAATCCTCCTATGAAACTAGTACACAGACTGAAGCTTCAAATCCCTAATATCGTTGCATAGAACAAAATAAAGGGTACAGTTCTGCTGCATCAGGGAAAATGTAAATGGTTGGGCAAATTAAACTGGAAAATGGGCACATAATTCACATGAACGAGCCATCATGGAAGGTTTACCTTTGGCGCTAAAAGCATCAGCAACAGGCAACCATATCCTATAATGCAGTACCCATCTTGTAAACTAAAAATGGACTAGTTCACCTGCAAGGTGTACATTAACATTTATCTGCACAACCATGTAGCAGCGACATGACTGCCGCAATAATGAATCCTATATTGTATATTTATGTAATACTATTTTTTACATGTATATATATATTTGTTTTGCCCTGGAGCACTCCCGTTGCGTGTACCGGTGTGCGCACCGGAAAGCGCAGTCTTGCGCCGCGCCGCGGTGCGCGTACCGGTGAGCGTCCCGTTTGCGCTATTGCCGCGAACGAAAACACCATCGTGACGTATCACGGCGTAAGCGCACCCGGAAGCACCCTAGCGCATACGATCACGCTACGTAAGCGCCCCCGGGCGCGTAGCGTAAGCGCGTCGGATCATGTGACCTGAAAATAACACTTTTCATTGGTTCAGGACAGTTTTGTTTTCCAAATGATGAATTCCCGGGTCATGTTACCTGAAAATAACACTTTGTATTGGTTCAGGACAGTTTTGTTTTCCAAATGATGAAAGCTCCCACCTTTTTTCCTCATTCTCACTTTGTAATTTGACTGAGGAAGACCTGTTTTCAGACCTATTTGTACCTATTTGTACTGAGAAATGGCTACAGTAGCAGCAGCAGCAGGAGCATCTCAAAAACCACCACCACCACCACCACCACCACAAGGACCACCACAACACCACAGTGGTGTAGAAGAAGAAGAGGAGGAGGAGGAGGAGGAGCAGAGGCGGTTCCTGCCTGAAGATACTACCGCCTATAAGCCAAAGGAGCACATTGTCTGGGAGTTTTTTAAAATCCCAAGGGACCTCAAGAAAGTTAATGCGCCAAAGGTTACTTGTCTGATCTGCGGCACTGTACTTTCCAGGGGGAACCCTGCCAAAAAGTATTCTTTTGGCAACAACACTATGATTCGCCACATGCAACGCAGGCACCCAAACAACTATGTTGCGGCAGAGGTCAGAGAACTGACCAGAAACCCTCCCCAATCTTCTCCCAGCACCTCCCAAAGTAAACAACCCACTCCATCGGGTCCTGAGACAAGGGAGATGGTCCCAAACATCAAAACCCAGTTAGGAGATTTTAAAATCGTTTGTAAATTTTGCGGGACTACAATTTGCTATGGAGAGCAAAGTATTAAACTCATCAACTGTGCTGGAGACAACGACAACTGTAAAAAGAAACCTTAATTTTTTCCTGTTTTTTTTTGCTCCAGTTGAGCAGTTTACAATTCCCTGTTTTTTGTTTGTCCCCATAAAAATTACAAAAAAAATATAAAATTGTTCATAAAAGCCAAAAAAAATATAAAACAAAAAGAATTAAAAAAAGTTCTTTTTAGAACTACCTCCAATTTATAAAAAAATGCTACATTTTTTAAAAACTCTGTCATTCTTTTTTCCCCATGGTACCTCCCCGGTACGCTCCGCGGTGCGCGTACCGGGCGTTCCCCCAACCCCCCCCCCCCACCCGCCGCAAATCGAAAGCAAAATTTGTTTTTGTTTGCCCCGCGGGGCCCTTATATGGCCCCCACATCAAACCTAGGGGTTCAGGGGGGGTCTACCCTGCCCCCTTTTGGTCATTTCCCCCTTTGTTTTTGCCACCTCTTGTGTCTCGATCCTACCGAGACAAAAGATGGCGGCCGCTCCGGACTGTTTGGAATGTTGACAGACACTCGAGAGCCAATCAGCTTTCCGCTCGCGAACTCGCGTAGCGCGCTCGAGCGCGCCCCGGTGCGCGTACCGGGGCGCTCTTATAGATATATATATTTTTTTGAACCTAAATTACTCAAAATCCACTGGAGCTCATATCTTGAGACATAGCAAAGGCACATCGGGCTACCAGTCCCTACAATTTTGCCAAGTTTGGTGGAAACCCATTCAGCCGTTCGGGCTAAAAGTGAGTCCAACCGCCATATGGAAATTAACATGGGGAAAACACGTTTTGGGACCCCCCTTTTATCTCGGCCTCCGCTTGACCAACCCCCCCCAAACTTTCAGGGAAGGAGCGGAGCGCAGCGAGGCAAATTTCAGGAAAATTACAGGCAGATCCCTCAATTGACGCCAAAGTTATTCCCAATAGAATGTTGCGGTTTTCCTATAGAAAATAATCCTAACTATAACTACCTACTGGCGACCGCCAGTAGGATATATATATATATATATATATATATATATATATATATATATATATATATATATATATATATATATATATATATATATATTTATCTAGGGACTGGTAGTCCCTAGATAAATTTTGCAAGCAAGACTAACGTGGGGCAGGTGGGCCACCACTTGGAAAGGAGGAGCCAGCCAATTAAAATGAGTAAGAGGACAATGTGCTGCTTGAGAGACGCATTTGATAAAGACATTGCGCCGGTCATGCAGCCTCAGAAATAAAGGCAACATCAAAGCCCTGCTGTGTCCTGTGGTTCTCTGTACCTTGAGGAGAAGTCGAGTTTATATATATATATATATATATATATATATATATATATATATATATATATATATATATATATATATATATATATATATATATATATATATGAATGCTCCAGAAATACACCAGCCTGCTGCACTCGCGAGCGGGTGCTCTCCCAGGTGGGGGTGTACCCACCACACAAATTCTCGCTGCCCAGTCCTCTCACAAATCCTGTGAAATTAGAAACAGCACTCGCAGGGGGGTATAAAGCCAACAGTTCTTTATTTGGCTACCAGCACAGACAAGACGCGTTTCGGCGATGAGCCTTCGTCAATTGCAAATGAGAACGCGCCGCCATTGCATGTAAAACACAATGCATTCGTCACAGTGAACATGGCATGAACATGAAAAAAGGACTAACTGATAGCTAAATTAGCGCCATCTTGAAAGTACTTATTTACATTGAAAACGAAAAAGAAATTAAACAATCCATTTTCATATTGATTCAAAAACAGGGGTATAATGAGTGTAATTAATTGTTCACTCTATAAACCATATTCTCAACGGAAATATTCCCATGAATTCAATATAGCCCTGGATGGGCACATTTTATACAGTCATATTGCCCACAGATGGGCTCCGCCATGACAATTTTAACAGTGAACGAATCGCAAAGTATACTTAAAAACAGTTCAAAAAGGCAGAAGCTCATGATCATGCAGGAAGGTGAAGTCAATGGGAGAAAAGATAAGATAAGAAACGATAATCAGTTCATACAATCTATTCTAGACAAAATTACAAACATACAGAAATGTGTGAAATATCTTCATATAGAGTCTTAATATCCCAAATGGACCGCTAATTCTTCATGTGTATTAAGCCCTGAGGGACTCTTACTCTGAAGGTCTATGATATAGCGTGACTCAAGTCGCCGCAGTTTTTGTAAACGATCTCCACCACGTGGCAGTGGTGGCACACTATCCAGGCAAAAGTAGGCCAACAGATCCCTGTTGTGTCCATGCAGTTTATCGAAATGTCTTGCCACAGGATAAGATTCATCAATATTATTGATGGCACGCATATGCTCTAATATACGTAGTTTCACGGGATTGATAGTGCTCCCGATGTATTTAAGTCCACAGGGACATACCAGACAATAAATAGCATAAGGTGTTGTACATGTCAGAAACTTTTTAATGCTCTTGGGGAATTTTAGGCCTGGAATAACATAAGTAAGGGTCCTTTTGCTGATTTTACAGGCCTTACAACGGCCACATGGAAAGAAACCATTCAAAGGTATTTTGTTGGATACATTGGGCTTTACCATGAGGTGACTATGCACTATGTCATCTTTCAGGGCCCTGGCTTTCCGATAAGTGACCAACGGACTAGAAGATAAATCTTCTCTGATGATATTGTCCGTTAACAGTATATTCCAGTTCTTTTTTAGAATTTTTCTAACTTGTTCTGAATTTTCAGAATAGGTAGTTATTAGTCTGAAAGTCCCTTGATTCTGGACCCTAGTATCTTTGGATTTCAGTAACTCAGGTCTAGGTCTCTTACTGACTTTGTTAAGAGCTTGTTTAAGCACCCCCTCCTTATAGCCCCTCACTTTGAATCTGTCCAGACAGAGTTTGGCTGATTTCTCAAATTCTTCTTCAGTGGAGCTATTCCGTTTTAATCTTAAGAGTTCCCCATACGGGATACTCTTAATGAGTTTTTTGGGGTGGTTGCTGGTCGCATGTAACGTGCAATTGCCTGCTGTGGCTTTTCGATAAAGTTTGGTGTGTAATTGCCCTTCTTCCACAAATATGGTGAGATCTAGATAGTTAACCACAGAGTCACTTATTTC
Organism: Lissotriton vulgaris; assembly: GCF_964263255.1. Taxonomy (NCBI): domain Eukaryota; kingdom Metazoa; phylum Chordata; class Amphibia; order Caudata; family Salamandridae; genus Lissotriton; species Lissotriton vulgaris. The sequence continues at coordinate 1,092,976,506 of NC_141685.1, forward strand.
ACCACTGAATTTTAAATTCACACTGTTGTTATTCAATACATCCACATATGTAGCAGCTTCCTCTACAGTTCCCTCAAAAATAATCAACAAGTCGTCAATGTAACAAAACCAAGATTTTATCTTACAGTTCCAAATAGCATTGCTATTGTTCCAGGCTATCTGCTCCTCCCACCAGCCAACGCACAGATTCGCGTAGCTGGGGGAGGAGCAGGAACCCATTGCTACACCTGACTGTTGTCTGTACAATTGCCCATTGAAAACAAAAATGTTGTTATAAAGGCCAAAGTTTATGAATTCCATGAGCATTTTATTGTGCTCAAAGTATTCAATGTCTCTCGTTTGTAGAAAGCTATGTATGGCTCGGAGACCGTCAGTGTGAAGGATGCGTGTGTATAAACTGGTGATATCCATCACCATCATACAATACCCTGGTTTCCAAATGAAATCATTTAACAAATTCAAAAGATGAGTGGTGTCTTTAAGGTAAAATTTCAGTGCAACCACAAAAGGAAACAAAAATTTGTCTATGTACATTGAGAGATGTTCCGTAAGCCCCCCCAGAGAAGCAACAATGGGGCGTCCTGGAGGATTTGTGCTGTCTTTATGCACCTTAGGGAGGTGATAGAACGTGGGTGTAATAGGATTCATACAACGAAGAAACAAAAATTCATCACTATTCAACATGTCTTTGTTATACCACTTAGTGATGATATCATGATAATCTCTGATGCTGTTTTGGTAATCCACATTAGTGATTTTAAGATAGCAGGTGGTATCACTTAATTGTCTATAGGCTTCTTTTTCGTATTGTGATAGTGTCATAAGTACAATATTTCCTCCTTTATCAGAAGGTTTACATATCAGGGAGGAATCATCACAAAGTTTTTTGAAAGCCATCTGTTGCTGTCTATTGAAATTAGTAATTCAATTTTTTTGGTACTGAACATCATGTCTCAGTTTCATTAGATCTTTAATCACTGCCTCTGAAAAAATATCTATGGCATCCGTCGTAGTTGGAGGCATGAAAACAGAAGCTGGTTTAAAGGAGGTGATACCTCCTTTAAGTTGAACATCCATCGCAGAGACCATCTGTGTATTAGTTACATTAGGACATTCCTCTCCCATACTCTCTGTTCGTAGTTCTTCCATGGTAATTATACCACTGAGATCTTTGCACAGAAGGGCTTCTGTGGATTGTTGTCGAACTGTTTTGGTATTGGGTTTCGCTGGTACAGGTTTCAGTTTAAAGAATTTATGTAGTTTCAACTTTCTCACAAATTTGAATAAATCGATACGAGTCTGAGCAAATTCAAATTTTCTCTGAGGGCAAAAAGAAAGACCTAATTTTAGTATAGTTTCTTCCTCTGTTGTCAAGATTCTTGTGGTCAGATTAATGATAGATAGATCTTCTGTCCAATTTAATTCCTTTTGTTGAAGGTTTTCTTGCTCCTGGTCATTGGGGGTGAGCCTGCTACATTTTTGGCCCCAGCCCGCCCTCCTCGTCTTCCTCGTGCCACTCTTTGCTCTGGGGGTTTTCCTCTGCCGCCTTCCAATTGTTGTTTCCTCATGACTTTGAATTCCTCGTAAAAATGGGAGGAAGTGGAAGCCCCCATTCCTTCCTCTATGGAATCTTCATCAGGTGTTACTTCAGATTCTGAGGTTTCTGGTACTGTAGGCGGTGGACCTGTTTGTTTTTTCTGAATTTCTTTTCTAGGATTGTCGTATTTTTTGGAAAAAGTTAAAACCCTGCCCAATCTGTAATCTCTTTCATCTCGGTCAAATTTTTCTTCTTTACGTTGTTTGATCTTCTGTTCATATGTTTTTAGTCGTTTCTTCATTTGTTCTCGTTTCTCTCTTATACTTTCTTGGTCCCGTTCTTTTTCTAGTTCTTCTTCCAAATCTTTTATAGATGCTAGCGCTTTATCGCGGTCACTCCATGCAAAGCGTATTAGAATTACCAACATGCCTTGGCAGGAGTCCGCTGTGTGTTCTGCCCAAGCGTCTAACAACAGAGGGTCTGGGTTCTCGTAGGCAGGTATGGTGTAGATTCTCAACCCTCTGGGTACACGTTTTACCTCAATGTAGTTTTGCAGCGAGGTGGCCTCCCACCACTTACGAATTTCCCGTTCATATAGGCGTTCTAGAGAGGTTAATTTCGTGTTCAAGGTAGAAGTAGTTTCACTCGGACCTGCTTTATTTGAACCATTGTCACTTTGCTTCTTTTTAAATATGCCTAATGCGGCTTCTTTACGCTCTGTTTCGCAAAACATAGTTAGAATATGGAATGCTGCAGCCGCAGCTCCTTCGAAATGTTTGTGCCTAGCCCCTTCGCTCTGTGTACATGAAAGACGTGATATTTCACTGAGGAGAATGTAGGGAAAGTTTATTGCCGCTTACCGGACACTCGATAGTTCTCCACTCGTCGGCTGTGGTTGCTCACAGATGGTATCCAACGTGAAGGCGGAGAAAAACAAATCCCGGTATTCACAATCCTGGCAATCCCAAAGTCCTCAGAAATCACAATCTCGCAGTTGACGGTGCAGCTGGAAAAGTTCAATGAATGCTCCAGAAATACACCAGCCTGCTGCACTCGCGCGCGGGTGCTCTCCCAGGTGGGGGTGTACCCACCACACAAATTCTCGCTGCCCAGTCCTCTCACAAATCCTGTGAAATTAGAAACAGCACTCGCAGGGGGGTATAAAGCCAACAGTTCTTTATTTGGCTACCAGCACAGACAAGACGCGTTTCGGCGATGAGCCTTCGTCAATTGCAAATTAGAACGCGCCGCCATTGCATTTAAAACACAATGCATTCGTCACAGTGAACATGGCATGAACATGAAAAAAGGACTAACTGATAGCTAAATTAGCGCCATCTTGAAAGTACTTATTTACATTGAAAACGAAAAAGAAATTAAACAATCCATTTTCATATTGATTCAAAAACAGGGGTATAATGAGTGTAATTAATTGTTCACTCTATAAACCATATTCTCAACGGAAATATTCCCATGAATACATCGGGAGCACTATCAATCCCGTGAAACTACGTATATTAGAGCATATGCGTGCCATCAATAATATTGATGAATCTTATCCTGTGGCAAGACATTTCGATAAACTGCATGGACACAACAGGGATCTGTTGGCCTACTTTTGCCTGGATAGTGTGCCACCACTGCCACGTGGTGGAGATCGTTTACAAAAACTGCGGCGACTTGAGTCACGCTATATCATAGACCTTCAGAGTAAGAGTCCCTCAGGGCTTAATACACATGAAGAATTAGCGGTCCATTTGGGATATTAAGACTCTATATGAAGATATTTCACACATTTCTGTATGTTTGTAATTTTGTCTAGAATAGATTGTATGAACTGATTATCGTTTCTTATCTTATCTTTTCTCCCATTGACTTCACCTTCCTGCATGATCATGAGCTTCTGCCTTTTTGAACTGTTTTTAAGTATACTTTGCGATTCGTTCACTGTTAAAATTGTCATGGCTGAGCCCATCTGTGGGCAATATGACTGTATAAAATGTGCCCATCCAGGGCTATATTGAATTCATGGGAATATTTCCGTTGAGAATATGGTTTATAGAGTGAACAATTAATTACACTCATTATACCCCTGTTTTTGAATCAATATGAAAATGGATTGTTTAATTTCTTTTTCGTTTTCAATGTAAATAAGTACTTTCAAGATGGCGCTAATTTAGCTATCAGTTAGTCCTTTTTTCATGTTCATGCCATGTTCACTGTGACGAATGCATTGTGTTTTAAATGCAATGGCGGGGCGTTCTCATTTGCAATTGACGAAGGCTCATCGCCGAAACGCGTCTTGTCTGTGCTGGTAGCCAAATAAAGAACTGTTGGCTTTATACCCCCCTGCGAGTGCTGTTTCTAATTTCACAGGATTTGTGAGAGGACTGGGCAGCGAGAATATATATATATATATATATATATATATATATATATATATTTATATATGATTCAAGTTCCTGCTACGTCTTATTCAAGGAAAAGCATTCCGTGAACAAATAAAGCCACAGGTACAGACAACTCCACAGCGCTATAGTTGCAAATTAAAGGTAGTTTATTTTCTCGTTGTCGCCAGCATGACGCGTTTACACATATATAACATGTATATATACACACACAAACATATATATATGATATCAAATATATATATTTTATATATATATATCCATACTAATATAATAAGGAGAGAGCCAAACATTTGAGGCGGGTAATCTCAGGAACCACAGCACCAATCACAACACCCAATACAGCGTTGGAAAGGGCAGTTGCAGCAGAAAGACATAGGCTATGCAGACGCCCACCATATACATTTAAAAGGTAAAAGTACTGTGTCAGTAAAGTAGTTCCTTGTGGGCGTGTCTGCGTTGTGCTGTGGGCATGTGCTGGGGGCGCGACAAGCATTGGGGGCATGTGGTACGTTCCGCCCTGCATGCCATGTCTCATAATGTGTGCTAATCCCACCCTGCTCCCTTTAAATACCCCTGCACCCCATAATCATAACTCACCCTTACTCCTTAAAATACCCCAACACCCTTAAACATTAACCCATCTTAACCCTATAAAATACCCTCTACCCCAAAACACAAACTTATCCCTAAACCCTAAAAAAACCCCTGTACCACAAAACCCAAACCTAGCCCTGAACCCTATAAATACCCCTGAACCTCAAAACCCAAACCTACCCCTGAACCCTAAAAATACCCCTGTACCCCAAAACCCAAACCTAGCCCTGAACCCTAAAAATACCACTGAACCCCAAAACCCAAACCTACCCCTGAACCCTATAATACCCCTGTACCCCAAAACCGAAACCTAGCGCTGAACCCTTAAAATACCCCTGTACCCCAAAATCCAAACCTACCCCATAACCCTTAAAATACCCCTGTACCCCAAAGCCCAAACCTACCCCTGAACCCTAAAAATAACCCTGTACCCCAAAACCCAAACCTACCCCTGAACCCTAAAATACCCCTGTACCCCAAAACCCAAACCTAGCCCTGAACCCTAAAAATAACCATGTACCCCAAAACCCAAACCTAGCCCTGAACCCTTAAAATACCCCTGTACCCCAAAACCCAAACCTACCCCTGAACCCTAAAAATTCCCCTGTACCCCAAAACCCAAACCTAGCCCTGAACCCTAAAAATACCCCCGTACCCAAAAACCCATACCTATCCCTAAACCCTAAAACTACCCCTGAACCCCATAACCCAAAACTAAATCTGAACCCTTAAAATACCCAAACACCCCAAAACATATACCTCAGTACCCCAAAACATATACCCCTATACCCATACTTACCTTACCAAAACATTAAAAAAAAAACATGCTTTCACCATTCATGCATTTACAACGAATTTCGTTGTAAATGTATGCGTGGTAAAAGCATATAAAAATGTAATGCCATGCATTATAATGGCATTGCGGAGTCATGGTACTTTCGTAATAAAAGTATGCGGAGTGATGGTATGCGGAAAGAAAGTTGCGGAATAATGGGTGTTTACTCTCCCCCGGTAAGTACATTGGTGGCACGGCGGCCCACATCTCCAGCAACATACTCATATTTTTTTCCCCACCCATTTGAAAAATGCACAGGTCTTTCTCATTGATGGCCAGCTCCGACATACACTTTTAGACACACCTCCTGCCACAAGTTCTAGAATTGCGAACTTTAGAGCTGGGGAGCTACGTTCGAATCTCGGCATTAGCTCAACATCCTGTGATTCCAGGCAAATCGCTTTGTCTCCCCGTGCCTACCACAAATTAATGTGTTCTTCTGTAATGTAAATTGTGCTCCTGCCATGTTGTCGAGTTCATGCTGTATAATATTGCATGGAAAAATAAAGTAGGGAAACTCGAGTTCACACACTACTGAACGCGCACTCTTAAGTGCATCAGCAGTGCACTGTGAATCAGAGCGTTTCACAGGCCTGTCACAGATATAAATGCTATCAAAACGAAATCCTACAAAACAATATACTACTGCCGGCAGCAATTCATACCCGGACATCGTGGGGACGGGCTGCTAGTATATATATATATATATAAAGAGAGAGAGAGAGAGAGAGAGACATAGATATAGATGTATTTGATACATGACAACACTTCAGGATCATCTAATCAGATCTCCAGTACTGTTGCTGAAAATAATTCCCAACTTTTTTTTTTACCTCTCTCGGATTCTTGTATAACCATACCACTGAATACCACTAAATTTAAAGAGAATTAAATATTGCAATCCGGATGCTCTATTTGGCTATAAAAATCCTTTATCAATACGGAAAGTCGATTTATAGTTTTTCCTAACTAGGTTTGTCATCAATCCAATACTGTGAACATTTTACATTGCATGGGTTCATGTGTTTGAGTTCACATTACTAAATCCAGTCCAATTCTATACAAGTTGTCTGGTTTCATTACCAGAAAAGGACGAGTGTTCATGCATGACTGGAAGGCACTATCATGTGCTGACATTGTAATCAATACAGGGTTGCCTTTATATCGCACTCGGCCTCTGGATTTAATAGATATTAAGCCTGTACCTGTTGGTAACTATAAAGGGGAATTACATATGGCACAGAATTTTTATCTCATCCCATTTAATTTTTATATGACATCAGAGCTTCTTCAAAGCCTTTTTTTATGTATGGATACCACGTCACTCTGAAGTAATTTATATTCTGTGTATTTAGTCAAAAGGGAAAAATTCTATATATTAACCCAAATACCACTGGTAACAGACAAGTTTCGGTTCTGATAAACAAATGATGGTAATTCACAAAAAAAGGATTTTTTTGAAACACACAAAGAGTACATTTTCCAAAAGAGTTCAGATACATAGACCAAAAGAGGGTAAATGTCCCCTAATTTTGAGAACTAGTCAAAAGACTAAGGGCCATATGTATCAAGGCCAAATGGGTTCGCAAACGCCAAAATTCGCAGAATTTCGGCGTTTGCGAACTCATTTTCGCAAAATGGTATGTATGAAGGAATTAGGGTGCAAAATAAGGAATCGCAAAATTTGCGATTCCTTATTTTGTGATTGCATTTAAGGAATCACAAATTTTGCGATTCCTTAAATGCAATGTATTAAGCAAAAAAAAAAAATCCAAAATGCCCTTAGTAATCGCAAATTACCACCAACTTCAGTTGGTGGTAAGTTGCGATTTCCTTGAAAAATGCACATTTCAGCATTTTTCAAAGTGCCATGTGACGCACAAACATGCCCTTAGGGCATGTTTGTGCACCACATGTGCACCCATACTTATTTCAGGGGTGCAACAGGGTGTCCTTTGGACACCCCTGCACCCTTGAAATTATTCTCAATTTGCGATTCGCAAATTGTGAATCGCAAATTCAGAAGCAATTCCCATTCCTTCCTACGGGCCAGGAGGCCCATAGAAATTAATGGGAAAGTATTCCTTCATTGCAAATTCGCAATTTGCGAATTCCCAATTAAGGAATATCAAGAAATCGCTAAAAAAATTGCGATTTTCTTGATACATACCAATTAGCGATTCTAAAATAGCGATTTCTTAAAAATCGCTATTAGAGAATCGCTACTTGGTATCTTGATACATATGGCCCTAAGAATGGTAGTTATGTCCTCTTCATCTTGGGCCACAATAAGCAACAGCCGACACGTGTTTTGTCACGTCATGTGACTTTCTCAAGGCTTTGTCCCCAATTCCAAGGGACATTAGATACAATAATGCAAAATAGTTTCGCAAGAAAATCAAACGGTTGAGGCAGTGAGCAAGAGTTTTGTGATAATATGTCAAGATCCTCCCAATTTTCAAAAAGCTGCCTGTATTGCACGATTCGGTAAGTTTCACACCAGAAAGTTCTGTCGGTTAGCACATTGGTCAGAAAAAGTGAGGAGAACGTAGTAGAACCAAAATACCAAGGGTATTTCAGTATGTCGCTGTAAGTCCTATTATGAGCGAGTTATTTCACAGATGTGGAGAGAATAATTCTTTTAATAAAACATTTTCCTTGCGTGTGGAGTGACAAAGAAGGCTATGATATGCCTCTGGTCTATTCTGTTCGACGTAAGAGCAGTGTGGACTCCACAGTCCACGTCCCACACCAACCACAAATGGTTATTCTTAGTCTCATTGAAATTGCTATACATCATATTTGCTTGACCCCATCTGTTGTTTTTTGTACATGAGGTGCGCCTCCTTTACATTACTTCTTCAAAGCCTATTCATGTACATATTTGTCCCTGAGATCCTAAGGCAACAAGAAGGAAAGCGGTTCACCTATTATCAATGTATTCCTCTCAAAGATGTGTATTCCTTACAAAGGATAAAGGCCAATCATCCTCAGCCAGGCACCTGATATAATTGAGAAGAACACAGCTTTCACAGAGCACAATACATCACCCTCAATATGTATTTCTTTTTTATAAAATCTATCTGTGGAGTTCTTATGTCTATTCAGTGTCTCTATATAAATATATTCATTAGTTGGAGTTTTGACCAGGTATTCTTGAATAGGCCTGTGTACTTACTACCACTGTGCTGTCCAGAAGTACTACTGCCCACATCCAATTCTGCAGAAGCACCTTCGTTTTCTGATGCATGCTTCTTTTTTGTCAAACCAAACCTCTGTCTTATAATGAGCTTTTGAATCCAAACCTTTCTCATCCTTCATGCTAGGATCAACGTGATGTCACTGTCCAGGACAGGATGAACAGCTATGAGTATACTGATCTGGCTAATTTTTAACAGCCCCTCAAATTATAACCATCCCCTCCTGCTCCTAGGCCTCTGCTTTTTCTGGGTGTTCAGAGTTATATACTTTACCACAGTCTTGGACTTAAGTTGTGACTTTACAGGAAATTACACAAGGTTACTAAACCTATGGAATTACATGTTTCTGAAATAATTTTGAGTAGTTCACATTCATGCTTGTTTAAAACGAGTTGTTGCCAGATGTTAGCATATGACCAACCAAGCCACCTCCACCAAATGCTATTGAGAACTACTAAGTAGACAGCTTCAATGCCACCTATCAACTTCACACCCAAATCAAATGCTGGAGCAGGGCAATGTTCATTGTGTGTTTGTCTTAAAACCTCCAGTAATATTGTTAAATAGGTTGTACCTTGCCTACTGGTATCAATGCTGGGAAACATAGTCCCCCAATGTACTGCAATTTTTCTACAGAAGGTACCATACAAAGGGGACCGCACCTAGTCAATATTGTTGTATGCTTATCTTGGGTTGTTGTATGAGGATAGATCACTTCTAATTGTTATTGTTTTAGAGCCGAGCCAAAGTGGAATTTAAGTTCACGTGGTAGGCACTTTGCCTATAAATGCATTTTTATTCTGCAGACTAATTCTCTACATAGGAGGTCCCTATACAGTTCTGAGGGCTCGAATATTAGCTTAGTCAAAGGGAAATCCCTGGGTGTGCTCTAAAGCGGGTGCGTGTTATGTTGCTATATAGGTTCTACCCAATCATACACACATTTCTTCTAAACACATCAAGGGAAAAATATATGGAAATCAAACATTAGAAATAGATTTCCACACTAAAAATGAACGTTCACAATCTTTTTTAATGTTTATAAAAAGTGAAGACCTCTCTTCACAAAGGAATAAGTTAAAAATTCAAAGAAAACTCTTTGAACAAGTACAATAAAATGAAATAGACAGTTAATGACAAATCGTTACACACATGATCAAAAACAATATCGCAATCATAAGAATTATACGACAAAAGATAAAGGAGAGAAATAATCAATACAAATACAATACAAAAAAGCAATTGGATCCTTTTCACAAACCCCCTAACATTGTGGCCTTAAGGTTCTCCCGCCACTATTATTGTAGATCCAGTGGTCTTTCTTTGATGTTGGTGGCGCAGTAAACAGTATCAATAAAGCATGAATATCTGTTACTTCCTTGACCTTGTTTGGATTCTAGTATAGTAAAAAATGCGTCTGTGTTGGCTCGAATATTAGTCCATGACTTTTTAATATAAAATATCAAAGATATTTATATACAGTCACTAACTCAGTAAATAGCTGTTGTACCAGATCTACAGTCAAATTCTGCATTTGTGGGTAAGGTACACATGCTAACACTGACCAGGTAGACAAAAGCTTCAAGCGATCCATTTTAACAGGCTCCACTATATGATCCCCCATCAAACCATAATACAGGCTTTTGATAATCAATTGGGATTTTCTTTCAATCATATGGTATATAATCTGCAGGTTGTAGAGCAGGATTATATGCAATAACATGCCTAGTGGCAGGATCTACTATTCCACACTATACCCATGAGTATTTCAAAAGGATATGCTGGATTTGCTTTAACTACTAAAATGACTCCTTCCCCGTCCATATCAGGGAACCCTCACCCCTTATGTGTAATTGAACCTCTAAAATGTGCCCTTATTTGCACAATCTCATATGCCAATTTAATACTGATTCGATTGTGATTTAAAATTCAATCTAATTATGGGAAAACCAATTTACTAGTGAAGCTTGACAAATCATTGTCAGCAGTGAGGGAGTTCCTGTTTGGAGTAAGGGAGGAAATCAATATTACAGCCGGAGCCCCTACATTAGTAATGATTTAAGTACTTGTGTGTGGCCCCTGACGGTGCTCAGATAACCAGCCTTTGAGTTGTACGCCATGATACATTTTTAAAGCTCCATCTGTAAATATGGCCATATAAATACTCCTTCGTCCTTTGGCAAGCACAGGTTTGAGCCAATTTACCAGCTTGAGCGGGAGAAATAGACATGATTTGACACATGTAGCTTGCATCACTTAACTGGAGATAATGAATACTGGGAAATGATCCATCCTACCAGAGACTGCCAGGAATACATTTTATTTAAATATAGTTTAGTTAGATACCTTTTTCTGAAGGATGCACATACACAAGTTATACACACCATTATTTAAAAAGGCTTTATAAGTATGTTGAAGCCTGAATTTAGTGAATAGCATATGAATAAGTATGGTAGATATACCGACTATGGTTAGAAAAAATCTAAATATAATGAAAATTGTCAATATATTAATATAATGGAAAGTAATCTTGTGATTGAATCAAAGAAGGATCCCTTCTTTTCTAGCAATTGCTCATATATACATTAGCACAAAAATCTTTCCAAAATTATGAGCTTCCTAAGTGACCTATCGTACACATATCTGATCATAATTCACAGTTTTTCCAGTCTGTAGTCTGCTCAGAGAAAATTGTCAATCTTCATTTATGTTATGTGGCTGTTCTTTTGAGAAGCAGACAACTAGCACCAGCAAACATGAGTTTGCAATCCTGTCTCTGACTGTTATAGGAGGATAGATGGTCATTTTGGAATGCTTGAAGATTCACTATCTCCAAAAACAGGCTCTCTTTGGGGGACAAACGCTGACAGTAAATCGACCTGTTAGCTCACCTCCCTAAGAACAAGTAGAGTTCCTACTGATACATCTACCTGGTTGCAAATACATGTGACTCACCATATGGACACTGATTGGTCAATCTGGTAGACACTGGACCCAGAGACTTATGCACTTAACTAAATTAAAAAAATCATTCCTGGTCAGAAACGCAAAAAATTATATTTTTTAACTTGTTCGTACTAATGTATATGACTAGCTGAAACATAATAGTCAGAAAATACTCTGTGTAAATTGGGCATTATACAGTACGGGATTTTCTACGATATTTATTACCTGCTAAAAGAGTTTTTTTAAACCAGTGTCTGTAAAGTCTATCTTGAGGTATCGGACTGGCTGAAACTTAGCAGCCAAAAATAAGCTCTGTGTTAACTAGGTATTACATTACGAGATTTTTATGATACTCTTGTTGAATGATTTTTAATCTCTGTTTTCAATCATGATGGATAATCATGATGGATTTATGCTGCAAAATTGTTATGGTTTTAATTAACTAAATAATAAACGTTACTTACTAGAGCAGCGTAGTTGCCACGCTTTCACTCTCTCCCAAAGGCTCACACTCTGACTTTATACACTACTTAGCAGCCCGTCCCGACGTTGTCCGGGTATGAATTGCTGCCGGCCAGTAGTATATTGTTTTGTAGGATTTCGTTTTGATAGCATTTCTTATCTGTGACAGGCCTGTGAAACGCTCCGATTCACAGTGCACTGCTGATGCACTTAAGAGTGCGCGTTCAGTAGTGTGTGAACTCGAGTTTCCCTACTTTATTTTTCCTTGCAATATTATATAGCGCGAACTCGACAACATGGCATGAGCACAATTTACATTACAGAAGAACACATTCATTTGTGGTAGGCACGAGGAGACAAAGCGATTTGCCTGGGATCACAGGATGTTGAGCTGATGCCGAGATTCGAACGTAGCTCCCCAGCTCTAAAGTTCGCAATTCTAGAACTTGTGGCGGAAGGTGTGTCTAAAAGTGTATGTCGGTGCTGGCCATCAATGAGAGAGACCTGTGCATTTTTCAAATGGGTGGTGAAAAAATATGAGTATGTTGCTGGAGGTGTGGGCTGCCCTGCCACCAATGTAGTTACCGGCGGAGGTTAAACACCCATTATTCCGCAACTTTCTTTCCGCATACCATCACTCCGCATACTTTCATTACGAAAGTACCATGACTCCGCAATGCCATTATAACGCCTGGCATTACATTTTATATGCTTTTACCACGCATACATTTACAACGAAATTCGTTGTAAATGCATGAATGGTAAAAGCATTTTTTTTAATGTTTGGATAAGGTAAGCATGGGTATAGGGGTAAATGTTTTGGGGTACTGAGGTATATCTTTTGGGGTGTTTGGGTATTTGAAGGGTTCAGATATAGTTTTGGGTTATGGGGTACAGGGGTAGTTTTAGGGTTTAGGGATAGGTTTGGGTTTTGGGGTACATGGTTATTTTTAGGGTTCAGGGCTAGGTTTGGGTTTTGGGGTACAGGGGTATTTTAGGGTTCAGGGGTAGGTTTGGGTTTTGGGGTACAGGGTTATTTTTAGGGTTCAGGGGTAGGTTTGGGCTTTGGGGTACAGGGGTATTTTAAGGGTTATGGGGTAGGTTTGGATTTTGGGGTACAGGGGTATTTTAAGGGTTCAGCGCTAGGTTTCGGTTTTGGGGTACAGGGGTATTTTAGGGTTCAGGGGTAGGTTTGGGTTTTGTGGTACAGGGGTATTTTTAGGGTTCAGGGCTAGGTTTGGGTTTTGGGGTTTAGGGGTATTTTTAGGGTTCAGGGGTAGGTTTGGGTTTTGAGGTACAGGGGTATTTATAGGGTTCAGGGCTAGGTTTGGGTTTTGGTGTACAGGGGTATTTTTAGGGCTTAGGGATAGGTTTGGATATTGGGGTACAGGGGTACAGGGTATATTTATAGGGTTAAGATGGGTTAGTGTTTAAGGGTGTTGGGGTATTTTAAGGAGTTAGGGCGGGTTATGATTATGGGGTGCAGGGGTATTTAAAGGGGGCAGGGTGGGATTAGCACACAATATGAGACATGGCATGAAGGGCAGAACGTACCACACGCCCCCAGCGTTTGTTACGCCCCCAGCACACGCTCACAGCACAACGCAGACACGCCCACAAGGGACTACTTTGCTGGCATGGTTCTTTTACCTTTTAAATGTATATGGTGGGCGTCTGCATAGCCTATGTCCTTCTGCTGCAACTGCCCTTTCCAACGCTGTATTGGGTGTTGTTATTGGTGCTGTGGATCCTGAGATTACCCGCCTCAAAGGTTTGGGCTCTCTCTTTATTATTTTAGTATGGATATGGATATGGATGGATATGTATGTCACAGGATAATTTTGATACAAATTGCCCGTGTGATTTGTGATGTATGATGTGAAAAGAAATGTGTGCATTCTCTTGCACATTACTCAAAGACTAAGGCTTTTCTGCATAAATAGCATAATATATAAATACATAACATATGAACTTATTTATACACTATCAACCTACAAAAATGTTATTATATAGTGAATTTATTTAAATGAAATGATAAAACAAAATCATGCATTGTAAAATATAAGTAAATAATAAGAACATGAATAAGTATATGCTCTGGCAGGGACTCATAAGCACAAATAAGGCAATGGACATGACAAGCCCACATTTAGACTTGAAGCCCAAGTACAATGTGGCACCATAAACTTTTTAATTAAATGAACTGCAGTGGTAAGCATACATATGTATCACACCAGTCAGCGCTTAATACATTGCCTAGCCTAGTAATGAAACTTGTAAAATCACTATTCTGTGCATCACCATTCAAAAGACCTTTAAGAAAATCAGGATTAAAGTGTCTCCTACCATCACTAGTGGGATGCAGTGAGAGTCGCAGATCCTCAATAAGAATTCAGCAAATGTGTCCAAGGTGTATTTATTATCGGAATATGGCACTGTGAATGCATTCTCCTGTGTAGATGGGTCAGTTCGACAATCAAGGGCCAACCTAAAGCAAGCACAGAAGGATACAACAATCACTCGAAATAAAAGTACATTTTCTCCAGCCCTTGGTCTAGATGCGTATCTTGGCATTTATTAATCCGTGTTACCTTTAATTACATTTTTGGACTATTCAGGAACAAACACCTTTGGCATGATGAGCCAAGACAAGCCGTCAGGTGCTAAAGGCTTCAGTGGGTTACTGGTAAAGGAAACTTAACACTGTGGGCCTCATTTATGAATAGTGACGCATCGTTGCGTGAAAACAGCGATGCGTCACTTTTCACTGCGCCCTCTTTGCACCACCAATGATGCATCATATTTACAGTATGACACATCATTGCGCAAGGAGTTACAGATACGTCAGCATTTCTGACTAATCTGTATGGCGCAAAAGTGGCGCATTGCTGGAGTGTGTCACTAAAGTGACGCAACTCCAGCAATCTATCCTTTCACATGGGGCAAGCCCCATGTGAAAGGGCCTGCGTCAGTCTTACGCCTGCTGTGAGGCAGGCGTAAGAAATTGACGCATTTGTGTCCTAGAAGTGGCGCAGTGAAATCACATAGATTTCACTGCATCACTTCTACGACCCTTTCTTGCGTCGATACGCCCCCTTGCATACATTATACCTGGCACAGGTATAATGTGGCGCAGGGGTTTACAAAGTGACGCATCTACCTAGATGCGTCACTTTGTAATTATGGCACAAGAAGGCCCATTTTTTATGCCACTGGTGCGTCACAAAAAGTGATGCCCCAGTGGCGTAAAAGTGACTGTATGTATAAGCTTACTCGCTGTACCTACACACCACTCTAAAGAGTGCAGGTCCTAATTAGGGGTGTTAGAAAAGCACATCATTTGCTTTTGTGTAACTACGCCAAATTTCTGTAAAATTACGCTTACATGAAGTGCAAATCTGTCATTTTGTGCTATATTTTAGCGTTAAATGCATCTGCACGCCAATTTTTGTCATGATGATGAATTTGAACAAAAGCAGAGTGAACAACAGTGCTTACATTCTGTTGTTTCCATAAAATCGGATGGCAAGTAATTACACAAAATGGCATAATGGTATAATTTTAGGAATTTTGCTTAAGAAACCTAACGGTAATTACTGAAAATATGCCACTTAGGTCAGACTAATTGAAACTTCCCCCAGGCCTAGTCCTGACATTCAAACATCTGATGTAAAAAAAACAAGTGCTTGAATTGAGTTAAATAAAACCATATTGTGATGCTTTTTTAAAAACCTGAATGTGATGCTTTTCATAGTTAGTATACACAGTAGCATTTATGCAATCACTGCAAACTGGGATGTAATAACGGATGAGGAGGAACTGAAGTGAGGTGTAACTCAACATTCTGGTTTGATAAACTACTGCAGCAGAATGACCTTGCTAAAAATACTTATTTTGCAAATAAAGTGCAAGCCGTATCCATGTAAAA
Source organism: Lissotriton vulgaris (assembly GCF_964263255.1). Lineage (NCBI taxonomy): Eukaryota > Metazoa > Chordata > Amphibia > Caudata > Salamandridae > Lissotriton > Lissotriton vulgaris. The sequence continues at coordinate 1,092,992,419 of NC_141685.1, forward strand.
GCTGCACCTTTGCACTTCAAAAGGAACATGGTAGTCTATATGCCTGCAGAGTGGCACTTCCTCATCTTCTTCCATGTATGTACAAAAAGCAAACATGCAGTCAAGTTCAGCTACAGAAGGAAGTGATGATGAATGATGCTTTGATCTTAGACAGGAGACGTGGTGAGGGACCATCACCTGTGTGACTGTGGAAGACAAGTCAGGAGTGAAACTAATGGTGTTGCCACACTGGTGCTTTTAGGATCAGTCTTGTTCAGGGTCCTCTCAGTTTGAGATTTTAGGCACAAGGTTACTGGGGTAAAATATGAAAAAGCCTAAAACCTGTGTTCAACAAGTCAGAAAAGAATACAAGTACTTCTTCTTTTTTTTTTTTTATTAGTCAGGTTTGATAACAAAATTTATAAACCAATTAAAAGTAAGACATCAAAAGAAACTTCGCAGTAATTTTAGCTCAATCGATTACAATTAAACAGAGATTAAAGTACATGTTCACCAAGCCTGCAAGTCCATTTTAGTCCAAGGAGTTTTTTTTTTTTTAGCAGGTCAATTACTAAGAAAAAGGGGGAAAGAAGCATAAAGAGTAAGCCAGCTCATGTAAGTACTGTACCCAGGTTGACATAAAGAAAAAAGGGTGAAATTCCCCGTCAAATATTTAATTATTCAACCAACATACAAATGGTGCCCATATTTTAGATCCCCTCTCACACCTCCTCCTACCCCCTCTTTGAAACACAGCAGATTCCAAATTATGAAGTTCTAACATCCTTGATCTCCAGTTGATAAAAGTAGGGGGGATAGGACTAATCCATTCAGAAGTTATGCTAAGTCGGATTATTGACATAGCAATACAAAGAAGAGCTGACTCATGATCAGATCTGATGAACGGAGAATCACACTCTCACCCCGTTATTATCAACTCAGAAGATAAATCCACATTAATGAATTGCTGAACATCCTGCAGAAAAGGACCCAATTTGGGACACGAGAAAAACATGTGAACATTGTTGGCTGCTGCTTGACCGCATCATGGACAACCATGGCCACTAACCCCTCCCCATTTAGAAATCTTAGCGGGGGTAAAATAAAGATCAAAAAGGGCCATGTAGCTTTGGGAACGTAAACTCCCTGAAGTTAATACAGAGTTCGACAAATCAAGTATTAATGAAACATCTATACCAGTCTTACCCAACTTATTGTCCAATTTGGCATTCTGGGAAGAGAGATAATCTGGGAGACCAGATAACAGGTTCTGATAAAGAGCCCCGATTCGAGCTTTTCTCAAAATAAGTTCCATAAGGGTATTTTTAACCAATGCGGTTGGGGTGTCGTGCAAGAATTTGTCAATATAGCTGCGTAGTTGTAAGTACTTAAAGAATTCATGTGTACCCAATCCAAACTTATCTTTTAAAAATAGGAAAGAGGCCATCACACCCTCAGAAGTTAAATCCCCCAAAGTAAAAATCCCATGCGATCTCCATCTAATTGTAACAAAATCTTGGAAGATGGAGGGCAAAAGTCTAGCAGCAGCCAAAGGTGTAAAATAATTAAGATTAGGAATTTGCCATTTCCGGCGTTCTTTCCTCCATACTGAATACATAGCTATGATAACTTTGAACTTTGTTTTCTTATAATAACTGGGTTCCAGCACCGATAAGAGAACCCCCTTGACTTCATCCCCCAAACCTATCTCAAAGATCGAGGGGGTACAAGCTGGTGAGAGTATTGCCCTGGCCCCAAAAAGTGGTAGAGCTAAATGTTGCAAAAGAGCTGCCCAGTTATATAAAAGCAAATCAGGGACTGACCACCCGCCCCTGTCCAGTGGTAGATGCATCCATTTAGCAGCCCTGCGGGGAGAATGGTAGCTCCACAGGAACCTGTTGCAGCACCTTTCTGCTCGGGCAAGATTGGACTGAGCAAATACCTGCGGGATAGTCCTAAAAATATACATAAATTTAGCCAATATAAGCATCTTTAGGACGTTCCTCCTACCAAATAACGAAAGGTGTAGATTATCCAACCTGCGCAAGATGTGTTCGACTGAGTCAACAATTGGAAGAATGTTCATTTCTGGTAAAAGCTCCACTGCTGCAGTGATTTGGACCCCTAGATATATAGTGCTTTGAACGACTGGAGCGTCCGAAGGACCCATAGTAATGGAATGAATGACCTGTGTTTTGTGAACATTCAGCTTATAGCCTGAAAGCTGACCATACCTTTTAGCCAAATTCTGTATAGCCGTAAATGAAGATGACACATTAGAAGTTAAAACAGCAATGTCATCGGCATACGCCAGAATTTTAAAAACATGGGGCTTAATCTTAACAGGTTCTATATTGGCAGCAAGCTCAATTGTGTTAATAAACGGATCGATATATAGAGCAAATAGTAAGGGCGAACAGGGGCACCCCTGCCTGGTGCCTCTACTAATATTCAATGGTCTGGAGAGAAGACCCGATATTGAAACCTTTGCTTGAGGGGCGATATACAAAGACTTTAAAGCGTGTATAAAAATAGGGGAGAACCCTTTCCACTGAAGGACCTTCCACAGAAACCCCCAGGCAACCCTGTCAAACGCCTTTTCAGCGTCCAACAGGATTATAACTAGGGGAGAATCTGTTACCTGAACCCAATCCAATAAAGCTATAACACGGCGGACATGATCCGCCGAGTCCCTTCCAGGAATAAATCCGTGTTGACGAATAGAGACTAAAGGTGTTATCACAGTTGCGAGCCTAGCAGCCAAGATTTTAGAAAAGATTTTGCTGTCCGAGTTGATTAGTGAAATCGGACGAAATGAGGCAGGGTCCAACTCTGGCTTATCTTTTTTTTAATCAAAATAATTGTTGTTAAACGCCAGGAATCTGGGATGGTTCCCCGCTGGGCATCTCTAAGAGTCAGCAAAAGATCTTCCTGAATCTCTGACCGAAATATAGCATAGAATTCTAAAGGAATAAAATCCAGGCCAGCTGCTTTCCCACTGGCCAAAGAATTTAAAGCTAGCACCACCTCATCCCACTCTATAGGGGAGATAAGGACTGAGTTCTGATGCCCAGAGATTATAGACGTGTTGAGGCCAGAGGTGAAAGCTTCAAACTCGCGACTGATAGTAACATCACTTACTTCCTCGCTATATAATAACTGGTAGAACTCAGAGAAAACTGCTAGTACGCCTGAGGGATTATCATGAATATGACCGTCGGGCCCTGAATCCTAGTAATTCGATTAGCTATACCACGCTGCTGAAGTCGCTTGGCAAGAACCCTACCAGACTTTTCCCCGAATTCAAACATTGTTGACCGATATTGTAAGTATTTGGCTGCTAGATCCTGGCCAAAAAATTCAAGCTTGGAGGCTTTAATGCGTGCAACCTGTAGCTGAATGGGGGCTATATCGCCGCCTTCCCTGATCGCTGACGTGAGTTGGACCTCTGACAGACGCAGCTCGTCAACACGCTCCTTGGTTTTTTCCTGAATTAGTCGCTGACGCGATAATGAAAAGCTTTTCGTCTCTTTATGAACCGCAGCTTTAAATGAATCCCAAACGATGTTACTAGGGGCTGAGCCTCTGTTAATATCTAAAAATTCCCTTATCCAAGGCCTCATATGGTCTACATATGTTTGATCTGATAATAATTTTCTCTTGAATGTCCACAGACTTGGGGGTCTTGCAATATCTTTCAGAGTGCAACCAAGTATCACCAAATTGTGATCAGATATGATTCTAGGTGAAATAGAAATTGAAGTAGTGGCTGCAACTTGATCTGATACAAAAAAATAGTCTAAACGGACCATTTTTTTGTGAGGAGCTGAGAAGTATGTGGTGCCGTCCAAATTTTTACAGTGATGAAACCATAAATCCACCATTGGGTGTTCTTGGGCCAGTGCTTGCAGAGCCCTATAGACCCTAGGTTCATGGCCCACATAGATTTGCCCGCCTAATAAATTAAAATCTGAAGCTAAGTTAATGTTAAAGTCGCCGCAGAGAATAACAAGATGCGGCCATAAGGCTAATTCGACATTAAGATAGACCATAACTGCAGGATCGTCAACATTTGAACTATAAACTGTGCAGACCGTAAGAGATGTCCCATTAATTGCAAGTTCAGCAAGTGCCCATCTACCACAACTATCTTGCTTAGCTCTTACACAAGCACCCAGCCCCCATTTCATTAAGATGGCCACCCCTCTTATCATTGAGGTTTGTTGGGAACATGCTATTAAATCATAGCCAGGTATTTTCAAACAATCCCGATTATTCCAGGGCACATGAGTTTCCTGCAAACATAAGATCTGAAGTCGAATTTCCTGGGTAATACGAGAAAGTAAAGCCCGCTTCTTCCCATTGTTTAAACCACAAACATTCTATGAGGCTATACATATTTTACCTGATGCCATTAAAGAATTTGTAAAAAAATATGAGAATTAAGATAGCTGTCTGTTTTAATTCACCATTGTAGTGATATAAAGAAAAATTCTCAAGCTGCTTTTTTGGATGCGCCCTACCCCCCCAACCCATCCCCCTCCCACCCTGCCACCTACCAACCACCCCCTAGAACCCCCACCCCCCAAACTAGGCAAATGGACTATGGTCCAATGATGGAGAAGCTGGTGTAAGCAGAGTCCCTGCTCAGAATGGCCACCAGTATATAAAAGACACCACAAAAGAAAAAAAAAGGCCTGTAAATAATCGATATACCCCCCAGAGGGATGTAAAATGGAAGCAGATTAAATAATACTTTTCACAGAATACAAGTACTTCAGGTAGAGATTTGTTAAATGGAAATAGATGCACTGCAGGGCTGTCTTGAAAATTCTGTTATTGGTAATCCTCTAACTCGGGGTTCCACTCTTGAATCAATTGGGTAAGAGACATTAAAACGACCTTGAGGAAAACGATGGCTGGATGAGCCTCCTCTGGGTGACTGAACACCTCTTCTTCGTGAAAACATTGCGCACAAGAAGGAAGTGGGTGCCGGTGGATTCCCTTGATTAAAAAAAATACAGCTAACAGGCAAAGATATCCTGTTAAAGACTACACTATAAGCAACCAAACCCTCAAAAGGTTCATTACTTACATGTAATCCTATTTCTCGTTTATGGTAATCTTCACTGGGTCCACGCACAGTATGCCTGAGCACCATTAAATACTTTACTTCTAAAATAGCCAATTATAAACACAAAAAATATACTGCAAGACGATTTATTTTTTATTTATTTCATAAAAAATGCAGTTAGTTGGCATTTACAAAATCCAGAGTGCAATAATGTAACGGGAAAGAGAGCTTCACAGACCTTTTCTAGATGACAAATGAAAGTAAATGGGCAAAGTTTCTATAGAATCTTGAGTCCTCAGAGGGCAACAACCTACATTGGAAAGACACACCATCAGTATCCCATCATGCCCTGTCATTGGCACCAGACTAAGGGGCCGATTAGGATGGCGGTGAATCCGCATCCTCCGGGCCGGCGGAAGCCACCGCCGGCCTGAAGGATGCGGATTCACCGCAGCGGACATTGGAAACACCTACCGCCACATTAGGATGGTGGTGGGATCAGCTGCGGACGGCAAGTCCATCCACCGCTGATCCGCGGTGAATGCAGGCAAATATGGTGGCGGTGTCTGCAAGACACCGCCAGCCATATTAGGATGCAGGCTGAAACATGCTTTTCCACGGCAGCTTTTCCGCCGTGGAAAGCATGAGGTCTTTTGTGTTTGGGGGCCCGTTGCGGGCCCCCAGCTTGTCGGGGGGTGGGGGGTGCACATACCCCCCTGCATTTACATGCACAAAGCGGCAGGCATCGCGCGGTACCTGCCGCTTTGTGCATGTAAATGCAAAGCATGCATTTTTAACCTTGCGGCGGGTGCTGCTTCAAGCAGCACCCGCCGCAAGGTTAAAGATACGGGATGTGACCGCCAGGGTAGCGGTCACATCCTAATTGGTATGGAGGGACCACCGCTGCCCCTGCGGACAGTCCCTCCACCTCGGGGGTGGCGGATGGACGTAGGTCCGTCCGCCATCCTAATAGGTCTTTTAATTCATTTGTAGCGAGACTGAGGATTCTGGTTAGCAAGTAATACCTTCCTTTTCTTTCCCCATGGAAGAGGGAAAGAGAACAAGGATTACAATTATCTTTTACTTCTCAAATGCACTGAACAAATTAGCAGTTTTTTCCCTTGAATTGTGGCTCCTTAAGAAGGACTGACCTATTTGTTGCCACTTCCTGTAGCTGGTCTTCTCTGATGATACAACTGCCTCTGGTGCCATTATTTTTTATTATTTTGGGATCACTGGGATGTTTTAATTGGACATATAGGAGCTCATGCAATTTGTGCTAATGGTTTCAGATACACTTTTTACTTTAGGGGTACCACTCTCTGGTTTCCACCTCGGACTTAAGGCACTGCAATTATTTGCCAGCTTGATTTCCAAACAGGGAACTACCAGAAAACTGAATGTTTAATACCTTCAGCTGAACCTCCTCATAATCTAGTTAGAGACCATTATTCCATCACCAAGGAACTCATGTTTTATAGACTTTTTATTGAGACATTGCAATAATTGCATAACGCTATAAACAATTAAAGTATACGTTCATAAATTCCACACATTTAATTAGAAAAATCTGGGTAACTTTGTACTATCTGAATTCAGCTAAATAATGGAGCAGTCACATAAAAATGATCAATGTAAATGAGGTTGGGTCCCAATTTGAGAGATTACCCAAGAAAATACTAACAAACTTTCACTTATTAAGGTACATTTGTAATGGGGTAGGTATTCTTAAACAGTTATTCTTAATGTATCCATATTGATTAATACTCAAAAGCGCCAAGCAAATCTGTCCTCACCATTTTGAAATCTACTTCTGTAGTGAGGTTGAACATGGCCAGTGCCCAAAATCTTCCATTTTAAATGTTCACGTTTAAACTTGACATCTTTCTAGACGAGTGCCTTTTTACCTGCTTTGCACGAACATAATACTCAGAAAGTGTTCTACTTGCAAGCACATTTCTTCGTAAGCATTTTATCACAACACTGTACATTATGTTCAAGGATAAAGTACACTGAACACGCTACCTCTGTGTATTGTTGTTGTCCGTTCAGAGACAGCTCTGAGTCAGAAATACAAACAAAGAATAGCTTAGGACATCAGACACAGTGTGACCGAGGCCAGTTTTATTATATAAACTGATTCTGACATTTAACTTGGCAGAGGAGCATTTATTATATGATATACAATAAGTATAATAATGATACTATATAATATATTATATTATAAGCATAACAACAGATTATCCTGGTTGTTTGCCTGTGGCTTATTCCAAGCCCTGCTGACTTCTGTCACCATATTGCAAAGGATAGAGGCCTGTTCCACACAAGAATGGCTTCCTGATACATAACTCATACAGGTAAATGGGGAGTTAAACTGCTCCAAGAGATCTGTCAGAATGCACTTCTTATTACACTCTCTATAGTAGAATAAGGGTAGGTAGGTTTTCAATTTGATATATATTCATACAATCATTGCAACATTATGATGGTTGAATTAGTCACCTTATTCACTATTATTGTAATGCTGGTAACAATGCTTTGTTTCCTTCTGCTAATAATTGCATCTCATGTATTTTACACAAGAATCCAATTGCTTCAATAAATGTTTGAAATGCAAATATGCGTATTTCTTGTGTCTCCGTTTTGGCATGCCTAAGGTTACCACAAATGTGTAGATCTGTTTCCACAATTTCCCAGGGAAGGGGATCAGAGTGGTTATGTTCTCAGGTTGCAGACACCACACGGTCCGCTATCAGGTTTAGGGGTGAAGATAGTGAACTTTGAGCTAGCCAGGAATTGAGCCAACATATTTTGGTGATATACGTAGACTAAGTCCCCATTTTTTGACTCATATATTATCCAACCGCAAAGTCGTACTAGATTAGTAGGAACCATATGACACTTCAATGAAATATCCCCCAGATTATCAATTTTAATTGATGTCTCACTTCCTATAGAATAACATCTCTAGCATTTGGCTAACACCTTCATCTCTGCTCTAAATTTATTTATTATCAGGGGTCGATTATCATTCCACTCTCTAGTGATCAGCTCACGTGCAGCCTGAGCTACAACCAGTAGATTATCTACACAAGAACACTTGGATTTCAAGATTTTGAAGCAGGAGAGTAAAAGCAGTATTGGCACTTGAAAGAACATTTATACCAATAAAATCTCTCAGTTGACAATAGACTTGAACCAAGAAGTTCAACAGAATAGGGAATTCAGCAAACAAACACTCCTATGTGTGTTGGGTTCACACTGACAAACTGGTAGAATAAGTCACTTAACTTCGGTAACACCTTATCAGGTAGAGACTAGATCTAGCCACTGATTCCTTACCTTTGAATTATCCCCAGGTGCCAGACTGAATCCAGAAATGTTTCTATAGCAGTACCTCTGTGTGTCGGTAGAGGGCGTTGAGAAACTCCGTAACGATGTTGTCCACTGGATGTGACATCGTCAGAGTCCCTATAAACTCTCCTCTGACGTCAGTTTCTTCTGCGACTATTTTCCGCAGGAAAGCGGAGCCACATATAGAAAATGCAATGGAAACAGTGTGCCCAAAAATAATCCTCTTTTTGAAAGAAGCTTATATGAATTATTATTGGTTATTTGGTTTATCTTCACTTTTTAAAGTTATTTTTTTTCATCAACGAAGGGCATCAGGGTGCACAGAAGGGATTGCGAAGAAAAGGAGAATCAGTTCCCCGAGTGGAGAGGATGGATGGGTCAGTAAGGAATCTGCAGCTTGATCTAGTCTCTACGAGATAAGGCGTTAACAAAGGTAAGTAACTTGTTCATCTGATGAGACATCTAGCCGAAGATTCCAAACCTTTGAAGGACATACCTAAGCAATACCATACCAGAGGAGAGTCTCTGAACCGATTCCAAGAAAGATTCCTGACTAGGCTATCGGGTCTTCAAAAGAAAAAGAGAGAGATAGTTTACCAGGAAGGGAAGATGAGGAAGCAAACAACCCACCAAAAAAACTTGAGGATAGCCTCGTACAGAATCAAATACGCACCTGAGAAAAAACATGGGGAAAACACCATGGAAGAATAATAAGACAAGTGGGAAGAACATTCCATATAAGCATAGCACTACAACGCCCCCTGGAAGGTAAACCGCCCGAGAGGGCTAGGTGGAAGGCTAAGGACAATGGCTAAAACAACTGGGCCACAGCTCCTAACCATAGAAGTAGGTGATGCAGAGAGCACCAACCAACAGCTTAAGAAAAGCATTGCGAAAAATAACAACAATTGTGACCATGGCCCATGTGAGCTAGATGAAACACTTAGAGAGAGAAGGGAGTCATCTAGGACTATGCAAAGCAGAATCTCAAGAAAAGAAGGTATAAAACATAGATAGGTATGAATATATATATATATATATATATATATATATATATATATATATATATATATATATATATATATATGTATATGTGTTTATATTATATGTATATATAAAAAAATATATAGACATATATATATACATAGATATATAAACATATACAGAAATTATACTGTACAACAAAATATGCATACAAATGACCGCAACGGCGGACACGGGCCGAATGTGAGACAATAGTAAGCTGAAAACAGCCACATGGCCCAGTGTAAAGAGAGAGGGTTGGGAAGAATTCACACAACCCTGAAAACCAAGTGAGCAGACAAAAACAGCACTACCAACTGAATGGGTACAATCAGGCAGTCGAGAGACAACTGAAAATAAAACTGCAGGGGAGAAACAACCCAGCTAGAAAAGAGAATTAAAGACCACAATGGGGGACTGGAAAAAGGGTCGAGTTGAACAGGGCCAACATAGGGAAGGCCTATTCAGATAACTAGTCATCATCGCTAAAGAAAATAGTATGGGAAGACCTAATCCAGAAATGAAGGTCCAACCAAAGGGCCAGTGTAAAGAACTGAAGTAACAGATGGAGAGGCAGCGCCCACAGCCTAACAAGCATGAAGGCCAGAAGCAATAGAAAGTCTTTGTGTGCACGGGGCAACCTGTACCCGGCCAACAAGCCAGGGAACATCGTGAGTGAGGATCCTAACGTCTTCCAAGAGCGTAACTTGGTATGCCTATTAGTGCAAGGAATATGAAATCCCAAAGGGGTTAAACTGCAACCAAGCTTGCAAGAAGTGGAGGAAACTCTCTGGGAAAGAATCCCAAGGGATCATAAACCACCGTACGAGCCAGCCCAGAGTGGACAGGTAAGGAACCCATGTCCAAGAAGAAAGGAAGATGAGAAATAGCTGGAAACCCCTAAAAAGAGTCGACGGCACATATGAAGAATAGCAAGGTTGGTACGAAACGAACAGGTTACTTACCTTCGGTAACGCTTTTTCTTGTGGATCCAGTATCTGCCTGTGGATTCCTCACTTTATGAATATCCCCTGCTCCAACATTACGCGGAAATGTTTTCCTAGCTCTCCGCGCCGACGAGGTCGTCAAAGAGTCGAAGGCACATCTGAAGAATGGCAAGGTTGGTACAGAACGAACAGGTTACTTACCTTCGGTAACGCTTTTTCTTGTGGATCCAGTATCTGCCTGTGGATTCCTCACTTTATGAATATCCCCTGCGCCAGCATTAGGCGGAAATGTTTTCCTAGCTCTCCGCGCCGACGAGGTCGTCATAGCGTCATGGCTCTGCACGCAACTACGCATGACGTCGCCGGAGCCATAAGAGGACCACGTCGGCGTGATGACGTCAGTTCCCCCCATTTTGTCCGTGCCACCAAGGCAAACGGGCGGACCGACCATAGAGAGCAAGTATACATAGTACACAGAATTCATACAAATGCATCAGTGTATATTCAGATAAGAAAACGTACATTTCGAATAAGTCAACAAGGGACAAATAGAAGTAATAAAGACTTGAGCACACAAAAATACATCAAAAACAAATACCTCAACTTTTCAGGTATAAAAGGGTGGGCAACGGGGAGGTGGGTGGGTCAGTGAGGTATCCACAGGCAGATACTGTATTCCCCAGAAAAAGCGTTGCCGAAGGTAAGTAACTTGTTCTTCTGATGGATACATCTACCTGTGGATTCCTCACCTTATGAATAGAATACCACAGCAGTATCCCACCAGGAGGAGGGTGTCCACCCTTCTATACCAAAAAGTCCTGCAAAATGGCCGTCCCTCCTCTCCTCGGAATCTAAGCAGTAATGCTTTGCGTAAGTGTGGAGGGAGGCCCAAGTTGCAGCTTTACATATGTCCAAAATGGGAACACCGCTAGACAATGCAGAAGTAGACGATTTAGCCCTGGTGGAATAAGCTCTAATGCCGACAGGAGGCTCCTTACAAGCCAGGGAGTAGCATATCTTGATGCACAAGATGATCCACCTGGATTAAGTGCGCTTGTGCACCGCCTTGCCCTTCATACGACCAGCACGGATCACTGACATAATATAGAATACCAAAATATAGACTTACCAAAATATCGTTGACAAAACATAGAATGCAAAAATATCGAATTCCTATCTACAAACAGGTAAGTACAAAAATATAGAACAAAAAATATTGTCGTAAAAAATATAGTTAGTCAAAATATCGATTTTTTAAAAATGTTTTAAAATAAATTTAAAATTAATGAAATAATAAATATAATTAACTAAAACAAACAAAAATACTTAAATAACCTTAAAATTAATAAAGAAATAATTTATATATATATATATATTAACGTAATATTAATAAAAAATATATAATATTTTTACCGTAGGATAGCGGGAGCGTAGAATTTACTATTACCTCTCCAGTGAGTGCAACAGTAGGAAAAGCGTTGGATAGCGTATGGGTAAAAATTACTATTCCCACTCCAGTGAGTGCAACAATAGGGAAAGCGTTGGATAGCGGTAGGTTAAAAGTTACTATTCCCACTCCAGAGAGTGCAACAGTAGGGAAAGCGGGGGATAGCGTAGGGGTAAAAATTACTATTCCCACTCCAGAGAGTGCAACAGTAGGGAAAGCGTTGTATTGCGTAGGGGTAAAAAATACTATTCCCACTCGAGAGAGTGCAACAGTAGGGAAAGCGTTAGATAGCGTAGGGGTAAAAATTACTATTCCCACTCAAGAGAGTGCAACAGTAGGGAAAGCGTTGGATAGTGTTGGGGTTAAAATTACTATTCCCACTCCAGAGAGTTCAATAGTAGGGAAAGTGTTCCCACTCCAGAGAGTGCAACAGTAGGGAAAGTGTTGGATAGCGTAGAGGTAAAAATTACTATTCCCACTCCAGAGAGTTTAACAGTAGGAAAAGCGTTGGATAGCGTAAGGGTAAGAATTACTATTCCCACTCCAGTGAGTTTAACAGTAGGGAAAGTAATGATTTAATATATTAATAAAAAATAAATTAAATGTCAATATCAATAAAACATTAATTAAAATTAATTAACAATATAATATTATGTAATAATTAATTAATTAGAAATACAAATACATATTAGTTATTAAAAATTAATTACCTATTCATAATTAATTAACAACTAATTAATTTTCAATACCCAAAACTAATTAATAATAAAAATTAATACCAATTAATAATTAACAGTAAATTAATTATCAATACACAAAAAGTATTTTTAATATATGTAATTACAATTACATTACTACCCACCCTATTCCCCTATAAACCCACAACCCGTTACAGAAAATACATTATTAAAATTATCATAATTATCAAATATTTAGCTAATAAAAATTAATTACCAATTAATAATAATTAATTACCAATTAAAAATTAATTAACAATAAATTCAAAATGAATACCAATAAATAAATAAAAATATTTAATTAATTACAATTAAATTACTTCCCAGCCTATTCCCCTATAAACCCACAACCCGCTACGGAAAATAAATTAAGAAAATTAACATAATTATCAAATAATCAATTAATAAAAATCAATTACCAATTAATAAAAAATAATTACCAATTAAAAATTAATCAACCATAAATAAAAAATCAATACCCCTATAAACCCACAACCCGCTACGGAAAATAAATTAAGAAAATTAACATAATTATAATTATCAATGAATAAAAATTAATTACCAAATAATAAAAAATAATTACCAATTAAAATTGAATTAGAAATAAATTCAAAATGAATACCAATAAATAAATACAAATATTTAATTAATTAAACTTTAATTACTTCCCACCCTATTCCCCTATAAACCCACAACCTGCTACAGAACTAAAAAGCAAAATTAAATTAAAAATAATTAATAATTGCTAAAAATTAATATTTAATTTAATATACTTAAATTACTTCACACCCTATTCCCCTATAAACCCATTCCCGTTACAGAATTCAACTACGCAAAAATTAAATAACATAAAATTCATTACTTAAAATAAATTAAACATATATTACAAAAATATTATACACTTTTCACACATATACTAACATACAAAAACCTTAAAAAAATTCGATATTATTAAAAATTCGATATATTTTAATGCCTATATTATATACTTCGATTATTTTTACTTCTATATTTTGACAATCGATATTATATTACTTACCTTCAATTCGATATTTTTAACCACTATGGGGCTGATTCTGATGCGGGTTGGAAAAGCTTCCCGACTGAATCGGGTTGGAAATGGTTTCCGACCCACTCGGATCGGGAGAGTCCAACCGACCAAGTACGATGCATCCGGATGCTTCCAGATAAAATTTGGTTGGACTCCCATTGACTTCAATGGGAACACATGTTCCTAACCGCATCATAATTGGGCACTGGGTCACTCCTGATCCTATTTGGAAGGAGCAAATGCCATTAGGAGGCCTTCCTAACCCCCTGGGTGGGAATACTTTCCAACCCGCATCAGAATCGGGCCCTATATTGTGTCCATTCGATATTTTGTCCCTTCTATATTTTTACTTTGATATTATGGCCATTCTATATATTTTTTTCGATATTATGTCTAGTTACCGACCAGCATATCCAACAAAGAGCTGCTCATCTTGACGGAAGTCCTTTGTTCTGTCCAAATAGAAGCTAATTGCCCTCTTTGGATCTAAACAATTAAGTTTCTCCTCCTCTTTGGATGGGTGAGGGGGAGGATAAAAAGTAGGAAGGGTAAAGGACTGACCTACGTGGAAGGGAGTCACCACCTTAGGCAGAAAAGCAGCCCTGGTCCTGAGTACCATCCTTTCAGCATGTATGGTCAGAAAAGGAGGCTTTGAACTCAAAGCCTAGAGCTCACTCATCCTCCTAGCCAAAGTGATAGCCACCAGAAAGTCTGTTTTAAATGTCAAAAGCCTCAACGGACAACTATGCATAGGTTCGAACGTAGAACCCATCAAGAAAGTTAACACCTGATTCAAATCTCACTGGGGCATAATAAAAGGAGTGAGAGGAAACATGTTTGTCAGCCCCTTAATAAATCTGAAGACTATTGGAGACTTAAATAAAGAAGGCTGATCAGGAAAACACAAAAATGGCGACAATGCCGACAAATATCCTTTAACAGTGGCCACAGCACAACCCTTCTGGGCCAAATGAAGAGAAAAACAAAGAACATCAGAAAGATGAGCTTTTAAGGGATGAATAGATTTCTCTCCGCACCACTTAACACATTTAGACCACCTGTAAGAATAGACAGACTTGGTGGAGTGTCGCCTGGCTGATAGTATAACATCCACCACGTCAGGCAAGAGAGAAAAATAATTCAAGTTGCCCCGTTCAATCTCAAGGCATGAAGGTGCAGGCTCTGGAGGTGGGAGTGAAGAACATGCCCCTCCATCTGAGAGAGGAGATCTGCTGAGAGGGAGACGGAGCGGAGGGTGCGACGAGAGGTGAAGAAGGTCCGTGTACCACACCTTTCTTGGCCAATCCGGGGCGATCAATATAATTGAACTTTCCTCAGAACCCGAGGAATCAAGGGTATGGGGGGAAACGCGTAAAGTTGCGAGCTCCAACTCAACTGAAACGTGTCCCCCAATGCACCATGCCTCGGAATCTGGAGACTGCAGAATGACGGGCAGTGCACGTTCTCGAGATTGGCAAACAGGTCCACCCAAGGAGTCCCCCACGTCTGGAAGACGTGCCGAACTATCTCTGGATGAAGCCTCCACTCGTGGTCGGCAGAGAACTGTCGACTGAGACTGTCCTCACGCACGTTCAGCACCCCGGCCAGACGGTTTGCCATCAAGCAAATCCGATGATCTTGAGCCCAGGACCGGAACCGCAACGCCTCTCTGCAGAGACGGTACAACCCTACTCCTGCCTGCTTGTTGACTGATCACGGCAGTGTTGTCCGTCAAGACTTGAACCAACTGACCGCGAAGGGAAGGGAAAAAGGTATTGAGTGCCAAACGTATCGTCCGCAATTCCAGAAGGTTGATGTGAAAAAACCTTTCCTCAGGAGACCAAAGACCCTTGATCTCCAGATCCCCCAGATGTGCACCCCACCCTAGGGCAGAGGCATCCGTTATCACTGTGGCCACCGAAGGAGGAAGGTGAAAGGTGGAAGGGCTTCCCTTGAGACAGATTGCCCTCCACGCTCCACCAAGACAGATCTGCTGCAGCTTCTCTGGAGATCCTGATTGACTCCCTTAGATCTCCGTTGTGCTGATACCACTGCCTGCGGAGGCTCCACTGGAGCGCCGTCATGTGCCAGTGTGCATGGTTGACCAGCAGGATGCAGGAAGCGAACAGACCGAGCAGGCGAAGGACCTTCAGAACTGGAACAACCGCTCCATTGTAAAACAAGGGAATCATATCCTGAATGTCGAGAATCCTTTGAGGAGGAGGAAAAGCTCGACACACAGTGGTATCCGGTACCGCCCCTCTAAACAGGTTGCGCTGTGAGGGCACCAGGTGAGACTTGGGGACATTTATCAAAAAACCCAATTTGTACAACAGCTGGGTTATAACCTGCAGATGATGACGCACCATCTCTGGCGACCTCCTGAGATAAGCAGCCACCACTGACATCACCTTGGTGAAGACTCGCGGTGCCGTAGTAAGATCAAACTGATGGACCGCAAACTGGTAATGTTGAGACTCAACCACAAAATGGAGATACTTCCTGTGCGACTTCAGGATTGGGATATGAAAATACGCATCCTGTAAGTCGATGGACACCATCCAGTCCTCTTGTTGCAGCTCCTGAAGAACATGCACTAGGGTAAGCATCTTGAATCTCTCCTGCTTGAGAAACAGATTCAAGATTCTGAGGTCTAGGATTGGGCG
Organism: Lissotriton vulgaris; assembly: GCF_964263255.1. Taxonomy (NCBI): domain Eukaryota; kingdom Metazoa; phylum Chordata; class Amphibia; order Caudata; family Salamandridae; genus Lissotriton; species Lissotriton vulgaris. Next base: position 1,093,008,697 of record NC_141685.1, read on the forward strand.
CAACCTGCCATCCTTCCTGGGAATCAGAAAATACTGCGAGTAGCACCCCTGGTCCCTTTCCTGCTCCGGAACCACCTCTATTGCACCTTTCTGTAAGAGGGTAAGAACCTCCTTCTGAAGGAGAAGCAAATGATCCTCCATGCAAAGCCCCTGAAAAGGAGGGTAAGGAGGGGGGAATTCCCTGAAGGAAAGAGAGTACCCATTTTCTACAAGATCTAAAACCCAAAGGTCTGAAGTGATTAATTTCCAGTCCTGTCGAAAAGGGGTTAGACAACCTCCCACAGGACCCACATGATCCAGGATGGGGGATCTAGGGCTGCTTTTCTGCATTACTGGGAGGGGTAGTGGAGGTAGAGGAGGAGTAGGTAGAGGGATGCCGTCCAGCTCCACGAAAGCAACCTCTGCCTTTACCTCTGTAGGATTTATACAAAGGGTTCTGTTGCTGCTGCGGCTGACGGGAACGAAAGGAAGATTTCCCAAAACCACAGTACCTTCTGAAACCATAGCCTATTGACTGAGACTGTAATCCTAAGGATTTTGCCGTGGCCCTACTGTCCTTAAATCTCTGCAAAGTTAGCCTTTTCCCCAAAAAGCTTAGAGCCGTCAAAGGGAAGAACCAAAAGAGCAGCTTGCACATCCGGTGAAAATCCAGAAGACCTCAACCATGCATGTCTTCTAGTACCGCGAAAAATCAGTGGGGGAAGGGATCACTTGTCCTGAGTAACCACGGCTTTAGTTCTCTTATTCGGTTTTGGTACCGATTAAAAAACCCTCATTTACGTACCAAGGCTCGATAGGCGGTATATATGGGGTCCGCCTTATTGTTAGCAACGTGATAGCATTATCATCGGGTTTAATTGTATGCTTCCTCCACCAGGAGGTGAACCACTGGTTAGTACAGTTGTGAGTCAGTTATCAAAAAAGGGGTGTAGGTATTTAAAAAAGCTTCTTGACCATTTTCGTGAGTTTATTCGGTGTTTGGAAAAGAAAAGCCTAAATAAAAGAATTGGCATGCGTAGGAAGCTGGTTTATGGGGTTTCCGCACTGAGTTATGTCCATAAAAAGGTCTACATGTTTCAGCCACTAGTTGCCCAGAGGGTCAAGTTGGCTTTCTTCAGGACCTAATATCTCTATTTGAAAAATAGAGAAAGAAAAGGAAAAAGAATAAAGACCTGGAATTTCAGGTCTGATTCATAGAATGATTATTCTAGAAAAGAAAGAGGTCTTTAAGTACCTCTCAGGAGAACAGTTGTCACCTCGTCGGGTTTCCTGAGGGACGGCCTGCTCCTTGCAGATGCCTGTGCTGATAATGCCTCTCGGAACCCGGAAACTAGTGCCAACAGATGAACCCATTACCCTTGCCACTGAATCTGCAGTGTCCAAGCCCGACTGGATAACTAAGCGAGCAGCAGCCTGAGAGTCCGCTAAAACTTCACTTATATTACCCCGGTCTTCTTCAGATCATTTAGGAAGAATCTGCTTCGCTGAGTCCATAAGGGCGTGAATATATCTGCCCAACAAGCAGGTTGCATTTGTGGATTTCAAAGCCATACTAGCTGATGAAAAGACTTTCTTAACAGACTGCTCAAGCTTTTTTTAATCTCTGTCAGCCGATGCTTGAGGAAAGGAACCCACAGACTGCTTTGAACATGAAGCCAGAACCACCAAACTCTGAGGTCAAGGATAAGAACTCTGAGGTGAAGGATAAGAAGAAAGAAACTCAGGGTCTCCAGGTGCTGGCCTATACCTCCTAGAGACAGATCTAGAAACTGCAGGAGCAGAAAGAGGATTACGCCAAACCTCAGTATCGGTTCCGTCAAGGCATCATTGAAAGGCAAGAGATGCTCAACCACAGAGGAAGGAGAATGAAGCACCTCTGTTAGCAGATTAGACTTATATTCAGCCATAGGAAGCTGTAAATCCAAAATTGCAGCATCCTTCTTAATAACAACATGATAAGGTGTGACATGCTTTGAAGGCAAAGCTTTCTGTGATCCAAAATCCCCTTCTGGAGAAATTCCAGTCCACTAGCCTCACACAAGTCTTCAAACAAGTCCTCAGACTCATACATTTCACCTTCCTCCATGTCACCAGCCTGGTATTGCTCGTCTTCGATCAACCTTTGCGCTTCTCTTCTAGAGAGCATCTTTGGCTGCGGCGACGGTGGCGGCATTCGCGTCGTCGAAGGCTCCGGCAGCGGCGTCGAAGGTGGATCCATAACAGCAACTTGCGTCGAACGAATCCGTGAAAAGGGACGCCAGATGGAACCGGGGACTGCCCATACGGCGTTGACATCCTCTGTGCCGGAATCTGACATGACGGCGCCATCGGCATATATGGCATAAAGGGGGCCGGAGGATAATGTTGAGGCACACCCAAATTAAACACCAATGGACCCATGGGACCCAAAGGTGCACCAGAGGGGCATGAGGCTCTGGCAAATACTCCATACATTACGTTCAAAAACTGTGATGGATTTGAGCCCGGAGCCAGGAACGAAGGGTACAGTGCTGGTTCGACCTCCGTACAAGGAACCTCCGGAGTAGGAACCACTGGGGTCACAGGCGGAGCCACAGGAGCAGCAGGAGTCTCATCATCCACTGGATTCAATGTACCATCCAGAGCCGGAGATTCCCCAGACGCCGGAGACTGTGCCTGAGTGTCCATATAAGGAGAACAGTCCGGAGTCACCTGCGGAGACTCGGATGGTGAAGGAGAAACAAAGTCCTTATCACAACGCCGAGGAGCCGGAGAAGGCGACTTCGAAGCTCGAGGCTTCTACGAACGACGTCGAGACCCATGCCTCTTCTTCTTCTTCTTGTGTCTTCTCTTCCTGCAGGATGAACAAACTTCGACGTCGTGATCTGAAGAAAGACACCAAAGACAGTCATCATGCGGGTCAGTGATCGACATATGACCTCCACATTCATTACAGGGCTTGAAACCTGACTTCTTCTGAACAGACATGGCAAAATCAGAAACAAAGAAACACTCGAAACAAGGTAGAAAGATAGGAGAGTCGTGACGTCATCACGCCAACGTGGTCTTCTTATGGCTCCGGTGATACGTCATGTGGAGTCGCGCGCGGAGCCATGATGCTATCACGACCTCGTTAGACGGAGAGATAGGAAAACATTTCCGCTGAATGTTGGCGCAGGGGATATTCATAAGTTTAGGAATCCAAAGGCAGATGTATCCATCAGAAAGGGTAGGTATCGGTGTGGTCATGAAAACGTCTCCAACCATCAACTGCAGCTTTGTGCAAGGCAGAGACAGAGGAAAAACAGGCCATGCAGAGGCATAGTGGAGGTAGGGCTGCAAAGTAGGCCACCATGCCAAGATACTGACAAGGCGGAGCTACAAGGAACCTAGGAGAAGAAGAAAGCGGGTAGAGCCCATCTTGCTCATGTATAGCAATAACTAGCACAAGAAGTGCAAATGCCTGAAGAAAGGAAGAAGGAACACCACGTAGGGCAGGACCAGACAATGTGTCTTAGTGAATAACCATGCCCCTTCCTTTGTGTCTGCCAGGAAAGAAGGGCACCAGCCAGAAGAAAGAGGAAGGAAAGAAACTCCTGGCCGGTGTGGAGAAACACTCAACAACGGTGGTGGGGTCAAGGCGAACCCCATGCACCATCTTGCAACTTGCACTGGTGCACCAAAGCATGGCATGTGGGGTACTATGATGTCAGAAATGTGGAGAAATACCTGCAAGGCCTACGGACGAAGTACCCTGTAGGACAGGGAACAAGGCAACAGTGCACCCACACAATACCAGGAAAACATCCCAATCAGAATGTTAGTAGAAAACAAAGGACACTGTGCAGCCCACAGTGAAGACACTAAACAGGGTCAGAAAGTAAGACACGTCCCAAACAACAACCAGGTACCACAACCTTTCATCGACAGGGTAATAATAAAAGAAAAGAAAATACATGATGGGGAAGGGACACCATACCGAAGGGCACGTGGAGGTAGCAAGTTAAAAGAAGAAAACAACTGGCACTGCCCAATAACATTCCACACGTAAGGGAAGGCAGGAGACCACTCCCAGCCCGATCAAGTGCAGGGGAGAAGAGGACAGTATGGCAATCAGGTATTAAGATTTTGTTCCACTACGGCTATCCCAACAATCGCTTAAAGTGGAGCCAGCTTCATAGCAAAACAGATATTGACCATCAAATGGCATGTCCACCACTGCGGACTGAACAGCCTCAGAGAAGGCAGAGGCACGTAGCCAGGCACACCAGCGAAGAGACACCGAAAGGGCCATGGTCCATCCGACAGAATCTTTGGTATCCACGCCACAATAAATCAGTAATGCTGCCAACTGAAGGCCATCCTGGTTCATCTAAGTGTCCCAAGAGTCATCAGGGGCGGAATGGTGAAGGCGTGATACCAAATTCCATAATACATGGGGAAAACAGCCAAAACACTAGCCGTATTATGGGACTGTAAAGCAGAGCTGGTAGCAGAAAAGCGATATTGACCAAAAGCATCCAGACCTTTAGACTCCATGTTCGGAGGGATGTCAGGTATGGCACAGATGCTGGGGGAAGCTGTAACAGCCTGAACCACAAAGCTGTACGGAGTAGACTGACGGGAAAGACAGAGTGGGTCTCCTGGGGCAGGACGGTGTCTATGAGCTATAGAACTGTCCGCGAAGACCTTTGAAATGGGTTTAGCCCAAGTGCTGAACAGAATATCAAAGAGGGTTTCACTGAAGGGAAGAGCTGGACCTGTTGAAGCACTCCAAGTAGGGGATCAATGGCCACTTCACAGAAAGAAGTTGTAGCCCCAGAACGACATCAACTCCCTGCAAAAGCTGAGCAAAAGCCAAACTAGCCTCTGAAGCAAGGAGGAGAACACAGGCCAAAGGATGGAGAAGACTCAATGCCACTAGAGTTACTAAGGGCAGAAAACAATGAAACTCCAGAGGAGGCTCAGTCATGGGTTCACCCACATCACCAAAATACCTGCGTGCCAAGAAGAAATCAGTGGAGGAAGGTAGCCTGAAGAGAACTGTGCCACCAACCCCAATCCAGACATTGACGGGCATTGAGAGGGCAACACCTCGGGTCAGGGAGGAAAGACCGAGTAGGGACGATCAGAGAAGTTGACGCCAAAGTTGGCTTTGGCGGATGCAACAAAGTTGTCACAGGTGAAAACCATGAAGGGCTGTGCACCAGAGCTGAGACAGAGTCAATCCCGGATTTGGAGGGCCCAGCTGACAACGACGGAGGTCCCGACAATTTGGAGTCAGTCAAGGCCTCACTGACTTCCTTGCAGCCGAGAAGCTCACCAGAGGGAAACTGAGAATCAAAAATGGCATGAAGGGATAGAAAGTATTCTCTCATTAGAGTCATAGTCGCTTGGGCGCAGGGAAAACCAGGAAGGCATGGGACAGACACTCGCTCCGACTCTAAAATCGGAGTATTAGGAACTGAGTCAGGGACACCACGTATATGCAGTAAAGTTGGTGAAGGCCACGACACCGACTGCCTATGGAGTGACTTACAAGGCAACAGCGAGGACAAAAGACTTTGGGAGCAAGCCCTCCAGCGGTCCCCGGAGGAAGATGAGGACCGACCCGGACGAGGTGCCCTCAACCACCACGCCACAGTGTTATGGGGCACTCCTGCAACACTGACGACCAAAGTTGAAGACACGAGCCGCACCGATCTGAGTCAGGGCCGCGACCAAACACCACATGCATATAGGATGAGGGGTCGACATCATAGTCCACAGGACCTTAAAGATAACCAGAAAATAGAACATTGTTTCTTTGTGGGAGGCCACAAATAGTCAGCAGTACCACTCTCCAGATCTGTATGGAAGCGTGGAAAGGAAGAAACTGACATCAGCGCATCAGGGGAGGGCTTATATTAATGACATTGTTATGGAGTCGTCAACACCCTCTATGAACGCACATATATACAGCTGTAGAAAAAGTTCGGGATCCAGTCTGGCGCTTGGGGATAATTCAAAGGTAAGGAATCTGTGGCAAGACATCTCTATCAGATATTAATTTTAGTATAACACAGAGGAAAAAAAGTGCAGTAAAATAAGCATTGAATATTAAAACTGCTAAAAAATAAAAATTAATGAAAGTATTAACACAGCTTATGCCTGTTTCTCTTGGCTGTTTTTATTAGGGGTGGGTGTAATTCTAGTAATCTATGGAATTGCCCAAAAATTCTGTGAGATTACGCTAAATTAAGCAAGATGTGCATGTCATTACAAGCATATTGGCATAAGTATCAAGGACCCCCTGAGGAACCAAATAATATAAGTCCTAGGACAGGGATAAAGCAACAATTGAAATAAAACAACCTAGGCACTTAAATGTAAATGTAACACTTGACAAGTGTTACATTTAAGTGCCTAGGTTGTTTTATTTCAATTATCATGTCATCACTTATTTGCACTGCTTTTTTTCAGTTGTCACCCTACACTGACACCACCCACTAGATAAAAACGCAGGGTCTCTTCTTACTCTCATAGTCCTTTTCAAACTCTAGTGACTGTGTTTGCACTAACTCCTGGGTAAGGAGAACCCACATGATGTAAAAGTGGTGGAACAGATCGACAACTAATGGGAAAATTCTCACTTGGGTATGTGTCTCCCAGTACAGTAATCACGTGAATTTTGTTATATAATATTACGTGGTGTCACTAAATAATTTAGTTCGCAATCCCTTTCTTGTCATGTCAACTGTTGTTTGTGATTAGAGTTTACTTTTGACTCCTAGATACTTTCTGTGTAAATTAGATCACAAGCACACAGCCATTTTGTTTTTATGGTGCATTCCTGTTCTCTCCATATCATGCAGTGCAGGAAGTTATCTTGTTGAGTTGTGTGACATTTTTATATATCTGCCCCCATGTTCGCAGTGGACGAGGTTTGTTTCAGGGGTTTTTGTTGTTTATTTGTGCCATAAACACAAATTAATTCACTTTTTGCATCAGTGTCCACTATCTTTATTTCACAATAGTGAGCATGGATTCTCCGTACACTTTTGGGTGTGAACTGTGAACTGCACATCCAGTCCACAGAGAAGTGGGCAATGTTGCCACTGTGTCCGCCTGAAAAGGAGGGTGTAGGGCTGAAGGATTGGGAGGGATGTGAAGTGGACATCAAATGAATCATACAAACAATGCAGATTGTGTTCCAGGGGGAGCCAGGTCCATGCTTTAAGAGATGTTAGTTACTAGGATAGTCTGATATCAAGGGTTTTGGAATCCTTTATGACTTTATGTTGCTAATACAGATTCCATCTCCGTGAGGTGCAGAAACCGAAGGGAGACTGATTTTGCCATCAGCAAAAAAAGTTTGTGAAGTGAGTGAAGCAGCAAACAATGTGTAGGAAAGAGAAATGATTTAGTGAGGAGTTTGAAGAGAGGAATAGGATTGGTTAGCCAGACTGTATAATATTTACATGCCCCACTGTAGAGACTACTACTAATCATTGTCTGCTATCTCAGTGGTTCTTAACCTATGTTCGGGGACCACCGAGGTTCCGTGATGCACACTCAAGGGGTCCGCAACTGCTTAGAAAATTAAATAATATTATATAAATAAAGAAGCAAAATGCACAACTGAAAATTTCAAAAGGTTCTGTAAATGTAAAGGAATTTCAAATTGGAGGCTAAAAATTGGTTTCTTAAGATTAATTTGTGGCAGCAGTACAGGTGCATCAAGCAGAACATAGGATGGAATATCAGTGATATACATTGAAATTTGAAAAGCTCCAACATTCCCACTAAAATGACATCTTTATATATTCCTTTCCGTATTAAATTAAATGCTTAATTAATTATGTATTAGATTAATGAATGCTTGTTTCTATAGTTTTGTGTATTTTTTTTGCGGTACAAATCATTGAATTTGCTTAGGCTGATGTTCCTGGCGGTACCGTGGCACTGGCGGCCCTATTTTGAGTTTGGCTGTTGGACCGGTACAGGCCCACTGCAACCGCTGGGGAACCTCTATTTTCCAGCAGTGTTGTAGCGGTGTGAGGCAGTAATATCTTTGAGGATGTGGCTGTGGCACCGCCAAGCATATTACAAGTTTCCTCACTGCCAGCCTTCTCACTGTAGTAAGCCCATCATGAAAAGTTTGGCGTTGAGGAAACTAACGGGCCCTACAGGGCCTGCTGGTGCCTCAGGCCATGGGGATGCATTCAGGTGGGCACATGTTGTCTCCCCTAGTGCGCATGCACCCCCTTTCCTGCAGAGTCCATACCGTGCAGAAACGGGCTTTGGCACTCCCATTGTAGGTGCGTTTTATTATAGGCACCTACGTAGGATCAACAAACGACTGCCGCCAGACAACAAGAAAACCCGTAATCTGGCAGGCGGCGGTGGACTTTGGCTGTATTGGAGCAGGGCGGCAGCACGGCGGCCCCGCTCCCACATCACCAAACTCACAATCTGGCCCTAAGTGGGGGTCCCCAGAAGTCAAAAGGTTAAGAACCACTGTGCTATATCATTCCTCCTCTCAGAAGAACCAAGCAAAATCAGGCAAGAGGGGAAAGGCCGCCCGCAGCAGCCCGCTGGGGCTCCAGATGCAGAGAGTGGAGCTGGTTATGACCTAGCCATTTTAAAGGGGCTGATTCTGATCCTGGAAAAAAAATGTCCGTACGATTGTCATCCGGAGCCATCGCCGAACAATTCGTACCTGTCCGTCCGAGTCGCGTAGTACAATCCGTATTCCGTCAATCGGTCCGAATCGTCGCGATGCGTACGTATTGCAAGGCTGAAACAGTGAACCTTACGACCTGTACACATGCCGTACGACCCGACGAGTACGATCTGGACCGGGGTATGAGGACGCGATTCGTACGGTCCACGTCAGGTAAGGGCGATGTTTGAATAAGTAAGGTGTGTATAACTGTATAGTTGAGGAAATGGAAGTGTGATTGATTCTTTGCATGACTGACTAGGTGTGTGAGTAACTCCATGGATGAGTGAAAGTCTGTGAGTGTCTATTTACTCTGAGTGTATCTAAGATTATATTAGAGTCTGAAGAGGTTCACCGTATTATCACATTAATGATGTCATCAGTGATGTGATCAGTAATGTCAAATGAGATGTCATCAGTGATGTCATCAGTGATGTCATTTGAGATGTCATCAGTGATGTCATCAGTGATGTCACTGATCATGTCATGAATGATGTAATATGTGACATGATCAGCAGTGGATTGCGGGTGCGCGATATATAGTTAGTGCAACTAACTATATATGAAATTTCAATGGTTTTGTGTGAGTAAAATAAGGTTTTGTAAATGCTAATTCCTAACTATATATGGTCTATAACCTATGGTTTTTTCAGTGAATTTTCAAGGTTTTGTAAATGCTAATTCCTAACTATATATGTTCTATAACCTATGGTTTTTTCAGTGAATTACATTGGTTTTTTAAAAGCTAATATCAAAACCTTTACAATGTATTCTTCTTTAAATATATTTTTCATGTTTTTAATACAATTTTTTTAAAATTATTTTTATTGTTTCGCTCCCGGTCCGCGAACCGGTTAGCTTCCCGTTAGCTCAATTTGGAGCCGCGACCCGGTCCGCGAACCGGTAAACGTCCCGTTTGCGTAACTGTTGCGTTAGAAAACAACATCGTGAAGCGTCGCGTCAGCATGACGTTTCGCGTTGTCGCGTGATACGTCATGTGACGCGCCAAGTTAGCGTACCCGGAAGCGAACCGGAACGCGGCGCAAAGCGCGTAACGTAAACACAGCAGGTCATGTGACTTGGTAATAACACTTTTCATTGGTTCATTTCACTTTTGGTTTCCTAATGATGTAAGACTAGGTCATGTGACCTAAAATTAACACTTTTCATTGGTTTAGAACTATTGTTCTTCCCAAATGATGAAAACCCCTCCTTCTTTTCTCACTCTGACTTTCATCTTGGTGAGAGAAAGACCCTTTCTTAACAGTGACCAATGGCTTCATTAGTAGCTTCAGCTGGTTCTTCCCCACCACCTCCACCACATCCAAGGAAGAGAGGACCACCTGCTGAAGTTATAATTCAGCAAGAAGAGGAAGAACAGGAAGAGGAGGAAGAGCAGGAAGAGAGACAGTTTTTGAATGAGGAGCCCAGGAGGTATCATCGCAAAGAAAATTATATTTGGCAATTTTTTAAATTTCCCCAGGGCCAAAAGAAAGTGAATGCACGCTACATAACTTGCCTTATATGTAAGGATAGACTGTCCAGAGGGACCGAGAAGAAGTACAGTTTCGGCAACTACACAATGCATCGGCACATGAGTAGGTGGCATCCTATCAACTACAGTGCTGCGCAGTTACGAGACGAGCAAGAAAATCCCCCTTCGATGGCCAGAAGATCAGTTGTGCAGGAAGTGACGGGACCAGAGGCGAGGGAGATGGTCCCCAATATACAAATGAGGTTCGGGGAAATTAAACAAGTGTGCGTGCGTTGCAATCAGATAATTTGCTACAGAGAAAGTAGCATCACTCTAATCAACAGAGCTATTGACAATCATGATTGCCCGAAACGTCCCAGACAATAAATTCTTTTTTTGTTGTTGCTCCTGTTGAGCCCTTCACAATGAATCTTTTTGTTTCCCTCCAGCCAAAAAAAAACAAAAAAAATATAAAAACGTTCAGAAAAAACTAAAAAAAAAGTTCAGAAAAATAATTTAAAAAAAAACAAAAAACAAAAACAATAAAAAAAAAGTTCTTTTCAGAACTACCTCCCCGTTATAAAAAAATTGATAAAATATTTGAAACTCTGCCAACCTCTATTTCTCTTAGTTCGCTTCCGGGTTCGCTCTCCGGTACGCGAACCGGGAGCGAACCAAAAAAATTTGTTTTAAAAAAAGAACAGTAAGTATAAGGGAAGGAAACAGCCAGTTATGTTAAAAGAAAGACAGCTATAGGGAGTAAACTAGAGATACTGTTACCCGCAATCCACTGCTGATGATTTCATAAATTACATCATTCATGACATCATCAACAGTGGATTGCAGGTAACAGTATCCCTAGTTTACTCCCTATAGCTGTCTTTCTTTTAACATAACTGACTGTTTCTTTCCCTTATACTTACTGTTCTTTTTTTAAAACAAATTTTTTGATCAGTCAGAAACAGTAACAATAATAGAGACAGAGTGAGTGAACAAGAGTGAAGAAGTATGAGTAGAGAGGGACTGAGAAAAATAGTGGAAGGAGTAGAGTAATTAAGTAATAGACAAAGGAATGAGGGAAGTAGCAAAGGCAGGAAAGTAAGGGTTAAAGAAATGAAGCAGTGGAACTAATAGAAGTTAAATGTGATAGAAATGTAACAAAAAGAGTACAAAACATTTACCTTATAATTGTCATTAAGTAATTCATTTGTTATTTTTATACTTTCAATCTGTGAAAGAGAGAAGAAACATTTGAAAAATATTAAAACATGTTTTTAAAAATTAGAAAAGACAAGGGAAAAGATTGAAGGACAAACAGTTTTTCAACAACTTTGACACTTACAGAAGCCTCTGCTTCTCCATGCCCCTACACAGTCCTAAAAATATACATTTTAAACTAACAGAATCTTGATGCAGATGAAGTGAGTCCTATCTTGCAACATGGTGCATCTTTTGCATCACTGCTGCATCGGTTTCATGTGGCACGTTTTTTTTACAGCACAACACATCTGCCTAGATGCATCAATTTGTAATTTTGTCGCCTTATAGCAAAACTTTTCCACCGCTACTGCGTCACAAAAGTGACGCACAGTGGCGCAAAAGAGACATAAACCTATCATAAATCTGTCCCTAACATGTTAAATGATTGATTCAGGTTGACGATAAGGTGTGGCCTCTCCAAAGGTTTATTTAAGGTGAGGCCTACTCAGGGTTGCATATCCAATTTATAATAATAAAAAAAACATAATAATAATAGATAATACATGTGAAGGCCTACCAATGAAGTAAATCATGTCCACTTTACTCTTGAACAAAGGCCAGACCTCTTCTGTGTCCGTGGACAGACCTAAACTTCATCTGCACAATGTCATTCGTAAACTTAGGAAGCACAGGTGATGTAATTGAAAAACGTGGAGTTTGTTTTGCTCATTTCACAATCACATCACCTGTGTTGCCTTTGCTTAGGTATCTCATAGTGCAGATGTAGTCCAGCATATGAAACAGTACCCAGAAGTGCAGCAGTGTATGCATTAACTTTGACACTTACAGAAGTCTCAGTTTCTCCATGTCTACCTCACATTTCTAAATGTATATCATAAGTACAAAAAGTAGAAAATTAATTATACATGTTAAATGGTTTATTTTTTCTGTTCTCAGAATGTATCAAATTTCACTAAAATCAGTGACTTGAAGGTATTCATCATGCAAGAGCGGGGAAAAAAAACACAATCAAAATGATTGTGTTTAAAAAACCCATACAACATAAGAAATCTGTATTCAAAACTCCTTAAAATTAACTTACTTTCCATAACGTCGAAGGATGTCCTATGAACAGCTTACACTCTGTTGTGCTATTAATATTTTCAGCCCGCCACTTTCTGAAAGAAAACCTCCATCGTTTTGAAAAATATATTACATACGATAAAAGACTTTTCACATTCTACCACATGTTTCCACATGGCCAAATCATGTTAGAGCGATTTACAACTCTTGGAATTCTTGTAAGCAAATCCCGTCATTTTCTATTTTTGCAACTTTCAGAAAGAAAACATTTAAGATTACTTTCACAATACTGGACTACTAATATCTTACCCTTCTTGCTCACTCATGTTCTACTTTTCCTATGACACTGATACTGCTTACTATGAAGCAGACTTACTTGCATCAGGTTTATATAGTTGGATTTTTAAAATGACATTATAATTAAAAGTTTTGACCAATAATCTAGACAGCATTGCAGACTTACATTCCCTCTACTCCATGAACCTCTTGCAATTCCTTAGAGCACATCCCGAGATTCTTTCCTTAAAATTTTGGTTTTAAAAACACCAGGTAAGAATTTTTAAGGTCATACGGCAATTTTTTTTTTAAAGTTATAACAGAATCGTTGCAGAATTACCAGCCGTTTCTGGACTTTAAATAAACTGTGTAATTTCCTGATGTTGTTGAAGGACCGTCATGATAGATAATTGCTGCAGTTACAAAAGTCCTTCCTGATATTGACAACTGCGAAGCAACAAATTTTTTTATTAAAGTTGTCAATTTTGTTCCATCAGGCCTACATCGTTGGAACATTAAAATGACATACTGGCCATATCTTCGTATAAATAATGTTGACATCATTTCAGATTTACATTGGCTACACTCCATGTTGTGATCAGCTGCTTTTACTAGCTTATTAAAGGACACTGATTTACTGTCTGGCAGAGTTAAATATATAAATCTTTCTGAGTCTACACTAGTAGTACTTGATACCCTACTTTTCTCGCAGTCATGCTGCCATTGATAAGAAAGCCCAAACAGGTGATCTACATCTACACCCTCATCTTGCAATACATCAAGCATATACATTAAAAACTCCTGACAATCCTGCTGAATATTTTCAGAGAAGTCTGTTTGACCTGAACATTCGTCTAACAGATAACGAACTTCAGACACACTTTCTACTTTTGTTCTATCAGTGCTACATTTCTCTAACACAGAATTCAACAAACAGCATAAACTTTGTTCAGAATTGATCACAATCTGTTCTTTTAAAGTATCTAGTGAAAAGACAACATTAACAACTACATTAGCATAGCAGTTGACACCAGAACTGTTTTCAAATTGAAAACCGACAACATCTTCAACAGAATCCATTTTCTTTCTGCTTACAATTTTCGGTTCATCGACTTTTGTGCTTTTTTCTACAACCTCCCTACTATTACTGATATTTCTTCGTTTCCGGCCAACCACACGTTTCTCAAACAAAGGATATTGAGGCAAATGTGGCGCATACTCTCTTCTTAACCTATTGTATTCCTTCACACAATCTAGATCCGCACAAATGTTTGTGACATCACAGTCAATCAAGTACAATCCCGATAAAGTTCTAACTCGTGACAATGCCACATATGCCATACCCTCCTTGAACACAGAACTGCCAATATTCACCAATGCACTATCTACACTTAAACCTTGCGATTTATGGATTGTCACAGCATATGCCAAGCAAACAGGAAACTGCTTACGGCGAACATATAAGTCCTTAACAAGCAAAAACCTAGCAGAACAACGACCAATTAGCTGTACTTCCTCAATGCCATCAAATGTAATTTTTAAAAATTCAATTCCATCTCTACTTCTGTATTTCTCAAAATCAACAACATTACCCATTGATCCATTTACCAGACCTCTTTCAACATGTAAATTCCTTCTCAAAATGATTCGGCAATTTAAACACACATTCAAAGTCTTTTCAAAACCCGCTGTTTTAGATATTGTCTTCTCTAATGAATCCAATTTTGATTTCAAATTCTCAGACAAAATAATTGTTGATCCCATATGCTCTATTCTGTCAATAGCTTCCAGTTTCACAATCTCTTGCTTTTCTAAATGCAACATTTTGTTGTTGAAGATGGCACATTCTGCAAGAGTTGGCATCAAACATATTCCGGATTTCTTCTCAGTAATTTTCTGAAAAATATTCTCAGGCACAACGTCTTGTTCTGGATATAAATTTGACAGTAATCGTGCATGTAAAGCTTCTTTCCCATGCTCGGTCACTTTTCCAATTCTAATATCTTGTAGAATATTCTTGTAATCTTCATCCTTTGCCTGACGCATATTTTCATGCAGTTCAGCATAATTGAAGTTTAACCATATATTGACGTTGCCAATGCTCCCTAGGCACTTCCTGGTATCTTCATGCGTGAGTATTTTGAACACAGGTTGTCCTTTTACTGGTGTAAGCTGTAGAAGATCTCCGAAAACAATGATGTGTTTGCCACCAAATAACACATCATACTCAGTTTTAAGAACTTCTTGCATTCTCAAATGCACAAAGGCAAGCATGACATTGGAAACCATGCTTACTTCGTCAATGATAAGAAGTTTCATTTTCCTCAAGACTCTTGAAACTTCACAACAAGCATCTCCAGATAACTTGTGGTATTGTAATTTGTTGTCATGCTCCACTGGCAGCATCAGTAGACGATGCAAAGTAATACCTTTAATGTTATGTGCTGCCAGTCCAGTAGGAGCGGTAACAACACAAGACAGCGATGACTCAGTCCTTTCCTGCAAATAACAAGAAATTGCTTTAATAAGGAAACTTTTTCCAGTTCCCGCTTCTCCACTCACGTACAGTCGGACAGGCTTCAACGACGTACATGAGCACTCTTTCTTCTCATGACTTAATCCATGACCAATTTGCTTGGTAACTTCGTCATATATTTTCCTCTGCTCAACGTTGAGATGTTTTTCCAAGTCTTCTAAGTTAACCGCATCCTCCTGAGCATGTGCCATGGCTCTTTCCACTTCATTCATAGCAGTGGCAGCTTCATTTTCGATAATAGGTCCTCCTAGTGGATCCTGACTCAATGAAACAGAACTCTGACTGTCCTGAGAACTGTCTCTGGCAATCTCGGCTGCAATCGTTGCTTCCTGCTCAATTTCCAAAGTCAACATTTCTTGATATTTGGGAAAAGCAGGACATTCTATGGTCTCCTTGGCGGCAGTGAAAGAGTCTTCGTAACAGAGGAAATCTCCAAGCAGTTCCTCTTCAGCACGCCAAGGCTTGAAAAGTTGCAAAAGTGCTAAATAGAAAAACTCCTTTTTTTCTGGAGATTCGCCACTCAATTTTCGATGGTTTACCAAGTGGCATTTTCTTTGCTTCACCAGACATCCCTCACTTCCAATTACAGCATACACTCCTTTCTCAATATCTTCTTTGATGTTCCTCTTGAATATGTAATTTTGTAGAACCTCATACAAACAAACATTCTCAAGATGACTGCTTCGATTTGGATAATATGTATCCAACATGTTGGTCTTCAAAATGTCGGTACTGTTTGGCTCCTTTTCCGCCAAATACTCAATTTCCCGCACAGGTTTCAGAACTCGATTACGCATTGCAGCAAGACCAAGACTCGCCCAAACAATACTCCTGGATTTAGCATAAAGACTTGCTGAAGACAACCGGTCAGAACATTCGTAAGCTCCAATTTCTCGATGCGACAACATCTTCAGACTGAAACTGTACAACTTCTTACTGAGGCTCTTTTCATTGGAAATGTCCTCCCACATATCCTTCAATTCTGCCTTTTCTTTTTTGGTGATGTAAGATGTCACATACCGAGCCACAGCCATACAGTTGTCAGCCACAAACTGTATATCCATGTTAGCATTCCACATGGACAAAATCACTGGGTTGTAGTTGTTGATGTACTTGGACTCTTCGTTCCTTTTCAAATTGTATGTATTTTTGGGTGATTTCCTCGTCACATTATGTCGCAGAGAAGACATCAAACTGTTCACTCTTCCTTTAGAAATCACCGGTCGTGGAAAGTTGAAACGACATTTGGTGTAGAACTTGTCCTTGTTTCTGAATTTACGACGACAGTACTTTCCACAACGATGGCTTTGGAAACGTAGAACTTGTTCTCTTAGGCTTTTCTTCTCCGTTGCGTTTGGAACAGCACACGTAGAATACTGTTCTATGAGACTCATCACTAAGTCATCCGGATCTGTTCCAAATTTAGGTGCATCCTTGATCCACAGCAGCATATGTATATGAGGAGCACCTCTTGCTTGGTACTCCTTTCTCCAGAAGAAATCCAACACCTCTCCAAGAGGTGGATTCTTCTTATTCATGATGAAAGACATCATAGCTTCAAATCTATGATTGAAGTACCTGCATACATTCACTGGATCCAAAGAACACAGTTCTCCGGGTGTCTTGAATTCAATGTTTTCAATGTTTCCATTTGCCTCTCGTAGAACTTCAAGTAAGTCTTCCCAGCCATACTCGGCACAGCTCAGAGTGAGGAACCATGTCGGAGTTCCTAAGTTCCTCAGCATACATTTTAAATCACCATGACGACGGTACCAGAACTCATTAGTACCACGCTGACACGCCATGAGATTAATTAGGTGAGAATCCAAAATACTGTCTTGGACATTGACTTTATGCATAAAGTCACTTGCCGAGATGTTTCGCATCTGTATACCACTTTTCAAGATGTGGTTCACTGCATATGACAGTCGAGGCAGATCGCTTTCAAACAGGAGAGGAAACAAATAGGGAATGCATTGACGAAACCTAGGATCTTCTGCATACAATCGTAAAGTCCGGTATTCAGAAGCAGGAATTTGATGAGGTCGCTCATCATATCTTCCTCCTTGACCTGTTGGAAATAGCTGTGGGAAACACCGAGCTTCCAAACTTTCCTCCCAAACACTAATGGGACTCCCTTTGGCTTGTTTCATTTGAAACAACTCAATAGCATTCCCCATGACTTCCTTGGAATGCAAAGGATGAACAATATAATGTTCATATATTTCTTCACTTTTAGAGGCTTCTACTTTCTCAATTTGGCCAGCACCCAAATCGCTATCCTCTTCATCACTTACTTCCTCTTCTGCAACATATACATTCTTATAGTACTTATTATTTTTTTTCAAATACAATGTTGCCTTTTTGACTTTCCTAACATCCACTAAATCTTGCCATATTTTCTTATTCTTTGTCGGAACCCCATTAACTAAGATAACCAGAGGTTCCTCTTCCACTTTTTCTACTCCAATTGTGTTAATGTTTTTGTTCAAATCTAGAGGCAAATAAACAACTCTTCCCTTTAATCCTCTCTGTAAATCTGATGGAGGCAACTTCCCTGTCTTTGGCTCCATTCTTACAATAGCCTGAAAGGGATGGATACTTTGAATCAAAATAGATTCATAAGTATTTAAATCCTTCAATTCAGAAGGAATCTCAACCAATTCCAGATTATTATGAACCGCCCTAGCAGGCATCTGGTTTTGGTTTAATTTGTTACAACAATAAGTACACACACGTTGATCCGATCCCAAATCAAAACAATTTTCTACCATCAAGTATGTTGCGAAATCATTCCATTCACTATTATTTTCCCTTTCACTTTTTGCATATAAATCCACTAACTTAATCTGATTCTTATAATAAGTGCGTCGACAACACACACAAGTGAAATTAGGCCTCTCACTTGATTTCACCTGAAACGTGGCAATTTCCTTCTGAAAATTATCTGTACTGGAAACCTGTACATTATCTTCAACATTACCCTCTACTTCTGGGTCAATTTGAACATTCTCATCTTTACTTCCAAAGTAACAAAACTCAATTTCTTCACAAATATTCTTGACATCTATTTCAGAACCATGCAAAAGAGCAGCACATAATTGTTTAAGCATAATTGCTGGACTCTTTGCATAATACAACATTCTGACTAATTTCCTCACTTTATTATGAAGCACTGCTAGCATCCTGAAATGATGAAAAACACTCTGGCATACTCTCCTGGAAAGACAAGCCAGTGAATGACCACGCAAACCTGTCACTTGTCTCACTCTGCAAGGATCTAATTCTTGCAACAACTTCATTTTCTGCTTCAAACTTTTCTTATTAAATGGCCGTACAAAATCACAAAGCAAATTGATGGAATCCTGTCGCACACTGCAAATAGAACTACACTTCCAAATGTACACAGGACCTTTAGGACGTCTTTCTAAAACCTCATTACCTAACACCTCTTCTATCTCTGTTGTCACAAGTTTTTCTTTTTCAACTGGACAACCATCCTTCACTTCATAAGCTCGACCACTGGTGTCAACTGCAAGCACCAAATCATTATCCTGAAAATAGCTCTCCTCATTAAAAAATGCCTCACAACTTGAACTATGCATCCATTCTCCGGAAAAAACTTCACAAAAATTACTTCGATTAACTACTCTCTTCCATCTACTATTTGATTTGAAATCAGAAATTACCTTGTTTAGTTTCCTAATTCTATTGATTACCAAAATAAATAACTTTCGCTTAATTTCGAAAGCATGATCAATAATTTTCTCTACATTTTTCTTTTTCTTATAAAATGCCACTTTCTGTTGGCCTTTCTTAATATTTTTTAATAAATTAACTATTATCCTGTTGCGGAACATTCGTTTTCGAATGTCCCTAAACTGTTGTTTCCTTCTACTATCATGCACAGAGTTATCTCTTGCTCTAGCAGTAACATTTTTGATTGGTCTTTCCTTTCCGTTTAAATTGCTTCTCTTTTTCTAGACTGAAACATTTTCTGTAGAAATACTTTTTTTACTACAAATATTTCTTATGAATGATTTCGTGGTCTTACCCGGAGCTTTCTTGGTGATTTGACAAGTTTTTTTGGGAGAGGACTGCTGCAGTAATAGATGAACCTGCTGTCTTTGACGTTTTCTAGCCTTTCTAATTCGATTCTTAGTTGGCATTTTCAAATTTTGAAATGATCTGCAGTTGAATCTGTGGTAAAATATAATAAAAAATGTTATTAACCACTATTACCAAACAGTAAATGAATAACAGTCATCAAAAACTTAACACCCTACTTATTATTTAACATAGCAAATCTTTTGCACCACCACTGCGTCACAAAAGTGACGCACAGTGGTACAAAACAGGCATACACCTATCATAAATCTCTCCCTAACATTTTAAATGATTGATTCAGGATGACGATAAGGTGTGGCCTATCCAGAGGTTTGTTTGAGGTGAGGCCTACTCACGGTTGCAGATGAGTTTTTCGCTTGTTGAAGAATACAAAGGAGATAATACATGTGAAGGCCTACCAATGAAGTAAGTCATGTCCACTTCACTCTTGAACAAAGGGCAGACCTCTTTTGAATCTGTGGTCAGACCTAAACTTCATCTGCACAATGTTATTCATAAACTTAGGAAACACTAGTAATGTAATTGAAAAATGTGGAGTTTTTTTCCTTATTTCAGAATTACATCACCTGTGTTTCCTCATTGACTTAAAATGTCCTTAAGACACATGAAAGCGTTTTTTGATTGCCCTTGCACCATTTTTGGGTCATTTTTAACATGGCTATGTAACTCCCATAATCAAAATCTAAATTTGCCAAGCACAGGTGGGAGCATATTTACAAGAAACTTGCCCCATGGAGAAAGCTCTTCAATTAAAATGGGAAAAAATAACATCATAGACACTCAAATGCCTTATAAATATGCTCCAAACAACCTATGAAGCTCTAGCAGTACATATCCAGAAATGTAATTGATTTCAAAAAACGTTTTTAAACACAACATATAAATCAATTGTATACCTACATTCAAGAGGAAATGACTTAAAATGTCCTTAAGACACATGAAAGCGTTTTCTGATTGCCCTTGCACCATTTTTGGGTCATTTTTAACATGGCTATGTAACTCCCATAATCAAAAACTAAATTTGCCAAGCACAGGTGGGAGCATATTTACAAGAAACTTGCCCCATGGAGAAAGCTCTTCAATTAAAATGGGAAAATAACATCATAGACACTCAAATGCCTTATAAATATGGCCCAAACAACCTATGAAGCTCTAGCAGTACATATCCAGAAATGTAATTGTTTTCAAAAATCGTTTTTAAACACAACATATAAATCAATTGTATACCAACATTCAAGAGGAAATGACTAAAAATGTCCTTAAGACACATGAAAGCGTTTTTTTGATTGCCCTTGCACCATTTTTGGGTCATTTTTAACATGGCTATGTAACTCCCATAATCAAAATCTAAATTTGCCTAGCACAGGTGGGAGCATATTTACAAGAAACTTGCCCCATGGAGAAAGCTCTTCAATTAAAATGGGAAAAATAACATCATAGACACTCAAATGCCTTATAAATATGGCCCAAATAACCTATGAAGCTCTAGCAGTACATATCCAGAAATGTAATTGTTTTCAAAAAATCGTTTTTAAACACAACATATAAATCAATTGTATACCTACATTCAAGAGGAAATGACTAAAAATGTCCTTAAGACACATGAAAGCGTTTTTTTGATTGCCCTTGCACCATTTTTGGGTCATTTTTAACATGGCTATGTAACTTCCATAATCAAAATCTAAATTTGCCAAGCACAGGTGGGAGCATATTTACAAGAAACTTGCCCCATGGAGAAAGCTCTTCAATTAAAATGGGAAAAATAACATCATAGACACTCAAATGCCTTATAAATATGGCCCAAACAACCTATGAAGCTCTAGCAGTACATATCCAGAAATGTAATTGTTTTCAAACATCGTTTTTAAACACAACATATAAATCAATTGTAAACCTACATTCAAGAGGAAATGACTAAAAATGTCCTTAAGACACAAAAGCGTTTTTTTGATTGCCCTTGCACCATTTTTTGGGTCATTTTTAACATGGCTATGTAACTCCCATAATCAAAATCTAAATTTGCCAAGCACAGGTGGGAGCATATTTACAAGAAACTTGCCCCATGGAGAAAGCTCTTCAATTAAAATGGGAAAAATAACATCATAGACACTCAAATGCCTTATAAATATGGCCCAAACAACCTATGAAGCTATAGCAGTACATATCCAGAAATGTAATTGTTTTCAAAAATCGTTTTTAAACACAACATATCTGTTTCAGCTTACATGAGAGACCATGGAATGGGCTCCACGTACAACAATAACTTGCGTTACTGCATGCAAGATTTCTACACAGAATATGCAATTACATTTTCTCAAAGAAACAAAATCTATTTGTATATAACTTGAGACAAAGCAACATTTTAAAAACACAGCTTTCTTCATCATTTTCTCCTTAAATCATACTATTCTCTAACTAAATTAAATAAATCTTTTCTCACCTTAGCAAATACTTTTTGAGTTTCAAAACAGTCTCAGAAATACACCAAATTGTCTTCAGCAGAACAAAGAGGATGCACTCCAGAGGCTGCAGCTATAGAAAGCACAGAAATGCTGATATTCATTACACATATCTCTCATATTAGCCAATCATAACTCTTCCCTCACTTTTTTCAAATCAAAACCCTTCCCCCCTCTGCCCTCTCTGCCTTTTTTGCTTAGCAACCACCTCCTGAAAGACCTCTGATGTTTGCAAGTTCACACAACAATGTTTCAATTGAACTCTGAACTCTCAGTGCACCTGCGTATCCAGTGCAATCTTTCATTAAATGTTTTTTCCTTGACCATTCAAATTACATCTTTCAAAGAACACATCCATGCACCCTAACTTTCTGTTTTCAGAAATGGAAATCCACCAATCACTGCTAATGAATCATTAGCACTGAAACTCCAGTTTTTTTTCTTTACAAACTCCTAATGTTTCAACTGCCCTTTCATTACCACACTTCATCTGACTGCAGCACAACCTTCTCTCGCCATGTTTTATGTCTGGATTGTTGGACATAGTTACATCTACTGGGCTCAAAGGTATGCTGAGAACAGAAATTTACCTAACCTCAATTTACAAGATGTGGAAATTAAGTGGTTGGGCCAAAGAGGATTAAAATGTCACCAATTGATACCATTGGTGAAAACCTTTATGCATTTGCCAAAACCTGACCTGTTAATTGTGCACTGTGGAGGTAATGATTTGGGCACTTTGACTGGGGTAGGTCTGGAAATGCTTTTAAAGGACACCTTTGAGCAATTAATGGCACTTTTTCCTCAAACTGCCTTGGTATATTCAAATATATGCCAAAGACAGAAATGGAGGTGGTCCAACCAATTTTGTCCACAAATTGAGAAGTCGAGGAAGCATGTAAACAAATCTGTTTCAGCTTACATGAGAGATCATGGAATGGGCTCCATGTACAACAATAATTTGCGTTACTGCATGCAAGATATCTACAGAGGAGATGGAGTTCACTTCTCAGATGAGGGCAACAGAATTTTCATTTTGAATTTAAGACTGTGCATTGGTACCTACTTATAAGTACCTAAATGTACCATAAACCCAAAAGCTCTTCTCAGAGCTACCCTACATCTGATCACTCACAATTATTATTTTACTCTAACTTTTTTCTCTAATTTTCAACAAACTACGCTCCCCGGAGCTCTACCCGGTACGTGAACCGGAGGCTAAACGAGCAAAATTTCTAAAAAAAATGTTTTTTTCCCGCACATATGGGCCTCCTCAACCACCCTCAGAAAACCTAGGGGGTCAAGATACGTCTACCGTGCCCCCTTCTACCCATTCTGAACATTATTTGCCCTCCATCTTGTATCTTAATTCGACCGAAACACAAAATGGTGGACTCCCGTAACGCTGCTGGTTCGCGAACCGGGACGCTTCCCGGAAAGCGGTCCAATAAAAAAGGTGGGAAAGTAATTTACAGAAAAACGACTGGAGACAGTCTCACCAAATATAGATTAGCTCATACTACATAACAATCCCTTTCATTTTCACAAATTTGATTGAAATTCCATTTAGCCATTTAGCCTGTAGACCTCTCTAAATACCGTGAGGTAAATTACTTCACAAAACACATCTGAAGTGTTGGAATTCACAACCAATGAAAATGTTACTTTCATTTTCTACTTTTATTACCTGACATTTGATTGGTTATATACCTGAATATATATAAAGGAAGAGAAGGAAACACAGCCATTTTGACTACTACTTCTTGTTGTACATTTCAATTGAATTTTCACTAAACACTTCAACTTCTTTGTAAAGGTAAGTTGTTATTTTTAAAACTGAAGTATATTGTGCACTATAAATTAATATGGTAAACTTTTTCTGATAGTTATATACTATCCCTCTGTAGTAGTTATAGATTTAGATAGACTTCTCTGTTATAGTTATGGATGGAGTTAGGCTTCTCTTGTATAATTATGAATTTACTTACGTTAAATCACATACACTTTTTTATATTCCTACTTCCACTCTGATACTATACACTGCCCAAAGATAAATTCACTGATAAAAACTGCCTATCTAAAATTAATCCCAACAGTGCCCTATCTCTACTAATATATATTTTTTTTATCCAAATTTCAGGCAAAATGGAAGGCGAACACAAAGTTGAATTTCAAATTGTCCTGCAAGAGAGCAGCCAAGAAATAATTGATCCAAATTATATTGAATTTATGGATGAAACTTGGGACCAAGAACTACTGCAATGTGTGCAAGCAGTAGATGACCTCCTTCAAAATGAGGACATTTTACACCCTCAGAGACTACAAACTATGTTCAATGAAAATAATGACATTTCAAACAGTGAAATGTTAGCAAGTTTATTAAATTATGAAACACAATCACAATAATAAATAATTGCTTAAAAAATAAAGAAATTAAAAAATAATCAACAAAACCAACAATCAATTAACATACAGTATTTGAAAAGTCTATCATTCTTTTTTCCTTATAGTACTCTCCCCAGAACGCTTCCCGGTTCGCGAACCGGGAGCTTACCACGCAAAAAAAAAACTTTTTAAAACCTCCACATAAAACCTAGGGGGTCAAGGAGGATCTACTATGCCCCCTTATGGTAATTTCCCCCTTTGTTTTGGCCTCCTCTTGTCTCTCGATCCTACCGAGAGACAAGATGGCGGCCGCTCCGGACTGTTTAGAATGTTGACAGACACCGAACAGCCAATCAGCTTCGCTTCGCGAAGTTCCGTTTCGCGTCAAGTACGCGAACCAGAGCGCTAACCGGAGCGCTGTCACAGATATATATCTTTTTTTGAACGTTAATTTCTCAAAATCCACTGGAGCACATATATTGAGACCTAGCAAAGGCACATCGGGCTAACAGTCCCTACAATTTTGCAAAGTTTCGTGCAAATCCATTCAGCCGTTCGAGCTAAAAGTGAGGCCAACCGCCCTATGGAAATTAACATGGGAAAAATGCGTTTTGGGACCCCCTTTTTTTCTCGGCCCCCCCTTGACGAACCCCCCCCAACTTTTCAGGGGCTGCTCAGAAACTAAATGTGCCATTTTCCTGAAAATTTCAGCCAATTCCGTCCACAAACGCCAAAGTTATTAGACATAGAATTTTCAAAAATCCCATAGGGAAAAAATCCTAACTATATATACCTACTGGCGACCGCCAGTAGGTAATATATATATATATATATATATATATATATATATATATATATATATATATATATATATACATATATATATATTTTGCACACAAACCTCCATGACAGGAAGATTAACGGGACAAACTCACGTATTTCAGATGTTTTACTATTTTTATTTTATTTTTAAGCCTTCAGATAGCATTAATGCAGAAAAAGACAGACACTGATCAACGCGTTTCGGGAGCACCTCTCCCTTGCTCACGATCGTACCGTGAGCGGTCGCCAGTAGGTAGTTATAGTTAGGATTGTTTTCCATAGGGAATCCGCAACATTCTATTGGGAATAACTTTGGCGCCGGTTGAGGAATCTGCCTGTAATTTTCGTTAAATTTGCCTCGCTGCGCTCCGCTCCTTCCCTGAAAGTTTGGGGGGGATTTGTCAAGCGGGGGCCGAGATAAAAGGGTGGTCCCAAAACGTGTTTTCCCCATGTTAATTTCCATAGGGCGGTTGGACTCACTTTCAGCCCGAACGGCTGAATGGATTTCCACCAAACTTGGCAAAATTGTAGGGACTGGTAGCCCGATGTGCCTTTGCTATGTCTCAAGATATGTGCTCCAGTGAATTTTGAGTAATTTAGGTTAAAAAAAATATATATATCTATAAGCGCGCCCCGGTACGCACACCGGGGCGCGTACCAGGGCGCAACGCAAGTTCACGAGCGGAAAGCTGATTGGCTCTCGGGTGTCTGTCAACATTCCAAACAGTCCGGAGAGGCCGCCATCTTGTGTCTCGGTAGGATCGAGACACACGAGGTGGCAAAAACAAAATAGGAAATGACCAAAAGGGGGCAGGGTAGACCCCCCTGACCCGCTAGGTTTGATGTGGGGGCCATAAAAGGGCCCGCGGGGCAAAACATTTTTTTTTTCGATTTGCGCGGGGGGAGCGCCCGGTACGCGCACCGGGGAGTGTACCATGGGGAAAAAAGAATGACAGATTTTTTTTAACATGTAGCCTTTTTTTATAAATTGGAGGTACTTCTAAAAAGAACTGTTTTTTTAATTCTTTTTGTTGTTTAATATTTTTTTATTGTTTTTTGGAACATTTTTTACTTTTTTTGGCTTTTATGAACAATTTTATATATTTTTTGTTATTTTTATGGGGACAAACAAAAAACAGGGAATTGTAAACGGCTCAACTGGAGCAAAAAAAATCAGGAAAAAATTAAGGTTTTTTTGGGCCCTTGTGGTTGTCACCAGCACGGTTGATAAGTTTAATGCTTTGCTCACCATAGCAAATTGTCCTTCCACAAAATTTGCTTACTATTTTGAAATCTCCAAACTGGGTTTGGATGTTTGGGACCATCTCCCTTGTCTCTGGACCCGATGGAGTGGGTTGCTTACTTTGGGAGGTGCTGGGAGAAGATTGGGGTGGGTTTCTGGTCAGTTCTCTGACCTCTGCCGCAGCATAGTTGTTTGGGTGCCGGCGTTGCATGTGGCGAATCATGGTGTTGTTGCCAAAAGAATACTTTTTGGTAGGGTTCCCCCTGGAAAGCACAGTGCCACAGATCATACAAGTAACCTTTGGCGCATTAATTTTTTTGAGGCCCCTTGGGATTTTAAAAAACTCCCAGACAATGTGCTCCTTTGCCTTATAGGTGGTAGTATCTTCAGGCAGGTACCGCCTCTCCTCCTCCTCCTCCTCCTCCTCCTCCTCCTCTCTTCTTCTCCACCACTGTGGTGTTGTGGTGGTCCTTGTGGTGGTGGTGGTAGTGGTTGAGATGCTCCTGCTGCTGCTGCTACTGTAGCCATTTCTCGGTACAAATAGGTCTGCAAACAGGTCTTCCTCACTCAAAGTACAAAGTGAGAATGAGGAAAAAAGGTGGGGGCTTTCATCATTTGGAAAACAAAACTGTCCTGAACCAATGAAAAGTGTTATTTTCAGGCCACATGACCCGGGCTTTCATCATTTGGAAACCAAAACTGTCTTGAACCAATGAAAAGTGTTATTTTCAGGCCACATGACCCGGGCTTTCATCATTTGGAAACCAAAACTGTCTTGAACCAATGAAAAGTGTTATTTTCAGGTCACATGACCGAACGCGCTTATGCTACGCGCCCCGGGGCGCGCCCAGGGGCGCTTACGTAGCGAGATCGAATGCGCTTGAGTGCTTCCGGGTGCGCTTACGCTGTGCGTATCACACGGACGCGGCTACGCGATACGTCATGATGATGTTTTCGTTCGCGGAAAGACTGCGTTTACCGGTGAGCTCACCGGTACGCGCACCGGGAGCGCTCCAGGGCAGAAAAAAAAATTAAAAAAACATGAACAATATACATAAAAAAAATAGTATTACATAAATATACAATATAGGATTAATTATAAAAAATAATATATTTCATAGCTATAGAAATTTGCTATTAAAAAACCTTTGAAATTCACTGAAAGAAACATAGGTTTGAGGCCCTATATATAGTTAGGAATTAGCATTTAAAAAACCTATGAAATTCACTGAAAAAACCATAGGTTTCACACCAGTTATAGTTAGGAATTAGCATTTAAAAAACCTATTAAATTCACTGAAAAAACCATAGGTTTCACACCAGTTATAGTTAGCTGGAAATTTTACTGACATAAAACCATTGAAAATTCCCACGTTATAGTTAGTTGGACTCACTATAACTTGCGCGCCTGCATTGCACTGCTGATGACGTCACATATTACATCACTCATGACATGGTCAGTGACATCACTCATGACATCACTGATGACACTATCCTTGTGACAGAGTGACAGACCTCCTTTCAGTGTAATGTAACCCTTGAAACACATATTCAAAAATAGAAATTAACATTTTCAAAAAAATGGAGATACCCATACCAGTTACAACAACCAATTCAGTAATTCCACCATCTATATACACATTCACTCATTCACCAACAGTTCTATATAGTCACTCATACATATACTCACACATCATATGTAGTGATACACCTATACATCCTATTACACACCGACAGTCATCCAAAAGTTACTCACACATACTCACACATGCCAAATAAACTATTGAACATCCATTTATTTGCATAAACAACTATACACACACTACCACCTTACTTCTAAGGAAACTTACACATACTTACTCTCTTAAACATTCACTTATAGAAACACATACTTATTTAAACAGGAACTCTTACAATCTCTCACTCTCACATATACTCACTTATAAACATCAATACTCACATATACTAGATTAAAACATATGTCGTTACTGATAAAGACACTAGTGAGACAGTCATTCACTCACTAACACACACATATACACACTCATCCACCCAAACAGTCCTGCACATATGCCGTCTTCAAAACACATACAAACAGTGAGTCAGTCATTGATGCATCTATGTGCTAAGTAATACCCCCATCAAACCATACAGACACTCATACTGATACTAAAAAAAACATCTAATAACCCATATACACACACATGAAGCTACTCACCGACCCATGCAGCCACTTATACACAAAGTGAAACACTGATACATATATTTAAATATTTAAAAATTACTCGCTAATATATGTATTCACTAAGATACACTTAATAAGCCAGTTAACCAATCAATTTGTTTTTTAAAAAACATCCATTTACACACTTATTTAACCATGTATTCTTCCATCGACCTTTACAAATACATATGTAAAACATATTTATTTTTCAGAAAGACACACATTCACTGGATGGTGTCATCAGTGATGTCATGAGTGATGTCACTGACCATGTCATGAGTGATGTAATATGTGACGTCATCAGCAGTGTATTGCAAGCGCGCAAGTTATAGTGAGTCCAACTAACTATAACGTGGGAATTTCAATGTTTTTATGTCAGTAAAATTTCCAGCTAGCTATAACTGGTGTGAAACCTATGGTTTTTTCAGTGAATATATATATATATGAAAGCTCCAAAGTTCCCCACCAGAACAAAGACGCACTCAGACATCCGCTAGCACCAGGCTTTTAAAGGGTAAGAACGGAACCGGCATGCCGATGCAAATGACAGCTTTCGTGTCGAGTTATGCATGCCTGACGCGTTTCTGTGCTGCCGCACTTCATCAGAGGCTTCGACAGTCTTTCGTGCTGTTCTGACCCATACACACACAAGGAAAAAATGTCACCCTTCGATGGGCTGCTCTGTTGAGCGTATTGACTTGTGGGTGTTGTAGTCTGGATCAGCGAACTCTACCCTAATGGGTGCACGTAAATATTGCTGTTGCCAAAAAATTCCGAGCCCACAGATGGGCCTCCGCATGTGAGTGCCGTTCAATATCCCAAGCAAATGTCCCACATAATGGGCCTGTGAACTACAGAGCCCGTGGCCCCCAACCTTAGTATGGTGATGCCGGTTCCGTTCTTACCCGGATGTCTGAGTGCTCTAGGAGACCAACAAACGTAAGGGCAGGCCATCCCGGGGACATGCAGAACCCCTGTCACGTGGAACTGTACGGTGCACGTATGCTGTATCTGTTGGGATCTCTGCCAATGGCAGTGCTGCAAGTCAGTTACCGTCTAAGCTTCCGTCTTACGTACATCACCCGCATCCAGCCCTGGTTCCACTGTCAAACATGCACATTTGAGTGGCCCATGGAGGTCTGCCTATCCAACACAACGGTAGTTGAACTGGATTATGACTTGTGTCTGTGGCCCCTGTTGGCTCACAAACAGGAGTGTAACCGGGATTCCAGTGCGAGGGATTCGTTGATATGTGGATTATCTGCTGGCAGTAGTGGATTGGAGATTGCACAAATCATCGTGTGTAGTGACTACATCGAGGCGCTACCTTATCGGGCTGTGAGGCGGATTGGTGAAACAGCTTGCACGCAGCACATATGTCCGAACCAGTTAATGGATTGGGTCTCCCTCATGTTTGTTGTACTCGAGAATGACGTACTTCTGGAAATGATTTCATATGAGGCTTCGCTCGCATTCATGGAGAAATGAGTACGTACCTGCAGTTACAACTGATTGCAACCCAGAGCACAGGTCCCAACAGTCCCAACATCTAGTTGCATCTCGGAGAAATGGTCACATATGCCATCACAACAGTGGACATGAGGGTGATGCAGATACCCTGGGCTGTGACTCTTGTTCTCTGACATGGGCAATGAGCAGACGGCAAACATCACATAACTCGTCCAGGAAGGCAAGGTGGGCTGAGCGCGTTGCCACCCGTAATGATCTGTGTTCATGTTTGTATCGACATATAGTGCACCTCAACATGTACTTATGCTTTCTGTTATTGTCTGATGCATTTGTCTGCCGTTTCTGCCATTTGCCTTGCCCGTACTGGCACGCACATTCTAATAAAACATGCTACTTCACCAGTGTCCAACTGTGAAGAGTGTTGATGAGAACGACAAATTGTGTGCCTCAATGAGCATTGCTTCTGTGAGCTAATTAAACTATGTTAACTAGGGCCTGTGCACTTCGTTTTTTGGCCAGCAGAGGGAATAACGTTTTATTCAAACAGTATTGTTAGATTTCAAGTTAGTGAGGCCTTTACCTGCAGTAGTCAAAAGTGTGGATTGAGCCTGTCTGTCTCCTAGGAGATTCTGAACAGGAAACGCAGCTTCCAACTCCCTGACCAGCAAAGCTTGTCTGAGGTGTCTGGGACCTTATATGGTCTGCTAGTGGTCGGTACATGTGTACACTGATGGTGGTTGTATCTGGTGTTTCTATTGGATTAGGGTTAATGTCCTCTTGGTTGGGTATTTGAGGGTTCTTATTGGTTTCTGGGTCTATGATTCAATCATTGTAGGGTTGGGACTAGGGCTAGGGTTAGGATTTCTATTGGAAGTAGGGACTAGGGCTTCCTAAGTTATTGGTTGTTGGGAGTAGGGAGTAGGGTGGGACTAGGGCTAGGGTTAGACCTTTAATAGGAAGTAGCGACTAGGGCTTCTGGTGTGATTGGCTGCTCGACTAGTTCTGGGACTTTGAGAAGGGTTAGGCTTTGTATTGGAAGTAGGGACTAGGGCTACCTGTGCCATTGGTTGTTTGGACTTGGGTTGGGACTACTGGTAGGGCTAGGACCTTTATTGGACATAGAGATCAAGGTTTTTGAACTGATTTGGTACTTGGACTAGGGCTAAGATTGGCTGTAAGGTCCTGGTCTCCTGTTGGTCTAGATTTTAGGGCTAGTGTTGTGATTGGACAGTGTTAGGGTTCCCATTGGCTGAAGGGGTCACTTAATTACTAGGGCTATAGAAGGCCTGGGCGTCGAGGCTAAGGGCAGAGAGGACAAGGGCAGTTACCTGTTTGAGCCTGTTAAGGGCGGAGATGACAAGGGCAGTTACCTGTTTGAGCCTGTTAAGGGCGTAGAAGACAAGGGCATTTACCTGTTTGAGCCTGTTCGAGACTGGTCGGGACTAGGGCCTGAAATGATGCCCATTTTCCCACCCTGCAATACCCAGCCCACACCATCCACAAACTGAGCAACACACTCACACCAGATGTACACCATGCACAACACTATGCACAGATTAATGTACCAGCATGCACCATACACCCAAGCAAACCACATCTACACACCCTACTATACCAACTACAACACATATCAACCATCACCTACACACAGAACACAACTCTATCCTATACCACTAACCGATACACTCATCACTAACACGCCAATCAACGCCATACATAACTACATCCCATTCAGACACACTATCCCTGCTGTAATTACACCTAACAGACCACCTTTTATCACTAACAAACATATAATCATCCTTCCATCAGTTGTCCAACAAACACCCTCCTCTCCCATCTACCATAAGACTAACGCACAACACACCCACTGCACACCACCACACTATGTAACTCTTGCAACAAACGAGTTTAAGATAAACACTCTCACCTTTACTTCATTCCATCCTACACACAACATACACTCTACTCATAAACACATCACCACCCCTCTACGTCACAACCTCATCTCATAAACAATACTATACAACCAAATCCATTGCATGAAACATATACATCAGCACCCCTTTTCACTACTCCTCAAAAGCAAAACATATCACACACACCAGCACAACAAGATCTTCAAATAGCAACACCTCATAATACTTAACATCACAAAATACAAACATATACCCACCTTTCAAACCACACAAAGGGACAAACACCAATTCCATGCTTTCATTCTTGCACCACACCTAACACAGATACAGCAATACAGCACCTCTCTTCTAACCGCCTCTCATCCATTGGACAATTTAGAACATTACTACATGACCCACATGCTGCACCACCTCCCCTGACTCATACACCTTCCGCCTTAAACACACAAAAAATATAAGCAACATGCCACACCTTACAACTTTGCTTCCCCATGTCTACTTCACAACAATTTTACACCACAAAAGGATAAATTCTGTTAAAAATCTATATGAGTGGCTACAGGAAGCTTTTGACACCCTGATACCACTCAAAACCACACAACAGAACAACAACAAAAAGTGCCTTGGAGAAACATAGAAATAAAAGACATAAAACAACAAATTAGAAAGCTGCAACGTACCTGGCTCAAAACAAATGCCAAACTAGACAAACTTCACCTACAGAAAATTGACAGATTATAAAAATCGGCTATCAAAAAAGCTAAGAAAAGGTACTATTCAGGCAGAATTCAAAACGCTAAGGGCCAGATGTATCAAGATACACTTTTGCGATTCTCAAATAGCGATTTTTAAGTAATCGCTATTTGAGAATTGCAAAATGGTATGTATGTAGAAATGTGCTATTTTTTTGCGATTTCTTAAAATTTCTTAATTGCGATTAGCAAATTGCTAATCGCAATTAAGGAATAATTTCCCATTCATTTCTTTGGGCCAGGAGACCCATAGGAATGAATGTGAAATTATTCTCAATTTGCGATTCGCAATTTGCTAATCGCAAATTGAGAATAATTTCAAGGGTGCAAGGGTGTCCAAAGGACACCCTGTTGCACCCCTGAAATAAGCATGGGTGCACATGTGGTGCATATACATGCCCTAAGGGCATGTATGTGCATCACATGACACTTTGAAAAATGGAAAAATTAGCATTTTTCAAGAAATGCGCAAATTACAACCAACTTGAAGTTGGTGGTAATTTGCGATTCCTTAGGGACAATTAGCAATTTTTTTTGCATCATACATTGCATTTAAGGAATCGCAAATTTTGCGATTCCTTACATGCAATCGCAAAATAAGGAATCGCAAATTTGCGATTCCTTATTTTGCACTGAAATGTGCTACATACATAGCATTTTGCTCAAATGAGTTCGCAAACGCCAAAATTCTGCGAATTTCGGCATTTGCGAACCCATTTGAGCTTCATACCTCTGGCCCTTAAATGTGCAAATAAAGAATTCTATAATGGATAAAGCAGACACGTTGGACTCTTACTTAAAACAGAAACAAAGCATCAGCACTAACCCTTGTACAAAACAACAATCTAATAATGTTCTAATCAAGTCTCTCTGTTCCTTCCAACACATCTCACACAATGAATTTATGGACCTGGTCAAAGAAAGCAGGCCTGCCGGCAGCCCTTCTGACCCCTGTCTGCCACATACTTTCAAGACAATTCTTTTAACAACCTCTGCTGCCACTCCAGTAAGAAGAATCATCAAGAATTCCTTAACTACTGGAATAATTCCAGAAGAACTCAAAAAGTCATACATACGCCCTTTACTGAAGAAAACAAACCTGGACCCGCTGAACCCTGATAACTACAGACCCATCACAAATGGACCTTTCCTGGGCAAACTGATAGAAAGAGCAGTGTTCACCCAGATGTCACAATTCATTGAAGAGAATGACATACTTTCAGACTTTCAAACAGGATTCCGTCAGGAAGAGGCACTGAATCTGCCCTCCTTGCCATCTGGGAAGACCTAAAGAATACAGTTGACCGCAACGGTGTTGCTGCGCTACTTCTCTTGGACCTCTCAGCTGCCTTTGACACGGTTGACCATGACACTCTGAAAGAAAGACTTTATGAAGCCGGCATAGAGGGAACTGCTCTAGACTGGATTGCGTCCTACCTTTGAAACAGAACTAATGTCATCCATACCCCACCTTTCTTGTCCATACCGTACTCCACAAAAGCAGGGGTCCCTCAAGGTTCTATCATCTCGCCCATGCTTTTCAACATCTACATGAATTCATTACCATTACTGATCAATAAATTTCACCTCACGTGCTACAACTATGCAGATGACACGCAAATACTCCTTCAACTGGAATGCCTCAAAGATATTGGAAAATCACCAATTTTCAGCTGGATCAGAACCGTAGATCAGTGGATGACTTGGAGCCATCTCAAATTGAATGCTTAAAAAACTGAAATACTCACGTGTGACGATTGGAAACATTACAACCCGCTTGCCTCATGGCCTGATGAACTGAGATCACTGCCTAAAGTGTCAAAGGAAGTAAGAAACCTCAGAATGACCATGGACTCCAAGATGTCGATGAATGCCCAAGTGGATAAACTAGTAAGATCAAGCTTTGCTACTATGAAAACACTGTGACGAATTTTCCCTCATTTGGGATTTCCACACAAGGTCCAAGCTACCATCTCCCTTGTTCTGTCCAAACTCGATTACGCCAATAGCCTCTACAACAGATCACCTTTAACGACCATGAAAAGACTACAACGGATTCAGAACTCGGCTGCCAGACTACTCTTGCATATCAAACCGCAAGACCACATCTCCTTTGCCTTGAAAGCCCTGCATTGGTTACCGTTGCCAGAAGATCCACGTTCAAGCTGCTTTGTATCATCCACAAAGCAATACATGGAATAGGACCACTCTTCATCAGGAATAAAATCACCAAACACATTCAACAAAGGAACCTCCGCTCTAAAGGAGCATCTCGCCTCAAAATCCCACCAAACAAGAAAAAAACCATGGGTGGCACATCCTTCTCTGTTCAAGCAGCCAAACTATGGAACTCTTTACCCCCCAACATAAGGTCCACTGACAACCACCTTATCTTCAGAAAACTACTCAAGATTTGACTCTTCCCCACATAAGCACCATACGCAAACAGAGATTTACAGCATATCCCTCTGTAGATAAGCATTTGTTTTCACTATAGATATGTACCTATCTTTGTGTATTACTTTGCATAAACATGTAAAATAATATTATGTTGTTAAGAGAAAAAATATTAATAAATAAATAAAAATCATCTTTGGTCTACATGTACATACTTCCATTGTGCATCTATGTAGCTTCCATGTACTTGGACCTGTTACTTTTCTCCTGAAAAAGCATATCCAATGCACTATCCTATTTCTCATCCTGTGCCTCTATCAATATCTTTAATCTACATATACTTACCTCCTTTAAGTATCTATATACTTTCAATGTACTTATGGATCTATATATTTATCACTTTCTTCTAACTTAGCATTTCCAATGCACTACCCCTCCTTGCTTCATCTGACACCTCTTTTTTATTATACCGATCTCCTAAAACAAACCTTTCTTAACTCTTCCCTCTGACTCCTCCACTCCAAAACTCATTTTTACTCATCCAAAAGCCTCCTCCTACTGCTAAGACCTAAAAAAAAATTAAAAAATTCTTCACTCTTTTTTTCCCTCCACTATCCGTTTCAATCCAAATTAACAGACTAACATGTTCACTTCTCAAATTCCATATTCAACTATACTAATATACTACCCAAATAACTGAATAACACATCCACTACTCAAATTACCTCATATTCATTCTATACTAATTTTCAACACTAATCCTTTATGGGTTCCTGAGTGGCGTGCTACTCGCCATAAAAGCGCTTCAACACCCATCAGGGGTAACACGTGCTATATGAATGCAAAACTTTCTTCCCCTTTTATCCCTCTGCTATTCTTCTCACTCCAATTAACTGAATAATATCCACCACTGAAATTCCTTCATATTTCACCATATTAATTCACCACTAATCCTTTATAGGTTTCCTGAATGGCGTGCGTCAACAAGCGCTATATAAATACAAACCTTTGTCCTCCTCTATCCTTCTGCTTTCATTTCAAATCCAAATAACTGACTAACCTATCCACCACTTAAAATGTACTTGAATATTTCACTATACTAATTCAACACTAATCCTCTATGGGTCCCGGAGTAGCGTGCTACTCGCCGAAAAAGCGCTTTGAAGCCTCGTCAGGGGTAGAAAGCGCTATATAAATGCAATTACAATACAATACAATGTACATTGGGGGTGAGTCCCTCTAGCCAGCCCCACCTCTGTGCGATAGAGATTGTCGTTGTGACAGCTGCTGATACAACTGTGCCCTTACATGTTCTCAGCAATGTGAGTATGGTGTCCAACTTCCTGCCATGTGGATCAATGTGATCCATCATAATAGGCAGTGTCTGCTCAGATGTGTGTGAGTAGGTAATCCGAACAGATGTTAAGTTGCAACATGTGATGGGGACACTGCTTCGGGCCTGCTACCGACTTTGACATTTCTACAAACAGCTCCATTTTATTTTTTGTTTGAATATCTTTTATTGCATTTCTTTTATGAAAATAGGTAGCACAGCAGTATTGCAGGATAAACATGGCATGTCATATCAGTTTTCCATACGTGATAGTGAAATAAACACAAAGTAGTAAGAACAACATGACAAGGTTGTTGAACATATCTGTGTGAGAATACATAACAACGACAGCAGTTTGTCAGAATAATCTATCCTTACACCCTCATCCCGCAAATTAAATGGCTAGTTTGGGGCACCTATGTTAAGTAACTGATGAGTCAAGAGGAATGGGGCGTGCTGGAAGTGTGTTGAAAGTACTGCCAGCGAGCCAGGTCTGGTGCGTTACAGTCAGCGAGTGACGTCC
This sequence comes from Lissotriton vulgaris, assembly GCF_964263255.1. Classification (NCBI taxonomy): domain Eukaryota; kingdom Metazoa; phylum Chordata; class Amphibia; order Caudata; family Salamandridae; genus Lissotriton; species Lissotriton vulgaris. The sequence continues at coordinate 1,093,045,604 of NC_141685.1, forward strand.
TAATCAAGAGGAACGGCGTGAAAGGGGAGGACAGGACTATCGATGTGTGTCAGCGTGTGAGGTTGTGTGTGTCGATCAACAATGTCGCCCAATTCCAGGATGTGTCCCCTGCTGTGTTCCCAGAAGAAAAGCGCCCGTCCCTGAGGACACACAGCTCCATTTTATACATGTATGTGGGCATACGTTGGGGGATTGGGAGATTGTTGTTCATGTGCAATGAGACCACAGCTAGTTCACCCCTTTACAGTCATCTAATTGGCCGTGTGTGTCAGGCTCATAGATGTGTATTGATGCCATTTACCGGGGTGTATATTTTGTGCAATCTGTGTCCCTATATTGATCTAATATTTGAACTGTGAGTGAACATAGACATGACACATCTGTGTGATTCCGAATGTTTTGTTCACATTCTGTGGTGTGTCGGAGCTGGAGCTGTATATGGTCATGCAAAGCCCACATTACAAGTTTGCCCAGTGGTGGGCCAACCACAGTCCTTTGAGGAATGAACAGTTACACGTTAGAGGAAGAGTTTAGTCTGCAGCTGGACTGCTGTGTCATTGGCAACCAGAGTAGAAATAGCAGTCCATGTCGGGGTCCAGGTGAATGTTTCGGGGGACAGTGGTAGGTGTTGTTCTAGGGCATGATGCATAGGGCTGAGCCAGACAGGGACAGGCCATTTGGCGGGTATGGTTGCTACTACCTCAATGTACTCATGCAATGAGTCCGGCACTAATTCCAGCACTGCTAAAATGCTCCATGCACTACCCATCCAGACCTCTAGCCACCTACATACTACAGATTCACTCCTCCAATTACCCAGGTAGTACCCAGGCAGTCCAGCAATCCCCGTCACTTCCCATGCACTCCTTCAATCGCCCATTGCACACCATGAAGTTATCTAATCATTCTACCAATACCTAAGCACTCATAAATTCACTATGCACTCTCCTTGCAGAACTCTAATCATCCAGTTACTACGCATGTAGTCATGCAGTGACCCAGGCAGTAACTCATGCAGTGCTACAATTACCTGTGCAGTGCACATGCAGACCTTTGAATAAATCAATCTCTTTGCATGTGCTCATGCAATCAGCCAGATATTAGCATGCAGTTATTTCTCGTTATTAACCTCATAAGGTAGTTCTGAAAAGAACTCCTTGTTTCCTTCTTTTCTATTTTGACATTTTTTTTGGTATTTTTTTAAAACTATTTTGTAATTTTTTTGGGTGTTTTTAGAAAACTAAAAAAAAAACAGACACCAACAAATAGTGCATAAAACTAGGGCCATAAAAGGGAATGACCTTAACCCTAGTAATCAGTTCGCAGAACGGGGAGGATGGGTGGGGCGGTAAGGAATCTATCACTAACTAATGTCTCTTACAGATATATCGTTACACAAGTAGTAACTTGTGCATCTGAAAGAGACACGTTAGTGATAGATTCCTTACCTTAGAATAGATACACCAGCAATACCAACCCCGGTGGTGGACTGAGAACAAGATTACACCAAAAAGTCATGGAGCACAGAACTGCCAAAGAAGCCATCTCTCCGGACCTGACTGTCAAGGCAGTAGTGCTTGGTAAACTTGTACAGGAAGGCCCACGTAGCTGCCTGACAAATATACTGCAAGGGAACGCCACGTCCCAAGGCAGTAGTGGCTGCCGTTGCCCTGGTTGAATGGGCACACAGCCCCACAGGAGGCTCCTTTTTGGCCAAGGAGTAACATGCTTTGATGCACAGAATGACCCACCGGGAAATGGTCAGTTTGTGCACAGCCCGACCTCTTTTGGGGCCCACGTAGCCAACAAAGAGCTGATAATCCACCCGGAACTGCTGTGTGCGCTGTAGATAGAATGCGAGTGCACGTTTTAGGTCTAGACAGTGGAGCCTCACCTCTTCCCTTGAAGGATGCGAAAGGGAAAGAAGTCCGATGTGGAAGGGCGTGACAACCTTTGGCATGAAAGAGGACGGTTCCTCAGATCCACCTTGTCCGGATGAACAGAAAGGAAAGGAGGTATGGAACAAAGAGCCTGGAGCTCACTCACTTTTCTGGCAGAGGTGATAGCTACCTGGAAAGCCATCTTGAGAATAAGAAGACGTAAGGGACAGTTATGAAGGGGCAAAAAGGGAGCGCACATCAAAAAAGTCAAGACAAGATTCAAGTCCCACTGAGGCATTATGGAGAGTACTGGTGGAAACGTATGCGTAATGCCTTGAAGGAAACGGTTAACACCCGGAGACTTAAAAAGAGAAGGCTCATCTGGAAGCCGTAGAAAGGCATAGATGGCGGAAAGATAACCTTTGATAGTGCCCAGAGCAAAGCCCTGCTGGGCCAAAGAGAGAAGGAACAGAAGAATCTCAGAAAGAGGGGCAGAAAGGGGACCCACAGCCTTTGCTGTGCACCATGCCACAAATCTGTTCCACCTGCAGGCATATACCGTTTTGGTGGAGGGACGCCTGGCTGTCAGAATTACATCACAGACTTCGGGAGGAAGATCGAAAGATGTCAACTGTCGCCGCTCAATGTCCACGCATGGAGGTGGAGGCTGGACCGGTTCGGGTGGAGGACCGTCCCTTGCTGCTGCGACAAAAGATCCTCCCGAAGAGGCAGATGGATCGGGGGATCGATGCTCATACTGAGTAGCTCGGGATACCAAACTCTTCGAGCCCAGTCCGGGGCCACAAGGATGACTTGGCCCCGGTCGCGCCTGATCTTCCTCAGCACCATGGGCAGAAGTGGTATAGGCCGAAAGGCGTACAATAGTCCGCAGCTCCACTCGCGGCGAAAGGCATCTCCGAGCGAGTGCCTTCCTTGGAAATTCAAACGCGCAGAACTGATGACATTGTGCGTTCTCTTCGGTGGCGAATAGATCTAACCATGGCTCTCCACACTGCTGAAAGAGACCTTGCACCATGTCCGAGTTCAGATGCCATTCGTGATCCATCAAGCACCGGCGGCTGAGTTTGTCCGCCCTGGCGTTCAGAGAACCTGCCAGGTGTTGAACCACCAAGGTAATGCCCCGATGTTCCAGCCATGTCCAGAGGCGCAGAGCCTCCTGACATAGGGTCCAGGACCCCACCCGCCCTGTTTGTTGCAATGCCACATAGCGGTGGTGTGTCCGTGAACACCTGCACTACACTTCCCCGGACAGAGGGAAGGAATCCTTTCAGTGCAAGCCGGATCTTCCACAGCTCCAGAATGTTGATATGGAGCCGGGACTCCGCCGGAGACCAGAGGCCTCTGATCTCCGCCTCTCTCGTGTGGCCACCCCATCCCAGGAGGGACGCATCCGTCACCACTGTGTGATCCGGTTGGAGAAGGGAGGGGGATCTGCCACTGACCCAATCGCGATTCGTGATCCACCACTGCAACTGTTGTGCAGTGCCCTCCGAGATCTGGACGTGATTGGACAGGTTGCCCTGATGCTGTGCCCACTGGAACTTCAGGTCCCACCACAGAGCCCACATATGCCACCTTGCATGTGTCATCAGCAGGATGCAGGAGGCCATCAGGCCCAGAAGCCGAAGAGTCGTACTGAAAGAAACTCGGGACACAGGCTGAAAGAGTGGAATCATAGCCTGAATATCCCAGACTCGCTGTTCGGGAGGATAAACCTGAAACAGCTTTGAATCTAGAAAAGCTCCGATGAAGGGGAGTATCTGAGAGGGGCTCAGGTGCGACTTCGGCACATTGATGGAGAACCCCAGCAAATGCAGGAGGTCGGCCGTAGTCTGGAGGTGGGTGACGAGCGCTTGGGGCGAGCCCGCCTTCAACACCCAGTCATCGAGTTAGGGGAAGACTGACACCCCTGCCCTGCGCAGATGAGCTGCGACCACCGCCATCACCTTCGTGAACACCTGTGGGGCACTGGTAAGGCTGAAAAAGAGCACAGTAAACTGAAAATGCTCCTGGTCTACCATGAACCTCACGTAGAGCCGGTGGGCCGGCAGGACAGGGATGTGGAAATAGACGTCCTGCAAGTCCAACGCCACCATCCAGTCTCCAGGGTCCTGGGCAGCCAGCACCTGAACCAGTATTAGCATCTTGAATTTGTCCTTCCGGAGGAATTGAATGACGTCCCTTTAGGTCCAAGATGGGGCGTAGGACCCCCTTGTCCTTTTTGGGGACCAGGAAGTAGTGGGAATAACAACCACTCCCTACTTCCTGACTAGGAACGCACTCAATAGCCCCCTTGGCCAAGAGGGGCATGAACTCCTGACGAAGAAGAGCCAAATGATCCCCCGGCATGCGGTGGTACCGAGGTGGCATGGCCGGAGGGGAGGACAGAAAGGGGAGCGAGTAACCGTGACAGATTATCTGCAGCACCCACTTGTCTGAGGTAATTGCGCGCCAGTGGTGGATGTGGTGACGTACCCTCCCACCCACTGGCGTGGGGTGCTCCCTGAAGCTCGGATTAGGAAGGCTTAGAGGCGGAAGCAGCAGGGGTAGAGGTGGACTGACCTGCACGCTGGTTACCAGACCCACCCCGGCAGAAGCCACGGCCGCAGCCACGCTGGGGCTGGTTCTGCACAGGCTTAGCGGAGGAGCATGCTTGGGTACCCTTGCCCTGACCACGAAAGGAACTAAACCGAGACGTGGCAGACCCAAAGACTTGGCCGTGGCGCCCAAGTCCTTAAAGCGCTCAAGGGCATTGTCCACCTTGTTTCTAAAGAGACGGGTGCCATCAAAGGGCATGTCCATAAGCGAGCTCTGGAAATCGGGTGAAAACCCAGTGGAGCACAACCACGCCACTGTCATGGCAATCGCCCTCCACAAACCGCACCTGATGGCAAACTTCGCCGCATCCTTGCCCTCCACAATTGCTTGGGAAAGGACAGCCTGGACCTCCTCAGAGCACTGAGGCAGAACCTCCACCACAGAATCCCACACTGCCTGGGAGTATCGGCCCTGTAAGCAGGCGGTATTAACCGATCTCAACTCCAAACTGGCGGAGGAGAACAACCTCTTGCCATATTGGTCCAGCCTCAGAGTCCTTATCCGGCAGAGCCGAAGGAAAGGCACTCCGCGACGTTGAGGCCAGAATGACCAGGCTCTCAGGCGTGGGGTGAGTGGTCAAGATGGCGGGATCACCAGGCGCCGGACGATGATGTCTAGCAACGATCTTATCCACCGGTGCCCCCGAGGCTGGCCGCAACCAAGGAACCAAGAGGACTTCGGTAAGGGCCTCATTGAACTGGAGCAGCGGCTCCGACGACGTAGAAGCAGCCTGGAGCACTTCCGTAAGGAGGTTGGTCTTAAGGGTCACCATAGGGAGGTCGAGGTGGAGAACGTCCGCAGTCGACGCAGCACCATGGTGTAGGAAGCGCCCTCCTCCATAGTAGGCTGAGGGGATGCAAACCCCGGGTCCTAAGACACACCAAGTTCACCCGAATCTTGAAGGTCATCCACCCAATCCTGCTCTGAGTCACACTGCCGCGCAAGGGGGTCCTCGGAGCCGTTCCAATCCTCGTCCAGCTCCGGGGTAGAAGGAGCTGGCCGTGGCAGAAGACCCGGAGCCGGAGAGGGGATCAGCGGCGCCGGTAGCAGTGCAAGCCAGGGCCGCACCGGAGCTGCATCCCAACGTGGATCCCAGGCCGGAACAAAATGGTCTGGGAACCGGGGCAGGGGCAGATAACATCATAGTCTGGCACAGATATATTGACAACCTTTTCCTTGTATGGAGAGGATCAACAATTTCTGCTGAGGAATTTGTCAATCATCTAAATCAGAATGACATTAATTTAAAATTTACCTCAGACATAAGTCCAGTAACAGTGAACTACTTGGACTTAAAAGTGTTTGTTAATGGGGGAGACTGGAAACCGAGCTGTACAGAAAACGAACAGCCGGTAATTCTATTTTACATGCTGACAGTAATCATCTCCCCAATTTGGTGAAGAGCATACCATACTGAGAGCTCCTCAGATTGAAACGAAACTGTTCCAGGGAATGTGATTTTATAACAGCAGCACATGACAGTATAAGCAGATTTATAGCAAGAGGGTACAGTAGGGATCTACTAGATACCACTATGAAAAAGGTCATGAAAATTCCCAGAGAGGGGGGCGTGGCTTGGATGCCGAGGAGATAGGCAGCGTGAGCTCGGAGCTCCGCGCCCGATCCCGGTAAATATCCTGAATTTTTGATCATACCTCGATGAAATCGGTATAATCCGACACTGGACGGTACCACGGAGGGTCCGGCGCCGACGGCAGACGACTCGGGGCCATTCCAAGCCCGATATCTGACTTTGAAAGCTGCACCCAGGCGCGAAGCCCTCGACCTAAAATGGCGGCGGTGGCATGAGACACGGAGACGACGAAGGAGCTGGCCCGGAGTCACATTATGGGCTGCTACTTCCACAGATAGGAGGTGTTGACGGCTGCATCGCGCCCCTCTCGGGGTGTTGGAGTGGACCTCCAGTGCGCCACCGGCGGTGGTTGGGATCCGAACCCTTGATAGTGGCGGCGACGACACGGCGACGACCCAGTGACGATGGCCCCAGGCCACTGAGCACGACTGGCGCCAGCTGGATTAGCTACCGATCGAGCACCCTGCTCCCCAGAGGCGGCCTTGAATCCGGAGACTAGAGCAGTGCCCCAGGCGCGGAACGCGGCGGGCCTTTTCCACTACTGCTGTAAGGGGACCTTCCTGAGGGCGACGCCCGGCGACGGGCGGAGCGGGGGCAGAGACAGCTTTGGAGGCCACCGCTCGTGCCAGCCCAGATGGGGAAGCCGAAAGGGAAGGGAGATGGTGCGACCGATACAGAAGCCGCGGAAGGAGCGGACCGAGACCAGTCGGCGCTACAAAGGATGCAGGACCGTATCCTGGAGGCCATCGCCACCACAAGGGACGCTTTGCAGCAGGATATAGCCCAGGTGGCGACGGGCCTGGGCCTCCTAAAAGCGGACCACGATAAGCTCAAGGATAGAGTGAAATCCGTGGAGATCACGGTCCAGGAATTGGCCCGAGCCATGCAGCGGTGAAGGCGCAGATGACGGAGGTGATGGATCGTCTGAAGGTGCTGGAACGGAGGGCCGAGGACGCGGAAAACCGGAATAGGCGCAACAACGTACGCCTAGTAGGCCTGCCGGAAAAAATCGAAGGCGACGATATGGTGGGCTATCTTGATAATTGGTTCCGAACGGAGGTGGCACCGGAGGGACTGTCCCCCTTCTTCTCCCTTGAGCGAGCGCATAGGGTTCCGGCGCGCCCGCCGGCCCCGGGCCTCCCGCCTCGCCCAGTGGTATTCAAGTTGCTCCATTACCGGGACAGAGACTGGCTTTTGCAAAGGGCGAGAGAGGCAGGGCCCTTTCAAGTGGACAACAACAGGGTCACTATGTTTCCGGATTATACGTTTGAGACGCAGAGGCTCAGGGCAAACTTCCTATCCCTTAAGCGGGAGCTCCGTGATAAAGGCATCAAGTACTCCCTGTTGTTCCCGGCGAAGCTGAGGGTGGTGATAGATGAACAGACACTCTTCTTCACGTCCTCGGCGGACGCTTGGGCCTGGTGGGACACTTATAAAGCGGGAACGGATGGTGCCAAGGCCAGGGAGGAGGAGGCTAAGGTGGCACAGCCGATCAGGAAATCTCAACGGATCAGGAAGAACCGCAGGAGGACCGGCAGACCTTCGGTGTCACAGACGGAGACGGAGAGACAGGCGGCCCTACAGGCAGTGGCGGACTTATCCAAGACTACCAGAAGTCAGTCCGGGAAGGGCACGGACTCGGAGGGCACGGGCTCGGAGACGGGACTCTCGGAATATGGTGGAGCCAGGGGCCCTATAGTGACGCCGCAGACTTCGGAGGAGATACTTGAGACGTGTTGATTTGGACTAGTGGAGTGGACTCGCTGGTTGGACACCGGGGCGCTGGGCCCGTGGCAGTGGAACACTGTTACTTGAGGTTTCGGGGCGCTATGATATGGGGATTGTGGGGTGGAGTGCGCGGGGTTGATTTGCTTTCACGAACCTTTCGCATCGTACCACGCCCTATTGGCCCTTAAGGTCATCGCAGTGGAGACTGCGACCATTACTGCCTTTCTTTGAGGGGTGGTTGGGAGTGTTGGTTTGGATGGGGGTACTTCCAGTTGCGGGGGGGCCTGTCCTGGGGGGGTGGGAGTTGAGAGCAGTTGGGGTTGCTCGGGGGGTAGTTGCTTTTGGGGGGGTTTGGCTTCCTGTTTGGAGAGGGAGGGAGGGTTGGTCCGTGGTCGCGGAGCGAGCGAGGTCAATGAGCTATATTGTTCGATCTGTTTGTGTGAAGGGGAATGGCTAATAACGGGGTGTTGAAATGTGTGTCCTGGAATGTGCGGGGTATGCAGTCCATGACACGCAGGCACAAAGTTCAGGCATATCTCAAGCGTAGGGGGGTTCATATAGCGTTCCTGCAAGAAACACATCTTAATAAGCAAGAAGGGATTGCACTGCAGAGGCGTTGGAGGGGGCAGCTGTTTCACACGACGTTCTCAGCTTTTGCGAGGGGGGCACTGATTTGGATAAGGGCGGGGGTTCCCTTCCAGGTTACAAAAACATTGGTGGACCCTGAGGGCAGGTATGTGGCAGTGGTGGGGAGGCTGAGAGGCAGGGTGGTGTCTCTCTGCAGTGTGTATGCTCCCAATGTGGATCTGCCCGCATTTTTGTCTACACTCTCGGATAAACTGGCGGGTTATTTGGCGGGGCCGGTACTCCTGGGGGGGGATTTCAACTCGGTCGAGGATGTGGTATTGGATAGGTCCCATCCCCCACTGCGCGCGTCCCCAGTGCATAGAGTAGCCAAGCGTAGGTTGGAGTGGCAGGAAAGCTGGGCCCTCACGGATGCATGGAGGGCGTTACACCCCACTACTAGGGACTACTCCTTTCACTCGCAACTGCATGATCTACACGTTAGGCTGGACGCGTTTCTGTGTTCATCATGCGTACTTTCTGCGGTGGGAGGGGCGGAATATTTGGCCCGAACGATATCGGACCACAACCCTTTGTTGCTATCCCTGAACTGGATGATGACTGCTAACTGCGTGCCAACATGGCGCCTGCAACCCGACACCCTTTATGACTTGTTGTTCAGGGAGGCCCTGGGAGAACGCATTGAGTGCTACTTTGAGGAGAATAACGGTTCGGCCTCCACGAGGGCGGTAGAGTGGGATGCGTTTAAGGTGGTGGTGCGGGGACACTGTATTGGTCACACGGCTGGGGCTCGCAAGACTTTGTTGGATGACTTGGATAAGGCTGAGACGCGGTTGAGAGAACTGGAGAAGGGTCGCCCGAATCACCCTGAGTTACAGGAGGGGCTTAGTGGGGCCAGGGAGGGGCTGGCTGTGGAACTGGAACGGCTGCGCAGCTTTGATCACAAGGCGTACGTGACGAGGGCGCTTGCGGAAGGCGATAAGGCGGGGTCTATGTTGGCGTGGCTCGCTAACCCAGTCAGGAGGGGTATGCCGATCATGATGATCCAAGAGACAGGGGAGGGACCCTGCCACACCCAACCTGGGATCCTGAATAAGTTTCGGACTTACTATGAGGGTCTCTATGAGAGTGGTGGGACAGGGGGACCAGATGAGCTAGGAGACTTCCTGGACGGCTTACGACTGCCGAGGGTGGAAGAATCGGAGGCAGAGGAGCTGGGTCGGCCCATTACGCTCGGAGAGATAGGGTGTGCAGTGAAACAAATGGCTAGAAATAAAACCCCGGGACTCGACGGACTCCCGATCGAGTTTTATAGTAAATACCTGGAGTGCCTTGCTCCCCGGCTGCGAGAGGTCTATAATGAAGCGCAATCGAGGGGCCGGCTCCCGGGCTCCATGTGTGAAGCCCTCATGATCCCGCTGTTAAAACCGGGCAGGGAAGGAGCGGCTTTATCCTCGTACCGTCCGTTGTCCATGTTGACGACGGACTACAAGATCCTGAGTAAGATTCTGGCCAACAGACTGCTGGGGCACATGACTAGCCTTGTTCATAAGGACCAATGCGGTTTTATCCCGACTCGAAACACTACCCACAATATTCGCAGACTTACGAGACTGATGGGGGCGGACTGGCCGGACGCCGTCTCTCCATTTGTCCTTTCTATTGACATAGAGAAGGCCTTCGACAGCCTTGAATGGGAGTACTTGTTTGAGGTGATGCGACGCTTCGGGCTGGGGGACGGATACATAAACTGGACCAAGGTCCTGTATACTGATGCGGTAGCGAGAGTCCGAGTGGGCGCTCTGATCTCGAGGCAATACCCGGTCAGGCGCGGCACCAGACAGGGGTGTTCCCTATCTCCGCTCCTGTTTGCCCTGGCGATGGAACCCTTCGCTGTGGAGGCCAGGCTGGGACGCCACTACACCGGTCTATCGTTCAGGGGCAGGCCGCATTGCATTTCTTTATACGCAGATGATCTGCTGATGTTTTTGGCTGACGCGGGCCCCGAGCTAGAGGGGGCACGGCGGTTACTGGGGCGGTTCGGCCGGCTATCAGGCCTGAGGGTCAACTGGCCTAAATCCTGCTTATTCCCCCTGAGGTCAGGGGAACCGTGTCCACTCACCGCGCAAGAACTCCGGTGGGAACCGCGCTGTCTGCATTATCTGGGAGTCTATGTCTATCATACCCCGGCTGATTTGCTGGAAGGTAACATCACCCGCTGTATTACTGCCCTGCGAGGGAACATGGATTTCTGGTCTACCCTGCCGCTATCTCTGGCTGGTAGGATCTCCCTGCTCAAGATGGTGGCCCTGCCCAGACTATTGTATTACTTTAGGACGCTCCCGGTGTGGGTCCCGAGTTCTATTTTCAAGCGCCTGAGGTCTCTGGTCATAGCTGTAGGAGAGTAGGGTCTGCAATCCTATGATCACCCAGATTTTTTGCTTTTGTTTCACTGGTTTACGACTTTCTCTGGCTGTGGGCCTGCTAATCAGACCCACAGCCTGGCTGTTCTCTTTCTAAATTACGATATGTACCCTAGGTGCATTTACCAATTGGTACTGGGCCACCTTATCAGACCCTGTAACTCAGGGCATAGGTGTACCCAGGGCCGCCAGGGGCTGCAGCATGTAATATGCCACCCCTGGCTGGCCTCCTAAATTTGACACAACTGGCTGCATGACAGCTGGGGCGAAGTCGTGTAATCACCCTTTGCTTTAGATATAGTAGCTCTATATCTAACCCTACAATGGACACCCGAGTTCCTATCAGTCACTCCTATGGCAGGCCTTGACAATCCTGAAGGCAGAGTGCATGGGCTCATGTGAACTGTGTTCTGGCCCGAGCCGAGCCGGTTACAGCTTGCGGAGAAAAGACCCAATGGCTGTTCCATGATAACGCGTACCACATCGGTAACTTCGGTGTCGCGTTATCAAGACATGTCGAGTAAGGTGTCATACGAATCGGGGTGCTGCCCTCTCACCAACCCTGGCGACGAGGTTAGCATTCCGCCCTTCTAGAGGGACACGACATGTACGTAACTGTGAACCCCGGTTAAAGTTAACGAAAGCCTCAGCTCCACAAAATGGATGCTGCCACCACAGACACGAGTCTGACCTCCTGCTGCTGGGAGTCCTTCCAGCGAGGAGCACTTGGACAAAGGGTTTCCTGTCGAGGGCGGTGTTCGCACCGTCCCAGACAGGGTTTGTGTATTCTGGGTAGGTAGGGCTTTTGCGAGAAGGTGACTGCGGAGTGGCACCCCGGTGCTCACTACGCATCTGCCGGTTAGAACCAGTTCCAGGGGCGACAGCCCTGGCCTGGGGAAAGTCCGGCAGGGGAGAGGGGTGTAACTACCCCCCTTCCTGGTCCCACCCTTAGGGCAGGACCTAGTCATGTACCCACCCCTTTCTTTAGGATAAAGGCCGGAGCGGGGACCCTTCCAAATAAGATCATCTTTGAATCAAGAATACTTTCTACGAAAGGACTTCAAGACTCTTCTCAAGATTTCTCCCTTGTGGCTAAGGAGTAGTCACCCTGCATCAGCGGGCACCATCTAAGAACTCTGCGGTTTGCTGTAAGTCCTTCCTCAAGGAATCCGACGGCCCAGCTCGACGAGAACCGGCTTCCCTGGCACCTCTGACCTCTACCCACGTCATCAGCTCAGCTGTGATCTGTGGGTGCGACGAGACCTCGAGGGACCGGCCATCATCAGAACCTGCACGCTCTTACAAACCAGCACGACCATCGAGGTAACTCTCTGGTGAGTGCTCTGGGGTCCGAGAAGCCCCGACCCTGAGCCGCTCCAGCTCCGAAGTGCAGTCTCCCAGCATCTCCACGATCTGCGTGGGGCCCTTCTGCTCGCTGCTCAGCACGTTGTCTGGTCACTAGCCGCTGGCTGTGTCCTTCTGCGACGACATCCGAGAATCATCACTGCCGGTCTGGTTGCTCCAGACTGGCCCTTGCTTCCATCTCTTCGAGAAGCACCCCGGACCCTCCTGGTCCCCTCGAGACGCCAACAGCGCCATCCTTCGTGGGACAGCTCGCACCTCCACCGTGGTCGCCGACAACGCCTCCTGGTCCGTGAGACTGCAGAGCCTAGCGTCGCCCACTCACCTGGTCGAGGTGACGGCCAACTGGTGCCTTCCTGGTACCTTCCGACTACTGGCTAGTAGTACGAACTTGGTCCCCTCTGCTTTCAGGTTTCATCAATCTCCGATCCAGGCTTGGATCTCTACGAACTATTCATCACTGGTCGCCGGCCAGCAACTCCTTTTCTTCCGGCTCCTGGCTCGTCAGCGAAGACCCCGACGCCTGTAAGACTTGTGCAGCCGCAGCCCTCGTGGCTAGGTAACTCGGCATTTCGGTGCCTGCATAGCCTCCTTACTCTAGGGTCCCGAGTCCCTCGCTTCCGACTTGCCTTAACCTTTCCGTGTCCTCGGACACTTGCTTTTAAATTGTGCACTTGAAGTATTTGCTAAAGAGATTTGGTTTGTGCTTAGTACCCTGTCCTCATAAAGAGTACAGGGCTGTTGTGATTCTTAATAAATATATTGTTTATTTTCATAACACTTGTGTGGTGTCCTTTCACTGGGTGTTCAAGGGGTACATGTGTGGTAAACAGCTGGCTTAACGCGCCCTCTCGAGTCTTTAGCCTTAGACTGCTCGTATCCACGCTACTAGGATAGCTGGTCTATAGGTTGACTTACAACCAAACACCATAAGGGTCGTTGGAACGATACATAGCGGTCGCTAGAATAGCGAACGTTGCATATCAGGCCAACTTCTCACATTGGTGAGCAGCGGTTGGGATTTGAGCTTGCTGTTGTTTTACCACACGTATCCTAAGAATATCTTGTTGAAAGATCGCACAAGTACTGTTAGTACATATAACTAAAGCTTAGAATACTCTGAGTTCTACTGAACCAGCTGTTGTAGCTCCTCAAGGCTTTGCACACCTTGGCTGCAACTCTTAGCAAGGGTACAGTAGGAAAACACATAGTGTAGGTAGGTGCATCACTTACACCACACTAGAAACAGTATGTCGGGCCAAGGAGGAAACTCTGAGTCTCCCCTTGTGTCAGTTGACCCTCCACAGGTCATCCCTTCAGGATATACTGTACTGAGCTTCAAGGAGTTAAGACGACTGTGTCACTCCCGGAAGATTCAGCAGGGGTCTAACCCCACAACGTCCTTTCTGATTGGTCTCTTGGAGACTTATGATGCCAGGAGAGCTGAGAAACTTCGTAGCTCTTCTAATCCAGAAGGAGACATGCCTCCCCTCGAGGGAACCCGGGACGATCCTGACCTCATACACCTCGCAACTGAGAACGAAGACGGCGAGGAGGATGAGGATGAGGATCTCTCTGGGGACGAGGCAGATAAGGGACAGGTAGAAGTCGTCAGACTAACACGGTCCAACTTAAGCAAACACGATAGTGGTACTGGGGAAACCCCGGCGCTACTGTCGGGTCCGCTTAACATATGGAATGGACGAGCCAGATCTCTGTCAAGAGGCTCTGGCAGATCCCTTCATACCAACGGCTCTCACAACTCTTCTCAAAGAGGGATGACGTCCCCTCAGAGGAGAGTGTACGAAGCGAAGGAAAGGGCAGCTAATCTGAGGATCGAAAGGGAAGAACTTGCCCTGGCCAAGGAAAAGCTTGCTTTTGCTAGAGAGCAACAGTTAAGTGGGGCAGTCCCCACTGGTGGCAGCAATGTACCTAGTAATAGGGAAAAGAGTTTCGATACGAAACACCTTGGGAAGATAGTGCCCCCCTTTAAACAAGGGGACGACATCCACAAATGGATTACTGCTTTGGAGAGGGCCTGCACTGTGCAAGGTGTTCCCCAGAGTCAGTGGGCGGCTATCTTGTGGCTCTCCTTTGAAGGTAAAGGAAGAGACAAGCTCCTCACCACAAGGGTAGAGGACGCTAACAATTACCAAGTCTTGAAGAATACACTCGTTGAGGGGTTCGGCCTAACCACTGAGCAGTACAGGGTGCTGTTCAGGGATACCCAGAAAACGCAGGCTCAAGACTGGTCTGATTTTGTCGATTGTGCCACTAAGGCTTTTGAGGGCTGGTTGCTGGGCAGTAAGGTTACTGATTACAAAGGATTGTATAATTTGATGATGAGAGAACAAATTTTAAACAATTGTCAGAACCAGTTGTTGCATCAGCATCTTGTCGACTCGGATCTGACCTCTCCCCAAGAATTGGGACAGAAGGCAGACAAATGGGTCCGTACGAGAGTTAAACAGAACCAGGGCCAGAATCAAGGTGGTCAGAAGAAAGCAGACCAGAAGGGTAAAGATTCTAAGGGGGAACAAAATGACCAGAAGTCTTCGACAGGTCCCCAACAACCCAAAGAGGGTGGGGGTCAGGCTCCCCAAAAGAAGAAAGAAGGCCAATCCAAAAGATGGTGCCAGTACTGTAAAAGTAAATCTCACTGGTTTAGTGAGTGCACCAAGAAAGGAGGAGGGCAGACTCCTGCCACTGCAGCCCCTAAGGCACCTGTGCCCCCTAGTACAGTCAGCAGTGGTAGTGCGCCTCCCAAGGGTTTAGTAGGGTTAACCCTGGGTTCTGAGGGGCGTGACAACTTAGTTGGCACACTCACTCAGGCTGTCCTTGTCAGTACAGGGGACGTGGACGTGTCCCCTGACGTAAGCCCCAATACGCTGGGCAAATACCGACAGACGCCTTTCATAAATGGAAAGATGGCTCAGGCCTATAGGGACACTTGTGCCAGCGTCACCATGGTGACGCCTAACTTTGTGGACCCTGGACAGATCATGCCAGGTACAGAATTCCTGGTGACCAATGCAAGCAATCTCACTACCAATCACAGTATGGCAATTGTAGCTTTCTCCTGGGGAGGGGTAACTGGCCAAAAGAAGGTTGTAGTTAGTCCAGACCTCCCAGTGGATTGTTTGTTGGGCAATGATTTGGAGTCGTCACAATGGTCAGAAGTGGAGCACCGGACTCACATGGAAATGTTAGGTTTGCCAGCACATGTGTTCGCTGTGACTAGGTCACAGGTCAGGAAATGCCCCACTGAACAGGTGCTGGATCCTGGAACAACGGACCAGACACCTCCCAAGAAAAAGAGCAGTAGGGTTAAGGCTGCGCCTTCCCCCTTGCCCCAGGTCGAGGATCAAGTCTCAGAGGAGGCTGACCTACAGGAATTGAGGGAAACTGAGCCTAGGGAGTTCGAACTTGATCAAGTTGAATTCTTGGGCTCAGGGGGACCCTCAAGGGAAGACCTGGGGAGGGACCAGTTAGACTGCCCTTCTCTTGAACCCCTCAGACAGCAGGCTGCTGCTGAGGCTGCTGGGAACGCCACAGGTACCCATAAGGTATACTGGGAAGACGGACTCCTGTACACTGAGTCAAGAGACCCCAAGCCTGGCATGACCAGGAGGCTGGTCGTACCCTTGTCTCAGCGTGGTTTCCTACTTACCTTGGCCCACGAGATTCCCTTAGCAGGTCACTTAGGCCAGACGAAAACGTGGGACAGGCTTGTCTCGCACTTTCACTGGCCTCACATGAACGGAGATACCAAGGAGTTTTGCCGCTCCTGTGTCACTTGCCAAGCCAGTGGTAAGTCAGGTGGCACAACAAAGGCCCCCCTTATACCAATGCCTGTGGTGGGGGTGCCCTTTGAACGGGTGGGGATCGACATCGTCGGTCCCATGGAACCACCGACAGCATCAGGGCACAAGTTTATACTGGTGGTAGTGGATCATGCCACCAGGTATCCTGAAGCTATTCCCCTTAGGACCACTACAGCACCTGTTGTGGCAAGAGCCCTAGTTGGAGTATTCTCCAGAGTGGGCTTCCCTAAGGAGGTCGTCTCCGACAGAGGTGCAAACTTTATGTCGAGCTACTTAACTGCTATGTGGAAGGAATGTGGTGTCAACTACAAGTTCACCACGCCCTATCATCCACAATGCAATGGGCTTGTTGAGAGATTCAACAGGACCCTAAAAGGGATGATTCATGGACTACCGGAAAAGCTTCGGCGTAGATGGGACGTCCTGATCCCCTGCCTCTTGTTCGCCTACAGAGAAGTCCCACAGAAGGGGGTTGGCTACAGCCCTTTTGAACTTTTGTACGGGCATCCTGTAAGAGGACCCCTGTGTTTGGTGAAGGAAGGATGGGAGAGACCTCTCAAAAAGCCTGCCACCAACATAGTGGACTATGTGCTCGGCCTCCGCTCGCGGATGGCTGAATACATGGAGAAGGCATCCGAAAACCTTAAGGCCAGCCAAGAACTCCAAAAAGCTTGGCATGACCAAAAGGCTGTCTTGACTGTTTACCAGCCCGGACAGAAGGTGTGGGTGTTGGAGCCAGTGGCCCCAGCAGCACTCAAGGACAAATGGTCCGGACCCCACACCATCCTGGAGAAAAAGGGAGAGGTCACCTACCTGGTCGACCTGGGAACTCCCCGGAGCCCCCACAGGGTGCTTCATGTCAACAGGCTAAAAGCATATGTCGACAGGAAGGACATGAGTTTGCTCATGGCCCTAGATGAGGGACAGGAAGAGGAGAGTGACCCTCTCCCCGACCTGCTCACTCAGAATCCTGACGATGGCTCGGTAGATGGTGTTGTCTTTTGTGGCAGCCTCTCCGAACATCAACAGAGCGACTGTAAACAGGTTCTTCAGTCGTTCCGACATCTGTTTTCTCTGACACCCAGTCAGACCGATTGGTGCACCCATGAGGTCGACACTGGTGACAGCTTGCCCGTAAAGAGTAAAATCTACAGGCAGCCTGATCACGTTAGAGACTGCATCAAAAGTGAAGTGCAGAAAATGTTGGAGCTGGGAGTCATTGAACCCTCGGATAGCCCTTGGGCTAGTCCCGTAGTTCTAGTGCCGAAACCTCACACCCAGGGTGGTAAGAGAGAGATGAGGTTTTGCGTAGACTACAGGGGTCTCAATGCAGTCACTAAGACTGACGCCCACCCAATACCAAGGGCAGACGAGCTTATCGATGGATTGGCTTCGGCCAACTACTTAAGTACGTTTGACCTGACAGCTGGGTATTGGCAAATCAGGTTAGCTGAGGACGCCAAGCCTAAAACCGCATTTTCAACCCCTGGTGGGCACTATCAGTTCGTGGTGATGCCCTTTGGTCTGAAAAATGCACCTGCCACCTTCCAACGGTTGGTGAATCACGTCCTTACTGGGCTGGATGACTTCTGTGCGGCGTATCTTGACGATATTGCTGTCTTTAGCTCCACCTGGGAGGATCACCTGGTCCACCTGCGGAAGACGTTGGAGGCACTGCAAGCAGCAGGTCTCACTATCAAGGCCACCAAGTGCCAGATAGGGCAGACACAGGTTGTATACCTGGGCCACCTTGTAGGTGGAGGCCAGGTTCAGCCACTGGAGAGCAAGATACAGTCAATCAGGGACTGGGCTCCTCCAACCACCCAGACTCAGGTTCGAGCTTTCTTGGGCCTGACTGGTTACTACAGGAAGTTTGTCAGGAACTATGGTTCCACTGTGACACCATTAAATGAACTGACAAGTAAGAAAATGCCAAAAAAGGTTCAGTGGACAGCGAGCTGTCAAAAAGCATTCGCTGACCTAAAGCAGGCCATGTGCACGGCGCCTATCCTCAAGAGTCCGGACTACTCCAAACCATTCATTGTCCAAACAGATGCTTCTGAGTTGGGTGTGGGAGCTGTTCTTTCTCAACTGAATTTTGATGGTCAAGACCAGCCCATTGCTTTTATAAGCAGACGGCTGACCCCTAGAGAGAAGAATTGGTCAGCTATTGAGAGGGAGGCCTTTGCTGTGGTTTGGGCCCTGAAGAAGCTGAGGCCATACTTGTTTGGCACTCACTTCAAGATTCAGACCGACCATAAGCCCCTCTTGTGGCTAAATCAGATGAAGGGTGAAAACCCCAAACTGCTTAGGTGGTCCATTTCCCTACAGGGGATGGACTTCACAGTGGAACATAGACCTGGTACTGATCATGGCAATGCCGATGGGCTCTCCAGATATTTCCACTTAGAACAAGAAGACTCACCTGGTCAAGGTTAGCTAGTTGTTCCGACGTTTGGGGGGGGGTCATGTAGGAGAGTAGGGTCTGCAATCCTATGATCACCCAGATTTTTTGCTTTTGTTTCACTGGTTTACGACTTTCTCTGGCTGTGGGCCTGCTAATCAGACCCACAGCCTGGCTGTTCTCTTTCTAAATTACGATATGTACCCTAGGTGCATTTACCAATTGGTACTGGGCCACCTTATCAGACCCTGTAACTCAGGGCATAGGTGTACCCAGGGCCGCCAGGGGCTGCAGCATGTATTATGCCACCCCTGGCTGGCCTCCTAAATTTGACACAACTGGCTGCATGACAGCTGGGGCGAAGTCGTGTAATCACCCTTTGCTTTAGATATAGTAGCTCTATATCTAACCCTACAATGGACACCCGAGTTCCTATCAGTCACTCCTATGGCAGGCCTTGACAATCCTGAAGGCAGAGTGCATGGGCTCGTGTGAACTGTGTTCTGGCCCGAGCCGAGCCGGTTACAGCTTGCGGAGAAAAGACCCAATGGCTGTTCCATGATAACGCGTACCACATCGGTAACTTCGGTGTCGCGTTATCAAGACATGTCGAGTAAGGTGTCATACGAATCGGGGTGCTGCCCTCTCACCAACCCTGGCGACGAGGTTAGCATTCCGCCCTTCTAGAGGGACACGACATGTACGTAACTGTGAACCCCGGTTAAAGTTAACGAAAGCCGCAGCTCCACAAAATGGATGCTGCCACCACAGACACGAGTCTGACCTCCTGCTGCTGGGAGTCCTTCCAGCGAGGAGCATTTGGACAAAGGGTTTCCTGTCGAGGGCGGTGTTCGCACCGTCCCAGACAGGGTTTGTGTATTCTGGGTAGGTAGGGCTTTTGCGAGAAGGTGACTGCGGAGTGGCACCCCGGTGCTCACTACGCATCTGCCGGTTAGAACCAGTTCCAGGGGCGACAGCCCTGGCCTGGGGAAAGTCCGGCAGGGGAGAGGGGTGTAACTACCCCCCTTCCTGGTCCCACCCTTAGGGCAGGACCTAGTCATGTACCCACCCCTTTCTTTAGGATAAAGGCCGGAGCGGTGACCCTTCCAAATTAGATCATCTTTGAATCAAGAATACTTTCTACGAAAGGACTTCCAGACTCTTCTCAAGATTTCTCCCTTGTGGCTAAGGAGTAGTCACCCTGCATCAGCGGGCACCATCTAAGAACTCTGCGGTTTGCTGTAAGTCCTTCCTCAAGGAATCCGACGGCCCAGCTCGACGAGAACCGGCTTCCCTGGCACCTCTGACCTCTACCCACGTCATCAGCTCAGCTGTGATCTGTGGGTGCGACGAGACCTCGAGGGACCGGCCATCATCAGAACCTGCACGCTCTTACAAACCAGCACGACCATCGAGGTAACTCTCTGGTGAGTGCTCTGGGGTCCGAGAAGCCCCGACCCTGAGCCGCTCCAGCTCCGAAGTGCAGTCTCCCAGCATCTCCACGATCTGCGTGGGGCCCTTCTGCTCGCTGCTCAGCACGTTGTCTGGTCACTAGCCGCTGGCTGTGTCCTTCTGCGACGACATCCGAGAATCATCACTGCCGGTCTGGTTGCTCCAGACTGGCCCTTGCTTCCATCTCTTCGAGAAGCACCCCGGACCCTCCTGGTCCCCTCGAGACGCCAACAGCGCCATCCTTCGTGGGACAGCTCGCACCTCCACCGTGGTCGCCGACAACGCCTCCTGGTCCGTGAGACTGCAGAGCCTAGCGTCGCCCACTCACCTGGTCGAGGTGACGGCCAACTGGTGCCTTCCTGGTACCTTCCGACTACTGGCTAGTAGTACGAACTTGGTCCCCTCTGCTTTCAGGTTTCATCAATCTCCGATCCAGGCTTAGATCTCTACGAACTATTCATCACTGGTCGCCGGCCAGCAACTCCTTTTCTTCCGGCTCCTGGCTCGTCAGCGAAGACCCCGACGCCTGTAAGACTTGTGCAGCCGCAGCCCTCGTGGCTAGGTAACTCGGCATTTCGGTGCCTGCATAGCCTCCTTACTCTAGGGTCCCGAGTCCCTCGCTTCCGACTTGCCTTAACCTTTCCGTGTCCTCGGACACTTGCTTTTAAATTGTGCACTTGAAGTATTTGCTAAAGAGATTTGGTTTGTGCTTAGTACCCTGTCCTCATAAAGAGTACAGGGCTGTTGTGATTCTTAATAAATATATTGTTTATTTTCATAACACTTGTGTGGTGTCCTTTCACTGGATGTTCAAGGGGTACATGTGTGGTAAACAGCTGGCTTAACGCGCCCTCTCGAGTCTTTAGCCTTAGACTGCTCGTATCCACGCTACTAGGATAGCTGGTCTATAGGTTGACTTACAACCAAACACCATAAGGGTCGTTGGAACGATACATAGCGGTCGCTAGAATAGCGAACGTTGCATATCGGGCCAACTTCTCACAATAGCGTTCCTATGGGGCACGGGACGGAGGCGCATAGCGCTCGACACTCTGCTGCGCCCCAAGGATGAAGGAGGGCTGGCGGTACCTGATTTTGAGGGATATTATCTAGCCGCGCAGCTGCAGATTTTTACTCAGGAGGTCGCGAAAGTATATAGAGGCCCTGAGGACGCGAGAGTGGAGGGCACCCCGCGACATGTGCTGGCGTACATCACGCTACACCAGAAACTCCGGCTGGGAGATTTGACGGTCGAGGAGCTCTGCTGGAACCGGGCCCGTAAGCGGGCGGGAGTCCGCCTTATGTATGCCCCTGAACACCCGTTGGGTATGGTTACGGCCCTCCCACATGGAGGAGACTGGTCGCGTTTGTTGGGTTGGGAGGAGGCGGGGATACAAATGTTGGGTGATCTGTATGAGGATGGAGTACTACTGCCGTTTCAGGAATTACAGGAGCGGTTCGACCTACCGAGGGGCGACTACTTGTTGCACGCAGCGGTCACGGGCGCTATGCAGGCTCATTGGGGGGAAGGATTGCAGGAGCCGGGCACCTCCATGGCATGTCAATACACTATGATGGCCGCGGGACCTTTAAGGCTGTCACCTGCTTGTACTCCAGGATACAGAGGGAGGCCTTACAGCCTCTGACGGCTCTGAAGGCCAAGTGGGAGCTGGACCTCCAATTAGAGATCCCTGACACGACCTGGGGCCAGCTACTGAGGCGGGCACGGAAGAGCTCGAGAAATGCCAGGTTTCAGTTAATCCACTTCTACATCATTCACAGGGCATACCTCACGCCGGGGAAAATACAACAATACTTTGGGATAGAAAACGCTGCTTGCCCCAGATGCAATACGGTTGGGGCGGACCTAGGTCACATGTTATGGGATTGCCCCTCTCTGGGAGACTACTGGCAGGAAGTGGGGCGAGCCCTCAACAGTGCAACAGACAGGGACATTCAATACACGAAAGCGGTAGGCATCCTCCATTGGTTCCCGCACACGCCTAGAAACAAGACTACCTGCAAATTTATAGACTTGGGGCTCATTCTAGCTAAGCGGGAGATAACGAGGAACTGGAAATCGAGAGTGGGGCCCGCGTATAAGAGATGGTATGGGGAATGCCTGAGGTGGGCGGCGTGTGAAAGCACCTTGAGGTACCAGATGGCCTGGAGGACGAATGACGAGAAGGCTCTGGAGAGGGCAACTGCGTGGGAAATGATGGTGCAGGCGCTCCGTGACGTAGATGATGAGGAGCAGGAGGGCGAGGAAGAGCTGGATGTAGCAGACCCTGTCATCGTACCGGGGGGCACACCTTAGCGAATGTAGGTACTCCCTGTATCACAACAGATGTTCTTACAACGATGAATCAGCGCAGCGCGACCACGGGGGAGGGAGGGAAGGAAGCTGGAATTGGCGGGCTGTTGGGGGAACGAAATTATGGGGCGGGGGAGGGGTGAAAACCAAAAAAGCAACCCAGCAATTCCTAAGTACCACTTGTGTCGGACAATGTAAGGTGATACGAGAAATACCCATGGAAGGAGGTTAACCGTACCCGTGGAAGGGGTGGACCTTCCGGACAAGAACACAGTGAACAATGTTATTTCTTGTACACAGAATAATTATAGTTTTGATTGTCTTGTCTGTACAATTATATTGGTGATGCAATAAAAATGAAGTTAAAAAAAAAAAAAATGAAAATTCCCAGAGAGAAGCTTTTGGAAGATAAAGTGAAGAAGACCACAATCGTAGATAATGATGTAGGAAAGTTCAGGCTAGTTACTACATTTTCAGATGATGCCAATCATTCAAGAAACATGTTGAAAAAAATCTGGCACATCTTGAAAACAGACATTATCATTGGCAAGGATGTCCCCAAAGTCCCTTTGATCACCTTTAGGAAGGCTAGATCAATTTAAGACAGACTTGTATATAGTCATTTGAAAAATATCCCAGTAAAAACTGGTAAAATTAAAGATTTGCTAGGTTTCTATCCCTGTGGGAAATGCAAAGCGTGTGCTAAAAGTAAAAGGGTAATATCTTACGCAATACCGGGATTAAAAGAAAAGAAGAAAATCACCAAATTTCTCATATGTCACACAAAATATGCTATTTACTGCCTCACATGTCCATGTGGATTAAGATATGTAGGCAGCACTGTGCATAATTTGAAAATGCGGATACTAGAGCCCCAGCGTGCAACTGTAAACAAAGATTTTTATTACCCAGTGGCCAGACACTTCGTTATAAAACACAACAGCAACTGGGAACTCTTGTAAATCTGGAGCCGCCAACCCTCCTTTATTTACACTCCTCCTTATTTTCTTCCATGAGATTCGAGAGGCCTTTGACGCCCAAATAAATGAGGTTATCATGCTTTGTAATTTCGCCAACCATTCCTTTTTAAAACTCAACGGAATAGTCTCAAACAAAAAAGTAATTTTTGGTACAATCACCATCTTTACAAGGTTAGATCTCCCATATATTGACAGAGGTATATTCATCCAGCCTTTTAGCGTGTCACCAACCTCTTTTTTCACTCTGTCAAAATTAGATTTAGCCAAATCCTCAATCTTCTGAGTAATCCTAACTCCAAGATATCTCATTTCTGTTGTAGTTTTTACCCCTCTCGTATTAAGATTCCAAGTCATTATCTCAGTTTTTTCTTGATTTAACTGGTATCCAGAAATCTTACCAAAGTCTTTTGTTGTATTTACAAAATTTTCCAAAGACCCAACTAAATTAGTAGAATAAACAATAATATCATCCGCATATAAGCCAAGTTTCTTTGACCAGTCCATCACAACAAAAGGGGGTATCTCTTCTGAGGCTCTAATTTTACATGCAAGAGGCTCTATGTATATATTAAAAAGCAAAGGTGATAAGGGACATCCTTGCCGGGTGCCCCGCATTACTCTAATAGGAAGTGTAAGAGTTCCGTTTACAAGTACTCGCGATGTCGGAGCACAGTACAAAGAAAAAATGGATTGCGTAAATTTATCTCCTAGGTTGAGATACTGCAGGAGAGTTCTTAAATAAACAAAGTTAACTCGGTCAAAGGCCTTGGCAGCGTCTAATGCTATCACTGCCAAGGGATATTCATACTTAGAGGCTAAATCTATCATACCTATCAAGGAGTAGGTAAGTTCTTTTAAATACCTCATCTTAATAAAACCTCTTTGATCTTCATGTATCAATTTATGGATGATTTTACCGAGCCTGTCAGCCAGAATTTTAGAGAAGAATTTAGAATCACAATTTAAAAGTGAGATCGGCCTGTACGCATCCATATTTTTTGGAGATTTCCCTGGTTTAAGTATTAGGACAATATTTGCTTCATTCCAAGAGCTTGGAATTGTCGCTTCCCCTCTAAAAATTTTATTATATAGATGACACAGAGTGGGGACCATCGTGTTTCCTAGGGCTTTGTACACTTCTGCGGGTAGACCGTCTGGCCCAGGGGCTTTCCCTCTTTTACTATCCTTAATCACTTTCATCAGCTCTTCTTGGGTGATTTCCTTATTTAGCTCAAGCATATCCTCATCTGCCAATGGTTTTATTAAAGGTAACCAGGTCTCAATCTCATCCTTATCTGGACAAAGGTCCTCTGTATAAACATTCGCAAAATATTCCTGAAATGCTTCTACAATCTGTTTATTTTCTGTTATAATTTGACCTGTGCCCGGTTTCTTAATCTCCTTGATTTGATTCCGTATGACATCTTTCTTGGCTTTCCACGCTAGTAACTTGCCACATCCCTCTCCATATGAGAAATGTGCCAACTGACTAGCTTCCCATCTCTCTTTGACTCTTTGTGTAAGTGTTGCAGTGAGTTGAACTTTTAAATCTAAAAGTTTTTTCTTCCATGGGCCATCTGAAGTAGTAGCACCCTGGGGGATTCGATTGGTTTCACACTCTCGAATCTCTTTTTCTAAATTTGAAACTTGACTGTAATACAGTCTTCGTTTCTTTGCACCTTGAGCTCCCATTCTACCTCTCATGAACGCTTTGCACGCTTCCCATACTATATCTTCCTTAGCTGAGCCCACATTTACATCTAGAAAAACTTGTATCTCCTCTTTGAGAGTTTCTAGAACTTCTACATCAGCTAAAATTGTACGGTCTAGTCTCCAAACTGAGCTCATCTCTTCTACTTCCAAACTCAAGTTTAAACTCACTGCAGAATGATCTGATAAGTGTGCCCCTATGTGATCTACACCTATAACTCGTTCAAATATACGCATGGGCTTTTTTGTTTGTTTAAAAAACTGCAGGATGTTGTTGGGTACCCTTTTTCGTTGTCAGATCGGCGGACTTTTTGGGATAATGCTGAAGTCATCAGGATATCATGAGTTTGGTTACTTATATAAGTTTGGAGACCCCAAATTTTTTAAAAAGGTGAAACTCAAGACTCTGAGGGACTTGGCCGAGACATGGTATAAAATCAGAAAAATATCTAAGATCCCTTATCTTAGTTATATGGCTCCGATATGGGAATCTCCGGGAGCTCCTTCCTGGACAAGAAACGCGCTAGCTTTAAACTTGAGAAAGGAGCCTGCCTTGCAAAGGTGGAAAGATTTGTTTCAAGACGGCAATTTAATTTCTTGGAGTTGTTGTCAGCAAAAGTGGGGCCCAGTTTTTTCAAAATACAAATACTTACAGATCCAAAGCTGGGCAAATCATTCAGAATCAGAGATCGGAATGGAAAATGATTTTGAGCTAAAGTTGGAGTCAAGGGCTTTTAAGAAGGAAGTAGCTTTCTGGTATTGGCGAATACTAGAAATGGAGGATGGATCATTTGACCTACCAGAGACCCTGTGGAAGAAAAGGTTGCCAAGGATCGCGAGAGAAGACCAATTGCAAGTAACTATGAGCATGCTATACAGAATTGTTAAACCTGCAAACCTAAGGCGAAATCTTTTATTTACCATTCACAGGGCATACTGGTCTCCGTACAGACTCTCTAAATTTAAGGATGGAGGGATTGTCGAATGTCCAAAATGTAAAGCTCCAAATGTCGATGACTTGCACATGTTTGTATCTTGTCAAAATATCAAGCAATTTTGGATTGACGTGAGTAATTCTCTTTCTAAATCGTTGAACCAATCCATTGAGGTAATCCCTGAATTAATTATTACTGGGAGATATGATTTACAAAACAGAGTTTTGAGTAACAATGTTAGACTTATTTTTTATGCTATGTTGTTAGCACGTCGAGAGATATGTAAATTATGGGTCTCACCACTTAGTCCTATTTTACTGGACTGGATCTTAGCCATGAGGTACATGGCTAAGCTTGATATGTTAGATCGCTCTAAAAGAAATAGAGGTTTTTGGATACCCTTCTTGTTAAATTTTGGTTAAGTTATATTTACGTTAAAGTCCGATGATTAAGCCCGTGCCTGTCTCGCTGGTATATGGACTCTCCGAGGACGATGAATAGAGATGGTGGAAGATACACATGTTGGGTCAGGTGGTCAAGAAGGATAGTTTAGAGGAAGGCCAGACCCAAAAATATGTGTTGTCTACGCCCCATTACTCTAATCCAGCCTAAGAGACAATAACAGCCCAGTGGTGGATTAGTACGAAGTTATGGGCGGCAAGACGGCAAATGAGGATATAATTTAAAAAATCAACAGCAACTGGGAACTCTTGCAATACTTTGCTTTAGATCATGTACTGGTAGATCCAAGAGGTGGGGATCGAAAATGCAAGTTGCGGAGACTAGATTCCCGATATATCATTGACCTTGAGACAAAAGCTCCAAAGGGACTAAATAGGAGTGAAGAACTGTCAATACACTTGGGTAAATAAAAGAATAGATTTCAGAAGTCAGAAACCAGAGTTGCTCCTAGATAGAATACAATGTAGATTTTGAGGAAGGTAATTAGCCAATATATGGTGTAATGCTGCATTAGTGACATAGTGAGACCTGACGATCCACGGCTGAATCACGTAACGCTATGCTCAGAGGTCTGCAATATTAGGCTGGGATTATTAATCCATAGAAAAGGCCGAATCAGGCAGCTCTAAATAATGCAAAATCATGAATAACAGTGTTATGCATTCTGTACAGGGTAGAAATGGTAATTGAAAATAGTCTGCATGAAATTGGCGAATTATGATGTACATAAAAAGCGCTATCATCAGAGCATATAGATATATACATATTGTAAATAGATGAAATAATGTCTTTAAAAATGCTATAAGAAAATGAGAAGTGAATTAAGATGTTTGGATCACTATGTCACGGAAGCCTCTTTCTATGTCCATGTCGTACAATGTGACTAGGTTAAAAATGGCCGCTAACAGTGCTGTCAGTAGACACTGAAGAAGGTATATCGAAACACGTTTGTCTGCTGTTGGTAATAAACAATATTTATATATACATATATATATACATATATATATATATATATATATACATATATATATATATATATATATATATATATATATATATATATATATATATATATATATATATATATATATATATATATATATATATATATATATATATAATATACACAATTTCTTCTTAGTCACAGAAATTTTAAATCATGGGCTAAATTCCGCTGAGGAATGGCGAGGCTATGTAACCTCCCTTCCTCAATAAATAGAAATCAGAAAATGTATGACCGATTGCTCTACTGAGGGTACATTGCAGTGTCATTTTTTCCTTGCTATGCATTTATTATTGGTCATTTTTATTATTTTATATTAATGTGATAAATACTTTACCTCCTATGTATAATATGCAAGAGACTTTTCCTATGCTTGTAATGACTACTATCTTTATTGCAATGTATACATGACAATGCGATATGTCTCCAATTGTACCCACCACTGGATTATATTTCTGTGAGTTTTTCCTAAAAAACTTTATTGATTGTATAATTTGAAATTCGTCCTGAATAGGTGTTAGAACGACTATTCAAACTCTTTCGTTCTATTTAAATATGATATGCCACTTGTCCATCCTCATCTCTGGGCTCATTACTAGCCCTGCAAGCCCTTCCTTTACGTGAAGATCGAGCATTCCGCTCTCTTCACTTTCCCTACGTACGTTTAGGTATAAGCACGTATTCATGCAACTCCCGCCATAGACTGAATCCATATCCCGGAAGAGATCGAGTTAACCAAAAGAGCGACCGTGCTCCCACCAGCCACCGGGTAAGACACCCTTTATTGTTTGGCCACATAACCTTGTAAACGAATTCTTAAATGAATTCTGACAGTCCTATATATTTTTAAAGGTATTGTCCCGTCTTGGCGCTGCCACTGCGCAAAACCCTGAGGCGTCTTCATTACCGTACTCTGCGGATATTTGCTAGACGCCGGTCACTGCTCTATCAACTGCAGGAGCGACCCTGCAATACCGGGTAAGGACTCCCTCGTGAGCTATACAATATATCAGTGTGCTCATTTGAGAACCAGATTTTGATTGCCTTTAATATATTTCTCAAGATATCATCCTGTCCTGCCCTTGTGCAGTTTCCCAAGCTCATAGGCATATCCAGCCTTACTCGACAAACTATCAAGCTTCCCTCGATCTAACTAGAGTTCTCTTGACTGCACCACTGCAGTGGTAAGTTATTTTGGAATTACATTCAGTACAGAACGGGCGTTATGAAATGGTTATCTAATCTATATCCCATTTCTTTTTTTTTCTTTTTTTTTGGAGCAACTTGCAACAGTACCCGGCTGGGTTAACTGTAAGTGCAATCATGCTTTAACTCACGTATGGTGGTTACCCTTTCAAGTCACTACTCTGTCCACGTACGTCTGACACGTCCAGGTAAGTAGCACACCCGTCCTTCAGCCCTTCAATTCTATACATATAAATTATATCGCTATAAGTAGTGTTCTTAAATCTTATTTTTTCACTCCTAATTCACAGAAGCCCCACATTTCCCAGTCCTGACGAGACCCATTATACTGCTCGGGTCGAAACGTCGTTGACGCCCCCAGAAAACGAACCCTACAAACAGTGCCTATGATTTCAGATAGCCACTGTAACATACATTGTTGCCATCATTATTTACTTTATGGTCGTTTTCTCTTTCTCTGTATAACATTCCCCTTAGAAACCTTGTATATCAAACCTGCTGTTATTGGTTTTGTATAATTGTTTGCTCCACTTTGGTTCTCACATTACACTTTGGGTCACTTTTGCACTTATTATTTGTAACACTACGTGTATATAAATATTTATTGATTGTTGAAACAAAGAAATATATTTTCAATGATGGTTTGAAATCTTACTGTGTAGAGTCGTTTCTCTTTTGGACATCCTCTTTAAACCCTTTATATGTTATTGATTAAAGTATGCTGTATTGATTATTAGTCATACATTTACTGTGCCACTGGAACCATTGTTTCTGATATAAAGTACATACCCTGGTTCCTAAGTGAGTAGGGTGCCCTTGTTTTTCCCTGTGTCTAAATTATTTGTAGCCCACTCCTTCAGCATCATGAGGTTGGGATTTTCAAGGGAATGTGCTATCATTACCCTGATGACTCGTGGGACTCTTCCGGCCTCTTTGACTTCTCCAATGATTTCTTTTCCCACCACTTTGTCATCTCGGTTCGGTGGAGCTTTTCTAATTTTTTCAATAAAGTTTTTACATCACTATTAGTATTAGTATTAGTACTGCTCGTTTGGTCAACTCGTAAAGTCACCACTTCTGGGATGTCTAAGAATAGGGTGTTTTTGCCGCTGCTTCTCGGTCCTTCAGCTTGTCTGCTGTTGATAGCATGGCGTACTGCTAATCTGTATTGATTCTTAAATTACCCACGAACGTTTCTTTCCGCTCAGCGTAACCTTACTCAGTAATGCAGGAGGGTCCGTAGAACAGAGACAGCCATACTCCGTTTGAATGACATGGAATCCACAGTCCTGAATTAGATCAATGTCTCGATCATCCCAACAGGTACGGACCACAAACATTGAGATTTTCAAATCTTCTCTATGTGGTGCAGTTTAAAAGTGCAAGTGTGATGTCATATTGCAGCAAGTGCTGAGCCTGACGTGTTTCGACTGCCCCACGACAGTCTTGATCACATGACACGCCGGACCTATCAACATGCATATATTGTGGAAATACAAAGCACATGATTCGATCTCTCCAATTAGTTTAAAGAAAACAGTGCAATCTTGCTGTTGAGGTTAATTGATCTCATTATGCTGATTCAAACTTGCGTATTTCACGTATACTTATTTTTAATATATATTAAAAAAATAAAAGCTTAGTGCTCCAAAATCTTGGCGTCAAGTTCAAATCCTTGCAAATAATACATAAAATATAATCCAAAAATATATAAATATATATATATATATATATATATATCCGACCTCTCCTTCGTATCCAAGCCGAGGGGAAGAAAAGCGGCAAACAAAGGTAGTCTCCTTGTATTTTTTCACCACAAAACCACCATCAGTGCACTAAGTCAAAAAGATGGGCAACCCGTTTCGGACATTTCTGGTTTCTGCTGGACCATGGAGTCCTTACGTGTGGCTCTTCCATTTTAACAATGTTTGTCCTTTCACAGTATTCACCTTAAAAAACAACTAGAGCGTACACGCTCATAAATAATTCTCGACACAAAGTACGTTGCCATGTTGCATTTCTTTCTTTTTCTGTTGCAATACTTCTGCACAGTAAAGTACTTAAATTTACATAACTGAAAAGTACTCAAGAGGAAATCCTTTTCATGTGGAAAACATAATTCACAATTTCTATATTTTTCAGAATTTCTAGATCATTTTTACATTCCTTTAGGATCAATACTTTTTATTATAATATGAACATTTGGGATTTTATTCAGTGGTATCTTTTTCAGCATGAAGAATCACAATAAATTGATTTGAAGGTTATCACAAAAATATAAATGTGTAAGGTACATTATTTTCAATTTTCTGTTGTACAATACCCTACCTCTATTTTCTTTCAATTGCTTTAGATTTCCCATCATTTGAATATATACTCAATATCATTTTTGATCCAATAATATATTCTCCAAATGGTGGGTGAAAAATAAATTTCTCAACTACAGAAAATTATTCAAACAAATTGACGTTTTTGTAAAGTACCATATTTCCAAGTTAAAGTTATCCCTCCATTAGAGTTTTAAACTTCCCAAGCTGCTTCACTTAATATGGAAAGTTCTGGATATTCCGCTTCTTGTATTTATTGCACATTGTCTCCAAAGAAAAGTGCATATGCCATAAATTAGTTACTTTGTTAATTTAGATACAGGATAAATGATATAATATCTCTGTTATATGTAAACGTCCAATGCTCTTTCACAACCCATAAAGTGCTATAATATAAAAATGCCCCTTCTTGATGTGCTAGTGCCAACAGTATCATAATTTCCATTGCACTCTTGCAACCTGATACAGTATAGTTTTTATCTAATTAATTGATCTTTCCTACTTAAAGTGCAAGTGTATTTAGCTACTTTAAACTAGTTCATCCTTAATTACATATTCAAATAATCATATATTTAAAAGCGTGGTCTAAAATATGGCATACACATTCTATTTAATCAAATTATCTCCAAATTGGTGGTAAAATAGGGAAATGATACAATGTTCGAAAAGTGAAGGCGAGAAGACAAAAAAATCATCAACTTTCTCAAATAGTTCAAAAGACTCCATCCATCTTATCAATGATAATGTAATTCAGTGTCCAAATTATGTCCAAAGGGGGCCTCAATGCCCATTAATATTAATCTTGATTCCATCTTCCGTAAATTCAGTTCTTGATTTCCCCCTCATTTACCAGCTTCCACATATTTTATCTCAAAATATGTTAGTTCTTGTATTCTACCTTCATGGTTTTCAGCAAAGTGCTTGGAAATTGGATGGGTATGGTCTTTACTTTTGATTTTTCTTAAACGCTGTAATATTCTCAATTTTTTCAGTTTGTGGTGCTTTTTATATAGGATTTTCCAAAAGTACATTGAATAACAAAGATTACAAAGCTTGTTTCACAGGTTATATGCTCCATGATTTTTTGTTCTTTCTCATTCTGTAAACTATATGAAGTTTTACAAATACCATTTTCCCAAGCTCTACATCTCATACATTTCCAAAAGCCAAGTGTTTGCAACCAATTACTTATTGTTCTTTTAGTAGTTGGCAGATGACTTTGCATCAGTATATCTTGTAAAGATGATACATTTCCCTAAGTTATTTTGGGAAAATTGGATAAAACATCTTTCGAATTTTCATCACATAATAGAACTCTCCGATTTCTGTTGAAGATTTCTCTGAATTCTTTATGTTCAATATTATAATCCATGATTAATTGTATTTTAATGTCTTCATTATCTGTTTTCGGATTAAGGCTTAATAATTCTCTCTTTTTCATTTCAACTCAGTTCTTTGCATTGGCAAGCACTTGTGTAGGGTATCCTCTTCTTTCAAATCTCCTAGACCTTTCTCCAATCTGTGTTGGGAAATCTGAAACTTCTGAGCAGTTTCTCCTTGCTCGCAACATTTTCCCACATGGAACACTCCATTTTAAAGTTTTGGGATGTCCACTATTCCTAGAGAAATAAGCTAAGGCAGTGGAACCCTATAGAGCACAACACCTAACCCGCTATCCATTTTTTAGTAAGAAGTAAGAAACTTGATTGCATGATTTAAAAAAACAAAAACCTTTGCAAGTTACAAAAGATAAAAGTATTACGCATTAAAAGAAGATAAAACCCCAGTTCTTAGTAAAAGACCACCGGGCCCCCCGTTTGTCAAAGTACACTTGTAGTTGCCCTGCCGCCGATACATTAATAACAACCCTTTGGGGCACTGGTGGTAGTGTCCAAGATTTGGAAATTGAGTCCCGGAGTGCGCCAACCTATACGCTGAGCCCTTCTAGTCAGTTAGTTTGGTGACTCTGACAATTATTGTTTTCTTTGTCTGAGTGCCTGCAAGGAGGATCTGCTAGTTGTTTTTCTGGTGGAGGTTGCTGTTACTGAATCCCCTCCCCTAGTTTTTTTTGCAGCATTATCCATATAGAGCACAGTTTAGTTTGGTGTTCCATGGGTCAAAGCAGGCTAGTACTGCGGCTCTGCACGATCTGACTTCGTTGATGATCCAGCCTCTCCGTAAAAGGGACCTTCTTTCCTTCAACTGACTTGGACACAGGCATAGGATGTGTGTTATTTCTTCCCTATGGTTTCCACAAAGCCGACAGTGTTGCTGGGCTTGTTCTCTTTTCCATTTGGGAAGATGGCAGGACAAGTTGATCACTCCCATTCTTAGTTTTAAGAAACAAAGTTTAGTACGTGCGGTGACCGGCAGAATTAGATACCCCTGAGGCGTCAGCTGGTTGTACGATCTGTCATCCAGGAATATATGACGTTATCCCGCAGACAAACAGCCCGCATACCATCAGTCCGCAAAAATAATCCAGCATGTACTATTAGGCCGCAAATTAAAAGAACAAAAACTTTTAGAACGAATATGCCTTTAGCACGCATGCATGTTAAAGGTATACTCGTTGTAAAAGTTGTAAAGGTAAGTAAAAGTACACTACTCTACCCTACACTACACTACACTCTAATGTAGTTCCCCTGTACCACCCACCCTTGACACACAGTCCTTTTTCTACATTTACACTACCCAGCACGACCCCCCCAACACTACCATAAAGCACTTTACTTCCCTATACATACACTACAACACTACCTTAATACACTACCCCCAGCATGACCCTACACTACACTACCCTAAACCCTAAAACACTACACCCCAGCGTGACCCTACACTACACAAACACTACAACACTACCTTTAACTCTAAAACACTACCCCACATGACTCTACACTACACAAAATCTACAACACTACCCTAAACCCTAAAACACTACCCCCAGCATGACCCTACACTACGCAAACACTACAACACTACCCTAAACCCTAAAACACTACCCCCAGCATGACCCTACACTACACAAACACTACAACACTACCCTAAACCCTAAAACACTACCCCCAGCATGACCCTACACTACACAAACACTACAACACTACCTTTAACTCTAAAACACTACCCCACATGACTCTACACTACACAAAATCTACACCACTACCCTAAACCCTAAAACACTACCCCCAGCATGACCCTACACTACGCAAACACTACAACACTACCCTAAACCCTAAAACACTACCACCAGCATGACCCTACACTACACAAACACTACAACACTACCCTAAACCCTAAAACACTACCCCCAGCATGACCCTACACTAGGCAAACACTACAACACTACCCTAAACCCTAAAACACTATCCCCAGCATGACCCTACACTACACTAACACTACAACACTACCCTAAACCCTATAACACTTCCCCCAGCACGACCCTACACTAAACAACCACCACAACTCTACACTACACTAACACAACACTACACAATCACTAACCCAGCACGACGAAAAAATTAACCCAAACCCACTTACCTCTCTCGTCATCATGGTTTTCACAACGCAAATGCATTTACCATACATGCCTTTAAAACGAAATTTGTTGAAAAAGCATGCGTGATAAATGCACATGCGTTTTGAAAAAATGCGGGATAATCGTATGCGAGGTCAA
This sequence comes from Lissotriton vulgaris, assembly GCF_964263255.1. Lineage (NCBI taxonomy): Eukaryota > Metazoa > Chordata > Amphibia > Caudata > Salamandridae > Lissotriton > Lissotriton vulgaris. Next base: position 1,093,080,085 of record NC_141685.1, read on the forward strand.
TGACCTTGCTGGATATTGATATGCGGACTGAAAGTCCGCGGGATAAAAAATGAGGGATAATGGCTGCAAACCGTCATCCAGCAGTGACTTCTTCTTGCGAGACATGCCTTATCTTCTAGTGAAGAGAGTTTTTTGCGCTTATTTTTCCTAGCCTTTTGGACTCGTTTTGGCTGACTTGTAAGTCCCAAACGTTGTTCAGGCTTAAAGTTTTTATGCCTCTCGCCCAATATTCGTACCCTGCCCGCCATCGCTTCGTATGCAGGCTGGACCATAGGTGTTGCGCTAGGCTGCCTTCTTTTGAGGACCTCAGTTTATGGCAGCACATTAAGAAGCTCATCAATCTGGCCAGGGATTGGTTACAGATGCCCAGTTCCAGCCTGATTTGGGCAGGTTGCGTTTGTGTTGGTAACTGGAACACTGTTCTGAAGATTTTTGCAATGATTTTGCCTAATTGGCCACTGTCCAGCCCTTTTAGCACCTCGCTTCCATATGTTAGTGTAGGAATTACTTTTGCCTGTGCTGCCTGCAATGTTGGGGTGAATGTTGGGCCAATAGCTTCCTATGAATAGAACTGAGTGCGAATGATAGTGCTGCTCCCCTCTTTTTTTGCTCTTCTAGGTGGGTTTTATATCTTCTGTTGTTATTGAAGAGAACTCCTAGGTACTTGTGGCACTTGGATTCTATAATGCTTTTGGAATTTAGAACCCATGCCAGCTTCTGGGGCCTTCCTGGACGGACCACCAAGATTTTAGTTTTCTTATCGTTTATCTGGAGCTCGTTCTTTATTGAATATTCAGCAGTAGCGTGCATAAGTCTTTGTAGACAAATCTTTGTGCTGCTTAGGAGAAAGCTGGCTAGTTTGGGAGCATGAGAGTTTACCTTGTTTAGGGCTTCCGGGAAATCTGATAAAAATAGATTAAAAAGTGTGGGGGCCAGGACACATCCTTGTTTTAGTCCTTTAGTTTACTGCGATCGGGCGTGACAGTTTGGAGCCGTCCCCGATCTTGATCCTGACCCATGTGTCCCGGTGCAGTAGCGGTATGGCTCTGAAAAGACTGTTTGGGATGTTCAGTCTGGAAAGCTTCTGCCAGAGCTTGGCCCTGTTGATGTTGTCAAACGCAGCTTTATAGTCTATAAATCCCATGTAAAACGGACTAGTGCTGGTTTCCACCTGGTCTATCAAGCCAGTGAGAGTCATGAGATTAACCGAGGTACCTGTGTCACTTGTAAAGCCAGTTTGGTTCAGAGGAATTACTGAATGTTCGCAGGCCCATGCCCAAAGTGAATTGAGCAGTGTCACAGCGAAATACTTTGCTTCATTGTCGATAAGGGAGACCAATCGGTAATTCCCTGGAGATTTTTTGTCCCCGCCTTTGAATATTGGCACAAGAATTGAACCTTGCCAAGAGGGCGGAATGATTTTATTTTATTTTTTATATTATTTTATTTTTTACATTTTACTAATAAAAATACTGGTTTCAAAGAAGATGGAGCCAGTCAAAAAAAAAACATGAGGTGTCAGCAGGACACCCGTTCACTCCAAATCAGAGGAAGGGTACATTTCACCCCCGGTGTCTACTGACTAAGTAAACCTCAATGTGTTGATCTTGGCCTCTATTATTTTTAGCGGCCTGAGAAGTCTGGCTTAATTGCACGATCGAGTTGTGCTGTTCTCTGTACTGAGCCAATCCATTCAATTTTGTTAGAAGAAGAGGGGAGAATCCATTTTACACAGATCTCCAGTGCAAGGAGTATCAAGATAAAGAAAAGCGCCTTTTGTGGCTTAGAGAAATACTGGTTTTCTGGCCCACCTGGGACTACCCCGAAAATAACTGAGGTTCCGGTTAGCTCGATTTCTTTAACCATGATATCTGAAATAGTCTTACCCACGTGATTCCAAAGAGCTGGACTGAAGGACACTGCCAGAACATATGGAGCTCATTCACGTTGTTTTCATTGCATTTCGGGCACTTCTTTGTCGCTCCGTTCCCCATCTTTGACAGTTTCTGTGGTGTTCAGTATGCTTTATGGACAGTGAAAAGATGGTTTCTCTTTAAAGGTGCAGCTTTCACATATGACCACAATATAGACACAGATACTTGCCCGAGAGTTTCGAGATCTTCACCCGGGAGGTCCTTCTTCCAGGTCTCAGTAAATGGGTTTTGGGAGTCCTCCCCTGTCTCGATTATCAACCAGTACCATGCTGCTACCTCTTTCGGCATTATAGATCTAGTACAGATCTTGTGCACCAGATCACGACTGCCTTCTATCTCTTTTCCTAACGACTTTAACCAGCTCGAGATCTGATAGTATTTACATTTTGAGACCGTATTATTTGAAAGGGCGGAGAGGCAGTACCAGGGAATCAGATCATTATCCATGAATAATTGCCCCCACTTCAGTATCTCAGAATTACGCAGAGGGAGTGCGGAGTGCAAGTGCATCCAATAAACATGCCCGGGTACCTGGAAAAATCCATATAGGTGATTCATCGTTGTAGTAGGGTATATGCAGCAATGCCCTCACTTGAGACCAGATCTGGTTGCAGCTAAGAGAATCTTCAGCTTTACCTTCTTAAAGAATTTGGGGTGTCCAAACTTTAGAAGGAAAGAGTCAGCTGGATTCCTGTGTATCATTGGTAAAGCCTTAAAAAGTGGAGAGAAAGCCGAGCTGTCCTTTAAAAGTTGACTTGAGTTTTTCAGGTGGAAGGCACAGTAGTATATAAAGAGGTCCGGGGTGGCTATGCCACCATGAACTGTTTTCCTCCTCAGCTTCCTTTGAGAGATTCTTGAACAATAATCCCTGCACTTTCCTAAACCAAGTCTTAGAGAATTCTAATGGTATAGAATCAAATAAGAACGTAAACCTGGGTAGGATAGACATTTTGAGCAGGTTAGATCTTCCCAGGATGGGAATTGGAAGGGACCGCCATGCCTGTAATTGTTGTCTCACATTGGCAGTTTTTTTGTCAAAGTTTACCTGAGCTATCTTATCTATGTCATTAACTATTTGTACCCCCCAGATATATTTTATTTGGTGTGTTTTAAGAGATCGATCTTGTATTGGAAGTTCCATGTCATTAGCTCTGTTTTCTGCTGATTGAGTAGTCTGATACTTTCTCAAAATACTCAAAATGTTCCCATATCTCAGGGAGTGAGTGCTCTAAATTCCCTGTCAGGATCATAAGGTTGTCAGCGTACATGCCTATCTTCTTTTCCCAGCCATCACACTTAAAAGAAGAGATGCCCTGGCAAAATCTTAATTTGCATGTTAATGGTTCAATATACATATTGAACAAAAGGGGCAAAAGGGGACATCCCTGTCTGGTGCCTCTGGAGATTTTAATTTGTTTTGTTAGATTACCATTAACCAGTATGCTGGCAGATGGATCTTTATAGAGAGCCCTCACTGCTGCCAAAAAGGTTCCTCCTAGATTAAAACACTGGATCACTTGAAGTAAATAGGGCCAATTGACCCTAGCAAAAGCATTTGCAGCGTCTAAAGTCATAATCGCCAGTGGGGACAGATATAGATCTGCCAGATCAATTGCTCCAATTAGGTTGTGAGTTAATTCATGGAGTTGCCTACCCTTCATAAATCCCCTCTGATCAGTATGAATTATAGACCCTGCTACCTTATCCAGCCTTTCAGTAAGTACTTGAGTGTAAATTTTATGATCACTGTTCAAAAAGGAGATAGGCCTGTACGATTCACAGACTCTAGGATTTTTATTTGGTTTCGAGATAATAGTAATTGTGGCTTCACTCCAGGATGGAGGAAGGTCTTGAGAGGATAAGAAAGCATAATTTAACAGCTGAAGCAAAATTGGAGCTAACTCTTCTGTAAGCGAATTATATATTTCATTTGGAATGGCATCCGGGCCTGCAGCTTTTCCTTTCTTTAGAGATTTAATGGCGTGTAAGACTTGTTCTAAAGTAATTTGGTTGCTCAGATTGTCTCTATCAGAGTCAGAAAGTGTGGGGAGTTGCAGACCTGTGAAAAAGTTTTCAATGTGTTCTTCGTTTGTGGTTAAATCCTCGGAGTAGAGATCTTGAGAAAAAGAAGCAAATGCCTCCTCGATCTCTGTATAAGAGGGTGGAATGATGTTCTTTTGTAAGATGGAAGTAAAGAGTGGAGATAGCTTAGAAGCCCAGAAGGCCGAATCCTCCTTGAACAAAGCCAGAGGGATGCCTCCTGGGCCTGCAGTTCCATCTTTCTGGTCCTTTTTAATCTGTTTTTCAATATGGTCCTCCGGGACTATACTTTGTTTGATACTGCTTGGTGGATGATTTCCTCTCACTGTTAGCTTTTCAGGTAATTGGCCTTTGTAGGGAGATTCTTCCATGGTTAGCGTTTTAACTAATCGCTCTGGAGGCATGTTCGCCACTTTTGGAGCTTTGTTGCCCTCTTCTCCGGGAAGCTGATCAACTGTGTTTTCTTGTCGATCCCTTATTCAGTATGTCTGTTTGTTGGGATAACCAGAGATCTGTGCGCACACTGTCAACACACCCACTACCACAATGCAATTCAATAAAGGAACATCATAACTGAAACAAAAGCAAAGGTGCACCACAAAATAAGGACAAATTATTCAATCCAAGTCCAAAAGTGTATTCTTCAAGCGATCTTCTTTTGTTCAAACTGAGTTAAAACAACTGTCTAGACGTGTTTGAGCAGCCGACGCATTTCGTCCATTCACATGGACTTCTTGAGGGCATAAATGGATGATATGCAGTAAAGAGTGGTAATCAATCAAAATATGTTGTACAGGGGGTCGGTGTGGTAGAGTCCTTTTCAGATATCATAAATAGATGATTTACAATAAAAGATGGTAATCAAGCCAACTGGGTTGTACAAGTGGTCGCTGTGGCGGAATCGCCTTCAGATATTTATTTGGAGGGAAGAACAACCTTAAAGATTGACAAAGAAGAAACAAATCGCATTTAATTTAGGCGAGGCCTGGACTATGGGTTGGTTGATTTAGGCTATCTCAGTCATATATAGAGACACAACCGTCCAGATAGTACTGCTGAATCACACTTGTGAAAAACCCTTCATACAGGTAAAGTATACATTTGTTCAGGAGACGCTCTTTTTTGTACTGCACAGTTTATCAAGACCGGCACAACTTGGGCCCACATTAAACTGAAGGTCCCAGATCTGTCACAACTTCATCCCTAGTGTGTATACTTTATCACGTCGGCTGCTCAAATACGTCAAGACAGTTGTTTTAACTCAGTTTGAATAAAAAAAGATCGCTTGAAGAATACACTTTTGGACTTCGACTGAATACTTTTTCCTTGTTTTCCGGTGCACCTTTGCTTTTGTTTCAATTATGTCCACTATTCCTGTACGAAATACTATTGCTTGTTGCAGGAAAATGTGATTTGTTTTGCTAAATTGGAGCTCTGCAGGGTAACCTGGGTAAGAAAACATTGGGAGAGCCCTGGTGTCTACTATTCAAAAATATACAGGTTTGCTTCGTTTCCTACGTGCTGACTGAGCTAGGGTCCAAAATCCACAACTAGGCACATTGCAAAATCAGTTTTCAGTAGAAAAATTGGATGTGCCCAAGTTGCATTTTGGACCGTTTCCTGTCGGGATACTAGGCCTACCCACACAAGCGAGGTACCATTTTTATCAGGAGACTTGGGGGAATATTGGATTCCGCAGGGTGTCTTAAATGTACAGGCTTGCTAGGTTTCCCGAGGTGCTGACTGAGCAAGGGCCTAAAATCCACAGCTAGGCACATTGAAAAAAAGGGTTCATTTTCAAAGGAAAAATGTGATGTATCCACGTTGCGTTTTGGGCCATTTCCTGTCGAAGGCACAAGGCCTACCCATACAAGTGAAGTATCATTTTTATAGGGACACTTGGAGAAATGCTGAGTGGAAGCAACTTTGTGGCTCACCTCGAATTCCAGAACATTCCATCACAGAAATGTGAGGAAATACAGTTTTTTTAGACAATGTTTGAGGTTTGCAAGGGGGATTCTTGGTAACAGAACCCGGTGTGAGCATTGCTCCAGATACATTCTGGATTATTTCAAAGTGAGACCCCCATTAAAAGAGATGACGAAGAAAAATGTTCTCTTCCATTGGTCCTCTAAATGTGATTAAAATTTCAAGCAAATCAAACACACAATTGAAAATGCAACTGAAATGGCTTATTTAGATCCAAAGTTACATACTGAGATTATTGTAGACGCAAGCCTAGTGGGATTGAGGCAATCCTTGCTCAACACAATGGTTATTCAAATGCTCAGAGACACATTGTGGCCTACAATAGCCTAAGCCTATCTCAGGCTGAGCGAGCCTATTCTCTTCTCGAAAAAGAGAGCCTGGCTGTAATGTGGGCTTATGAACATTTTCATGTGTTTCTCTGCGTGAAGCATTTAAACCTTGTCAATGACCACCAGGCGTTGGCTCACCATTTCTGGAAATCTGAAAGCCAGAATGCCCCCTCGCATCGAGAGGCGGGGGTTGAGATTGCAAGAACATGATTACACTTTTGTGCATAAGCAAGGGAAGGATCAAAATCCCACAGATTACTTCGCACAAGTGCCGTTACAACATTAAAGTGCAACGTCTAAAGCAACTGAAGAACAAGTTACTTACCTTCGGTAACAATATATCTGTAAGAAACACAGCTTAGTTATAGATTCCTTACCTTAGAATTACCCCTAGGCGTCAGACGGGATCCTGAACGTTTTTCGTGAGCAGTACCCCTGTGCATCGAAAGGTGGCGTCGGTCGGCTCCGCGTTCGCCGTTGGCGTCATGGTTGCCGGGATGATGTTGCGGTAGCTACTTAGACGCTGCCCTTGCAAGCTGACATCAGTTTTGTACACGACTTTCCACACCAGAAGCGCAGAGCCATGCATGACACTGACCACTGGTGCATAAAACTAGGGCCCTGAAAGGAAATCCTTAACTCTGGAAGTAAGTTTGCAGAAACAGGGAGGATGGGTGGGGTTGTTAGGAGTCTATAACTAACCTATGTTTCTTACAGATATATTACTACCGAAGGTAAGCAATCTGTTCATCTGAAAGAAAGAGTTAGTTATAGATTCCTTACCTTAGAATACATACTCTAGCAATACCAACCACGGAGGTAGGTCTGCAAACCAAGTTCACACCAGAAAGTCCTGGAGAACAGAACAACCAAAGAAGCCGTCTCTCCGGACTTGGCTGTCCAGGAAGTAGTGTGTGCAGCAATGCTCACGTAGCTGCCTGACAGATGTCATTGGGGGGACTCCAAGTCCCAAAGCAGTGGTAGTTGCTATAGCCGTGGTGGAATGGGCGCATGGCCCAACTGGAGGCTCCTTCTTTGCCAAGGAATAGCAAGCCTTAATGCACAAAACAACCCTTTTAGAGATGGTCCGTTTGTGCACGGCCCAACCTTTTTTGGTGCCCAGGTAGCCAATAAAGAGCTGGTCATCCACCTGGAATTGCTTTGTGCAATCCAAATAAAACAAAAGCGCACATTTTAGATCCAGACGGTGGAGCCTCTCTTCTTCTTTGGAAGGAAGCAGAGGCGGAAAGAAGGTGGGCAAAGTGATAGTCTATCCAATATGGAAAGGAGTAACCACTTTGGGAAGGAAGGATGGACGAGTCCTAAGGACAACCTTGTCCGGATGGACAGTCAGAAAAGAATGCTTTGAAGAAAGAACTTGGAGCTCACTTACCCTGAGTGCAGAGGTGATGGCCACCAGAAAGCAGTTTTTAAAGTAAGAAGCCTGAGAGGACAGTTGTGTAGCGGCTCAAAGGGAGAGCACATAAAATACGTAATGTTGCGCTCCTGCGTCCACTTCCTCCGGATCGTGCTGATGCTCTATGGGGGCCCACCTCCGAACCACCCCAAGTCTGGAAACCTAAAAGGACACACAAACGTTTGAGGTAATTGAGCCGGGAAGGAAAGGGTAGGGACAGCAGGGAAGGAGATTTGTGAAGGAGACAATAAAACACCATAAGACTTCTCATAAAACCTGTTTGTCAATACTGTTGAAAACACAAATATTTCTTTTATACCACAACGCCTACCTGAAATAAAGAAATAAAGGACTGTAACATCAGAAGAGAGCAGAGGGTGATGGCTGAACTTGACTACGTCTACGCAAAAGAGAAAACCGCAGAACATACACTGTTATAGAAGATACATGTACGATGGCTTACATCACATCTACCCTGTAACATACATTCTTTGGTAAATATCGAGCAGACACCTACCAGGGCACTCTTTCTATGATCTACCCTCTTCATAAGCGCTATCTCCAAAAGACACTTGGAAGAAAAGAAACCAAAACAACATATAATAGGCAAAGAGTTTCTAAATGACTGTTTGAATGATAACTGATAAAAGTACACTCTTGTGTAGTCTTGTGTACTATCCAGTTATTCCATCATAACTGGATTGTGCTGGGCGCCTAACCTTCCCTGCATGAAACTTAGGAAAATTAGGTTTCTCCAATAGGGAAGTATAACAGCGAGAGGCCCTTCAAAGCACCTCTACTACCCCGCAAGAGACTGCAGAGTGCACGTCTCAGCCAACAGGGGAGTTTGATTTGCGATAGGCAAAGTACTCGCCCCCTCGTTGAGAGGGCGGAAAATGGAAACAGGAGAAAACAACGCTGGTGCTTACGCAGGCTCCCCTGCATGAGACCGCAAGATACACGCGTCTCAGCCAACAGGGAAGTCCAACACCGCAACGATGCAGACGGCACCGTGTGAAAAATCAGGGCAGGCGGGCGGTCCGAAGATATGTGCAACCGCACACTCACCGCCCACGAAACAGAACAGGAATGAAGACAAGGAGACTGTAACCGGGAAGGCAGAAAGAATAATCGGCAATGTTCAACAGCCGCGGCCAGTGTTATCCTTCCGTGACGCGACGTCAGTATCGCGTGATACGTGACTCGCGTGGAATCATGGGAGGTGTAGTTTCATGTCCATCGTATCGGTAGTTGTGTGTACGACGGGCAGAGAGCGTAACCCACTGGGATCCTGACAGCACACCCCCCCTCCCAGAGAACGCTAACTGCCCGAAGGCTTTGCTGGGTGTAGGTGATGAAACTTGGCCACTAGTCTAGGTGCATGTATTGCCCCCACAGGTTCCCAGGAATTCTCTTCCGGTCCGTAGCCCTTCCAGGCTACCACATACCAGAGTTTACCCCTAACCTTTCTGGTGTCCAGAATACCCCTAACCTCTTATTCAGGTTCACCTTGAATCATCTCAGGATCGGGCCTCTTCTTTGCCCGACCACGTGAGGGTTTCAGGAGGGATATGTGAAACACTAGATGAATCCTAAAATGGGTAGGTAGTTTTAGCTTCACAGCTACAGGATTCACAATCTTATTAACTCGATAAGGGCCAATGAACCTGGGGTTCAAAACGCTGTACCTTTTGAATCCGATGTGTTTGGTGGATAACCAAACCCAATCACCGATTTTGTACAAAGGTCCAGGTCTCCGATGTTTATTGGCCTGTACCTTGTACCTTTCCTTTGCCTTGAGTAAGTTATTCCATGAGGATACTAATGTCTTACGTATGTGGTGTATTCGTTTGCGAATGTCAGGGTACTTGTTGGTAGTACTAGGGACAATTAAAGGAGTAAATCTAGGGTGAAACCCATAAGTACAGTAGAAGGGAGCACATTGAGTGGATGAATGTGTAGCACTGTTGTACTCTATTTCCGCCACCCACAACCAATCCACCCAAGAGTCAGTATTAGTATCAACATAGAATCTAAGGTACTGCTTAGAGGGGTTTAGTTCAATCTCTCGGTTTGCCCATCAGTTTGAGGGTGGAAACTCATTGATAGTGAAGAGGATATCTGTAGCTCTGAGCACCATGTTCTCCAAAAGTCAGCCGTGAATTGAGCTCCTCGGTCAGAAACAATAACTTTGGGAAGGCCGTGAAGCCTAACAACATGAAGTAACAGCAATTTGGCTAGCTGGCTTGTCGAGGGTGCTTGTTTGCTCGGGATGAAATGGCCCATTTTAGTCAAGTAATCAATGACCACAATGATCGCTGTGTTTCCCTGGTCGCTAGGTAGACCCACAATGAAATCCACCGACATTCTTTCCAACTGATTTTCTGGTGTGGGCATGATTTGTAGGAGCCCCTGTGCCTTTTGATGGTCAGACTTCATTCGGGCACACGTGGAACAGTCCTGTACCCATGCCATTACATCCCGACGTACAGATTGCCACCAACATTAACGTAGCACCTTTTCAAGGGTCTTTCCTCCACCCAGGTGCCCACCATATGGAAGGTTAAGAAATGAAATGAAATTGGATTTATAGAGCGCATGGCTGCCCGCGAGCGTCCTAGCGCTATAGAACAAGGGATACCAGAAACAGTGTCAGTGGCTAGGGGTCCAGGGGAAACAGGAAGGTTTTAAGGAGCTTTCTGAACTTCGGATGGCTGGGCTCCATCCGAATCTTGGGTGGAAGAGAATTCCACAAGGTCGCTGAGTTCACTGAAAAGCGGCGACCCCCAGTCCGAGTCCGCCGCACTCTCTGAACAATTGCCAGATTGGCATGATTGGAGCGAAGCGATCTAGTGGCCTTGTACGGGTGAACAAGATGCCCTAAAATAGGGGGTCCGTTCCCCTGCAGGGACTTGTGAGCGATACATAGGGCCTTGAATTTGACCCTTGCACGAATTGGTAACCAATGAAGGGCTTTGAGTGCAGGTCTGGCTGACGATCTGCGCGAAGTGTCAGTAAGGAGTCAGTCAAAGTCAAGTCAAAGTCAAAAGATCTTTATTCGGAATAAAAACATCCATAAAAGTACATGCAAGTGCAGTTTCAAAACAATACAGTACAGTAATGTGACAGCTGGCAAAAAGACATAAACCAATCAATCAATCAATTTCACAGTAACACACAGAATGTCCCTCCTTGCTAAAAACAGCGTTATATACAATTAAAAATATTTTTTAACAAACAGAATAAAAATGGATGAAGAATAGCAGCAGCATTAATGGGTCCACATCAACAATGTGCAAAAATGCAAAATGTGCAAAAAAGAGTTATAAAGTGCATAGAAAGTACAATGTGCAGATGTTATACATGAGTATATAAAGTGGCTCGTGATCGAACGGCAGCTTTGAGAAAGCAGCTCACTCTGAATATTACTTCATCTGATCCCAGTAATAAAAAGGACCTCAGTGCTTTTCTAAAGTTAGTCAGTTTATGTTTTCTACAATAGGGCATTAAGTAATGAGCGGAAAGAATTTTATAGAAATCACAGAAAAACAAAAAGTGCATAAGGCTCTGTTTCATATTAGGGTTACAAGGACAATACAGAGTTTGTTGTAACCCAAAGGGAAGTTTAGTAAGTTTACTATACTCCCATCTCGAAAGCGAAACAGTAAGCTCCTATTCCATCTGCCAAGGTGTAAGCGTAAATACCTGTGTGGGGGGCCTGGATGTTTAATTTGAGGTTCAGAGTAGCCCATGTATTTTATAACGGTACACTTTGACAGGTTCTTCCTTTCCCGCTCTTCTCTATACAGGTGATAAAGTGCCCTATGAATAATAGTCTTATGTGAGCGATTTATTAAACTGGGTGAAGTAAACAAATAACCATGCCCTACGCTATCAAGGCATTCTTTTACAGCTTTTAACCATGGTATACAGTGTGCCCTATCACATTTTAAACAGTCCAAGATTATGTCACGGGTCAGAGTGGCAGCCGGGTTAATCCATATCTTTAGCCAGAAGAGTGCTGGTCTGGATCTTACAAAATCTTCTATATATGAGATGTTCAATTCACTATGACATATATAGTGAGGGGAACAGATGACCCCACCCAGCACCTTCCGACAGAACCTATTTTCTTCGGTCTGGATATGGATACAGTTTGTGTAACCCCAAACCTCGGCGCCATAAGTACCAGTTGGGATGCATTGGGTTTGGTAAATCTTTACTAGTGGTGTAATCACATCAGCGTGGTTGGGTTGTCTTAAAGAAGTGACACAATTTATAGCTTTACCCAACTTATTCCTAGCGTAAGAAACGTGTGCTTGCCACGAACCAGTATTTGAAAATAGCAACCCCAGATAGGGAAAAGTGCAAGTGCTTTTCAGAACATTTGACCCTGATTTAATCTCAACAATTTTATATTTTTTGGGGCCACAGCTCATGATGAGAGATTTTTTTAAATTAGTGGTCAAGCCTAGGTCTGCCATAAAATGGACAAAGCCTGAGATTAAAGTGCGAAGTGCCTTTGGTGTGCGGCCCATTAGGACCGCATCGTTAGCGTAAAGGAGGGTGGGTATGGGGACTCCGTTCACATGGGGTACATCTTTTGATAAAGTACTCAGCGAGCAGCTCAAATTGTTAATATAAAGAATGAAGAGGAGGGGGGCCAGCACGCACCCCTGTCTGACCCCCCTACCAATGCTGATGTCGTCAGAAACTTCGCCAGATTGGTTAATGCGCACACGTGCTCTTAGGTCAATGTGTAAAAAAGCTAAAAAGTGGACCAAATAATCATCCAAACCATAATTACGGAGGGTGGACCATAGACGAGAACGGTTAACAAAATCAAATGCAGAACTTAAGTCCATAAAACCAAAATATAGGGGGGATTTTTTAGCGGTGTTATATTTTGCCATAATCAAACTCAAGTTCAGACATTGTTCCACCGTGCCAACATTGCTGCGAAAACCAAGCTGGCTGGGATGTAGAATCTTACTTTCATCCGCCCAGGTTCTAATCCTTTTAAAGATAACCCTCCCCAGGACTTTCAAGGTGTTATCGATTAACGATATAGGGCGGTAGCACCCGGGATCCAGCCTATCGCCTTTTTTAAAAATAGGCACGATAGTACTACATGACCATGTTTCTGAGATTTGTTCATTCGTTAAGTTATTGAAGACGTTACATAGCAGTGGGGCCCAAAAGTTTAGTTCACACTGTTATTGATCAATTGAGAGCCCATCGGGACCAGGCGCTTTATTTCCTGCGCTCTCAGCTATAGCATCCTCGACCTCCGACACAGAGATGTTAAGGGGGCTTAAGGGGAGGGAGGTTAAAGCGGGGTTGTCCGGTGTGGTATAAATTTTAGCAAAGTGTTCAACCCACGCAGATCCGGTGATATTACAATTGATTGCCGTTAAGTTCGAACCTATGGATCTTAGGTTCTTTACCTCCCTCCAAAACCCAGTAGTGTCTTTCAATTCGGCCGAGCGTGCCAGGGAATCCCAGTGGGTCTTAACCAATTCATTAGTTCTAATACGTAGGGTAGATTTGTACTCTGCTCTGAGTAACCTTATTTGAGGGATGTCCCTGGGTTCAGATTTTAGAGCAGCCCTTAGCTTCCTATGTGCCTTTGAGCAAGAGGCATCGAACCATCTAGGTGTTTCCTCAGATTTCCTCGAAGCAGCTCTGGAAATCTCACTTTTTATTGCAGAGCAGAGTTCACTAAATGATGTAATTTTATTACCCCCGTGGTCATCAATGGTGAGGCAGATGTCAATCAAAGCTGGATGTTTTTTAATAACTTTTGCCAGGATTCCCCTGTTATCCACGCCCCTCCAAATTACCCTCAGTTTATCAGTTGAAACTTCCAAGTTTCTTGCACCTATTTCGTTTTGTGAACACTTACCCCCCGGAAGTAGTAGGTGAATTACAATAGGGTAATGGTCGCTATATACTTTACACACAACCTCAGCCTTCGTTAAAACATTAGCGATCGAAGGTGAAACAAATACATAGTCAATCGTAGTACCGCTCCCATGACCAATAAAAGTGGGAAACGGGGCAGCGCTGATTTCGGTGCCAGCATACTCCATGCAATTTACAAGTTCTCTAGTTGCAAGGAGATTCGACAGTTCTATACCTCTTCTACAGGGGGGGTTTCTAGGGTGTATATGTGCATTAAAATCCCCTCCTAGGCAGATACCATCAAATTTCCCGTATTTCTGTCCATCTATAATTTCATCAATAAAATCAAACAAAAGGATAAAATTACGATTAGGTTGGGACAAAAAGTCGTTATTGTAGAAGTTAATCAAACATAGCCTTGTCCTTTTAGTGTATGCCAATGCCATAAAACTTGGGCAGTTGGATTGGAGTGTATCGACTTTGGCTTCTGCAGATATTTTGACCCAAATAGAGAGGCCCCCACTAGGACGGCCTAAAGGGGGGGCCGAAACAGTCCTGTTATGACAGCTGTACCCCTCAAATAGCAGGTCATCAGTACACCAGGTTTCTTGGAACATTAGTACATCATGACAGTTGACCCAGTCCTTGCAAGATGTGATTTCCGTCTTAGCCTGAGTACCTGTTATGCAGTGGGAATACAGGTGGTGGCTGCATCATTCTGTGTGGGGGTCGGTAAAAATAATTTAACGGTAAGGGGGTCACCACAGTGGATGGGCCATGTTGGACAAAGTTTTTATTTAACAGGAATTTCACAGTGCCAGGGTTCCTGAAATTGACATTAATGCAGTCCCCGTTAATGTTTTTAAAAAGAGGACCAACCCAGGTTACTCGGCGTGTGGATATAATTTCTTTGGAAATGTCATAGCCGACCCCCTTGTGCTTGGTTAGCCAATCAATACATTTATTGTGCAATTGAACCCACGATTCTCCTTGCCCTTCCCTGAGGGGTGGAATGCCAGCCAGAACCAGGACGTAAGGACACGCCTCAGGCGGAAGATGTAAGACAGCCTTGATGTTTGAAAGGCCTGGTGTCTTCATGTGGGGTCTTATTCTGGCGCTGGCTGGAGTTTGAAGAAGCCTTCTGCATTGTCGTGCCTATAGCGGAATTACATTTATGATTGTTCTTAGGGGCATTAGTAACAGTGGAGGGCAAGGAAGATTTACTTGAGGAAACAGGGGGATTGCTTTCCCTTGTGCTTGCGACCGCCACAGATGTTATAGTCGTCGTGCGGGTTGATAGCAGCCTGTGATTCCTTAACCCCATTTGTTGTGGGCAGATTGCAGTTTTTTGTGTGATCACCACTAGTGAGTGCACGGGTGGTAGATTCCAGGTCTTTTAGCAGACGTTCACCTCTTAATTTATCCAGGCATACTGTGCCTTTTCTCTTGGCATCATCATTTTTGATTACATTTTCCAGTCTGTCAAGTCTCTTAAAAATATTATTAAATTGTCTGATCATTTGACCTTCGAGTTGTTTAAAAATTGTATCCGCAATGGTCTCAATGAGATTCCCCTTTGATTTAGAATGGGGACTATTTACATTGGAGAATTCAGTCTGAGTGGAAATAGTCATTGAATTTAGACCATCATTATTTATAACAACGACATCACCTAGATGAGATTATACTGTGTGTTGTTTTTATTTCTTCCCCCTGGTCCACATGCTTTGTGGTGTTGGTTGATTAGCACTCCTAGGGGGCTGTTTCCTTTTGTTGTGTGTTAATTTTACTGGGCCCCTTTTTCGCTTAGCTCCTGTATTCTCAGTGATCTCAGTGACCTCAGTGGTTGGTGAAGATGAGGCAGGGTCCGGAGCTGCGGCTGGGACTGTGTGCGTAGTAGTGTTTTCGTCTTCAAGGACAATGGGCAAACTGACAGCAGATTGTGGTTTTACCACGATCACTTCAGGAAATATATGCATGTTACCACTTAAACTACCTGTTGTACTTGGTTGGTTAGTGGTAAGTGAGCCCATGGAAAGCCTCCTCTCGGTTTCGGCAATCTCATTAAATGCAGTGTCTATTAATGTTTCAAAGGACGTAATGAGAGATGCAGAGCTTTCAGCGTCCTGGGTGACTAAATCTGTAGTGTTGCTAGTAGCGTTACGTTTGCCCATTTCAACAGCCAAATAAAATGCTCACCTTTTGATGGGGAAGTTAGATGGGCTTCGCCACGGGCTCTCCCGCGGGTCGCGACTCGCGGGGCGAGAGGGGTGTCAGCCTTTTACTCGCGCCTCCGGGCGCTTCTGGCGCGTCACGGGCGCGCTGCCGCCCCAGAGCCTGCTGGGTAGTGTGGTCCGGTCCGGTCTGCCTACCGGTGTGAGCGCCGCCGCCGTTTCCCTCACGGCTCCGCTGGTGGCGTGGCAGTGGCAGTCAGGTCAGGTAAGAGCGTCTGGTGTAAGGAGTCTCGCTGCCGAGTTCTGGACTCGTTGAAGAGTGTTGATTGTAGATTCAGGGGCTGCCAGGAGGAGAGCGTTACTATAATCCAGTCTTGATAAAATCAGACCCTGGATAAGTAGCCTCCTTGATAGCTCTAACAGTAGGGGAAGTATTTTCCGAGCAGAACGACGAAACCTGTCTGGTGAGGGCGTTGGCCTTCTTATTGTCAGAACCAGGTCTGAATGTCACCACAAAATGGTATTCTGCAAAGAAGAGCATCCACCTGAGTTGGCGAGGCGTAAGATGACGAGCAGCCCGCATAAACTGTAGATTGCGGTGATCTGAGTAGACCGTTACCTGATGCACCGCCCCCATCAACCAATTTCTCCACTCTAGGAAGGCGTCCTTGATTGCGAGGAGCTCCTTTTCAGAAATTGTATAATTTTGTTCGGATGTATTTAGTTTCCTGGACATAAAAGCAATGGGATGAAGATATCCCGTGGTTATATGTCTTTGAAAGAGTACTGCTCCCACCGCTACATCTGAGGCATCGGCCTCTACAATAAATGGGAGATCCGGGTTAGCATGCATAAGAACAGGAGCAGATGAAAAAGCTTGTTTAAGCTGATCGAACGCCTGTTGAGTGTCTTCAGTCCATAGAAAAGAGGTCTTCTTCCTGGTCAGCTTAGTTAAGGGTGCAACCATGTCCGAGAACTGTCTTATGAACCTCCGGTAAAGTTGGCAAATCCCAGTAGACTTTGGATTTCTTTTACGCAGCGAGGGGGGCCATTCCACCAAAGCCTTCAAATTTCTCTCTGCCATAACTTGTCCCGAAGGAGTGAGCATAACTCCTAAAAACTCCACAGTGGTAACATGAAATTCACATTTGGTGATCTTGCAGAAAAGATGATGTGTTCTCAGTGCCTGTAATACCAGGCGTACATGACCCAGCTGTTCTTCTTCGGTCGTGGAATATACCAGGATGATGTCTATATACACCACGACAAAGAGATCTAGATACTTTCTGAGGACCTCATACAGAAAAAATTGAAACGCCGCAGGGGCATTACACATCCTGAAGGGCATTACCAGGTATTCGAAGAGACCGTATCTGGTTTTGAAGGCGGTCTTCCATTCGTCTCCCTGATGGATTCTGACCAAATGATAGGCCCCTCTCAAGTCCAATTTTGTGTAGATGACCGCGGACCTTACCTGCTCCAAAAGTACGGGAATCAAAGGGAGCGGGTATTGGTTCTTTATGGTTATATTGTTCTCAAAGCTCTGTAATTGATGCAGCATCTCAACTCTCCGTTCGCTTTTGGTATAAAAAAAAGAGGAGAGGCTGCGGGGGACCTGGAGGGCCGGATGAGTCCGAATTCCAAATATTTACCTAGATATTCTCTTAAGTACTTGTTCTCGGGTATCTTGAGAGCAAATATTCTCCCACAAGGAACCACGGACCCCGGAATCAGATCAATACGACAATCATACTCTCTACGAGGCGGCAACGTCTCAGCCTCTACATCACTGAAAACGTTGTGATATTCCTCATAACACCTTGGTAGTTCCACATTCTTTTCTGCTGCTGTGGCTATGTGATGTATGGCGGTTAGAATACTAGATGGCCTTGTCACTTCTTGGTAGCAATGACTATGGCAGTATGCGGATTCCAGTTGTAATGTTTTGTTGGTCCATTGAATAGTGGGTTCATGTTTCTGCAACCAGGGGAGGCCTAGAATAACCCCGTACTGAGAAGCCTGTATGATACTGAAGGATACTTTCTCCTTATGGTATTCATCGTATACCAGTTCATACTCCGGAGTATTAAACTGTATGGGTCCTGACTCAAGAGCCGTGCCGTCGACTGCGTACACCGGTTCTGGATTCGTCTTCTGGATTAACTGTGCTCCTAAACGTGTAGCCTCATCTTGATCCATAAAACAGAGAGTAGCCCCTGAGTCGACCATGGCTTTGATGTTTTTTGGTGTCTGGTTGATGTGTATAACCAGAGGTAAAAAGAAATGATCCGTCTCCACACAAACAAATGTGTTTACAGAAGAGATTATCCGACCGCTTGAAAACTTCCCTTCCTGGGTTCTCAAGCTTGATAGTTTTCCTCCTTCTTTTCCGGTGTAGAGGCGGCTGCTGACCCAAAACGCGGGCGTCCCAGTTTCGGCTTTACCGGGCATTCTCGAAGAAAGTGGCCTTTCTTCCCACAGTATAGGCATAGCCCTTGTTTGCGTCTATGGTCCCTTTCGCTGAGCGTCAGTGATGCTCTCACCAATCCTATCTCCATTGGTTCCAGTTTTGTTTTCTCAGAGCCAGAAAAGCTTCCACTGGAAGGAAGGGTTCTGTCTTTTTCTTTTGTGATCTCCTTTGCGTTCACGCATCCTATGATCCAGTCGAAGGGTAACTTCTATGAGAGCCGCACACGTTCGGGGTGAGGCTCGATCTGAGCCAGAACGTCCTTCAGCTCATCCGTGAGTCCTTGATAAAGTATGGCTGACTGTTTGGCTTCAGGCCAGTCTGTTTCTGCTACTAGTCTCCGAAAGTGGTTTAGATAGACAACCAGATCTGAAGTTTTGGCGTAACTCCAACAAGTCTCTGTCAGCAGAGAATGTTTCGGCTCGCCGATCAAATGTTTTCTCAAAAGTTCTTCTGAATTCATCTCAATCTATATAGTAGAGGGTCATCACTCTGCACAATAGGCACCACCCACTGTGCTGCTTCTCCCACCAAATCTGAAATCAAAAAAGCCACTCAGGCTTGATTGGTGGCGAACATCTTTGGTTTGCAAGTACAATGGAGTAATACTTGTGTTAAAAATACTTGCACCTTCTTAATGTTTCCATAAAATCTATGAACTCAGGATGACCCGGAGGAAGCCAATTCTTGGGCCGATTATTCTGTCGCGCTCCTGCGTCCACATCCTCAGGATCGTGCTGATGCTCTATGGGGGACCACCTCTGAACCACCCCATGTCTGGAAACATAAAAGAACTCAAAGACTTTTGAGGTAATTGAGCGGGGGAAGGAAAGGGTAGGGACAGCAGGGAAGGAGATCTGTGAAGGAGACAATAAAACACCATAAGACTTCTCACAAGACCTGTTTGTCAATACTGTTGAAATCACAAATATTTCTTCTATACCACAACCCCTACCTGAAATAAAGAAATAAAGGACTGTAACATCAGAAGAGAGCAGAGGGTGATGGCTGAAATTGACTACGACTACGCAAAAGAGAAAACCTCAGAACATACACTGGCAGAGAGCATAACCCCACTGGGATCCTGACACGTAAGAACCAAGTTCAAGTCCCACTGGGGCATTACGAAGGGCCCTTTAGAGTGCCCAGAGCAGTGCCCTGCTGGGCCAAAGAAAGCAGGAACAAGAGAACTTCAGAAAGGGGATCCACAGCCTTTGCTGCGCACCATGCCACAAATTTGTTTTATCTACAGACATATACCGTCCTAGTGGAGGGACGCCTGGCTGTCAAGATAGCTCAGTCTCCATGCAAGGAGGTGAGGCTGGACATGTTCTGGTGGAGGACCCTCCCCTGCTGCTGCGACAGAAGATCCTCCGGAAGAGGCAGTCTGATCGGAGGATCAATGGCCATGCATAGCAGTTCGGGATACCAGACTCTTCGTGCCCAATTCAGAGCCACAAAAATGACTTGGGCCTGGTCACGCTTGATCTTCTTCTGCACTCTGGGCAGAAGTGGTATAGGTTGTAAGGCACATTGAAAACAGCAACTCCTACTTGCGACGAAAAGCATAGCTGAGCGAGTGCCGCCTTGGAAATTCCAACGCGCAGAATTGCTGACATTGCGCGTTCTCTTCGGTGGCGAATACATCTAACCAAGGCTCTCCCCTCTGTTGAAAGAGTCCTTGCACCACCTCCGAGTGAAAACGCCATTCCTGATCCATCATGCACCTGCGTCTGAGTTCGTCTGCCCTGTCCATAGGGTCCAAAAATCCACCCGCCTTGTCTGTTGCAGTACCAATTGCCCGATGCTCCAGAAGGTTAATGTGGAGCCCGGAATCCGCCGGAGACCAGGGGCCTCTGATCTCCGCCTCCCCCATGTGGCCGTCCCATCCAAGAAGGGATGCATCGGTCACCACTGTGAACTCTAGTTGGGGAAAGGAGAGGGATCTGCCATTGACCCAATCCTGGTTCATAAGGCACCGGTGCAATTGATGTGCAGCACCCTCCGAGATCTGGATGCTATCGGAGAGGTTCCCCTGATGTTGTGCCCACTGGAACTCCAGGTCCCACTGCAGAGCCCGCGTATGCCATCTGGCATGGTTCACCAGCAGGATGCAGGAGGCTATCAGGCCCAGTAGCCGGAGGTCATCCTGACCGAAACCCGGGATAGAGGCTGAAAGATAGGAATCATAGCCCGAATATCCCGGACTCGCTGTTTGGGTGGACAGCCCAGAAACTGCGTTGTGTCCAAAAGCTCCAAAGAAGAGGAGCTTCTGAGAGGGAGTCAGGTGAGACTTCGGAAAGTTGATGGATAACCCCAGCGAATGCAGGAGGTCGGTCGTAGTCTGAAGGTGGGAGACGACAGCCTTGGGCACGCCCGCCTTCAACAACCAGTTGTCAAGATAGGGGAAGACTGGAACCCCTGATTTGCGCAGATGAGCTACGACCACCACCATCACTATCATGAGCACCCAAGGGGCGCTGGTAATGCCAAAGGGGAGCACGGTAAACTGAAAGTGCTCATTGTCTCCCGTGAACAGTAGGTAACGCCGGTGGGCCGACAGGATGTTGATGTGAAAGTAAGTGTCCTACAAGTCTAACGCTACCATCCAGTCTCCAGGGTCGAGGGCAGACAGGACCTGAGCTAGTTTCAACATTTTGAACTTTTGTTTCCGGAGGAATTGGTTGACGTCTCTGAGATCCAAGATAGGATGCAGGACTTCTTGGGCACCAGAAAGTAGTGGGAATAACAACCAGGACCTACTTCTGGGACAGGAGCTCACTCAATGGCACCCTTGCCCAAGAGTGCCAAAACTTCCTGTTGGAGAAGGGCCAGATGATCCTCCGACATGCGATGGTACTGAGGTGGCATGGATGGAGGGGTAGTCTCAAAGGGGAGGGAGTAGCCCATTCGGACTATTTGCAAAACCCACTGTCCGACGTGGTGGTGCACCAGTGAGGGAGGTGATGGCAAATCCTGCCCCCCACTGGCGATTGGTGGCCCTGAAAGGTCGTACTAGGAGGGTTTGGAGGCTGTGACACAAGTGGCTGTGGTGGACTGCCCGCCCGCTAACCCCAGAACGGGTAGTGGTCGTGCTCCAGGCAAAACAAGCACAAGCAGTGCAGATTCGTCCCCGACATCAGTCGCTACAGAAACCGCAAGCCTTGAAGCCAGGCATCCCGATGTTCACCAGGAGTCGAAGACTCAAAAACGGTGTTAACAAAAGTCGGCAAAAAAGTCAGTCAAAAAGTGACTGGAGGTATCGTTCTCTCTGGATCTGCGGTGGCTGGTGGAGAAAAGGAAAGAACGGACGTCACAGCACGAGGGCGGCATCTAAGTAGCTACCGTGACGTCATCCTTGAGGACCACGACGCCAACGATGAACGCGGAGCAGACCGATGCCACCTTTCAACGCGCAAGGGTACTGCTGACAAAAAGCTTTGCAGATTCAGTCTGACGCCTGGGGGTAATTGTAAGGTAAGGAATCTATAAATAACTGTTTCTTTCAGATGCATGCATTAATTTCATAATGACGTCCAGCACCCCTGCAGCTCTGTCCTTTGAGCAGATGCTTGCTGCTATCAATATAGACCGAGGGATGTATGACGTTACCACGCATACTTTTACCACGCATACCATTACAACGCGGTATTTACAACGCATACCGTTACAACGCATAGCGCTTAGAGGTGCTGGATAGTGGTAAGTATAATTTTATATTCCAACTCCAGTCCCCGTGGACACTAGGGAAGGTGTTGGATATAAAATTATACTTATTCCCTATCCTAGAGCGCCCCCCAGCGCAATGCGTTGTAATGGTATGCGTGGTAATGCCTGCGTTGTAGTGGTAGTGCGTGGTAAAAAATGCGTGCTAAACGTTGTATACCTAGACCGAGACATATTCACACTCAAGGATATAATTGCAGCACAATCATAGAGAAAACATACTCGACCTCTCACAGATGATGTTGAATATCAAAAACTCAAGAATGTGGAGGAAAAACTTTCGATCACTCAAGAAGGTATCATACTAAGAGGTTCAAGAATTGTCATACCTGAGAGCTTGAGACAAAAAGCCATTGAACTGCCACACGAAGGACATTGTGGCATTGTAGCCTCGAAGAGATCCCTCAGAAACTGAGTGTGGTTACCTCGCCCGATGAATGAGTCAAGAAGGAACTGAAAGCATGCCACCTGTGTAACTTCTTGTCTCCCAAGACAACACAGCATCTAATAAATATGTCTGATCTTCCTAAACAAGCGTGAGAGAATATGGCAGTTAATTTCTTTGGACCTTTGAACAATAGCCATCATCTCACAGTAGTTATTGATGAGAATTCACGTTTTCCCTTAGTGGAAGATTTATCATTTACTACACATGACAAAGTCATTGAAAGGATGGATGATATTTTTGCAGCGTGGGGTGTTCCCTCCATCTGAAAATCTGACAACAGCCGCCCTTTATTAGCAGAGAGTTTAAGGACTTTCTTAGTCATTTAAATGTCGAGCACCAGAAAAGCACACCTCTCTGGCCACAGGCAAATGGTGTTGTCGAGCGAATTATGGGCACCCTGAAGAAACTGGTTCAGCACGCTACACTTGAATGAATCCATCTCAAGTCAGCTTTGTGTCCAGACCTTCAAATCGATCAGTCAACTCCCTATTCTATAACAGGTGAAAGCCCTGCCACCTTGCTGTATAGGAGAGCCATTGGGACAAAGCTATCACAGTGCACAATGAGCCGAGTACTAGATACTGATGAGAATCGTGTCATGGATGTTTCTCACAAAACAAAGATGAAGGCCTATGCAGATAGACTCGGATGCACTAGGGATATGGTTTTCGAAGAAGGAGGCCGAGTTATAGTCAAGCAAAAACAAAAACACAAGATTGACGCTCTGATTGATGCTGATCTATTGAAAGTCGTCATAAGTAAAGGACATATGGTGACTGCTCAACGTCCTGGGAAATCCATTACGAGAGACTCATCCCATTTCAAACATCTGCCTTGATATTCTTCGGTTCCAGATCTCACAAGTGAACCATGTCTATTTGAGTGCCCAAGTGAAGCATCTGAAGCTACAACTAGATTACAGATGATAGTGCAACTCCTTTACCTCACATAACTTGATCTGGAAGACTGGCGCAAGTATCTCAACAACTCATTGAGGAACTCTGATGTATTCATGTTGTATATATTTTTTATTTAACAAAGGGGGAGATACAGTGTTGTGTGATCATGTGCAGTAGGACTCTTGTAGTCCTAGGTAGACTTCTTACAAAGTTACAAAATCAGTTGGGAGGTATTTGGGTTTGGTCTATGAAGTCTGTGACTCAGTACATTCAGTTAACGGTTGCATGACAAAGAATGAAGAGGTATACTACAGAGCTCTGTGTGTAGCGTAGTCATTTGCATGCTCCAGAACTAGGTTGGATACTACAAAGTACATAAGAAAGATGCTTTTTGTTTGGTTTGTTGAGCACAGTTTTATTTTGTGGGCCAGAGAGCATGCAAAGAGAACTTATGTAGATTTTATTTTTTTACCTATATTTTTTATTTTTGTTGTCCACAAAATAATAGACATGACATTCAGTGCATATCAATTACACAGTCAGCGTGTTCCCCAACCAGCCTCTCTTTGCCCTACAAACAGTACATAGAACATCATTGTGTACACCAAGTCTACAAGCAAAACTAATTAGGTGACCTTATCTGAGGTCATCAATGGACCCAATGTACGAAATAACCAATATGTTGACCCTGGTCAGGGTCAGAGTCTGAGTTATTGTATGTATTAAACTCATCCAAAGCTGCTTCCAAGCCTCTATTGCTTCTGGAGCCCTCTCATCAGTGCGGGAGATACGTATATGGTGCCAGGGGTGTGGAAATTAATAAAATATCTGTGTGTCCATGGGGCAGGTTGCTTCATAAATCTGATTTGTCCTGTAACAAAATCCACATGCCCCTTTGGTGCCATGTAGTGCAGCGACAAATTATGGCAGCAATCTCATTATATAGGAGCTCTGATATAGCCTCTCTGATTATGCTAGGGCTCATACCATAGTAGTGTTTGAATACTTACAATCCCCTTATGTTGCCACGGTTCCGCAGATCTACATACTGGGGCTGAAGGTTATGGTAAGCAATAGTTCCAGGGTAGGAATGCCCTTTTGAGTCTGTGCAAACCTACTAACTTGCATGTTTTAAGTGTTTTCAACAACTCTTCTCTAATCTTTTCCCATACTGAGAAATGATGGAAGTAGACTACTGACAATGGCAAACGTAAACCTTTTTCCAGAGTTGAGAAAAAATGGTTGGGGTGAAAAATGAATTTGCAAATACTCAGATTTTAGCATGAGCAAATCTACACATACATATTTGTTCATGCTAAAATGCAGTTCACAAATATTTTCTAGGAGTACTATTTCTTGTCCTACTGCAAATTCATGGGAATTTACGAAAGCTACATAGTTGTACTTAATGCAAGGACATATACCATGAGTGCACTTTTGAGACTCTTTAATATTTGGGCCCCTAATTTGGTCTGTCGTTCACTGTGACCGTTTGTGTGTATTAAAATTCTCTCTCTCTCTCTGTATCAGCTGGCTTCACTGTGAGTGACAGCATTCTGCTCTTTCACAAGGAGCATATCGGCACACAAAGTAGTTTTGTTCAGTGCCAGTAACTACTGTGGCAGTGTATGCTTTTTGAGGCCCAAAAAAATATTTCTGCTTTTGATAATGTTTGTTATAATGGTGAGGGCCCGGCAGCTCCCACACCAATAAGGTTTACAAAAACAAGTCACACATTGACAAAACTAAAAAGCTGACCACCAATTTCAGACCTACTGGCTTTGCCAATGCTTGTTTATTTTTGTTTCCATAATCTTATTGAAACAGGTTACGCTGATTTTCCATTATGAATATTTCAGGGAAATACTAGCATGCATCATCACATGTTACTAAATGATGCTGCAAAGAAATGGTACTTTAAATTTTACAGTAGTTTAGCAAAAACGAATACCTGCTTTCATTTTTTTATGAAAATTTTATTTATTTTGATAGCAAAGAATCATCAATCTTTACTCAAGCTTCAGCAAATCTTCGCATCAAATCAGAGAGCATTTTGGGACATTATACATAGTCTCATTTTGCTAAACTTTGAAAACGTGTGTACAAATTTCTATACTGGAACCACTGTCAGCAGTGCAGTCGGAGCTTACAACATTTACTTAGAGAGTTTACCCTAATTATAAAGGTTATCAATTAATGAACCATAAATACAAGTTTGAACAGCATTAACTTGTGGGCAAAGGTATTACCTTAACTGCAAACAGTGCCCTTCCCTTTTCCATAATGTGGTACTGAAAACTGGCAGCCACAGGGTTTTTGCTGCAGGGGTTTGGGCCTACTTATCCCAAGGATAAAATATTAATGAAAACTTGTTGCCCTTGACCCCAAACAATACGTTCTGGGTGTCGAACTATAGGAATTCCACATATCTGTGGTGCTCTTCTGCGGTCCCCCACTCCAACACATCCTTGACCCAAGGGTCTGTGCTCGGCATCCAGGACCCCATCCAGCCTATAGTGATTCTGCATTTAGTTAGGAACAATGCCAGTTGCAAAAATTTGTAGGGCATTTTTGGTCGCTTTAGCATCCACAGCAAGCACACAGACGGTGTGAACGGAATCTTGATGCTTGTATCTTCCTCCACTCTAGGGAACACCTCTTTCCAGTAGTTTAAAACCTCCACAACGTATATGCCAAATGCAGAAAGGTGAAGCTTTCCTCCCAGCATCAAGCGCACTTTGCTGCCCTAATAGGGTCTATTCTGTGAAGCCCCGCAGGTGTCATATATGTACAGTATAAAACACTGAAGTGCAGCAGTATGAATCTATGGTTACATGACACCCTTCGCACCAGATCACATGCAAGATTCCAATCTGAGTCCTCAATCGGGGTTCCCAGGTCTTGCTCCAAAGCTGTCCTCCCCTGGTAAGTGACTTTAAAGGTATCCTCTCTGAGACCTTGGTAGAAAAGTGTAATAAGGTGCCTGCCATCGTCCCATCTAATCAAACCTCCCAGTGTATGAGAAGGCAGTGGAGCCGCTGAGTGGGTGCACTATATCTCCCTGGCTGTGTTCTCAAGCTTGGTAGAGTGGAGGAAGTGATCTTGTCCCACGTCAAAGGCGTCTTGTGCATCCTGAAACGTAAGAAAAGTCTCCCCCACGTAGAGGTCTCCCATCAAAAAGGCATCCCCCTTCCCTCCGTCTTTCCATGGACTTATGTAGATTAAGATGTATTCTATTTGTTATGTATTTCTTTATAGGTTTCCATTAGCATGTGACCATAAATGGGTCTTTCAGTTGTTCTTGTAGTAAATCTGAAACTTTACATATGCAGTCCAGTTTATTCTTTGGGTGTCCTTGCTGCTTTTACTAGGATTGTGCTAAGAGTAATGCCAAAGTGAAGGAAAGGAAACCATTGTCATTATAATGAAAATGTAGATAATTATTTTTTTCCTAGCACCCAATTATCATGTCCTCCAAATAGGTATTTTTTTTGTCTCATAACTAGGGCACTTATGCATTTTGTTGCACAGGTTTGCATTGAAAAGATGTTTTTTGTTTGGATACTTACATTCTGTGAGCCAGAGAGCATGCAAAGAAAACGTATGTAGATTAAGATGTATTCTATTTGTTATGTATGTCTTCACAGAATTCCATTAGCATGTGTCATCTTCATCTGTCAAAACCGGAACCGACGATGGTAGGGTCATCGACGGCATAGTAGCCACACTTCCCGTCGATGGTGGAACCATCTCTGATTGCTTCCACAGTATCGTTGATGATGTCGTCGTCGGCGCCCTCGTCGACGATAACTGCACCGATGCAACCGTCGCCGACGGCGTCACCGCCGACGGTGTCTTCTTCGTCGTCGATGTCTTCGTCGACGGCACACCCGTCGACAAGAGAATCCTCGTCGACGGCAAAGGCGTCGACGTCCTTGGCTTCGTCGTTGACACTGACATCGAAGACGTCGTCGACGAGATTTTAAGCGTCGACGACTGGTTTTTAATGAGAATAATCGATGACACAGGCTTACCCGCCGACGACGATGGAGTAGTCTTCGTCGACGGAGAAAACGCCGACGACACCGTTGTCGTTGACACTGTCGTCGTCGAAGTGGAAACATGGACAGAAGACACAGCCTTCTTTTGCGCTGACGATAGCGTCGACGATGTCGTCGCCGTCAACGGCGCTAGCTTCCTGGAGGCAGGAACTTCCTTGTCAGACGCTGAAGATTTAGCCTCTGAAGACTTTTTTGCAGCCTTCTTAGGAGGAGCGTCTGTAGGGCAAGGGGAAGCAACCCTTGGCCTCTTCAAGGATAATTTAGAGGAGACAGAAGCAATCTCACCATCCTCTGAAGACTCCAAGCTGTCTCTGGTCTTAAATTTGTTCAGGCAGATTAAAAGTGGTCCTTCTCTGTCCTTAAGTGTTTTTGTAGAGAATGTTCTACAAATTTTGCATTCCTTTGGCGAATGATCCGGATACAGACAGTATAGGCATGTCTTGTGCTGATCCTCAATATGTAATCTGGATTAGTTACTTACCTGTAATCCTAGTTCTCTTCCAGGGGTATCCTCATCAAAGTCATAAGCATTAGAATATTTCCGCCCATGCGCGGGACCGCGGAAACACTATATTATATGTGCCCCACATATATATATACATATATATATATAAATAATATATATATAAAAACAAGCAATAGCAGCCAAATCACATTAGAGCTGAAATATGCTGTGAAGAATTTCCACCATACATGTATAATAAGCATTAGAAACATGAGAAACAACACCAAAGATTGTTTAGAAATTGTTTTAATGCTCAGAACGCAGTAGAAATTCTCATAACTCACTGGAAGCATAGGAAGCTCCCAGGCTGCATTGCAAACACACAGTCTAAAAAGACTGAAAAGCTAACCTGTAACTGAATAGCAATAAACTGACACCGTGCCTTTAAGGCACTCATGACCCCCTGTATCCCATCATGCCCCAGGGGTGACAGTTAGGTCAGTTGTTCTTTTTGGAGACTGAAAACAAACCCAATAACAAATAGGTTAACAATATCTCCTTATTAAAGAGTATCCTTTGCCCGGAGAGGCGGGAGGGTTGCTTATGACTTTGATGAGGATACCCCTGGAAGAGAACTAGGATTACAGGTAAGTAACTAATGCTTCTCTTCCAGGGGATCCTCATCAATAGTCATAAGCATTAGAATAGAGTAGCGAGCCTCTCCTCATCCCTGCGGGCAAAGGAATGATAAGACAGTAATCTCATCAATAAGTCTGAGTAGACTATAGACTACCCAAACAGATTCCTCAAGGAGGCTTGCCCTACTTAAGTATCGGCCCTGGAATCAGATTTGAGGCAGTAATGCCTCGTAAAGGTATGAACTGATTTCCAGGTTGCAGCCTTGCATATTTCCGACATTGGAATGTCATGCAAGAAAGCTACTGTAGCCGCCTTCCCTCTAGTGGAATGCGCTTTTGGAGACATCAACAAAGGTTTCCCTGCTAGTTGATAGGCCAACTTAATGCAAGAGACAATCCATTTGGAGATGGACCTCTTGGCCGCTGGAAAACCTGTTCTCATTGAGTCATAGTTCACAAACAGTTGGTCCGTTTTCCTAATCCCTTTAGTCTTTTCCAAATAAAACTTAAGCACTCTCTTAAGATCTAAGGAGTGAAGTGACCGCTCGGCTGGGGTCGTAGGATTTGGAAAAAAGGAAGGGAGGGAAATAGACTGATTTATATGAAAATCAGAGATGACCTTGGCAAGAAAGATGGGTGAGCCCTTAGGACTACTCTGTTGTGGTGGAAAATAGTATATGGTTCCTTCGCACAGAGCGCCTGTATCTCACTTACTCTGCGCGCAGAGGTAATCGCCACCAAAAAAGCTGCCTTCCAAGAGAGATGTTGTAAGGAAGCCTTGTGGATGGGCTCGAAAGGAGGAGACATTAACCTGGATAGAACTAGGTTTAATTCCCACGGAGGAGAAGGATTTCGCACAGGGGGATACACTTTCTTCAACCCCTGGAGGAAGTCCTTAACCACTGGAACCTGAAAGAAAGACATCTGATCAGGTGATTTTCTGTATGCTACAATAGCTGACAAATGCACTCTAATTGAAGTGTACTTTAAACCAGCAGTTGCGAGGGAAAGGAGGTATGGTAAGATGACGTCCTCCTGTCCCTTAGTTGGATCCAAGTGATGATCTCTACACCACAAGTAAAATCTTTTCCACTTGAATGCATAGGACGCTCTTGTGGAAGGTCTCTTAGCCTCCTTTAAAATGTTCATGCATTCGGGAGGCAAGTTCAAATGTCCATATTGCAGGACCTCAGGAGCCATGCTGTTAGGTTCAATGATGGGAGCTCGGGATGCATTATCCTCCCGTTCATCTTACTCAACAGGTCCGGCCTGCAAGGGAGCCGTTTGTGTGGACACACAGACAGATGTAGAAGGTCCGGATACCAC
This sequence comes from Lissotriton vulgaris, assembly GCF_964263255.1. Lineage (NCBI taxonomy): Eukaryota > Metazoa > Chordata > Amphibia > Caudata > Salamandridae > Lissotriton > Lissotriton vulgaris. The sequence goes on from NC_141685.1 coordinate 1,093,109,882, forward strand.
CACTGCCGAGGCCAATCCGGAGCAATCAGGATCATTTCCATGTTCGACCTGAGGAGCTTGGAAACTACTCTCGGAATCAGTGCTAGGGGAGGAAACGCGTATGCGAACATCCCTGCCCAATCCAACAGTAGAGCGTTCCCCTGCGTCCCTGGCCGGTGGAACCTGGACGCGAAGGCGTGGCATTTGGTGTTTTCGACGTCTGCAAACAAGTCTATGGATGGACGACCCCAGCAACGAAAAAGCTCTTCTACTACTTCGTCGCTTAGCACCCAGTCTGGCTGATCTTCGAAGTGCCTGCTGAGCGCATCTGCTTTGATGTTCAACTCGCCTGGAAGGTGCACTGCCACTACTGCGAGACCTCGAGAGAGAAGCCAATGCCAGATTGCCTGAGCCTCTCGAGAGAGTGGGCGAGATCTTGTGCCTCCTTGTTCGTTCAGATAGAACATGGTGGTCGTATTGTCCGTCTGAACTAGGACTGAGTTGGATTTGATCGCTGGTAGGAAAGCTTTGAGAGCCAGGAATACCGCTCTGAGTTCCAGCATGTTGATGTGGCATGTCTGCTCCTGCGCAGACCACTGGCCTTGAATCTGAAGCGGACCCATGTGTGCTCCCCAGCCTTGCAGGGAGGCATCCGTCACTATAGACTGGGAAGGAACGGGTTGGTGAAACGGCACCACCACCATCACATTCTTTCTCCGAGTCCACCATCTGATGGTCTCTTTCGTCGCCTGGGAAAGAGTGATTCGATCTTCCCAGCGTCCTGTCGCTTGGTCCCACTGATCCTCCAGAGCCTGTTGTAGAGGACGCATTCTCAGCCTGGCGTTTGGGATGAGAAAAATGCAGGACGCCATGGACCCCAGTAGAGATGCTACTTGTCGGGCTGTTGGAAGCCGAGACTCTAGCAGAATCCCACATTTCTGATTCATGGAAAAAAGTCTCTCCTCCGAAGGAAACGCTTTTCCCAAGCTTGTGTCCAGAACGGAGCCTAGGTAGTGGATGGACTGTGTAGGCCGCTGGACTGACTTCTCCAGGTTCACATGGAGGCCGAGTCTGTGTAGCTGGTGCAGGCACAGTTGCAGATCGTGTGTTACTTGTACCGGAGATGGACCTTTTAGGAGCCAGTCGTCCAGGTATGGGTAAATGAAGAGACCCTTCTTGTGAAGAAAAGCCGCCACCACTGCCATGCATTTGGTGAAGACTCGTGGTGCAGACTTGAGACCGAAGGGTAACACCTTGTACTGGTAGTGTTTGTTCCCTACGACAAACCTTAGGTACTTGCGATGTTGTTGCGCAATCGGGATGTGAAAGTACGCATCTTGCAGATCCACCGAACACATCCAATCTCCGGCTTGAAGATGTGGACATATTTGGTGAAGCGCTAACATGCAGAACATTTCTTTGACGATTACTTTGTTTAATAGTCGTAGGTCGAGTATTGGTCTGAACTTGTCCTCCTGATCTTTTTTGGGGACAAGGAAATATCTGGAGTAAACTCCTTTTCCTCTTAGAGCGGGAGGAACCTCTTCTATCGCTCTTTTTTGCAGCAGGATTTTCACCTCTCGTCGGAGCAAGCTTAGCTGGTGAGGGCAAGAGCTCTTTGGAGGGATGCTCTTTGGAAGAGCACGGAAACGTATCCTGTATCCATTGCGCAGTATATTCAGCACCCACTGATCTTTTGTGATGCTGACCCACTCTGCCAGGTGTTGTGAAGCACTTCCTCCCACTGGAGTGGGCAACGGCGCCAGAGGAAGCCTCTGTTCAGGCCTTTCCTCCTCTTGTGGTGTTGGAGGACTGTTGGTGACCTCCTCTACCTCTGCTGGGCTTGCCTAGAAACTGGGGTTTCCCTTGAGTTTTGTTTTGAGACCACTGAGGGGTTTGAACCCTCTGTTGAGCCCCTCTCCCCCTGTTGGTCTTAAAGCGGCGCTTGAATTCTTTTTTCTTCTCCAAGCCCACCGCCTTCACCGTATCCAGTTCAGTCTTCATTCGGGTCATCTCTTCGTCCGCATGTTCTCCGAAGAGAGCGGAACCCGAAAAGGGAAGATTCAGAATCCGATGCTGAGCATCCGGTTTCAGACCTGTAAGGCGCAACCAGGCCGATCTTCTGGCACAAACTCCATGGGAATAGGAATGATCCGAAAGCACCGCCCCATCCGCAGCCATGCTTATCATCTGATTCGCCACCAGACACCCCTCTGTAACAGTTTCTTCAAAGTCCTGCTGGTCCTCTTTTGGCAGCTTGGCTTTGAATCTTTCCATCGAGTCCCATAAGGCTCTGTCATATCGACCCAGAAGCGCAGCTGCACTAGCGACCTTAAGAGTGGAAGCAGTTGAGTTGCAAACCTTTCGACCCCAGGAGTCTTGTGTTTTGCTGTCCTTATCTGGCCGGACTGAAGAGGAACCAGCAACCGCATGTGTCTTCCTCGCCGCTGCCACAATCACAGAGTTTGCTGGAGGGTCAGATTTTACAAACACCGGGTCAGAAGCCGCCGGTTTGTATTTCTTCTGAATGCGGGCTGGTACCGCTCTGATTGCTGCTGGGGTTAGGAAAACCTCCTTGACTGGATCCATAATCCCCGTGACTAAAGGCAGCAGAGGTCTGGAGATGCCTTCTTGTGTAAAGTTTCAAAAATGACTGTCGTTGTTACTTGAGGGACAGACATCTCGATGTTCAGTTTAAGCGCTCCTCTTTGCAGCACATCCAGATACGTGCCAATGTCATCCACTGGGGAGGACCTGGACGCAGGACTGTCAGTCAACGTCGGGGAGTAGTCCCTCTTGGACGATCTAGTAGAAGTGGTAGAAGAAGTAGATGGAGTACGTCGACGTCTACGGTGAGCACTGAGTCTTCGCTCCCGGGACCTTCTTGAACGCTCCTCCAGTCTAGGAGAGCGAGATCTGATCCGATCTTCTGTCCGAGGTTGCTTTCTAGGAGATCGGGATCTTCTGGGAGATCTGGCTGGTGATCTCACGGGCGATTTGCCCCTAGGAGAGCGAGACCTTATCCGACCTTCCATTCGAGGTTCCCCTCTAGGAGATCGGGATCTTCTGGGCGATTTGGTGGGTGGTCTCACAGGGGATTTGCGCCTGGGAGGGCTACGCCTGTCCATCTCCTCCACCAGATCCTGAAGTGGAGACCTGTGGTGTGGGCTGGCATATTCCTGCATACGCTTGGTAGCCCCAGCATCTTGCCAATGTTCCAAAGATTTGTACCATCTAGGTGACAGCCTGATTCGCTCGGCCGACGGATCTGGTCGACGCTCAGGAGATCTGTGTATAGGGCTTCTGGACCTTGAAGGTTCAGTTGAGGAGCCAGAGGACCGATAAGATGAATGATGAGAAGCAGATTCCGTCACCATGATTGCATCTGAATGCCTCGACATCGAGCGTTCTTTTCTCGCTGTCGAACGCCTTCGAGGAGTCGGAGGATCAAACAATCTCGACCTCGAATGTCCATGAGAGGATCTGTAGTCTCTCGACGTCGAGCGGCGATGAGTAGCCGTCGACGGAGTCCTCTGCCTCGACGTCGAATGGCGATGACCGGCCGTCGACGGAGCTCTCTGCCTCGACGTCGAACGACGATGTCCTGTCGTTGACGGAAGCTTCTCTCTCAACGTCGAACGACGATGTCCTGTCGTCGACGGAGCTCTCTGCCTCGACGTCGAACGGCGATGGTCGGCCGTCGACGGAGATCTCTGTCTCGACGTCGAGTGCCTGTGCGACGACGGCGGAGGGGTATTGGGCACCCTCGACGCCGAGCGCCGACGCTGCACTGACGGAGACTGCGTCCTCGACGCCGATCGACGAGCTACTGTCGACGGCGGAGGGGTCTTGGTCCTCGACACCGAGCGCCGCTTCTTGGACGACGGCAGAGGGGTCACACTTCTCGACGCTGGTCATCGCCTGGTTGACGACGGCGAAGTGACCTCCCTCAACGCCGGTCGTCGCCTGGTTGACGACGGCGGAGGGGTAATGGATCTCGACGCCGACCGTCGCCCGGTTACGGCATCGGAGTAGCCTTCCTCGACGCCGATCGTCGCCCGGTTGACGTCAGCGGAGGGGATTTCGACGACGGAGCTGGATCTTTCGACGTCGTCGACGTACCTGGTCTTCTCCTCGACGGTAGTTTTGAAGGGGAAAACTCCACCTGTGGTTCTTCTCTCAGCGCCGAGCCAGACGCTGAAGTTGAAGGGTATGAAGACTTCTTTCTTGAAGATGTATGAGCCTTCTTGGAGCCCTTCTTCACTGGTGATCTTCTTCTTGAAGCCCTGTGAGCCAGGCCATAAATTCGAATCCTCTCCCTGTCTTTGAGAGTTCTTCCTGACAGGTGCTCACAATGTGGACAGGTGCCTGGATCATGATCTTCAGGCAGACATAGGATACAGACGTCGTGGTTGTCTGATTTTGCCTTCTTGTTGCCACAAGAAGGACATTTATCAAAGAGTGAAGGCATTCTCAGAAGAAAATGTTCACTAAACTGACTGAAACAAGCAGTATCTTACTTGACTAGATGTTAAATGTCGAAGTAAGAGTAAAAGTTGTCAAAAATGAAGTATTTTTCTGTCAAAAACCAGAAAAATAGTGGAGCTGTGTAACCAGGGTCCTTCTCTGAAGGAGCCGGAAAGAACAACTGACCTAACTGTCACCCCTGGGGCATGATGGGATACAGGGGGTCATGAGTGCCTTAAAGGCACGGTGTCAGTTTATTGCTATTCAGCTACAGGTTAGCTTTTCAGTCTTTTTAGACTGTGTGTTTGCAATGCAGCCTGGGAGCTTCCTATGCTTCCAGTGAGTTATGAGAATTTCTACTGCTTTCTGAGCATTAAAACAATTTCTAAACAATCTTTGGTGTTGTTTCTCATGTTTCTAATGCTTATTATACATGTATGGTGGAAATTCTTCACAGCATATTTCAGCTCTAATGTGATTTGGCTGCTATTGCTTGTTTTTATATATATATTATTTATATATATATATGTATATATATATGTGGGGCACATATAATATAGTGTTTCCGGGGTCCCGCGCATGGGCGGGAATATTCTAATGCTTATGACTATTGATGAGAATCCCCTGGAAGAGAACTTCTTATTACAAGAAGCACAAGCTCTGAAGAGACCCCTCTTCTGATGGTCAGCCATAGTCAGATTTTGATGATCGTAATCCAAATTTGTGAAGAAAGTAGCTTAAAATAAGTAAACCTGAGGAGAACTCAGGTGGAGACTCCCTAGCACAACGTGCGGTAGAAAATCTGAGAGACTGAGACTCCTGACAGGAAGGTTCTAGAGGGAGGTGTTAGCTGATTGGCCCTCTTCAGGAGTTTTGTCCTTTTTACATAAGGACACAGATAGGCTACTAAGGTGAGGCCCTTAGGCCTACTTTTCTCTATATATGTCCATGGGACATTGCTTTTCTATATACCGGAGACTCCCGTCAAGCGGACGGTTTTTGCGCTGCACGAAATACAAAAGTCTATGGAAAATGCATTGATTGCAACCCAGTTTTGGGGCCCCTCCAACTTTTTTCTTTACACCCCATTGACCAAATACTGCTACATTTTCAGCCCTCCCAAAATATAAGAAAGGCAGCAGGTCTGCAAAGTTTTGTGCACATTCGCCAAATGGGTGCAAAGTAATTACCGGACAAAAATATACGAAAAATACCTCTCTCTCTATCTTTGGCACTTTTTCTGTGTGCAGGTGTATCCTTTGTTGTTAAGGTGTATTGGTGTGTGTGTGTGTATGTATATATATATATATATATATATATAGCCACAGCTTTCTTCTTCCCACGTTTAAGTAGAGTAAAGACCACGGCACAGCAACAGATGAATTTCAGCGTTTTATTTACACACCAGTGCAAAGAATAACATGCATCAAATGGACGGTCCACGCGTTTCAGCTCCTGCCTTCCACTGGACCATAGAGTCCCTGGGTCTAGACCTTACTTATATAGTGCAATTAGTGTAAGTACCCTCTACCATTTCCATGGTCATCTAGACCAACCGAACCCATATATATCCACAAAGAAACAACGCTTCTTCCGGAGTGCTGGGACCCGAGAAAGTTGGCGCAGATACCGGCGAAGCAGTCCGGTTATTTAATCCATCCAAGGAAGCAAAGTTCATCATGCGCTCTCAGGCAGTAAGGCAAAGGGAACCCAAATGTAGAATTTGCAGTTTATTACACAACGCGTTTCAGCTCAACAGCCTTGTTCACAGGTTCCCTTTGCCTTACTGCCTGAGAGCGCATGATGAACTTTGCTTCTTTGGATATATATATATATATATATATATATATATATATATATATATATATATATATATATATATATATATATATATATATATATATATATATATATATATATATATATATATATATATATATATATATCCGTTCCGCTCCTCCCACCAACCGTCGCTCCTCTCCAAGCCTCGGGTGCCTCCTTAACACACGGTTAGGTGCGTAAATATTTGCCAACACACGGTCCCAATTACTCGGACCGCTTCTCAATTAAGGGCACTCCAAGCCTCATCAGATAGTTTTTTAATGCCAAATTTTATTGGTAGCGCCGCAAAATCTAGTCGAACAAATGCGTTTCAGCGTTGCCGCCTTCGTCAGTTTCGACTGATTACACCATTGACATGTTTAAATACATAAACAGTGACGATCCGTCACGTGATTAAAACAAACATAAAAAACAGCACATTCAATTTCTTTCATTAATGTGGTGGCCATCTTATAGTGTCTAAATTTCTCATAATTGTGGTCATTTCATCTCAAATTTCATATTATTGTACATTATATACATATCGATCACTTTAAATATTCATTCATATTTAAACAGCATTTCATTTTGATCTTGTGATTCAGCCCTGAATGGGCTTAATTTCTTGTTGATTGTCACAAGAATTATTTATGTTACCACAATCATCACAGCTTTGCGACCTGTTTCTAGGTGCCTGTTGTATCAAGCTTAACAGTATAATTTAGCCCTGGATTGGCAACATATCTTTTAATCTAAGCTTGATTATTCAATTGACCTCGTTCTCAGAGTAGAGAAGCAAAGGGCATAAGGAAGACAGTGGGGAGAGAGTCAGCACAGATTCAAGGAGAAGATCGAAGAGAAGCATACAAAGGGTCTATTCTATCCAATGTGCACCCACATATATATTATATATATATATATCTACACACACACACACTGAAAGAAAACAAATGTTACAGGCACATTACAGTTAGATTCAGATTTCATTCATACAAACCCATTGAAATGCAGCAGTTATAGTTACCTAAGCTAAATACACCTTACGTCCCTGCAATGCACTGCTTATGACCTCACACATCGATACAGCCACTCAAACACCCACTCCCACACTGATACAGTCACACTGCCACTCAGATGACATATATTAGAAACAATATCACTCATTAGTAGTACAAAAAGAATAGTAATTTAACCCCTTCGACGCTGATGACGGAGCGGTTCCGTCATCAGCGTCGGTTGGGCTGTGCTGATGACGGAACCGCTCCGTCATCAGCACAGCCCTCGGGGGGAGCGGTGGCGCTCCCCCCCTGGGTCATCAATCCTTGTGCTTTTACCTGGGGTGGCAATTGCAAACAAAGGCCCCAGGCACTCCACACCACTTGGAGTCAAGCTTGGAGTCAAGCTAGCCGGGCTGATGAGAGGTGTTACCTCGAAACCGGTCCGGTCCTCGGATGCTTGATTCCGTTCTGGGAAGGACATGGCTTTTGTAGTTCGGACTGGACTGTTCCCATGGGGCAACAGAGTCAGAGCTGATTTGCATATCGCCATTGTCTAACCCAGGGTGGTGTGGAGTGCAAAAAAACGATGGATTTGGGCCCAGATCTTTTGAAAGGGGAAATGTGTGACATTGATCCACATTCGGTCCATCACTTGTTGTTTTTGCAATTGCCGCCCTAAGTGCGCTGGAGATGCCCAGACGTGGGTCCCAGGCAGTCCACACCACTTGGAGTCAAGCTAGCCGGGCTGATGAGAGGTGTTACCTCGAAACCTGTCCGGTCCTCGGATGCTTGATTCCGTTCTGGGAAGGACATGGCTTTTGTAGTTCGGACTGGACTGTTCCCATGGGGCAACAGGGTCAGAGCTGATTTGCATATCGCCATTGTATAACCCAGGGTGGTGTGGAGTGCAAAAAAACGATGGATTTGGGCCCAGATCTTTTGACTGGGGGAATGTGTGACATTGATCCACATTCGGTCCATCACTTGTTGTTTTTGCAATTGCCGCCCTAAGTGCGCTGGAGATGCCCAGACGTGGGTCCCAGGCACTCCACACCACTTGGAGTCAAGCTAGCCGGGCTGATGAGAGGTGTTACCTCGAAACCGGTCCGGTCCTCGGATGCTTGATTCCGTTCTGGGAAGGACATGGCTTTTGTAGTTCGGACTGGACTGTTCCCATGGGGCAACAGGGTCAGAGCTGATTTGCATATCGCCATTGTCTAACCCAGGGTGGTGTGGAGTGCAAAAAAACGATGGATTTGGGCCCAGATCTTTTGACTGGGGGAATGTGTGACATTGATCCACATTCGGTCCATCACTTGTTGTTTTTGCATTTACCTGGGGTGGCAGCGGAAGACTTTCCGCTGCCACCCCCTGGCCCCCCCCACGCTGCCTGGTGACGTCAGCGCGCACAGCGCGCGCCGACATCATCAGGAAGCGCTGTATGCGCTGGAAGCCATTTGTTTCCAGCGCGTCCAGCGGGAAGGGTGAGTCTTTGTTGCTCCGGTGGGGCGGAGGGCCCATTTCTTGGTGCCTTGAGGCATCGGGGGGGGGAGGAAACAGTGTTTCCTCTCCCCTGATGTCCCAATGCACGGCATTACTGGTGCACGATCGTGCACCAGGAATGCCCAACTAGACACCAGGGATTGCTTGTGTTTGTTTTTTTTTTTTGCAGGAAGCGACCCCTTGGGCAAGGGTCACTTCCTTAGGGGGCCAAATTAGTTTACAGACTTTTCTGCCCCCCCCTGGGGCAGAGCGGCCTTTTTTTGGCCGATCTGCACCCAGGGGGGGCAGAAAAGCCCACTAGACACCAGGGATTTTATTTAATTTATAAAGGAAGCGACCCTTTGGGTAAGGGTCGCTTCCTAGTGCCCCACAATTTTTCTTTTGACTTTTCTGCCCCCCCCCCCCTGGGGGCAGATCGGCCGTTTTTTGGGCTGAATCTGGACCCAGGGGGGGAGGGGGGCAGAAAAGCCCACTAGACACCAGGGATAGTTTTTTATTTATGAAGGAAGCGACCCCTTGGGTAAGGGTCGCTTCCTAGGGGCCAAACATTTTTTTAGACTTTTCTGCCCCCCCCTGGGATCAGTTCGGCCGTTTTTTGGGCCTAATTTGGACCCAGGGGGGTGTAGAAAAGCCCACTAGACACCAGGGACTGTTCTTTTTTTATAAAGGAAGCGACCCCTTGGGCAAGGGTCGCTTACAGGGGGCTAAACCATTTTTTTGGACCTTTCTGCCCCCACTGGGGGCAGATTGGCCGCTTTTTGGGCAGAATCTGGACCCATGGGGGGTAGATTAGCCCACTAGACACCAGGGATTTGTTTGCTTTTTATAAAGGAAGCGACCCCTTGGGCAAGGGTCGCTTCCAGGGGGCAATATAAATATTTTAGACTGTTCTGCCCCCTAGGGGGCAGATCTGCTTTTTTTTTTACCGTGTCTGGACCCAGGGGGGGATAGAAAAGCCCACTAGACACCAGGGATTGTTTTTTTTTTATAGGAAGCGACCCCTTGGCCAAGGGTCGCTTCCATGGGCCCAATTGTTTACAAAAGTATGTTCTGCCGTGTCTTTATTTGGCCTCTCTGCCCTCTGTAGGGTTGCTTCCAGGGGGCCCACGTTTATAATGATTTATATTCTGCCCCCCCATGGGGACAGACACCCCATTTGTGACATAGCCTGTTGTAATGTGTTTTGCTTTTGTTTCTTCTAATGTGTATTGTTTTATTTTCTCTTTAGATTGTTGCAGTGTCAGTTTCAGTTACTAGTGGTTCTGTTGTTCTGCTGTTTGTGTAGTTGCATGTGTTTGGTAAGAGACCTTTTTTGTTCAATTGTAATGTAATTGTTTATTTTGCAAAGTGTGTAATAATACGAGTATGTTTGGTTTCTGTTTTTTGTGATTGTAAAACATGTTTTGCATTTGTTCTTGATGTGTACTTCTGTAGATGTAAGTTTAGTTTTTTTTTCTTCTTTCTAGTGGGATATCGTTGCCTATTTGCTGTGTCTTTGCAGAGTAGGTGCTGGTGAGTGTAGCTGTCGCTTGTAAGTGAATTGTATATTTTTTCAATACATAGATATTTGTGATAAAGGCTTACATTTTTTTACTTACTTTGCACAGTGTTGGGGTTGTTGAGTCGTTTCTGCAGACTCCTTTGTTTGTAAGGATAATGGCTAGCCGCCGGAATACTGCTCAGCAAGTTGTTGGAATGCTTTTTGATTCTTCCTCTGAACAAGGTCCAGAGACTGACTCTGATTCTGAGCCAGAGGTGGGAGGTGAAGATTCAGGTAGTGAGTTTTCTCTACACATGGCTTCATCTGATGATGAAGATACTCTGAGTGCTGATGAAGCTACTTTTGGTGTGGATGAAGTGCCTGTGGTTGCGGAGGACTTTGCTGTGCCAATAGTGCGGCAAGAGGCATCTGGGCTGCAGCCTGGGGCTGCTAGACTTCCAGTTGGTGTAGTGAGACAAGAGGCAGCTGGGCGGCAGCCTGCGGCTGCAAGACTTGACGTTGAAAGTTCTGATCTCTGGGTTGCACCAGACATGGTGCAGCCGGCATTGCCTGAATTTACTGGTGTTCCAGGGTGTAGGGGGAACACTGAAAACTTTTTGCCAATTGATTTTTTCAAGTTGTTTATGGATGATGTGTTTTTGGCAGAGATTGTAGAGCAGACTAATTTGTATGCAAACTTCTTTTTTGATGGGCTTGCTTAGGAAACCATCAATGGCTTCATATTGGTCTACTAGTCCCTTGATGGCAACAGCTATATTTCCGGCAGTCATGAGTCGTGATAGGTATTTGCTTCTGCTTCGGATGATGCATTTTGTTGACAATAGTTCTGCTTTGGCACAAGATCACCCTGATTGTGACCGTCTTTTCAAGATTCGGCCTGTCATTGATCATTTCTTTAATCAATTTCCTGGGATCTTTTATCCTGGGAAAGAAATTGCAGTGGATGAGTCTTGGCTGTTGTTCAAGGGCCGCTTGGTATTTCGGCAATACATTCCTAGTAAGAGGGCACGCTATGGAATTAAGCTTTATATGCTGTGTGACAGTTGGACTGGATATGTCTCTAATTTCAGGGTGTACACCGGTAAGGAATTCAGGATTAACCCCCCTGGTTGTCCGTCGACTTTTGGAGTGACTGAGAAAATTGTGTGGGAACTTGGTCGAGGATTTTTTAACAAAGGCCATCATTGATATGTAGATAACTTCTACACTGGTGTGCGGTTGTTCAGGGAATTGGCCAAAGTGGACACTGTTGCTTGTGGCACAATCTGCTCATACTGTAAAGGTTTCCCAATAGAACTTGTTTGTCAAAAGCTGGCTCGGGTACAGTGCAATGCATTGCGTTGTGAGGAGCTTCTAGCTGTGAAGTTTTCAGACAGGAGAGATGTCTACATGTTGACTTCCATACATGATGAAAGCACTGTACCGGTGACTGTTTGGGGTCAGGTTGCAGAAGCGCGCAAACCTGTATGCATTTTTGACTATAATAAGCACATGGGTGGTGTTGACAGAGTAGATCAGAGGTTGGAACTGTATGCTGTTCTTCATAAGGCTTACATTTGGTACAAGAAGTAGGCTATCCATTTTTTCCACTTGGTAACCTTTAATGCTTTTGTTGTGTTCCAGAACTTTGTCCCCAGACAAAGATGACTTTTGTAAAGTTTCAGGGGTCTGTAATAGGCAGCCTTGTTTTAGTGGAACAGGCAAGTATTCCTAGATTTGGAGTGGTGGAGGATGTTGCCAGATTGAAAGATCGCCACTTTCCTGATCAAATTCCTCCTACAACCTCAAAAGACTTTCCCAGTCAGAGATGTAGAGTCTGTTGGCGTAGAGGTTTGCGGAAGGAGGTTTGTATGTACTGCCCCGACTGCTCTTCAAACCCTGGGCTGTGTGTACCTGCTTGTTTCAGATTGTACCACACGCAAAATAATTTTTGGGAGCATCCATGAGTGTTAAAGTGAACTGGTTGGTCTTTATTCTTTAAAACTTATTGTTCAGTTTCAAAGTTGAGATTTGTGTAGTGTTTTTAGATTTAGTTGTTGTGTTAGTAGATTTTTATCAATTTGCAATTTGTTTATTTTTTTCTATTTAAAAAAAAAACTAAAGTATGATGTTGGTTTGCGTGTAGTCTCCATTGTCTGACGGTGTGCATGGTTTGGCGCTTGGCTGGCGGTGTCTGTGGACTGGTGCTTGTCTGGTGGGGTCTGTGGACTGGTGCTTGGCTGGCGGTGTGCGTGGTCTGTTGTTTGGTAGGCAGTGTGCGGGGTCTTGCGCTTGCCTGGTGGTGTGTTGGGATTGGTGCTTGGCTGGTGGTGTGCCTGGGATGGAGCTTGGCTGGCGGTGTGTGTGGAATGGCGCTTGCCTGGTGGTGTGTGTGGACTGTTGTTTGGCTGGTGGTGTGTGTCGTCTGGTGTTTGGTTGGCGGTGTGCATGGTCTTGCGCTTGCCTGTTGGGGTGTTTTGATTGGTGCTTGGCTGGTGGTGTGCCTGGACTGGTGCTTGGCTGGCTGTGTGTGTGGAGTGGTGCTGTCCTGGCGGTGTGCGTGGTCTGGTGTTTGGTTGGCGGTGTGCGTGCTCTTGCGCTTGCCTGGTGTTGTGTTTGGATTGGTGCTTGGCTGGTGGTGTGTCTGGATTGGTGCTTGGCTGGTGGTGTGCCTGGACTGGAGCTTGGCTGGCGGTGTCTGTGGACTGGTGCTTTACTGCGGTGTGTCTGTGGACTGGTACTTGGCTGGTGGTGTGCGTCGTCTGGTGCTTGACTGGCGGTGTGTGTGGTCTGGTGCTTGGCTGGTGGTGTGCATGGACTGGTGCTTGGCTGGCGGTGTGTGGGAAGTGACTTAATGCTGGTTACTACACACAGTGCTAGTAGAGCGCCACTCCATGTAAACCATGAGTTTGTGTAGTTGCTGTGTCAGGAATGTGGGTGTGTGAAAGTGATGGGCCCTTGATTGGCGTTGTCTGCTGGTGGAAGTGTAGTAATGTGATGGGTCCGCGGCTGGCGGTGTGAATGTTTTGTATGTGTCACATGTATGAAAGGTGTATGAATGGCCTGTAAAGCGGTTGGTGCCTTGTCGTGGCTTTACAGCTCACGAGCTGTGAGTCAATGGGTCAGTTTCTTGTCCTTTCCATTATTAACAGTGTATTTAATTTTTTGTGAAATCACTTGCTAATACAATGGCATATACTGAACCATCACTCACCCTCGTGCCAAATCCAACCAGTATGTGAGTGTTTGAAAACTTGATGTCTGTGTATTTTATTTAATTTTTTTTTGAAGCAGGACGCACCTTGTCACTTTTTTTGTCAATGTTGTGATGTGTTGCTTTTGTGCCTTGTGGCGTGAATGGTCTTCTGTGTGTCAGGTATGAAATATGTGTGAATGACCTGTAAAGCGGTTGGTGCCTTGAAGTGGCTTTGCAGCTCACGAGCTGCAAGTCATTGGTTCAGTTTTTTTGTCCATGTAATTGACAGTGCATTTAATTTTTGTGAAATCTCTTGTTAATAAAATTATATATTCTGAACCATCACTCGCCATAGTGCCAAATCCAACCAGTATGTGTGTGTGTTTGACGAATAGATGGCTGTGTAGGGATCTTGTTTTTCTTAGTCTCTGTGCCAAGGAGTACATTCCGCTTACGAATAACCTGCCAATTGTAGATATTTTTGAAAACCCAAAGGACTACATGGTGATGTCTCTATGGTGAAATCTAACAATTAGTTGTATCCACAATATCCTGCAAAACTCACAATGTCCATTATATTTTCATTGCAATATTGCGCACAAATTGTCAAGCTGCACAAGTAAACAACTAATTTTGTCAAAACGAATTAGCTTAGCTAGAGGGGTCACATGGGTTTTTCACTCCTTCCTCGGTTGCCATCTAGGGAAACCTAGCATACCCGCACATTTTTGGAAAGTAGACATCCAGGGGCTTTCAAGGGGAACATTTATGTGTTTGAAAGTGTGGCATCACTGGGCTCACACAAATTTCCACCCACCCAGCGTTCCCCCAGGTCTCGAATAAAAAATGGTACCTCACTTGCCTGGGTCTGCCTAGTGCCTGCGACAGGAAACAGCGCAAAACGCAACGTGGTCGCACCTCAATTTCGCAGTGAAAATATGCCCTTTTTTTTGCAAAGATCCTACCTTTTGTTTTTGAACCCTAGCTCTGCCGGCACCTGGGGAAACCTAGCAAACCTATACATTTTTTAAAACTACACACCCAGGGGAATTCTTGATGGAGTGACTCGACTGCCTCCCACCAGGTTCTGTTACCCCAAATACCTTGCAAAGCTAAAAAATTTACAAAAAAATGCATTTTCCTCACATTTCTGTGTTGGAAAGTTCTTGAATCTGTGTGGATCAACACATTTCCACCCACCCAGCGTTCCCCCAGGTCTCACGAAAAAAATGGTACCTCACTTGCGTGGGTAGGCTTAGTGGCTGCAAGAGGAAAAGGCCCAAATCGTATGGTGGAGACTTAAATTTTACCTTTAGCAAAACTACCTTGCTGAGATTTTGGCCCGGGGCTCGGCGGCCATCTTTGGAAACTACCAAACCCAAACAGTTTTGCAAAGTAGACACCCGGGGGAGTCCAGGGAGGTATGGCATACGTGGGTCCCCAAACGTTTTCCTACCCAGAATTCCTTGCAAACCTTAAAATTAGGTAAAAAACCCACTTTTCCATACATTTGTTCGTGGGATCTTCGTGCCGACACAAATATCCTACCACCATACGTTCCCCTTGTTCCCCCGAGTAAAATTATACCTCACTTGTGTGGGTGGGCCAAAGCGGAACAGGCCAAAAATGTAGTTTTAAGAAATTGTAGTTTTTGGGGCTGTCAAATTAAGCACATAGAATTCTACTGTTTTAGGGTCATCTTAGTCACAGGCCTTTGGCCCACCCACACAAGTGAGGTATCATTTTACTCGGGAGAACAAGGGGAACGCTGGGTGGTAGGTAATTTGTGCAGGCACGGAGATCCCACGAACAAATGTATGGAAAAGTGTTTTTTAACATAATTTTAAGGTTCGCATGGAATTCTGGGTAGGAAAACGTTGGGGGACCCACGCATGCCATACCTCCCTGGACTCCCCCGGGTGTCTAGTTTTCAGAACTGTTTGGGTTTCGTAGTTTCCAAAGATGGCCGCCGAGCCCTGGGCCAAAACCTCAGGTTCCCCCCCAAAAAAGAAGATAGTTTTGCTAAAAGTCTTTTTTAAGTCTCCACCGTACGATTTGGCCCTTTTCCTTTTGCAGCCACTATGCCTACCCACGCAAGTGAGGTACCATTTTTATCGGGAGACCTGGGGGAACGCTGGGTGGGAGGAAATTTGTGTGTGCCCAGTGATGCCACGCTTTCGCACATAGAAATGTGTGAACAATCTGATTTTTTTTAGATATAAGACCTGGGGGAACGCTGGGTGGGTGGAAATTTGTTGATCCACACAGATTCCAGAACTTTCCACCACAGAAATGTGAGGAAAATGCATTTTTTTGTCAATTTCTTAGCTTTGCAAGGGATTCTGGGTAACGGAACCTGGTGGTAGGCAGTCGAGTCACACCATCCTGAATTCCCCTGGGTGTCTAGTTTTCAAAACTGTATAGGTTTGCTAAGTTTCCCTAGGTGCCGGCAGAGCTAGGGTTCAAAAACGAAAGGTAGGCTCTTTGCCAAAAGAGGACACATTTTCACTGCGAAATTGCGGTGCGACCGTGTTGCGTTTTGCGCTGTTTTCTGTCGCAGGCAATAGCAGACCCAGGGAAGTGAGGTACCATTTTTTTTGGGAGACCTGGGGGATCGCTGGGTGGCTGGAAATTTGTTGATCCACGCAAATTCCAGAACCTTCCACCACAGAAATGTGAGGAAAATGCGTTTTTTTTGTCAATTTTTTTGCTTTAGAAGGGAATCTGGGTAACAGAACCTGGTGGGAGGCAGTCGAGTCACCCCATCCTGAATTTCCCTGGGTGTGCAGTTTTAAAAAATGTATAGGTTTGCTAGGTTTCCCTAGGTGTTGGCAGAGCTAGGGTTCAAAAACAAAAGGTAGGCTCTTTGCCAAAAAAGGGCACGTTTCACTGCGAAATTGAGGTGCGACCACGTTGTGTTTTGCACTGTTTCCTGTCGCAGGCACTAGGCAGACCCAGGCAAGTGAGGTACCATTTTTTTTGGGAGACCTGGGGGAACGCTGGGTGGGTGGAAAATTGTTGATCCACGCAGATTCCAGAACTTTCCAGCACAGAAATGTGAGGAAATGCATTTTTTTCACAATGTTTTAGCTTCGCAAGGGATTCTGCGTAACAGAACCTGGTGGGAGGCAGTCAAGTAACCCCATCCTGAATTCCCCTGGGTGTGTAGTTTTCAAAAATGTATAGGTTTGCTAGGTTTCCCTAGGTGCCAGCAGAGCTAGGGTTAAAAAACGTAAGGTAGGCTCTTTGCCAAAAAAGGACACGTTTTTACTGCGAAATTGAGGTGCAACCACGTTGCGTTTTGCGCTGTTTCCTGTCGCAAGCACTAGGCAGACCCAGGCAATTGAGGTACCATTTGTGTGTGCCCAGTGATGCCACGCTTTCGCACATAGAAATGTGTGAACAATCTGATTTTTTTTAGATATAAGACCTGGCGGAACGCTGGGTGGGTGGAAATTTGTTGATCCACTCAGATTCCAGAATTTTCCACCACAGAAATGTGAGGAAAATGCTTTTTTTTTGTCAATTTCTTAGCTTTGCAAGGGATTCTGGGTAACGGAACCTGGTGGTAGGCAGTCGAGTCACACCATCCTGAATTTCCCTGGGTGTCTAGTTTTCAAAAATGTTTAGGTTTGCTAGGTTTCCCTAGGTGCCGGCAGAGCTAGGGTTCAAAAACGAAATTTGTTGATAAACGCAGATTCCAGAACCTTCCACCACAGAAATGTGAGGAAAATGCATTTTGTCAATTTTTTGCTTTGCAAGGGATTCTGGGTAACAGAACCTGGTGGGAGGCAGTCGAGTCACCCCATCCTGAATTTTCCTGGGTGTGTAGTTTAAAAAAATGTATAGGTTTGCTAGGTTTCCCTAGGTGCCGGCGGAGCTAGGGTTCAAAAACAAAAGGTAGGCTCTTTGCCAAAAAAGGACACGTTTTTACTGCGAAATTGAGGTGCAACCACGTTGCGTTTTGCGCTGTTTCCTGTCGCAAGCACTAGGCAGACCCAGGCAATTGAGGTACCATTTGTGTGTGCCCAGTGATGCCACGCTTTCGCACATAGAAATGTGTGAACAATCTGATTTTTTTTAGATATAAGACCTGGCGGAACGCTGGGTGGGTGGAAATTTGTTGATCCACTCAGATTCCAGAATTTTCCACCACAGAAATGTGAGGAAAATGCTTTTTTTTTGTCAATTTCTTAGCTTTGCAAGGGATTCTGGGTAACGGAACCTGGTGGTAGGCAGTCGAGTCACACCATCCTGAATTTCCCTGGGTGTCTAGTTTTCAAAAATGTTTAGGTTTGCTAGGTTTCCCTAGGTGCCGGCAGAGCTAGGGTTCAAAAACGAAATTTGTTGATAAACGCAGATTCCAGAACCTTCCACCACAGAAATGTGAGGAAAATGCATTTTGTCAATTTTTTGCTTTGCAGGGGATTCTGGGTAACAGAACCTGGTGGGAGGCAGTCGAGTCACCCCATCCTGAATTTTCCTGGGTGTGTAGTTTTAAAAAATGTATAGGTTTGCTAGGTTTCCCTAGGTGCCGGCGGAGCTAGGGTTCAAAAACAAAAGGTAGGCTCTTTGCCAAAAAAGGAGACATTTTCACTGCGAAATTGAGGTGCGACCACGTTGCGTTTTGCGCTGTTTCCTGTCGCAGGCACTAGGCAGACCCAGGCAAGTGAGGTACCATTTTTTTCGGGAGACCTGGGGGAACACTGGGTGGGTGGAAAATTGTTGATCCACACAGATTCCAGAACTTTCCACCACAGAAATGTGAGGAAAATGCATTTTTTCACAATGTTTTAGGTTTAAAGTATTTTATTAAGGCACAAAAACACGGGGAGGGGAGCAGGAGGTCAAGCATACATACAATACAAGAAGCGGAACGTTGCAGCGAGTCAGAAGAAAAGCAGGGAGGCAGGAAGCCCCAGAGGGTAACTAAGCAAATACAGAAGGCAATAAGGCATTGTGAACGACCCCCCTGTCGACCCCCACTCCCTAAGCAAGGCCACACCCGAATAGCACCCCGCAACACAGTAAAGGAGAAGCATACCGTACCACCAACCCCCCGACCCCAGAAAGGAAGAAGAAAGGAGAGCAAAGGAGGAAAGAAAACAATACCCCAGCATCCCCGTCCGAAAGGCAGCAATAGGAGCATATAACCCCTCTTCCCGCCCCCAACCCCCGGGCCCCACTCCGCACATTTACTCCCCCGCAGCTGCCGGCGGCGTCAGCCTAAGGAGGCGCAAATACCGTGGACACGTGAGCTCGTGGAATTCCGTGGACAGCAATGCCAAAAAGGGGTGCCAGAGCTCCTCGAACTGGTCGACATTCCCAGCCACCGTTAGCGACATCTTCTCCATGCCCAGTACCTGCCAGAGTCTATGCAGCCAGCCAGTGATAGAGGGGGCAGTAGGGGTGCGCCAGAGTATCAGTATGTTCTGAACGGGTGAACCTAGCGCAATCGCAATCTGCCTGCCCCTGCGGGATTTCAGCGGGTACATCAAATCATTGGGGAGGCCTAGCAAGACATACGCGGGGAAGCGCGGAAGCTCTATCTCAAAATGCCTATCCACCTCATCTAAGACTTCCTTCCAGTAGGCCGACAGCACCGGGCACTCCCAGAGAACGTGCGTGAGGGTGCCCACCTGTCCGCAGCCGTGCCAGCAACCTTTATCGCCTATTTTGCGCATCTCATAGAGCCGCTCCGGGGTATAGTACCAATAGGTGGACACTTTAGTGAAGGTTTCCGTCAGCCCAGTATGGTACGCAGAGTGCCTCGCCCGATACGCAATCTTGTCCCACTCCTTGTGACTCAGGGTCCTACCCAGTTCCCTGTGCCAGCGCTCCCTCCCTGGGTTATGGTAATGAAACGGCGGGGGTTGGAGAAATTTATACAAATCAGTGATGAGCTTGGTGTCCGAGGTCCGGGTTACCAACCATCGCTCGTAGGGCGTGATTGAACGGGCAGCGACGTCACGCACTGGGGGTTGAAGAGCCCAGTGGCGGACCTGCATGTAACGCAGCCTGTCCCCCTCCGTCAGGCCAAACTCCTGTCGGAGCTGCTGGAAGGGGAGCACACCCTCCGGCCCGTAGATCTGGAAAAGCGCCCTGCAGCCCGCACTCACCCAGTGGGAAAAAGCTCCCGGCTCCAAACCCGGGGTAAAATCCGGGTTGTCAGCGATGGGAGTGAACGGCGATGGAAAGGTCGTGAGCTCACGCAGCTCACACACCACGTCCCACACTCTCAGCGGGACCCGGGTGATAAAAGAGGCGTAGAGATTAGGCGGGCGGTGAGCGCGCCGCAGGAACGGGACCTCCTGGAGGGTACGGCCTGCGACTGCCTGGTCCTGAAAGAGCCAGTGTTTATCCGATTCCCACCGGCTCCACTCCACCAGATACCGAAGCTGCGCCGCCTGAAAGTATCTCCGGAGGTCCGGGACTCCGAGACCCCCCGCCTCCGGGGCTAGCATGGAGAGGACCCGCTTCATCCGAGGCTTGCGGCCCTGCCACACAAAGCGAGATATGTCCGCCTGTGCCTGCCGTATCCAACCCACGGGGGGCTGGAGGGGCAGAGCGCGGAAGAGATATAGGATCTGAGGCAGTATCGTCATCTTCACCGCCGCGATACGGCCCAACCACGAGAGTAGGCCCTTGTTCCATCGGCCGAGTTCCTCTTTGATCTTTTTGCCCAGAGAGGAGTAGTTAGCTGCAACCATGGCAGGCAGGGAGGGAGCAAGCAAAATGCCTAAGTAAGGCACCGTGGAGGAGGACCACTGCAAAGGAAAGAGACTCTGAAGGTCCTGCCTGGTGTCAGCCGAGAGCGACACATCCAGTGCAGCCGACTTAGTCATGTTCATTTTAAAACCCGCCACACGGGCAAAAGCGTCCAGTTCCTGGACGCAGGCAGGGAGCGACCGCTTGGGGTCGTCCAGGGTCAGCAAGACATCGTCCGCGTATAAGCTGACAGTGTGCGTGTATTGCCCCATCTTCACCCCAATAGCGTCCGGATTATCGCGAATCCTCTGTGCAAACGGCTCCATATAGAGGGCAAAGAGGAGCGGCGAGAGGGGGCAACCCTGTCTCGTGCCGCGCTCAATGGCAAAGCAATTGGAGCTGTGTCCATTGACACGCACTGACGCAGATGGTCTCCTATAGCAGTTAAAGACCATAGTGCGGAACTTCTCGCCGATCCCCAGTTTCCCAAGGACCAGCTCGAGATATGGCCAATGAACCCTATCAAAGGCCTTCTCCGCGTCGACTGATAGCAGCATTCGCTCCCCCGGAATGCGTGAGGCCTTTTCCAGCACGTGCGTCACCCTCTTTGTGTTGTCGACCGTCTGCCTACCGGGTACAAAACCGGCCTGGTCTGCCTCCACCAGACCTGGTAAGTGTAAACCCAATCTGGCCGCCAAGATTCCGGTGTAAAGCTTGAGGTCCACATTTAGGAGCGAGATGGGCCGGTACGAGCCGCACAGGGTCCGGTCCTTCCCCGGCTTGGGGATAACCGACACCGTCGCTGAGAGAAGGTCCGGCGGGATAGCTCCCGGCTCGGAAAAGGAGTTGAACAAGCGAGCCAGTAGAGGTGCGACAGTGGGACAGAAGGTCTTGTAAAACAAGGCCGTATAACCATCCGGGCCCGGGGCTTTGCCGTGCTTTAGCTGCGCAATCGCGGAGATGACCTCCTCCACGTGAATGTCCCTCTCCAGGTGGTCCGCCTGGGAGGGGTCCAGGGCCGGAAGGGTCACGGACTCCAAATAGGCCTCAGCCTCTCCCGGTGGGGAAGGCTCCGCCGCGTACAGTGCCTCGTAAAAGGAACGAAAGGTATCTGCCACCTCCGCGTCACCGGAAACCGGGATCCCGTTCACTCCCACCAGCTCCTTCACCACATTGCGCTGCTGCGCAGCCCTGAGCCTATGGGCCAGGAGTTTACCGCACCTGTCTCCGCCGGTGTAAAAGGCATGCTTCAGGCGCAGCGCAGCATACTCCGCCCGGTCTAGATCCAACGCAGAGAGGAGTTTCCGAGCCGCCTTCAGCTGCTTCCAGATACGAGGAGCCCCCGTCCGGCGGTGAACCTGCTCGAGCTCCCGAACCTGCGCTGTCAGTTCCTCCCTCTTGCGTTGGCGTTCCCTGTTTTCCGCCGAGGAAATGGAGATAAACTCCCCTCTGACGACCGCTTTCAAAGCCGCCCACTGCGTCGCCAGGGACGTGGCAGAGTTGTTATTGTGGGTCAGGTAGTCCTGGATGACTCCCTCCACTCGCTTTACGACCGATTTCTTATGGAGAAGCGTGTCCCGGAGCCGCCACATCCCCCTAGAGGGGGGGGCCGCCGGCCAAGCAAAGATTCCGGAAACCGGTGCGTGGTCGGACAGGGACAAAACCCCGATGTCCGCTGCCGTAGCGGCCGAGCGAAGCGGTCCACTCACCAAGAGGTAGTCCAACCGTGAATACGTGCGGTGCGCGTGGGAGAAATAGGAGTAGTCTCTATCGGTGGGGTGCAGGACGCGCCAGAGGTCATGCAGGTCCATTTCCACAAGCTGGTCCCTCACCGCCCTAGAAAGCTCCCCTGTCTGCGGAAAGCGTTGGGCAGACCTATCCAGGGTGGAGTCGAAGACCGTATTCAGGTCCCCCCCCAAGATGATATGGCGATCGGGCGAGGCAGTAACGTCCACCAACACTGATTCCAGGAAACGATCCTGGTGGTCATTCGGGCTGTACGCCGAACCAACCGTAAAGGTAACACCTCCCAACCGCATGCGATACACCAGAAGCCTCCCTTTCTGCTCAGCATGTTTATGTAACACCTCCCCCCTGAAGGAGCTGGCTAAAAGAATGGCCACCCCAGCAGTCTTAGTCGCAGCAGAGGAAAAGAATTGCGAGGGGAACTTGGCAGAGCGCAACCTATGGCAATCTTTGGAAAGCAAATGGGTCTCCTGCAGGAGGCAAATATCCGCCTGCGACCCCTCCAACAGGGAAAGGATCGCCCTACGTTTCACGGGGTTATTCAGACCCTTAACATTAAGGGTCACTACCTTCAGGGGCGGCATCGCCTCCAGGGAAACAACGCGCTATGCAGTGGGCAAGGGATCAGCGGAGGGGGCGCGCGGGGCAGGGGCGCAAGGAAGGCCAGAGGCAACATCGCACATGTTCGGACCACTTCGGACGGGACCCCCCCCACACCAAACCAACAGTTAAACCCCCCCAGAACCAGCCCATGACAACCAACCAAAATAAGAAAAAACAGAAAACAACACCCCATAGTCTCAGTCTAGCCCAAATGGGCGAGTCTGTAGAAAAAAGTCAAGTGGACGTCCAGCCACACACCCCCCCCCCCCACCCCCCCAGCCCCAGCTCAGCACCGTTAAAGCTAAGAACCTCTCCCCCCGGAGAAAAGTTAGGCCGTCAGGGCCACACCAGTAGCTTCAGGCAAGTTCCTGGCCGCATTCCTCAGGGCCTCCGCCATTTCTGCCCTGATGGTGGGCGAGTCCGGACGACTCGCCGGCGCTGACGATGGGCGCCTCCTCGACCTCCGCCGGCCCCGCCGCTCGGGGCGCCGCCATGCAGGTGTAGCCCCCTCCTCCTCTGTAGCAGTAAGGCCCAATACTCCACAGACATCTTGCAGAGAGCGCAGCTGATGCAGCACCCCATTCCATCGAAAGATAAGACGGAAGGGGTGGCCCCAGGAATAGGGTGTCTCATGCTCTCGCAGAAAGTCCGTCGCGATGCGAAAAGACCTGCGCTTCTGCAGTGTGATGGCGGACAGGTCCTGATAGAGCGCCACAGGTCTTTCACGAAAGGTCAGCGGCTGCTTCCTGCGGGCCTCCGTCATGATGCGCTCTTTCAGGGGGAAATCCGGCAGGAAAGCTAGGATATCAGGCGGGGGAGCCGATGACTGGCGCTGGCGGCCCACCCTATGCGCTCTGTCAATGCGGATCGGGAAGTCCGCTCCTTCCTCCAAGATGTCGCGGAACAAGTCCTGCAGATAGGCCACCAGGTCTCCACCCTCATCCGCGGACGGAACACCTCGCACCCGAATGTTATTCCGCCTGGACCTGTTCTCGAGGTCTTCCGAATGGGCCTGGAGCTCAACACACTGCTCCCGGAGGCGGAGGACGTCCTGCTGGAGATGAGTTATCTCGTCATCGCGACGCTGGGCCGTCGTTTCCACAGCATCGACCCGCTCGCCCAGGCCCTCGACCTCCCTGCGCACCTCCCGGACCTCTCCAGCCACCTCGGTCTTAAGAGTTTGAAAGTCCTCCTTGAGGGAGCTGAATAAGTCCTCCATGAAGGACCTCGTGACTGGTGGCTCGCCCACGGCTGCGTCCGTCGTTGTCCGGGAGGCCCCCGGGGACGGCTGTGTCCTGTCGCGCAGTTGCTGGGACCTGCCGAGCATTTCCGGCAAAGTGCGATCTCCTCGTGCCGCGCCACGTCTCCCAGTCATCTTGGCCCCCGGCGAAGCCTAGGATCAGTCGCTGTAGGCGCTCGCGCTCGCGGGCACCAAATGTGAGGCCCTCGGTGGGGACAAGGGTAGTGCGTCACAGGCGACAAAATGGCGGCCCGGTCCTGGGCAAGACGACCCCCGGGCCAGCAGGGCAGGCAGCAACGTCCAAAGTGGAGGCCTCCAGCCTCGTAGTCCCAGAGAGGGCAGTAGATGAGTCGGTGCCAGGACAAATCGAGGCCCTCGTAGAAGAAGGGTGCGGGCGAGGGCCACTGGGCACAGCCACACAAAGACAAGATGGCGGGAGGGTGGGACCCAAGGAGGCAGCCCGGGCCGGCAAGTCCATGGGCGACCCCCAAACAGCAACGGGTCGGGAAGAGGCAAAACCGGCGGCTCCCCTCGCCACTAGTTAATCCGCCCGGCACGGGCACAGCTCGAACTCCGCCATCCAGCGTCTCCGGGCGCGGAGTTCGCAAGGCGTCACCCCTCGAGGTCCAAGGCAGGGGGAGGGTCGCCGGCACAGGGGTGAGGTCCGTCGCCCATCAGCGGTGTTCGCCACCAGGGCACCGGTCAGGAAGCTCCGGCACTCCGCGAAGTCCGTCTATTCCGCTCCCTCGGGATCTCCGGCTTTCAGCTGTTCAACACTCGGCCTAGCCGAGGCGAGCGGACAGCGCTGTCGTATGCTCCGCCTCCAAGCTCTTCCCCTCGGGACGACCCAGGCTCCGCTCCTCGGAGCGATCTTCGGATAAACTTTTCGGGGACTTCCCCCGGGGCCACGAAAGTCAAAGTGGCATCAAAGTGTGCCCCAGGAATTCCGGCACAGTTCTCTCGCCCGCAGTGCAGCCGCGGGGGGAGAGAAGCGTGGCGATCAGGGCTCGGGCTGAGCCGGGCCGGAGGAGCTACGGGAGGAAGCGTCCGCTCACCCCGCCATCTTGGCCACGCCCCTTCACAATGTTTTAGCTGTGCAAGGGATTCTGGGTAACAGAACCTGGTGGCAGGCAGTCGAGTAACTCCATCCTGAATTCCCCTGGGTGTGTAGTTTTCAAAACTGTATAGGTTTGCTAGGTTTCCCTAGGTGCCAGCAGAGCTAGAGTTAAAAAACGAAAGGCAGGCTCTTTGCCAAAAAAGGACACTTTTCACTGCGAAATTGAGGTGCAACCACGTTGCGTTTTGCGCTGTTTTCTGTCGCAGGCACTAGGCAGACCCAGGTAGTGAGGTACCATTTTTTTTGGGAGACCTAGGGGAACGCTGGGTGGCTGGAAATTCGTTGATCCACGCAGATTCCAGAACTTTCCACCACAGAAATGTGAGGAAATAGCGTTTATTTTTGCAATTTTTTAGCTTTGCAAGGGATTCTGGGTAACAAAACCTGGTGGGAGGCAGTCGAGTCACCCCATCCTGAATTCCCCTGGGTGTCTAGTTTCCAAAATGTATAGGTTTGCTAGGTTTCCCTAGGTGCCGGCAGAGCTAGGGTTCAAAAACAAAAGGTAGGCTCTTTGCCAAAAAAGGGCAAGTTTTCACTGCGAAATTGAGGTGCGACCACGTTGTGTTTTGCACTGTTTCCTGTTGCAGGCACTAGGCAGACCCAGGCAATTGAGGTACCATTTTTTTTGGGAGACCTGGGGGAACGCTGGGTGGGTGGAAATTTATTGATCCACGCAGATTCCAGAACTTTCCACCACAGAAATGTGAGGAAAATGTGTTTTTTGTCAATTTTTTAGCTTTGCAAGGGATTCTGGGTAACAGAACCTGGTGGGAGGCAGTCGAGTCACCCCATCCTGAATTCCCCTGGGGTGTGTAGTTTTCAAAAATGTATAGGTTTGCTAGGTTTCCCTAGGTGCTGGCAGAGCTAGGGTGCAAAAACTACAGCTAGGCACTTTGCCATACAAGGGTCAATTTTTAACTGCAAAATTGAGGTGTCACCACGTTGCATTTTGCGCCGTTTCCTGTCGCAGGCACAAGGCCGACCCACACAAGTGAGGTACCGTTTTTATCTGGAGACTTAGGGTTATTCAGATTTGTAAATCAACTGTTATTACCTATTGAGTTTCCATGCATTTTTCCCTTCGCAATGAAAGACATTGTGTAAAAAAATAATATTTTTGAAAAATGACCAATAATTCTCATGCTAGTATGAGTATTCCCAATTTTGAAAATGTGCACATATATACTGTTTCTAAACTCTATAATTTGTACCCAATTCAGAAATACATAGGTGTCTTTCATACCGATTTTTCCATGTATACATTTTCCAAGAATAAGTGCTCTATACCCAGTAAATAATAAAATACCATTGCAAGTTGCTGCTCAGTTTTTGACTCTGGGTTCGTCGGGTTCTTGGTGAAACTACAAGTCATATATATCCCCACAACCAGGAAGGTCAAACGGATGTAACTGTATATTGCTTTCAAAGAACTGTCAAAATTACAAGAAGTTATAGGTGAAAACGTCGAGACAAAAGGTTGTTTTTTTCAAGTAATTTTCAATTATTCCAATATTTAACTGTTACTTTCTATAAAGAAACCTTCATGGATTTGGACAAATGACCCCTTTCTCTGAATTCAGAATTTTGTCTACTTTACCAAAATGTATAGCTTTCCAGGATCCATTATTGCTTTCAAACTCATTTCTACCATTAACTGGAAGGAGGTTGAAAGCTCTAAAAATAGCAAAAATAGGCTATGTCCCAGAAAAATGCCAAAACTGTGTGAAAAATGTTGGTTCTCTGACAAAAGACTGTCATTCCCTAAATGCTGAGAATATGGAGATTTCAGCCCCACAACCCCTTTTTTGATAACATTTGCAGGGAAAAACCGAGAGGCTTTCATTTGCAGCCCATTTTTCCCATTTTTCTAAAAAAACTGAAATTTCACTGTATTTTGCTTAATTTCTGGGACTCCTCCAAGGGAATCCACAAACCCTGGGCACCTTTAGAATCCACATGATGTTGGAAGAAAAGGACACAAATTTGGCATGGATACCTTATGTGGTCCAAAGGTTACAGGGGCCTAAGCGCACACTACCCCAAATCGCCCAAAAAAGGCTTAGCACAGGAGGGGAAAAGGCCTAGCAGCGAAGGGGTTAACTTATGCAGTACCTTATATATATATATATATATATATATATATATATATATATATATATATATATATATATATATATATATATATATATGTATATATATATATATATATATATATATATATATATATTACCTACTGGCGGTCGCCAGTAGGTATATATAGTTAGGATTTTTTCCCTATGGGATTTCTGAAAATTCTATGTCTAATAACTTTGGCGTTTGTGGACGGAATCGGTTGAAATTTTCAGGAAAATGGCACATTTTGTTTCTGAGCAGCTCCTGGAAATTTGGGGGGGGTTCGTCAAGGGGGGGCTGAGAAAAAAGGGGGGTCCCAAAACGCGTTTTTAACATTGAGTTTTCCATAGGGCGGTTGGACTCACTTTTAGCCCGAACGGCTGAATGGATTTACACAAAACTTGGCAAAATTGTAGGGACTGTTAGCCCGATGTGCCTTTGCTAGGTCTCAATATATGTGCTTCAGTGGATTTTGAGAAATTAACGTTTAAATCAAGATATATATCTGTAACAGCGGTCCGGGCAGCGATCCGGTTCGCGTACTTTTCGCGTAACGGAACTTTGCGCACGGAAAGCTGATTGGCTCTTCGGTGTCTGTCAACATTCTAAACAGTCCGGTGCAGCCGCCATCTTGTCTCTCGGTAGGATCGAGAGATAAGAGGAGGCCAAAACAAAGGGGGAAATTTCCATAAGGGGGCATAGTAGATCCTCCCTGACCCCCTAGGTTTTATGTGGAGGTTTTAAAAGGGCCCAGCAGGGTTCAAAAAAAAATTTTCTTGGTTTTTTTTTCGCGTTGAGCGCCTAGTACGCGAACCGGAAAGCGTTCTAGGCAGCGTACTATTAGGATGATAGAATGATATACTTTTCAAAGACTAAATGTTAATTGTTTTGTTTGTTGTTTTTGTTGTTTTTTTTGTTTTCTTTATTTTTAAATTTTTTTTTATTTTGATTGTTTTTCATAATTTATTAAACTTTCTAACATTTCAGTGTCTGAAATGTCATTATTTTCTTGAAATATTGTTTGCAAGCTGTGAGCTTGTAAAATGTCCTCATTTGCAAGGAGGGCATCTACTGCTTGGACACATTGCAGCAGTTCATTATCCAAGCTTTGATCCATAAATTCCATGTCAATTTGTTCAATCAATTCCTGGCTGCTTTCTTGCAGGTCCATTTCAAAAGAAACTTGGTTTTCGCCTTCCATTTTGCCTGAAATTTGGATTAAAAAAATATATATTAGTAGAGATAGGGCACTGTTGGGATTAATTTTAGATAGTCATTTTTTATCAGTGAATTTATCTTTTGGCAGTGTATAGTATCAGAGTGGAAATAGGACTATAAAAAAGTGTATGTGATTTAACCTAGACACTCTAACTCCATTCATAACTATAACAGAGAAGTCTATCTAAATACATTACTAGTACAGAGGGATAGTGTATATGTAGCAGAAAAAGTCTACTATATTAAGTTATAGTGCACAATATATTTCATTTTTAAAAATTATAACTTACCTTCACAAAGAAGTTGAAGTTTTTGGAAGCTATTGAAATGTGATGTACAACAAGAAGTAGTAGTCAAAATGGCTGTGTTTTCTTCTCTTCCTTTATATATTCAAGTATATAACCAATCAGATGTCAGGTAATAAAAGTAGAAAATGAAAGTAACATTTTCATTGGTTGTCAATTCCAACACTTCAGATGTGTTTTGTGAAGTAATTTACCTCACGGTACTTGGAGAGGTCTACAGGCTAAATGGCTAAATTAAATTTCAATCAAATTTGTGAGAATGAAAGGGATTGTTATGTAGTATGAGCTAATTTATATTTGGTGAGAGTGTCTCTAGTCGTTTTTCTGTAAATTACTTTCCCACCTTTTTTTGGACCGCTTCCTGGAAAGCGGTCCGGTCCGCGAACTAGGAGCGTAACGGGAGTCCACCATTTTGTGTTTCGGTCGAATCAAGGTATAAAATGGAGGGTAAATAATGTTCTGAATGGGTAGAAGGGGGCATGGTACAAGTAGTTTGCCCCCCTACGTTTTCTGAGGGTGGCTGAGGAGGACTATATGTGCGAAGAAAAAACTTTATTTTTGAAATTTTGCGCGGTTAGCTTCCAGTTCGCGTACCGGATAGCGCTCTTTGAGCGTAGTTTGTTGAAAATTACAGAAAAAAGTTAGAAAAAAATAATAATTGTGAGTGATCAGATGAAGGGTAGCTCTGAGAAGAGCTTTTGGGTTTATGGTACATTTAGGTACTTATAAGTAGGTACCAATGCACAGTCTTAAATTCAGAATGAAAATTCTGTTGCCCTCATCTGAGAAGTGAACTCCATCTCCTCTGTAGATATCTTGCATGTAGTAACGCAAGTTATTGTTGTACAGAGAGCCCATTCCATGGTCTCTCATGAAAGCTGAAACAGATTTGTTTACATGCTTCCTCGCTTTCTCAATTTGTGGACAAAATTGGTTGGACCACCTCCATTTCTGTCTTTGGCATATATTGGAATATACCAAAGCAGTTTGAGGAAAAAGTGCCATTAATTGCTCAAAGGTGTCCTTTAAAAGCATTTCCAGACCTACCCCTGTCAAAGTGCCCAAATCATTACCTCCACAGTGCACTATTAACAGGTCAGGTTTTGGCAAATGCATAAAGGTTTTCACCAATGGTATCAATTGGTGACATTTTAATCCTCTTTGGCCCAACCACTTAATTTCCACATCCTGTAAATTGAGGTTGTGTAAATTTCTGTTCTCAGCATACCTTTGAGCCCAGTGGATGTAACTATGTCCAACAATCCAGACCTTAAACATGGTGGGAGAAGGTTGTTCTGCAGTCAGATGAAGTGGGGTAATGAAAGGGCAGTTGAAACAGTAGGAGTTTGTAAAGAAAAAAAACTGTGGATTTCCAGTGCTAATGATTCATTAGCAGTGATTGGTGCATTTCCATTTCTGAAAACAGAAAGTTAGGGTGCATGGATGTGTTCTTTGAAAGATGTAATTTGAATGGTCAAGGAAGAAACATTTAATGAAAGATTGCACTGGATACGCAGGTGCACTGAGAGTTCAGAGTTCAATTGAAACATTGTTGTGTGAATTTGCAAATATGAGAGGTCTTCCAGGAGGTGGTTGCTATGGAAAAAAGGCAGAGAGGGCAGAGGGGGGAAGAGTTATGATTGGCTAATATGAGAGATATGTGAAATGAATATCTGTATTTCTGTGCTTTCAATAGCTGCAGCCTCTGGAGTGCATCGTTTTTCTTCTGCTGAAGACAATTTGGTGTATTTCTGAGACTGTTTTCAAAACTCAAAAAGTATTTGCTAAGGTGAGAAAAGATTTATTTATTTTAGATAGAGAATAGTATGAATTAAGGAGAAAATGATGAAGAAAGCTGTGTTTTTAAACTGTGGCTTTGTCTGTAGTGATATAGAAATAGATTTTGTTACTTTGAGAAATTGTATTTGCATATTCGGTGTAGCATTGTGGCATGCAGTAACACAAGTTATTGTGGTACATGGAGCCCATTCCATGGTCTGTTATGTAAGCTGAAACAGATATGTTGTTTTTAAAAACGAATTTTGAAATCAATTACATTTCTGGATATGTACTGCTAGAGCTTCATAGGTTGTTTTGGGCCATATTTATAAGGCATTTGAGTGTCTATTATGCTATTTTACGTTCTTCATGGTGCAAATTTCTTGTAAATACGCTCCCACTTGTGCTTTGCAAATTTAGATTTTGATTATGGGAGTTACATAGCCATGTTAATAATGTCCAAACAATGGTGGTAGGGCATTCAAGAAAACGCTTTCCTGTGTCTCTAGGACATTTTCAGTCCTTTCCTCTTGAAAACAGGTATACAATTGATTTATATGCTGTGTTTAAAAACGAATTTTGAAATCAATTACATTTCTGGATATGTACTGTTAGAGCTTCATAGGTTGTTTGGGGTCATATTTAGAATGCATTTTAGTGTCTTTGATGTTATGTTTACCTTTTTAAATGGAAAGCGTTCTTCATGGGGCAAGTGTCTTGTAAATACGCTCCCACTTGCGCTTGGCAAATTTAGATTTTGATTATGGGAGTTACCTAGCCATGTTAATAGTGTCCCAAAAATGGTGCTAGGGCATTCCAGAAAACACTTTCATGTGTCTCAAGTAGGCGTGGGCGGAAAATCCGTTCCGCTCGCGGATTTTGCGGATTTTCGGGAAATCCGCAATCCGCGAGATTTGCGAATTTCCCGCAAAATCCGCAAATCCGCAAGCAGCGGATTTTGCTCGCACTGCTCGCACTGTTCGCGTGAGTTCGCGCCCCGCGAATAAGTGCAAAATTGCAGAAATACGATCTTAGCAAAACTGAAAGTAACTACTTACCAGGTTCAAAAGTTCAGGCTCATCATTAGTAGCCATTTCCTGGAGTGCTTCCTGAGGGGCCCCTCCAGAGTTCAGTTGCCAGTTGAAACTAGTATGTGACCCTGCTCTGAACCTCAGAATAGTTACACATATGCCACAAAGGTCCTGAATTACAGCTAAGGGAGACAAGCAGGAGCCAGGCTGGAAGTTAAAATCCATTAATCAGCCCCTAATTCATTATTGTCAGTTGGGGCAGGGCAGGTGTTGTAACTAATTTTGCAACAATGAAAGCACTTAGCAAGTGCAAAAGATCACTAATCAGGGCGCACTAAGGAAGCAGGTGCCAGCTAAAAAAATATTCTGTGACACATGAATCAGCCCCAAATTAATTCAGGTCACTTGAGGCAGGGAAGGTGTGCTTTGCTTTGCCGAAAATAATGTACACTGGACAACCAGAGGGTGTGGTGATGAAACAGAGGGTGGCATGGGTGGGCCAGAGGGTGGCATGAGTAGTCAGAGAGTGGCAGTGGTGACAGAGAGTGGCAGTGATGAAGAAGAGTGTCCCAAACAGGCTGGACACGTAGAAACAACAAGTTCGCGAAACTTGCGACCCGACAGGTAAGTTCGCAATTTGCGAAAGTGTACAAAACCCTCGCGAACTGGCAGAAACACGGGCGAACACAAAAAAAAAAAAATCCGCAAATTCGCGGGAATTCGCGGATTTTGCGGATTGCGAATCCGCAAATCCGCAAAATTCGCGAACGCGAGATCCGCAAAATTCGCTCATGCTTAGTCTCAAGGACATTTTCAGTCATTTCCTCATGAATGCAGGTATACAATTGATTTATATGCTGTGTTTAAAAACGAATTTTGAAATCAATTACATTTCTGGATATGTACTGTTAGAGCTTCATAGGTTGTTTTGGGCCATATTTATAAGGCATTTGAGTGTCTTTGATGTTATGTTTTCCTTTTAAAATGGATAGTGTTCCTCATGGGGCCCTGAGCAGTTCTTAGCCATGTTATTTAATGGGAAGTGGATAACATGGCTAAGAGCATTTGCTGGAAAATGCATGAATATCGCTGACTGTTCAGCGATATTCATGCATTGCGGCCGTTTTTTTTTGCATTTGCGAGCAGTTCTTAGCCATGTTATCCAATGGAAGGTGGATAACATGGCTAAGAGCATTTGCTGGAAAATGCATGAATATCGCTGACTTTTCAGCGATATTCATGCATTGCGGCCGTTTTTTTTTGCATTTGCGAGCAGTTCTTAGCCATGTTATCCAATGGAAGGTGGATAACATGGCTAAGAGCATTTGCTGGATAATGCATGAATAAAGCTGACTTTTCAGCGATATTCATGCATTGCAGCCGTTTTTTATCGCATTTGCGATAAATCTTGCTAAGGAGAAAATGATGAAGAAAGCTGTGTTTTTAAACTGTGGCTTTGTCTGTAGTGATATAGAAATAGATTTTGTTTCTTTGAGAAATTGTAATTGCATATTCGGTGCACCATTCTGGCATGCAGTAACACAAGTTATTGTTGTATATGAAGTCCATTCCATGGTCTCTTATGTAAGCTGAAACAGATATGCTGTTTTTAAAAACCATTTTTGAAATCAATTACATTTCTGAATATGTCCTGCTAGAGCTTCATAGGTTGTTTGGGGTCATACACCTTTTTTGGGAAATTATTAACATGTCTATGTAACTCCCATAATCAAAATCTAAATTTGCCAACCGCAGGTGGGAGCGTATTTACAAGAAATTTGCACCATGAAGAACGTAAAATAGCATAATAGACACTCAAATGCCTTATAAATATGACCCAAAACAACTTATGAAGCACTAGCAGTGCATATTTCCAGAAATGTAATGGTTTTCAAATAATGACTTATTTCATTGGTAGGCCTTCACATGTATTTTCTCCATGTTTTTTTTCAGTGAAAATCTTATCTGCAACCATGTGTTGGCCTCACCTCAAATAAACAAAACAGGTGTTGGACCGAATGTGGATCAATGACACACATTCACCCCAGTCCAAAGATCTGGGCCTATACAAACCTTTAGATAGGCTACAACTTATCGTCATCCTGAATTAATCATTTAAAATATTAGGGAGAGATTTATGATTGTTCTATGCCTGTTTTGTACCATTGAGTGTCATTTTTGTGAAGCAGTGCTGCTGCAAAAGATTTGCTATGTTAAATAATTAGTAGGGCATTAAGTTTTAGATGACTGTTATTCATTTACTGTTTGGTAATAGTGGTTAATAACATTTTGTATTATATTTTTCCACAGATTCAACTGCAGATTCTTTCATAGTTTGGAAAATGCCTACAAAAAATAGAATTAGAAAGGCGAGAAAACGTCAAAGACAGCAGGATGATGTTTTATTGCAGCAGTCCTCTTCCTCAAATACTTGTCAAAACACCAAGAAAGGTCCGGGTAAGAGCACGAAATCATTCTTTAGAAATATTTGTAGTAAAAAAAGTATTTCTCCAAAAAATGGAAAGGAGAGACCCATTAAAAATGTTACTGGTAGAGGAAGAGATAACTCTGTGCATGATAGTAGAAGGAAAGAACAGTTTAGGGACATTCGACATCGAATGTTCCGTAACAGGATAATAGTTAATTTATTGAAAAATATTTAAAAAAAAGGCCAACAGAAAGCGGCATTTTATAAGAAGAAGAAAAATGTAGAGAAAATTATTGATCATGCTTTTGAAATTAAGCGAAAGTTGTTTATTTTGGTAATCAATAGAATTAGGAAACTAAGCAAGGTAATTTCTGATTTCAAAACAAAAAGTAGATGGAAGAGAGTAGTAAATCGTACTAACTTTTGTGAAGTTTTTTCCGGAGAATGGATGCATAGTTCGAGTTGTGAGGCATTTTTTAATGAGGAGAGTTATTTTCAGGATAATGATTTGGTGTTTGCAGTTGACACCAGTGGTCGAGC
The DNA here is from genome assembly GCF_964263255.1 of Lissotriton vulgaris. NCBI lineage: Eukaryota > Metazoa > Chordata > Amphibia > Caudata > Salamandridae > Lissotriton > Lissotriton vulgaris. Next base: position 1,093,144,153 of record NC_141685.1, read on the forward strand.
TTATGAAGTGAAGGATGGTTGTCCAGTTGAAAAAGAACAACTTGTGACAACAGAGACAGAAGAGGCGCTAAGTGATGAGGTTTTAGGAAGACGTCCTAAGGGTCCTGTGTACATTTGGAAGTGTAGTTCTATTTGCAGTGTGCGACAGGTTTCCATTAATTTGCTTTGTGATTTTATACGGACATTTAATAAGAAAAGTTTGAAGCAGAAAATGAAGTTGTTGCAAGATTTAGATCCTTGCAGAGTGAGACAAATGACAGGTTTGCGTGGTCATTCACTGGCTTGTCTTTCCAGGAGAGTATGCCAGAGTGTTTTTCATCATTTCAGGATGCTAGTAGTGCATCATAATAAAGTGAGAAAATTAGTGAGAATGTTGTATTATGCTAAGAGTCCAGCAATTATGCTTAAACAATTATGTGCTGCTCTTTTGCATGGTTCTGAAATAGATGTGAAGAATATTTGTGAAGAAATTGAGTTTTGTTATTTTGGTAGTAGAGATGAGAATGTTCAAATTGACCCAGAAGTAGAGGGTTATGTTGAAGATAATATACAGGTTTCTAGTTCAGATAATTTTCAGAAGGAAATTGCCACGTTTCAGATGAAATCAAGTGAGAGGCCTAATTTCACTTGTGTATGTTGTCGACACACTTATTATAAGAATCAGACTAAGTTAGTGGATTTATATGCAAAAACTGAAAGGGAAAATAATAGTGAATGGAAGGATTTTGCCACATACTTGATGGTAGAAAATTGTTTTGATTTGGGAGTGGATCAACGTGTGTGTACTTATTGTTGTAATAAATTAAATCAAAACCAGATGCCTGCTAGGGCAGTTCATAATAATCTGGAATTGGTTGAGATACCTTCAGAATTGAAGGATTTAAATACTTATGAATCTATTTTGATTCAAAGTATCCATCCCTTTCAGGCTATTGTAAGAATGGAGCCAAAGACAGGGAAGTTGCCTCCAGCAGATTTACAGAGAGGATTAAAGGGGAGAGTTGTTTATTTGCCTCTAGATTTGAACAAAAACATTAACACAATTGGAGTTGAGAAAGTGGAAGAGGAACCTCTGGTTATCTTGGTTAATGGGGTTCCGACAAAGAATAAGAAAATATGGCAAGATTTAGTGGATGTTAGGAAAGTGAAAAATGCAACTTTGTATTTGAAGAAAAATAATAAGTACTATAAGAATGTATATGTTGCAGAAGAGGAAGTAAGTGATGAAGAGGATAGCGTTTTGTGTGCTGGCCAAATTGAGAAAGTAGAGGTGTCTAATAGTGAAGAAATATATGAACATTATAGTGTTCATCCTTTACATTCCAAGGAAGTCATGGGAAATGCTATTGAGTTGTTTCAAATGAAACAAGCCAAAGGGAGTCCCATTAGTGTTTGGGAGGAAAGTTTGGAAGCTCGGTGTTTCCCACAGCTATTTCCCACAGGTCAAGGAGGAAGATATGATGAGCGACCTCATCAAATTCCTGCGTCTGAATACCGGACTTTACGATTGTATGCAGAAGATCCTAGGTTTCGTCAATGCATTCCCTATTTGTTTCATCTCCTGTTTGAAAGCGATCTGTCAGGACTGTCATATGCAGTGAACCACATTTTAAAAAGTGGTATACAGATGCGAAACATCTCGGCAAGTGACTTTATGCATAAAGTCAATGTCCAAGACAGTATTTTGGATTCTCACTTAATTAATCTCATGGCGTGTCAGCGTGGTACTAATGAGTACTGGTACCGTCGTCATGGTGATTTAAAATGTATGCTGAGGAACTTAGGAACTCCAACATGGTTCCTCACTCTGAGCTGTGCCGAGTATGGCTGGGAAGACTTACTTGAATTTCTACGAGAGGCAAATGGAAATATTGAAAACATTGAATTCAAGACACCTGGAGAACTGTGTTCTTTGGATCCTGTGAATGTATGCAGGTACTTCAATCATAGATTTGAAGCTATGATGTCTTTCATCACAAATAAAAAGAATCCACCTCTTGGAGAGGTGTTGGATTTCTTCTGGAGAAAGGAATACCAAGCAAGAGGTGCCCCTCATATACATATGTTATTGTGGATCAAGGATGCACCTAAATTTGGAACAGATCCGGATGACTTAGTGATGAATTTCATAGAACAGTATTCTACGTGTGCTGTTCCAAACGCAACGGAGAAGAAAAGCCTAAGAGAACAAGTTCTACGTTTCCAAAGCCATCGTTGTGGAAAGTACTGTCGTCGTAAATTCAGAAACAAGGACAAGTTCTACACCAAATGTCGTTTCAACTTTCCACGACCGGTGATTTCTAAAGGAAGAGTGAACAGTTTGATGTCTTCGCTGCGACATAATGTGACGAGGAAATCACCCAAGAATACATACAATTTGAAAAGGAACGAAGTGTCCAAGTACATCAATGACTACAACCCAGTGATTTTGTCCATGTGGAATGCTAACATGGATATACAGTTTGTGGCTGACAACTGTATGGCTGTGGCTCGGTATGTCACATCTTACATCACCAAAAAAGAAAAGACAGAACTGAAGGATATGTGGGAGGACATTTCCCATGAAAAGAGCCTCAGCAAGAAGTTGTACAGTTTCAGTCTGAAGATGTTGTCGCATCGAGAAATCGGAGCTTACGAATGTTCTGATCGATTGTCTTCAGCAAGTCTCTATGCCAAATCCAGGAGTCTCGTTTGGGCGAGTCTTGGTCTTGCTGCAACGCGAAATCGAGTTCTAAAACCTGTCCGGGAAATTGAGTATTTGGCAGAAAAGGAACCAAACAGTACCGACATTTTGAAGACCAACATGTTGGATACATATTATCCAAATCGAAGCAGTCACCTTGAGGATGTTTGTCTATATGAGGTTCTCCAAAATTATATATTCAAGAGGAACATCAAAGAAGATATTGAGAAAGGAGTGTATGCTGTAATTGGAAGTGAGGGATGCCTGGTCAAGCAAAGAAAATGCCAATTAGTAAACCATCGAAAATTGAGTGGTGAATCTCCAGAAAAAAAGGAGTTTTTCTATTTAGCACTTTTGCAACTTTTCAAGCCTTGGCGTGCAGAAGAGGAACTGCTTGGAGATTTCCTCTGTTACGAAGACTCTTTCAATGCAGCCAAGGAGTCCATAGAATGTCCTGCTTTTCCTAAATATCAAGAAATGCTAACTTTGGAAATTGAGCAGGAAGCAACGATTGCAGCTGAGATTGCCAGAGACAGTTCTCAGGACAGTCAGAGTTCTGTTTCATTGAGTCAAGATCCACTTGGAGGACCTATTATCGAAAATGAAGCTGCCACTGCTATGAATGAAGTAGAAAGAGCCATGGCACATGCTCAAGAGGATTCAGTTAACTTAGAAGACTTGGAAAAACAACTCAACGTTGAGCAGAGGAAAATATATGATGAAGTTACCAAGGAAATTGAGCACGGATTAAGTCATGAGAAGAAAGAGTGCTCATGTACATCGTTGAAGCCTGTCCGACTGTACGTGAGTGGAGAAGCGGGAACTGGAAAAAGTTTCCTCATTAAAGCAATTTCTTGTTATTTGCAGGAAAGGACTGAGTCATCGCTGTCTTGTGTTGTCACCGCTCCTACTGGACTGGCAGCACATAACATTAAAGGTATTACTTTGCATCGTCTACTGATGCTGCCGGTGGAGCATGACAACAAATTACAATACAACAAGTTATCTGGGGATGCTTGCTGTGAAGTTTCAAGAGTCTTGAGGAAAATGAAACTACTTATCATTGACGAAGTAAGCATGGTTTCCAATGTCATGCTTGCCTTTGTGCATTTGAGAATGCAAGAAGTTCTTAAAACTGAGTATGATGTGTTATTTGGTGGTAAACACATCATTGTTTTTGGAGATCTTCTGCAGCTGACACCAGTAAAAGGTCAACCTGTGTTCAAAATACTCACGCATGAAGATACCAGGAAGTGCCTAGGGAGCATTGGCAACGTCAATATATGGTTAAACTTCAATTATGCTGAACTGCATGAAAATATGCGTCAGGCAAAGGATGAAGTTTACAAGAATATTCTACAAGATGTTAGAATTGGAAAAGTGACCGAGCATGGGAAAGAAGCTTTAAATGCACGATTACTGTCAAATTTATATCCCAAACAAGAGATTGTGCCTGAGAATATTTTTCAGAAAATTACTGAGAAGAAATCCGGGATATGTTTGATGCCAACTCTTGCAGAATGTGCCATCTTCAACAACAAAATGTTGAATTTAGAAAAGCAAGAGATTGTGAAACTTGAAGCTATCGACAAATTAGAGCATATGGGATCAACAATTATTTTGTCAGAGAATTTGAAATCAAAATTGGATTCATTAGAGAAGACTATATCTAAAACAGCGGGTTTTGAAAAGACTTTGAATGTGTGTTTAAATTGCCGAATCATTTTGAGAAGGAATTTACATGTAGAAAGAGGTCTGGTAAATGGATCAATGGGTAATGTTGTTGATTTTGAGAAATACAGAAATAGAGAAGAAATAGAATTTTTAAGAATTAAATTTGATGGCATTGAGGAAGTACAGCAAATTGGTCGTTGTTCTGCTAGGTTTTTGCTTGTTAAAGACTTATATGTTCGCCGTAAACAGTTTCCTGTTTGCTTGGCATATGCGGTGACAATCCATAAATCGCAAGGTTTAAGTGTAGACAGTGCATTGGTGAATATTGGCAGTTCTGTGTTCAAGGAGGGTATGGCATATGTGGCATTGTCACGAGTTAGAACTTTATCGGGATTGTACTTGATTGACTGTGATGTCACAAACATTTGTGCGGATCTAGATTGTGTTAAGGAATACAATAGGTTAAGAAGAGAGTATGCGCCACATTTGCCTCAATATCCTTTGTTTGAGAAACGTGTGGTAGGCCGGAAACGTAGAAATATCAGTAATAGTAGGGAGGTTGTTGCAAAAAGACTAAAAGTCAATGAACCGAAAATTGTTAGCAGAAAGAAAGTGGATTCTGTTGAAGATGTTGTCGGTTTTCAATTTGAAAACAGTTCTGGTGTCAACTGCTATGCAAATGTAGTGGTTAATGTTCTCTTTTCACTAGAGAGTTTAAGAGAACAGATTCTGTTGAATTCAGAACAAATTTTATGCTGTTTGTTGAATTCTGTTTTCGAGAAATGTAGCACTGATCGAACAAAAGTAGAAAGTGTGTCTGAAGTTCGTTATCTGTTAGATGAATGTTCAGGTCAAACAGACTTCTCTGAAAATAATCAGCAAGATTGTCAGGAGTTTTTAATGTATATGCTTGATGTTTTGCAAGATGAGGGTGTAGATGTAGATCACCTGTTTGGGCTTTCTTATCAATGGCAGCATGACTGCGAGAACTGTATGGTATCAAGTACTACTAGTGTAGACTCAGAAAGATTTATATATTTAACTTTGCCAGACAGTAAATCAGTGTCCTTTAATAAGCTAGTAAATGCAGAGGATCACAACATGGAGTGTAGCCAATGTAAATGTGATATGATGTCAACATTATTTATACGTAGATATGGCCAGTATGTCATTTTAATGATCCAACGATGTAGGCCTGATGGATCAAAATTGTCAACTTTAATAAAAAATGTTGTGGCTTCTCAGCTGTCAATATCAGGGAGGACTTTTGTAACTGTAGCAATTATCTATCACAATGGTCTATCAACAACATCAGGACATTATACAGCTTACTTAAAGTCTCAAAACGGCTGGTCATTCTGCAATGATTCCGTTGTAACTTTCAAAAAAAAATTGCCGTTTGACCTTAAAAATTCTTATCTGGTGTTTTTAAAACCAAAATTTTAAGTAGAGGGAATGTAAGTCTGCAATGCTGTCTAGATTAAAAATCCAACTATATAAACCTGATGCAAGTAAGTCTGCTTCATAGTAAGCAGTATCAGTGTCATAGGAAAAGGAGAACATGAGTGACAAAGAAGAGTAAGATATTAGTAGTCCAGGATTGTGAAAATAATCTCAAATGTTTTCTTTTTGAAAGTTGCGAAAATAGAAAATGTCGGGATTTGATTGGAAGAATTACAAGACTTGCGAATCGCGGCAACATGATTTGGCCTAGTGGAAACATGTGATAGAATGAGAGAAGTCTTTTTTTCTATGTAACATATTTTTCGTATCGATGGAGGTTTTCTTTCAGAAAGTGGCGGGCTGAAAATATTTATAGCACAACAGAGTGGATGCTGTTCATAGGAGATCCTTCGACGTCATTGAAAGTAAGTTAATTTTAAGGAGTTTTGAAATCAGTTTTCTTAGTTTGTATGGGTTTTTTAAACACAGTCATTTTGATTGTGTTTTTTTTTCCCCGCTGTTACATGATGAATACCTTCAAGTCACTGATTTAAGTGAAATTTGATACATTCTGAGAACAGCAAAAATAAACCATTTAACATGTATAATTAATGTTATGCTTTTTGAAATTATGATATACATTTAGAAATGTGAGGTAGATATGGAGAAGCTGAGTCTTCTGTAAGTGTCAATTTTAATGCTTATAGTGCTGTACTTCTAGGTACTGTTTTTTTTAAAAAAAAAGAAATAGGCCTCACCTCAAAGAAAGCTCTTGAAAGCACACATCTTATTTGCATCCTAAAACAATCATTTAAAATGTTTGACACAATTTTATGATGGTTTTACATCTCTTTTGCGCTGTTATTGCATCACTATTGTGAGACATAAGCAATGCAAAAGAAGCATCATGTTTCAAAATAGGCCTCATTTCATCAGCATGAAGATACTGTTTGTTTAAAATAAATATCTTTAGGATTGTGTAGGGGTCGTAGAGAAGTAGAGGTTTCTGTAAGTGTCAAAGTTGTTTAAAAACTGTTTCTTCTTGAACCTTTTCCCTTCTTTTTTCAAATTTTTAAATACATGTTTTAATATTTTTGGAAATGTTTGTTCTCTCTTTTACAGATTGAATGTATGAAAAATTTGCTTGAAAAGTTAACATGAATTATAAGGTAAATGTTTTCTACTTTTTTAACCTGCATTCCACTGCTGATGATGTCACTGACTATGTTATGATTGATGTAATAAGTGGGCATGTTTTACTGCAATGGTAGGTCTTCACATCTATTATCTCGTCTGTTTTCTTTAACAAGCATAAATTTGATATGCAACCCAGAGTACGGTTCACCTTAAACAAACTTTTAGAGAGGACACACCTTATCGTCACCCTCAATCATTCATTTAATCTATCACATTTAACATCTATTAGTTCTACTGCTTCATTTCTTTAATCTTTACTTTCCTGTGTTTGCTACTTCTCTCCTTCCTTTCTCTATTACTTAATTTTTCTACTCCTTCCAGTATTTTTCTCAGTCCCTCTCTTCTCATACTTCTTCATTATTATTCACTAATTCTGTCTCTATTAATGTTACTGTTTCTGAATGATCTCCAAAAAATTTTAAAACAAGAACAGTAAGTATAAGGATAGGAAAAGACATTTATGTTACAAGAAAGACAACTATAGGAAGTAAACAAAAAAAACTGTTACTCGCAATCCACTGCTGATGATCTCACTGACCATGTCAAAAATTATGTAATATATGACATGATCAGAAGTGAATTGCGGGTAACAGTATCTTTTCTTTACTCCCTATAGCTGTCTTTTTTTGTAACATAACTGTCTGTTTCCTTTCCTTATACTTACTGTTCCTTTTTTTAAAAAAAAAATTTTTTGGTACGCTCAAAGTTCGCGTACCGGAGTGCGAACTGGGAGCGAACTAATAGAAATAGAGCTTGGCAGAGTTCAAAGAATTCTACCAATTTTTTTTAATAATGGGGAGGTAGTTCTGAAAAGAACTGTTTTTTTTGTTTTTGTTGTTTTAAATTTTTTTTATTAGTTTTCTGAACATTTTTTATATTTTTTTGTTTTTTTCTGAACATTTTGTATTTTTTTTTATTTTTTGGGGGGAGGGGGGAAACAAAAATGATTCATCGAAGACGGCTCAACAGGAGCAACAAAAAAAAGAAGAATTTACTTTTTGGGGCGTTTTGGGCACACATGATTGTTGATGGCTCTCATTATAAGGGTAATGCTACTTTCGCGGTAGCAAAGTGTCTGGTTGCACCACACACAGACTTGCTTCACTTCTCCCATGTTGATTTGGATGTTCGGGATCACCTCCCTCGCCTCCGGTCCCGATACCTCCTGAACAACAGATCTTCTTGCCATTTCTGGGGGATTTTGTTGTTGGTCGCGAAGTTGGGCATTACTGTAATTGTTAGGGTGCCATCGACTCATGTGCCTGTGCATTGTATGATTCCCATAGCTGTACTTTTTGTCTGTGCCCCTTGAAAGACGATCGCCGCAAATGCGACAAAAGACGTATCTGGCATTTACTTTTTTTTGGTCAGCTGGAAATTAAAAAAATTGCCAGATGTAATTTTCTTTCCTGTTATATCTCCTGGGCTCCTCTGGCAAAAACTCTGGATGTTCTTCCTCTTCCTCCTCTTCTTGATTTTCCTCCTCTTCTATAATTAGTGAAGCAGGTGGTCCTTTCTTCCCATGGGGAGGTGGAGGAGGTGGTGGGGGCACACTGGCTGAAGCAACCATTGAAGCCATTGCTGAAGAATCAAAAAGGGTCTTTCTCTCACCAAGATGAAAGTCAGAGTGAGGAAAGAAGGAGGGGTTTTCATCATTTGGGAGAAGGAAAAATTCTAAACCAATGAAAAGTGTTAATTTTATATCACATGACCAAGTATTACATCATTAGGAAACCAAAAGTGAAATGAACCAATGAAAAGTGTAATTATCGAGTCACATGACCTGCTGTGTTTACGTTTCGCGCTTTGCTCCGCTTTCCGGTCCACTTCCGGGTCCGCTAACTTGGCGCGTCCAATGACGTATTACGCGATAACGCAAAACGTCATGCGAACGTAACAGTTACACTAAAGAAACGTTTACTGGTTCGCGTACTAAGCCGCGGCTTTAAATTGAGCAAACGGGAAGCTGACCGGTTCGCGGACTGGGAGCGAAACAAAAAAAAATCTTTTAAAAAAATTGTCTAAAGAACATGAAAAATATATTTCAAGATTTAAAGAAGAATATATTTTACAGCTACAGATATTAGCTTTTAAAAAACCATTGAAATTCAATGAAAAAACCATAGGTTATAGTCCATATATAGTTAGGAATTTGCATTTACAAAACCTTGAAAATTCAATGAAAAAACCATTGGTTTTAGGCCATATATAGTTAGGGATTTGCATTTACAAAACCTTATTTTACTCGCATAAAACCATTGAAATTCCATATATAGTTATAAGCGCTAACTATATATCGCGCACCCGCAATCCACTGCTGATGATGTCACATATTACATCATTCATGACATGGTTAGTGACATCACTGATGACATCACTGATGACATCTCAAATGACATCACTGATGACATCACTGATTACAACATCCAGTGACTGTATGTTTCTGTAAAGTTAAAATATGTTTTACATATTGAAGAATGAGTGGATGTATAAGTGTCTGGATGAAGGATTTAGTAGGTGCAAGACTGACTGTATGAGTGAGTGATTAAATGTGTCTCACTGAGTGCATGGGTTAGTGACTAAACTGTTTTAATTTGTGCATCATTATATCTGTTGTTCTACAAACTGCTGCATATGTTGATCAGTAGCTATATGAGTAACTGTATGGGTTATTGATTGGTTGTCCAAGTATTTGTATGGGAAACTGAGTGTGTGTGTATGGGTGGCTGGGAGGTGTGTGACTCTGTACATAGATATGTGAGTAGTTGATTCACTATATGTATAGATTCAAAACTGCATGTGGAAACAGCTGTATGGGCGGTTGACTGTGCATGAGTGTATTAGTGAGTGAATGGATATCTCAGTGCTACATGTCAAATTAAGTACATATGTAAAACACAGTACATGTGAGAGTTGACATCTATAAATAACTGTGCATAAGAGCCAGTGAATGTGTGGGTGGCTGTATGGATCATTGTGAACATGTATCAGAGATTGTATAAGAGAGTAAAGTAAATATGTGTTAGTATATGTTTGAATAAGTAAGGTGTGTATAACTGTATAGTTGAGAAAATGGAGGTGTGATTGATTTTTGGCATAACTGACTAGGTGTGTGAGTAACTCCATGGATGAGTGACAGTCTGTGACTGTCTGTTTACACTGATTGTATCTAAGGTTATATTAGAGTCTGAAGAGGTTCATGGTATTATCACATGAATGATATCATCAGTGATGTGATCAGTCATGTCAAATGAGATGTTATCAGTGATGTCATCAGTGATGTCATTTGAGATGTCATCAGTGATGTCATCAGTGATGTCACTAACCATGTCATGAATGATGTAATATGTGACATCATCAGCAGTGGATTGCGGGTGCGCGATATATAGTTAGCGCTTATAACTATATATGGAATTTCAATGGTTTTATGCGAGTAAAATAAGGTTTTGTAAATGCAAATCCCTAACTATATATGGCCTAAAACCAATGGTTTTTTCATTGAATATATATATATATATATATATATATATATATATATATATTTTTTTTTTCTTCTTACACAGGACGATCACCGCCGTCGCTCCAAACACGTCCCGGGTGCTCTCGTCTCGCGGTGGTGAACCGCGTAATACCGCTGCACGCTCGCTCGTACTCCAGAAAGCAGACGGCACTCAGAGCTCGATGTTTCTTTTAGTTTATTGACAGACCCCCGTCACCCCAACCAAAAGACAAACGCGTTTCGCCGTGAAACGGCTTCCTCAGTGTCAATTGTGAATGATAAAAAATCGCCATTTAAACTCCAACTCTAACCACAATAGAAAGAGGACTAAGCCCAACATTACTTGAAAAAATAGCGGCAGACATATTGTAAGGTGCAAATGCTTACTGCTTTTCTATGCAACTTAGGAGAAATGGCGATCAATAAAGTGCTCGTGCATTAAAAAAAACAAGAGGGCAAACAGCTTCCCTCGTGATGAGTTTAGACATTCTTAGGCTCACAAACAATTTAAAGAGAAAACATTTTCGACCATTTGAATCATAATATGTACAGTAATACATCGAATCATTATAAATGTATATGTATATTGGTACTTTTGAATTTGACAATAAATATCATAGCGTGTCCCCCACGAGATGATTAATTGGGGGCAGACACAATTCATTGAAGGGAAATATAGTTGTAATTTAACCTTCTTTTGCACAATCATATATCCAAGTGCATCCTGTACATATGGTCTTTCTCTTACATGTTGTGTAATACAGGTGAGTGAGTCCTAAAGTTGCTCTAATGCCCTGGATGGGCCTATTTGTTTTCTGTTTTTCTCTGTCATCTCGTGGGGGACACGCTATGATATTTATTGTCAAATTCAAAAGTACCAATATACATATACATTTATAATGATTCGATGTATTACTGTACATATTATGATTCAAATGGTCGAAAATGTTTTCTCTTTAAATTGTTTGTGAGCCTAAGAATGTCTAAACTCATCACGAGGGAAGCTGTTTGCCCTCTTGTTTTTTTTAATGCACGAGCACTTTATTGATCGCCATTTCTCCTAAGTTGCATAGAAAAGCAGTAAGCATTTGCACCTTACAATATGTCTGCCGCTATTTTTTCAAGTAATGTTGGGCTTAGTCCTCTTTCTATTGTGGTTAGAGTTGGAGTTTAAATGGCGATTTTTTATCATTCACAATTGACACTGAGGAAGCCGTTTCACGGCGAAACGCGTTTGTCTTTTGGTTGGGGTGACGGGGGTCTGTCAATAAACTAAAAGAAACATCGAGCTCTGAGTGCCGTCTGCTTTCTGGAGTACGAGCGAGCATGCAGCGATATATATATATATATATATATATATATATATATATATATATATATATATATATTCAGAATAAGATTCCAGATTCCACAGTCTTCAAAACTGAAAGCATCCAGGCACTCACGAGCAGGTTTTTATCAAAAGCTTATTTATTAAGAATATACTATCAACGCGTTTCGGGAGTCAAGCTCCCTTGATATATATATATATATATATATTACCTACTGGCAGTGGCCAGTAGGTAGTTATGGTTAGGACCTAGTTTCCATAGGAAATCCGCAACATTTTATTGGAAATAACTTTGTCGCCGATTGATGAATCTCCGCGAATTTCTCCAAGAAGATGGACCGTCCTGCTCCGCTCCTTCCCTGAAAGTCTCGGGAAGATTCGTCAAGCGGGGGCCGAGAAAAAAGGGGGGGTCCCAAAACGTGTTTTCACCATGTTAATTTCCATAGGACGATTAGACACGGCTACGGCCCGAACCGCTGAACGGAATTACACCAAATTTGGGAAAATGGTAGGGTCTGGTACGCAGATTGCGCTTTTGGTTAAATGGTGTAAATCCCTCCAGTAGTTGTTGAGAAAATTGAATTTGAAAAAATTTATTTATCTATAAGCGCTTACAGTACGCATACAGTACGCGTACCGTGCGCGCACGGTACGCTTACCGTGCGCGGACCTTCGCGTGGCCAAGCTGCATTCTGATTGGCTGCCAATGTCTGTCAACACTCCAAAACAGAAACTGTTGGCAGCCATCTTGTGCCTCGGTAGACTGAGGCACAGGAAAGCAGAAAAACAAACGTGTAGAACTCAAAAAAGGGGCAGGGTAGAATCACCCTGACCCCCTAGGTCTGCTCAGGGGGTCCCACAAGGACCCCCTGAGCAGGCCTAGGGGGTCAGGGTGATTCTACCCTGCCCCCTTTGAGTGTTTTCCACCTTTGTTTCACTGCTTTCTTGTGCCTTGGTTCTACTGAGGCACAAGATGGCTGCCAACACTTCCTGGTTTGGAGTGTTGACAGACAGTGGCAGCCAATCAGCATGCCTTCCTGAGAAAGCTGCATGCTCATTGGCTGTCAACACTTCTAACCAGGAAGTGTTGGCATCCATCTTGTGCCAGTGTTGACAGACAGTGGCAGCCAATCAGCATGCCTTCCCGAGAAAGCTGCATGCTCATTGGCTGTCAACACTTCTAACCAGGAAGCGTTGGCAAGTAGCCATACAGTGAAACCAATTTGTATTAAGTGCTATATAAGACTACTCTAGCAAACACTTGCTAACACTGATCTAAAAAGTGTCCAGCTTGCTCACCCTCCCTCTGCCTGGAAATTCTCTTTCTCTTTCTCAAACTATCCCTTACCTCTTTACTGTGTTTCTCTGTCCCGAGTTAAAACACAGGAAAGTGCCCTTTATCTCTGAAATGTTGCTGATGCACTAAATTCAATTATTGTTATGTTAATAAATTCCTTGTCCGGCTGGACTTGGATAAATGTAGAGCAGCCTATCATGGTTTGTTTCGCTATTATTGTGTATCCCTGAAACTGCTTTGGACCTTTGTTTTTCTCAAACGACTATAACCCTTGGTCCACGGCCACCATTAGGGACCCCCTTGTTTTTTCCTAAACCGAAGTCATCTGCGGCATACCACAAGGATCCTCAACCAGCTCCACCCTCTTCAAAGTCTACATGAGCCCCCTCGCAGCCATCGCACGCCAACACAACCTTAACATCATCTCCTATGCCGACGACACCCAGCTGATCCTCTCCCTCACCAACGACCCCGCCACCGCCAGAGCCAGCCTACACGAAGGAATGAAAGACGTCGCCGAGTGGATGTAGAACAGCCGTCTGAAACTAAACTCAGACAAGACGGAAGTCCTCATCCTGGGATCATCTCCCTCCGCCTGGGACGACTCCTGGTGGCCCCCTGCCCTGGGCATCACCCCCAAGCCAACAGACCACGCACGTAACCTGGGCTTCATCCTGGACTCCTCCCTCTCGATGACCAGACAAGTCAACGCCGTCTCGTCATCATGCTTCAACACCCTGCGCATGCTCCGTAAGATCTTCCGATGGATCCCCACCGAAACCAGGAAGACGGTCACCCAGGAACTCGTCACCAGCCGACTGGACTACGGGAACACCCTCTAAGCAGGAACCACTGCCAAACTACAGAAAAGACTCCAGCGCATACAGAACGCCTCCGCACGACTCATCCTGAACATCCCCCGCCACAACAACATCTCCGGCCACCTGAGAGACCTGCACTGGCTCCCCGTCAGCAAGAGGATCACGCTCAGACTCCTCACCCACGCACACAGGGCTCTCCACGACCTGGGCCCAAGTACCTCAACAACCGCCTCACTTTCTACACGCCCACCGCCAGCTGCGTTCGACCAGCCTCGCCCTCGCCACAGTACCATGCATTCGCAGAGCCACCACTGGAGGAAGATCCTTCTCCTACCTGGCGGCCAATACATGGAACTCCCTCCCCATCCACCTACGGCTGACCCACGACCATCTCTCCCTCAGCAAGAGACTCAATACCTGGCTTTTCGAGCAGTAACGGACCCCTCCCTCCCAGCGCCTTGAGACCCTTCTGGGTGAGTAGCGCACTATATAAATTGTTTGATTGATTGATTGATTGATGGTCCCACAAGGACAAAAAGGGCCCAAATTTGTCTTTTTAAAAAACCTGGTCTGTTTTTCTAAAAATTACCTCCCGGGGGGACCAAATCGCGGGGGCATAGTGATAAAGAAGTGTGGGGGGTCCCCAATCCCCACCACACTGCCCCGGGGACTACCACCCCCGGGCCAAAGCAAAGCAGCCCCATGGCGCATACTGGAGGCTCCTGGTGGGCTAGTTGGCCCCCAGGGACCCCCAGTATGCAAGGAGAATTTTTTTGAAAATGTTACTTTCTATTTTTGATCGTGTGTATCAAAGGTCTGCCACAAGGATGATGTCATCAGTGATGTCATTTGAGATGTCATGAGTGATGTCACTGACCATGTCATGAGTGATGTAATATGTGACGTCATCGGCAGTGCATTGCGGGCGCGTGAGTTACAGTTAGCTGAACTAACTATAACAGGGGAATTTCATAACTGGTGTGAAACCTATGTTTTTTTCAGTGAATTTCAAAGGTTTTGAAAATGCCAATTCCAAACTATAATATGTGTGAAACCTATGGATTTTTCAGTGAAAATATATATATATATATATATATATATATATATATATATATATATATATATATATATATATATATATATATATATATATATATATATATATATATTCACTGCACTCTTCATTGTGGTCTGTACCTGCTTTTGTACTGGTGTCCGTCTGAGTCCCCGTGCCGGCAGGATTGTGGATTTCGATATATATTATATATATATATATATGTATATATACTAGCAGCCCGTCCCAACCTTGTCCGGGAGCATTCAGGCTTCCCCTACCCCCGCCTGCCCCGACATTGGCAAGTAGCCCGTGCCCCCGCCCGCCCCGTCCCCCACCTGCCCCGACCCCCGCGTGCCCCGACATTGCCTTTTCTCAACCGGTCTGTTTTCCCGCCTGGCCCGAACCCCGCTTGGCCTGAGTCAATGGAGGTCGGACAGTACTACCTGCAAAATGTTCCACCCGTCACCTTGTTAGTCTCTGTCCCCCGCCTGCCCCGACCCCCGCCTGCCCCGACATTGCCTTTCCTCAGCCGATCTGTGTTGTTGTAACTCCCCGTCCCCCGCCTGGCACGACACCCGCCTGCCCCGACATTGTTCCCGGAGCCTTACCTCAGCCGCCGCTCCTTAGTTCACCACTCCTTGATGCTCTGCTCCTCACCGCCATTGTTGTTGTAACTCCCCGTCCCCCGCCTGGCCCGACACCCGCCTGCCCCGACATTGTCCCCGGAGCCTTACCTCAGCCGCCGCTCCTCAGTTCACCGCTCCTCGCCGCTCTGCTCCTCACCGCCTGTCCGCCGCCGCTCCTCCCCCGCGCCATGTCCGCCTCTCTGCTGCTCGCACCGCCGCTGGCCTGTCCGCTGCTCCTCAGGTCACCGCTCCTCCCGCGCGCCATGTCAGCCGCTCCTCGGACGCCGCTCCTCCCAGTGCTCCTGACGTGAGTACGCACGTCGATGCCGGCGCTACTTTGGAGGGACTACTTTTTTTTTTTAATATAAATTTTGTAAATAACGTTTATTTTTTTAATTTATATAGCCTATGTCCTTCTGCTTGCCCTGACGTTTTCAAACATGTATTGGGTGTTTGGATTGGTGGTGTACTTTTCGAGTTTACCTGGCTCAAAGGACACAGTTCTCTCTTTATAATAGTAGTATAGATATATATATATATATATATATATATATATATATTCACAGAAAAAAACATAGGTTATAGACCATATATAGTTAGGAATTTGCATTTACAAAACCTTGAAAATTCACTGAAAAAACCATAGGTTATAGACCATATATAGTTAGGGATTAGCATTTACAAAACCTTATTTTACTCGCATAAAACCATTGAAATTTCATATATAGTTAGTTGCGCTAACTATATATCGCGCACCCACAATCCACTGCTGATGATGTCACATATTACACCATTCATGACATGGTCAGTGACATCACTGATGACATCTCAAATGACATCACTGATGACATCTCAAATGACATCATTGATGACATCACTGATGACATCTCAAATGACATCACTGATGAAATTACTGATAACATCTCATTTGACATTACTGATCACATCACTGATGATATCATTCATGTGATAATACGATGAACCTCTTCAGACTCTAATATAACATTAGATACAATCAGTGTAAACAGACACTCACAGACTGTCACTCATCCATGGAGTTACTAACACACCTAGTCAGTCATGCAAAGAATCAATCACACCTCCATTTCCTCAACTATACAGTTATACACACCTTACTTATTCAAACATATACTAACACATATTTACTCTCTTATACAATCCCTGATACAAGTTCACAATGATCCATACAGCCACTCACACATTCACTGGCTCTTATGCACAGTTATTTATATATGTCAACTCTCACATGTACTGTGTTTTACATATGTACTTACTTTGACATGTAGCACTGAGATATCCATTCACTCACCAATACACTCATGCAGACAGTCAACCACCCATACAGCTGTTTCCACATGCACTTTTGAACCCATACATCTAGTGAATCAACTGCTCACACATCTATGCACAGAGTCACACACCTCCCAGCCACCCACACACACACTCAGTCTCCCATACAAATACTTGGGCAACCAATCAATAACCCATATAGTCACTCATATAGCTACTGATCAACACATGCAGCAGTTTACAGAACAACAGACATAATGATGCACAAATTAAGACAGTTCAGTCACTAACCCATGCACTCAGTGAGACACATTAAATCACTCACTCATACAGTCAGTCATGCACCTACTAAATCCTTCATCCAGACACTTATACATCCACTCATTCTTCAATATGTAAGACATATTTTAACTTTACAGAAACATACAGTCACTGGGTGTTGTCATCAGTGATGTCACTGACCATGTCATGAATGATGTAATATGTGACATCATCAGCAGTGGATTGCGGGTGCGCGATATATAGTTAGCGCAACTAACTATATATGAAATTTCAATGGTTTTATGCGAGTAAAATAAGGTTTTGTAAATGCTAATCCCTAACTATATATGGTCTATAACCTATGGTTTTTTCAGTGAATTTTCAAGGTTTTGTAAATGCAAATTCCTAACTATATATGGTCTATAACCTATGGTTTTTTCTGTGAATTTCATTGTTTTTTTAAAGCTAACATCTGTAGCTGTAAAATGTATTCTTCTTTAAATCCCAAAATATATTTTAGATGTTTATTGATAATTTTTTTTTTAATATTTTTTTTCTTCGCTTCCGGTAAGCGAACCGGGAAGCTTTCCGTTAGCTCAACTTGATGCCGCGACCTAGTCCGCGAACCGGTAAACGTTTCGTTAGCGCAACTGTGACGCGTCGCGGAAGCGCGACGTATCACGTTGTCGTGTAATGCGTCTTATGACGCGCCGCGTTAGCGCTCCCGGAAGTGTTCCGGACCGCGAACCGGAAACGATCCGGGACGCGGCGCGCACCGCATAACGTAAGCGGAACAGGTCATGTGACTTGTTTATCAAACTTTTCATTGGTTCATTTCACTTTTGGTTTCCAAATGATGTATGACTAGGTCATGTGACCTAAAAATAACACTTTTCATTGGTTCAGAACTTTTGCTTTTCCCAAATCATGTAAACCCTCCTTCTTTCCTCACTCTGACTTTCATCTTGGTGAGAGAAAGACCATTTTCCAGTATTTCAGCAATGGCTTCTATCCTTGCTTCAGCTGGTGGACCCCCACCACCACCTCAACCTCCTCATGAGAAGAGAGGACCACCATCACAATTCATCTCCAACAGAGAGGAGGAAGAGGAGGACCTAGAAGAAGAGGACACAGATGAACCTCAATTTATACAGGAGTTGCCCCGTGTTTCCCGAAGGAAAACAAGTTTCATATGGCAGTTTTTCTCAATCCCTTGAGGGGAGAAGAAGGTCAATGCCAAGTATGCCACCTGCCTAATCTGCAAATACAGATTATCTAGAGGCACTGACAAAAAGTATAGTATGGGCAACTAAACTATGCATCGCCATATGGCCAGGTGGCATCCATTAAACTACAGCCGGGCAGAGTTAAGGGACCTTCAAGATAATCCCCGACAACTCCTGTGGCCAGATCAACGTCAACTATATCTTTGACAGGAAGAGAGGCACAGGAAACTGTGCCAAACATACAGCCAAACTTCAAACACATGAAGTTTACCTGCATATATTGTGGTGCTCTGCTCTCATGTGGGAACATGAGCGTGAACTTAATCAACTTGGTGTTTGAAAACCATAAGTGCCCTAACCCACCCAAACAGTAATTTTTTTTTTGCTCCTGTTGAGCCCTTTTCAATGCCTGTTTTTTGTTGTTTCCCCTCCATGAAAAACACAAAAAAAACATAAAACTGTTCTAAAAATACAAAAAAAACAAAAAATGTTCAGAAAAAAAAAAAAAACCAACAAAAACATAAAAAAAAGTTCTTTTCAGAACTACCTCCCCTTTCAAATAAAATTGCTAGAATGTTTAGCACTCTGGCAAGCTCTATTTCTTTTGGTTCGCTTTCCGGTTCGCTGTCTGGTTCGCGAACTTGAAGCGAACCCAAAAAATTTTTTTTTAAAAAAAAGAAGAGTTAGTATAAGGGAAGTAAACAGAGAGTAATGTTAAAAGAAAGACAGCTATAGGGAGTAAACCAGAGATACTGTTTAATAGATCTATTTATTAATTCAGGATGACGATAAGGTGTGATCTCTCCTGAGGTTTGTTTAAGGTGAGACCTACTCAGGGTTACAGATCAATTTTACACTTGTTGAAGAATACAGAGCAGATAATGCATGTGAAGGCCTACCAATGAAGTAAGTCATGTCCTCTTATTACATCATTCATGACATGGTCAGTGACATCATCAGCAGTGCATTGCGGGTAAAAAGAGTAGAAAACATTTACCTTATAATTCTTGTTACCTTTTTAAAATATTTTTTCATACTTTCAATCTGTAAAAGAGAGAACAAACATTTCCAAAAATATTAAAACATGTATTTAAAAATTAGAAAAGAAAAGGGAAAACGTTCAAGAAGAAACAGTTTTTCAACAACTTTGACATTTACAGAAGCCTCTGCTTCTCTACGTCCCCTACACAATCCTAAAGATATATATTTTAAACAAACAGTATCTTCATGCTGATGAACTGAGGCCTATTTTGGAACATGGTGCTTCTTTTGCACTGCTGATGTCTCACAATAGTGATGCAATAGCAGCGCAAAAAAGATGTAAAGCCATCATAAAATTGTGTCTAACATTTTAAATGATTGTTTCAGGATGCAAATAAGATGTGTGCATACAAGAGCTTTCTTTGAGGTGAGGCCTATTCCTTTTTTAAAAAAAAAACAGTACCCAGAAGTACAGCACTGTAAGCATTAAAATTGACACTTACAGAAGACTCAGTTTCTCCATATCTACCTCACATTTCTAAATGTATATCATAAGTACAAAAAGCAGAACATTAATTATACATGTTAAATGGTTTATTTTTGCTGTTCTCAGAATGTATCAAATTTCACTTAAATCAGTGACTTGAAGGTATTCATCATGTAACAGCGGGGAAAAAAAAAACACAATCAAAATGATTGTGTTTAAAAAACCCATACAACCTAAGAAATCTGAATTCAAAACTCCTTAAAATTAACTTACTTTCAATGACGTCGAAGGATGTCCTATGAACAGCGTCCACTCTGTTGTGCTATAAATATTTTCAGCCCGCCACTTTCTGAAAGAAAACCTCCATCGTTTTGAAAAATATGTTACATACAAGAAAAGACTTCTCACATTCTACCACATGTTTCCACTAGGCCAAATCATGTTGCAGCGATTCACAACTCTTGTAATTCTTCCAATCAAATCCCGTCATTTTCTATTTTCGCAACTTTCAAAAAGAAAACATTTAAGATTATTTTCACAATCCTGGACTACTAATATCTTACCCTTCTTTGTCACTCATGTTCTCCTTTTCCTATGACACTGATACTGCTTACTATGAAGCAGACTTACTTGCATCAGGTTTATATAGTTGGATTTTTAAATTGACATTATAATTAAAAGTTTTGGACCAATAATCTAGACAGCATTGCAGACTTACATTCCCTCTACTTGATGAACCTTTTGCAATTCCTCACAGGAAATCCCGAGATTCTTTCTTTAAAATTTTGGTTTTAAAAACACCAGATAAGAATTTTTAAGGTCAAACGGCAAATTTTTTTTGAAAGTTACAACGGAATCATTGCAGAATGACCAGCCGTTTCGAGACTTTAAATAAGCTGTATAATGTCCTGATGTTGTTGAAGGACCATCGTGATAGATAATTGCTACAGTTACAAAAGTCCTTCCTGATATTGACAGCTGAGAAGCCACAATTTTTTTTATTAAAGTTGACAATTTTGATCCATCAGGCCTACATCGTTGGATCATTAAAATGACATACTGGCCATATCTACGTATAAATAATGTTGACATCATTTCAGATTTACATTGGCTACACTCCATGTTGTGATCCGCTGCATTTACTAGCTTATTAAAGGAGACTGATTTACTGTCTGGCAAAGTTAAATATATAAATCTTTCTGAGTCTACACTAGTAGTACTTGATACCATACAGTTCTCGCAGTCATGCTGCCATTGATAAGAAAGCCCAAACAGGTGATCTACATCTACACCCTCATCTTGCAATACATCAAGCATATACATTAAAAACTCCTGACAATCTTGCTGATTATTTTCAGAGAAGTCTGTTTGACCTGAACATTCATCTGAACAGATAACGAACTTCAGACACACTTTCTACTTTTGTTCGATCAGTGCTACATTTCTCGAAAACAGAATTCAACAAACAGCATAAAATTTGTTCTGAATTCAACAGAATCTGTTCTTTTAAACTCTCTAGTGAAAAGAGAACATTAACCACTACATTTGCATAGCAGTTGACACCAGAACTGTTTTCAAATTGAAAACCGACAACATCTTCAACAGAATCCACTTTCTTTCTGCTAACAATTTTTGGTTCATTGACTTTTGGTCTTTTTGCTACAACCTCCCTACTATTACTGATATTTCTACGTTTTCCGGCCTACCACACGTTTCTCAAACAAAGGATATTGAGGCAAATGTGGCGCCTACTCTCTTCTTAACCTATTGTATTCCTTAACACAATCTAGATCCGCACAAATGTTTGTGACATCACAGTCAATCAAGTACAATCCCGATAAAGTTCTAACTCGTGACAATGCCACATATGCCATACCCTCCTTGAACACAGAACTGCCAATATTCACCAATGCACTGTCTACACTTAAACCTTGCGATTTATGGATTGTCACCGCATATGCCAAGCAAACAGGAAACTGTTTACGGCGAACATATAAGTCTTTAACAAGCAAAAACCTAGCAGAACAACGACCAATTAGCTGTACTTCCTCAATGCCATCAAATTTAATTTTTAAAAATTCTATTCCATCTCTATTTCTGTATTTCTCAAAATCAACAACATTACCCATTGATCCATTTACCAGACCTCTTTCAACATGTAAATTCCTTCTCAAAATGATTCGGCAATTTAAACACACATTCAAAGTCTTTTCAAAACCCGCTATAGTCTTCTCTAATGAATCCAATTTTGATTTCAAATTCTCTGACAAAATAATTGTTGATCCCATATGCTCTATTTTGTCAATAGCTTCAAGTTTCACAATCTCTTGCTTTTCTAAATTCAACATTTTGTTGTTGAAGAAGGCACATTCTGCAAGAGTTGGCATCAAACATATTCCGGATTTCTTCTCAGTAAATTTCTGAAAAATATTCTCAGGCACAATCTCTTGTTCGGGATATAAATTTGAAAGTAATCGTGCATTTGAAGCTTCTTTTCCATGCTCGGTCACTTTTCCAATTCTAATATCTTGTAGAATTTTCTTGTAATCTTCATCCTTCGCCTGACGCATATTTTCATGCAGTTCAGCATAATTGAAGTTTAACCATATATTGACGTTGCCAATGCTCCCTAGGCACTTCCTGGTACCTTCATGCGTGAGTATTTTGAACACAGGTTGACCTTTTACTGGTGTCAGCTGCAGAAGATCTCCGAAAACAATGATGTGTTTGCCACCAAATAACGCATCATATTCAGTTTTAAGTACTTCTTGCATTCTCAAATGCACAAAGGCAAGCATGACATTGGAAACCATGCTTACTTCGTCAATGATAAGTAGTTTCATTTTCCTCAAGACTCTTGAAACTTCACAGCAAGCATCCCCAGATAACTTGTGGTATTGTAATTTGTTGTCATGCTCCACTGGCAGCATCAGTAGACGATGCAAAGTAATACCTTTAATGTTATGTGCTGCCAGTCCAGTAGGAGCAGTGACAACACAAGACAGCGATGACTCAGTCCTTTCCTGCAAATAACAAGAAATTGCTTTAATGAGGAAACTTTTTCCAGTTCCCGCTTCTCCACTCACGTAAAGTCGGACATGCTTCAACGATGTACATGAGCACTCTTTCTTCTCATGACTTAATCCATGCTCAATTTGCTTGGTAACTTCATCATATATTTTCCTCTGCTCAACGTTGAGTTGTTTTTCCAAGTCTTCTAAGTTAACTGAATCCTCCTGAGCATGTGCCATGGCTCTTTCCACTTCATTCATAGCAGTGGCAGCTTCATTTTCGATAATAGGTCCTCCAAGTGGATCTTGACTCAATGAAACAGAACTCTGACTGTCCTGAGAACTGTCTCTGGCAATCTCGGCTGCAATCGTTGCTTCCTGCTCAATTTCCAAAGTTAGCATTTCTTGATATTTGGGAAAAGCAGGACATTCTATGGTCTCCTTAGCAGCAGTGAAAGAGTCTTCGTAACAGAGGAAATCTCCAAGCAGTTCCTCTTCTGCACGCCAAGGCTTGAAAAGTTGCAAAAGTGCTAAATAGAAGAACTCCTTTTTTTCTGGAGATTCGCCACTCAATTTTCGATGGTTTACTAATTGGCATTTTCTTTGCTTGACCAGGCATCCCTCACTTCCAATTACAGCATACACTCCTTTCTCAATATCTTCTTTGATGTTCCTCTTGAATATATAATTTTGTAGAACCTCATATAGACAAACATTCTCAAGGTGACTGCTTCGATTTGGATAATATGTATCCAACATGTTGGTCTTCAAAATGTCGGTACTGTTTGGTTCCTTTTCTGCCAAATACTCAATTTCCCGGACAGGTTTTAGAACTCGATTTCGCGTTGCAGCAAGACCAAGACTCGCCCAAACGATACTCCTGGATTTGGCATAGAGACTTGCTGAAGACAATCGATCAGAACATTCGTAAGCTCCGATTTCTCGATGCGACAACATCTTCAGACTGAAACTGTACAACTTCTTGCTGAGGCTCTTTTCATGGGAAATGTCCTCCCACATATCCTTCAGTTCTGTCTTTTCTTTTTTGGTGATGTAAGATGTCACATACCGAGCCACAGCCATACAGTTGTCAGCCACAAACTGTATATCCATGTTAGCATTCCACATGGACAAAATCACTGGGTTGTAGTCGTTGATGTACTTGGACTCTTCGTTCCTTTTCAAATTGTATGTATTTTTGGGTGATTTCCTCGTCACATTATGTCGCAGTGAAGACATCAAACTGTTCACTCTTCCTTTAGAAATCACCGGTCGTGGAAAGTTGAAACGACATTTGGTGTAGAACTTGTCCTTGTTTCTGAATTTACGACGACAGTACTTTCCACAACGATGGCTTTGGAAACGTAGAACTTGTTCTCTTAGGCTTTTCTTCTCCGTTGCGTTTGGAACAGCACACGTAGAATACTGTTCTATGAAATTCATCACTAAGTCATCCGAATCTGTTCCAAATTTAGGTGCATCCTTGATCCACAACAACATATGTATATGAGGAGCACCTCTAGCTTGGTACTCCTTTCTCCAGAAGAAATCCAACACCTCTCCAAGAGGTGGATTCTTCTTATTTGTGATGAAAGACATCATAGCTTCAAATCTATGATTGAAGTACCTGCATACATTCACTGGATCCAAAGAACACAGTTCTCCAGGTGTCTTGAATTCAATGTTTTCAATATTTCCATTTGCCTCTCGTAGAAATTCAAGTAAGTCTTCCCAGCCATACTCGGCACAGCTCAGAGTGAGGAACCATGTCGGAGTTCCTAAGTTCCTCAGCATACATTTTAAATCACCATGACGACGGTACCAGTACTCATAAGTACCACGCTGACACGCCATGAGATTAATTAAGTGAGAATCCAAAATACTGTCTTGGACATTGACTTTATGCATAAAATCACTTGCCGAGATGTTTCGCATTTGTATACCACTTTTTAAGATGTGGTTCACTGCATATGACAGTCCAGACAGATCGCTTTCAAACAGGAGATGAAACAAATAGGGAATGCATTGACGAAACCTAGGATCTTCTGCATACAATCGTAAAGTCCGGTATTCAGACGCAGGAATTTGATGAGGTCGCTCATCATATCTTCCTCCTCGACCTGTGGGAAATAGCTGTGGGAAACACCGAGCTTCTAAACTTTCCTCCCAAACACTAATGGGACTCCCTTTGGCTTGTTTCATTTGAAACAACTCAATAGCATTCCCCATGACTTCCTTGGAATGCAAAGGATGAACACTATAATGTTCATATATTTCTTCACTTTTAGAGGCCTCTACTTTCTCAATTTGGCCAGCACACAAATCGCTATCCTCTTCATCACTTACTTCCTCTTCTGCAACATATACATTCTTATAGTACTTATTATTTTTCTTCAAATACAATGTTGCCTTTTTGACTTTCCTAACATCCACTAAATCTTGCCATATTTTCTTATTCTTTGTCGGAACCCCATTAACCAAGATAACCAGAGGTTCCTCTTACACTTTTTCTACTCCAATTGTGTTAATGTTTTTGTTCAAATCTAGAGGCAAATAAACAACTCTTCCCTTTAATCCTCTCTGTAAATCTGCTGGAGGCAACTTCCCTGTCTTTGGCTCCATTCTTACAATAGCCTGAAAGGGATGGATACTTTGAATCAAAATAGATTCATAAGTATTTAAATCCTTCAATTCAGAAGGAATCTCAACCAATTCCAGATTATTATGAACTGCCCTAGCAGGCATCAGGTTTTGGTTTAATTTATTACAACAATAAGTACACACACGTTGATCCGATCCCAAATCAAAATAATTTTCTACCATCAAGTATGTGGCAAAATCCTTCCATTCACTATTATTTTCCCTTTCACTTTTTGCATATAAATCCACTAACTTAGTCTGATTCTTATAATAAGTGCGTCGACAACACACACAAGTGAAATTAGGCCTCTCACTTGATTTCATCTGAAACGTGGCAATTTCCTTCTGAAAATTATCTGTACTGGAAACCTGTACATTATCTTCAACATTACCCTCTACTTCTGGGTCAATTTGAACATTCTCATCTGTACTACCAAAGTAACAAAACTCAATTTCTTCACAAATATTCTTCACATCTATTTCAGAACCATGCAAAAGAGCAGCACATAATTGTTTAAGCATAATTGCTGGACTCTTAGCATAATACAACATTCTCACTAATTTTCTCACTTTATTATGATGCACTGCTAGCATCCTGAAATGATGAAAAACACTCTGGCATACTCTCCTGGAAAGACAAGCCAGTGAATGACCACGCAAACCTGTCATTTGTCTCACTCTGCAAGTTACTACGATTTACTACTCTCTTCCATCTACTTTTTGTTTTGAAATCAGAAATTACCTTGCTTAGTTTCCTGATTCTATTGATTACCAAAATAAACAACTTTGGCTTAATTTCAAAAGCATGATCAATAATTTTCTCTACATTTTTCTTCTTCTTATAAAATGCCGCTTTCTGTTGGCCTTTCTTAATATTTTTTAATAAATTAACTATTATCCTGTTACGGAACATTCGTTTTCGAATGTCCCTAAACTGTTGTTTCCTTCTACTATCATGCACAGAGTTATCTCTTCCTCTACCAGTAACATTTTTGATGGGTCTTTCCTTTCCATTTAAATTGCTTTTCTTTTTCTGAACTGAAACATTTTTGGGATAAATACTTTTTTTACTAAAAATATTTCTTAAGAATGATTTTGTGCTCTTACCCGGAGCTTTCTTGGTGTTTTGAAAAGTATTTGGGGAAGAGGACTGCTGCAATAAAAGATCATCCTGCTGTCTTTGACGTTTTCTAGCCTTTCTAATTCGATTTTTCGTTGGCATTTTTCAAATTAAGAAAAGATCTGCAGTTGAATCTGTGGAAAAATATAATAAAAAATGTTATTAACCACTATTACCAAACAGTAAATGAATAACAGTCATCAAAAACTTAATGCCCTACTTATTATTTAACATAGCAAATCTTTTGCACCAGCACTGCATCACAAAAATGACACACAGTGGTACAAAACAGGCATACAACAATCATAAATCTCTCCCTAATATTTTAAATGATTAATTCAGGATGACGATAAGGTGTGGCCTATCTAAAGGTTTGTTTAGGCCCAGATCTTTGGACTGGGGTGAATGTGTGTCATGGATCCACATTCGGTCCATCACCTGTTTTGTTTGTTTGAGGTGAGGCCAACACATGGTTGCAGATAAGATTTTCACTGAAGAAAACAAAGGAGATAATACATGTGAAGGCCTACCAATGAAGTAAGTCATTATTTGAAATCAATTACATTTCTGGATATGTACTGCTAGAGCTTCATAGGTTGTTTTGGGTCATATTTATAAGGCATATGAGTGTCTATGATGTTATTTTTCCTTTTTAAATGGAAAGCGTTCTTCATGGTGCAAGTTTCTTATAAATACGCTCCCACTTGCTCTTGGCAAATTTAGATTTTGATAATGGGAGTTACATAGCCATGTTAATAATGTCCAAACAATGGTGCTAGGGCATTCCCAAAAACGCTTTCATGTGTCTCAAGGACATTTTCAGTCATTTCCTCTTGAATGCAGGTATACAATTGATTTATATGCTGTGTTTGAAAACGATTTTTTGAAATCAATTACATTTCTGGATATGTACTGCTAGAGCTTCATAGGTTGTTTTGGGTCATATTTATAAGGCATATGAGTGTCTATGATGTTATGTTTCCTTTTTAAATGGAAAGCGTTCCTCATGGTGCAAGTTTCTTGTAAATACGCTCCCACTTGCGTTTGGCAAATTTAGATTTTGATTACGGGAGTTACATAGCCATGTTAATAATGTCCAAACAATGGTGTTAGGGCATTCCAAAAAACGCTTTCATGTGTCTCAAGGACATTTTCAGTCATTTCCTCTTGAATGCAGGTATACAATTGATTTATATGCTGTGTTTAAAAACGATTATTTGAAATCAATTACATTTCTGGATATGTACTGCTAGAGCTTCATAGGTTGTTTTGGGTCATATTTATAAGGCATTTGAGTGTCTATTATGTTATTTTACCCTTTTTAAATGGAAAGCGTACCTCATGGGGCAAGTTTCTTGTAAATACGTTCCCACCTGCGGTTGGCAAATTTAGATTTTGATTATGCCCTTACACCATTTTTGGGACATTATTAACATGCCTATGTAACTCCCATAATCAAAATCTAAATTTGCCAACCGCAAGTGGGAGCGTATTTACAAGAAACTTGCCCCATGAGGTACGCTTTCCATTTAAAAAGGGTAAAATAACATAATAGACACTCAAATGCCTTATAAATATGACCCAAAACAACCTATGAAGCTCTAGCAGGACATATCCAGAAATGTAATTGATTTCAAAAAATCGTTTTTAAACACAGCATATAAATCAATTGTATACCTGCATTCAAGAGGAAATGACTGAAAATGTCCTTGAGACACATGAAAGCGTTTTTTGGAATGCCCTAACACCATTTTTTTGACATTATTAACATGGCTATGTAACTCCCATAATCAAAATCTAAATTTGCCAAGCGCAAGTGGGAGCGTATTTACAAGAAACTTGCACCATGAAGAACGCTTTCCATTTAAAAAGGAAAAATAACATCATAGACACTCATATGCCTTATAAATATGACCCAAAACAACCTATGAAGCTCTAGCAGTACATATCCAGAAATGTAATTGATTTCAAAAAATCGTTTTTAAACACAGCATATAAATCAATTGTATACCTGCATTCAAGAGGAAATGACTGAAAATGTCCTTGAGACACATGAAAGCGTTTTCTGGAATGCCCTAGCACCATTTTTTGGACATTATTAACATGGCTATGTAACTCCCATAATCAAAATCTAAATTTGCCAAGCACAGGTGGGAGCGTATTTACAAGAAACTTGCACCATGAAGAACGCTTTCCATTTAAAAAGGAAAAATAACATCATAGACACTCATATGCCTTATAAATATGACCCAAAACAACCTATGAAGCTCTAGCAGTACATATCCAGAAATGTAATTGATTTCAAAAAATCGTTTTTAAACACAGCATATAAATCAATTGTATACCTGCATTCAAGAGGAAATGACTGAAAATGTCCTTGAGACACATGAAAGCGTTTTCTGGAATGCCCTAGCACCATTTTTTGGACATTATTAACATGGCTATGTAACTCCCATAATCAAAATCTAAATTTGCCAAGCACAGGTGGGAGCGTATTTACAAGACACTTGCCCCATGAGGAATGCTTTCCATTTAAAAAGGAAAAAATAACATCAAAGACACTCAAATGCCTTATAAATATGACCCAAAACAACCTATGAAGCTCTAGCAGTACATATCCAGAAATGTAATTGATTTCAAAAATCGTTTTTAAAAACAACATATCTGTTTCAGCTTACATAAGAGACCATGGAATGGGCTCCATGTACAACAATAACTTGTGTTACTGCATGCCAGAATGCTACACCGAATATGCAATTACAATTTCTCAAAGAAACAAAATCTATTTGTATATCACTAGAGACAAAGCCACATTTTAAAAACACAGCTTTCTTCATCATTTTCTCCTTAAATCATACTATTCTCTATCTAAATTAAATAAATCTTTCTCACCTTAGCAAATACTTTTTGAGTTTTGAAAACAGTCTCAGAAATACACCAAATTGTCTTCAGCAGAAGAAAAAGGATGCACTCCAGAGGCTGCAGCTATTGAAAGCACAGAAATACAGATATTCATTTCACATATCTCTCATATTAGCCAATCATAACTCTTCCCTCACTTTTTTCAAATCAAAACCCTTCCCCCCTCTGCCCTCTCTGCCTTTTTTCCATAGCAACCACCTCCTGGAAGACCTCTCATGTTTGCAAATTCACACAACAATGTTTCAATTGAACTCTGAACTCTCAGTGCACCTGCGTATCCAGTGCAATCTTTCATTAAATGTTTCTTCCTTGACCATTCAAATTACATCTTTCAAAGAACACATCCATGCACCCTAACTTTCTGTTTTCAGAAATGGAAATGCACCAATCACTGCTAATGAATCATTAGCATTGGAAATCCACAGTTTTTTTTCTTTACAAACTCCTACTGTTTCAACTGCCCTTTCATTACCACACTTCATCTGACTGCAGCACAACCTTCTCCCACCATGTTTAATGTCTGGATTGTTGGACATAGTTACATCCACTGGGCTCAAAGGTATGCTGAGAACAGAAATTTACCTAACCTCAATTTACAAGATGTGGAAATTAAGTGGTTGGGCCAAAGAGGATTAAAATGTCACCAATTGATACCATTGGTGAAAACCTTTATGCATTTGCCAAAACCTGACCTGTTAATTGTGCACTGTGGAGGTAATGATTTGGGCACTTTGACTGGGGTAGGTCTGGAAATGCTTTTAAAGGACACTTTTGAGCAATTAATGGCACTTTTCCCTCAAACTGCCTTGGTATATTCCAATATATGCCAAAGACAGAAATGGAGGTGGTCCAACCAATTTTGTCCACAAATTGAGAAAGCGAGGAAGCATGTAAACAAATCTGTTTCAGCTTTCATGAGAGACCATGGAATGGGCTCCTTGTACAACAATAACTTGCGTTACTACATGCAAGATATCTACAGAGGAGATGGAGTTCACTTCTCAGATGAGGGCAACAGAATTTTCATTCTGAATTTAAGACTGTGCATTGGTACCTACTTATAAGTACCAAAATGTACCATAAACCCAAAAGCTCTTCTCAGAGCTACCCTTCATCTGATCACTCACAATTATTATTTTTTTTAATTTTTTCACTAATTTTCCACAAAATACGCTTCCCGGGGCGCTATCCGGTTCGCTAATCAAAAGCTAACCTCGCGGAATTTTTTTTAAAAATGTTTTTTTTCCGCACATATAAGCCTCCTCAGCCACCCTCAGAAAACCCAGGGGGTCAAGATAAGTCTACCATGACCCCTTCTACCCATTCTAAACATTATTTGCCCTCCATCTTGTATCTTAATGCAACCGAAACACAAAATGGTGGACTCCCGTGACGCTTAAGGTTCGCTAACCGAGCCGCTTTCCGGGAAGCGGTCCTAAAAAAAGGTGGGAAAGTAATTTACAGAAAAACGACTAGAGACACTCTCACCAAATATAGATTAGCTCATACTACATAACAATCCCTTTCATTTTCACAAATTTGATTGAAATTTCATTTAGCCATTTAGCCTGTAGACCTCTCTAAGTACCATGAGGTAAATTACTTCACAAAACACATCTGAAGTGTTGGAATTGACAACCAATGAAAATGTTACTTTCATTTTCTACTTTTATTACCTGACATTTGATTGGTTATATACCTGAATATATATAAAGGAAGAGAAGGAAACACAGCCATTTTGACTGCTACTTCGTGAAGTGCACAACAAAAAATCAACTGATAACTTCAACTTATATTTGAAAGGTAAGATATTATTTATAAAACTTAAGTATGTTCTGTACTGAAACCTAATTAGAAAAACATTTTCTGAGAATTATATTCTATCACTCTGTAATACTTATAGAAAAAAATAGACTACTCTGTTTTAGTTATGGCAGAGCCATTCCAAGAATTTGCAAGACCATAGGCTAAAAAGGAACGTGCGCGAAGCCCCCTCCAATTTACATAAGTGGCCCCTTGCAAGGAGACCATTCACAGGCACTGAGGGGGCCCCATTGTCCAGCATTTTGACGCCCCCACAGTTTTAACTTTAAATCCACACGCATATCTCACACCTTCATAGGTGTGAGAATTGATTGTGGTCTAAAAGTTAAAACTGTGGGTGCACAAAAATGCTGGACAATGGGCCCCCTCAGTGCCTGTGAATGGTCTCCTTGCAATTGAGGGAGCGTCTCCTTCTCCCTCCCCTATACCTCCTGACACCATCCATGGGAGGCCCAAGGAGGGGGCCCCCTGCAAAAGACCTTAATTGCAGGCGACACCTTTCTTTGTGAAAAAAACACTATATAAATAACCAAACTGCCAATCTGTACTGAAACCCAACAATGCCCTTTCTGTACTGATATATTTTTTAAAAATTCATTTTTCAGAATTGAAAATGGAAGAACAACAAAACAACATGAAAACTGAAACAGAAGAAAAAATTCAGACACAAGATGACATGGATTTCTACGACGACACAATAAATAATGAACTTGTCCAATGCGTAGATGCAGTAGATTTTCTACTAAAAAATGAAGAAAAAAATGATCACGATTTTTTAGATTTTCTTTTAAATTTTGAAAAACAAAATGAAAAATAAATTTTAATTTCTTAATTCAAAAATTGTTTGACACATTATTTATTTTTATATGTTTATTGAATGTTAAAAGTTTAATGAATTATGACACACAATCAAAATAAAAAATAAAAATTAAAATAAAGAAAACAAAAAAAAAACAACAAAAACAACAAATAATTAACATACAGTATTAGAAAAGTCTATCATTCTTTTATCCTTATAGTACGCTGCCCAGAACGCTTTCCGGTTCGCGAACTTGGCGCTTACCACGCAAAAAAAAAAAGTATTTTTTTTTTTGACCCTCCTGGGCCCTTTTAAAACCTCCACATAAAACCTAGGGGGTCAACGAGGATCTACTATGCCCCCTTATGGTAATTTCCCCCTTTGTTTTGGCCTCCTCTTGTCTCTCGATCCTACCGAGAGACAAGATGGCAGCCGCTCCGGACTGTTTAGAATGTTGACAGACACCGGAGAGCCAATCAGCTTCGCTTCGCAAAGTTCCGATACGCGAAAAGTTCGCTAACCGGATCGCTGCCCGGAGCGCTGTTACAGATATATATCTTGTTTTAAACGTTAATTTCTCAAAATCCACTGAAGCACATATATTGAGACCTAGCAAAGGCACATCAGGCTAACAGTCCCTACAATTTTGCCAAGTTTGGTGGAAATCCATTCAGCCGTTCGGGCTAAAAGTGAGGCCAACCGCCCTATGGAAATTAACATGGGAAAAACGCGTTTTGGGACCCCCCTTTTATCTCAGCCCCCCCGAACACCCCCCAAATTTCCAGGAGCTGCTCAGAAACAAAATGTGCCATTTTCCAGAAAATTTCAGCCAATTCCATCCACATACGCCAAAGTTATTAGACATAGAATTTTCAGAAATCCCATAGGGAAAAAATCCTAACTATATATACCTACTGGCGACCACCAGTAGGTAATATATATATATATATATATATATATATATGCCACAAACCTCCTTCCGTCAAAAGAAGAGTAGTAACCACACAAGGGGGAAAAATTAAAGGGAGCCGCTTTATTGGTATCACAGCAACAGGCAAATGCATTTCGGCTGCCAGGCCTTCTTCGGTGCCCAAACGCTGCTGTAAATGGGCAAACTCCAGCCTAAAAATGCTATAAACATCATGTCCAGTCCTGATAGGCTAACATCACGTCCCTCCCACTCCAGCCGGAGTGGACAGCCCAACCTGCAGTCTGCAGCAATACAAACGGACTGCACGTCCCAGAATGCAAAGTTCCAGCAGCGGGGGTTTCCGGGGAAAAATGCGCCACACTGAAGATGAAAACTGGAAGGTAAGTTCTGGTACAGAGCGTGCCTCTTATTAAGCTGAAATGCAGTCCAAAAGCACTCCCTTGGGTCCCCCAACCGCAACAACCTTTAGCCTCCAGGCTTCTGCTCAGCAAAGGTCCAAATGACGAAGCACCGGGCCCGGTGTCAGGCGGGAAGCCCTTACACCGCTTCTTTTCCCCCTGGAGGTGTGAGGTGGACCCCAGTCATCTGTGCAAACAGAGAACATCCAACAGGCAGCCGGAGCCGCCACCGCCAATGATACCGGAGCCACTTGTGGAGCGGGGGCTTCTAAACCGTGGCACAGGCAAGCACGGCAAATTGTATGCCACAAACCTCCTTCCGTCAAAAGAAGAGTAGAAGCCACACAAGGGGGAAAAATTCAAGGGAGCCGCTTTATTGGTATCACAGCAACAGGCAAATGCATTTCGGCCGCCAGGCCTTCTTCGGTGCCCAAACGCTGCTGTAAATGGGCAAACTCCAGCCTGGAACTGCTATAAACATCATGTCCAGTCCTGATAGGCTAACATCATGTCCCTCCCACTCCAGCCGGAGTGGACAGCCCAACCTGCAGTCCGCGGCAATACAAACGGACTGCACGTCCCAGAATGCAAAGTTCCAGCAGCGGGGGTTTACGGGGAAAAAATGCGCCACACTGAAGATGAAAACTGGAAGGTAAGTTCTGGTACAGAGCGTGCCTCTTATTAAGCTGAAATGCAGTCCAAAAGCACTCCCTTGGGTCCCCCAACCGCAACAACCTCTAGCCTCCAGGCTTCTGCTCAGCAAAGGTCCGAATGACGAAGCACCGGGCCCGGTGTCAGGCGGGAAGCCCTTACACCGCTTCTTTTCCCCCTGGAGGCGTGAGGTGGACCCCGGTCATCTGTGCAAACAGAGAACATCCAACAGGCAGCTGGAGCCGCCACCGCCAATGATACCGGAGCCACTTGTGGAGCGGGGGCTTCTAAACCGTGCCACAGACAAGCACGGCAAATTGTATGCCACAAACCTCCTTCCGTCAAAAGAAGAGTAGAAGCCACACAAGGGGGAAAAATTCAAGGGAGCCGCTTTATTGGTATCACAGCAACAGGCAAATGCATTTCGGCCGCCAGGCCTTCTTCGGTGCCCAAACGCTGCTGTAAATGGGCAAACTCCAGCCTAGAACTGCTATAAACATCATGTCCAGTCCTTATAGGCTAACATCACGTCCCTCCCACTCCAGCCGGAGTGGACAGCCCAACCTGCAGTCCGCGGCAATACAAACGGACTGCACGTCCCAGAATGCAAAGTTCCAGCAGCAGGGGTTTACGGGGAAAAAATGCGCCACACTGAAGATGAAAACTGGAAGGTAAGTTCTGGTACAGAGCGTGCCTCTTATTAAGCTGAAATGCAGTCCAAAAGCACTCCCTTGGGCCCCCCAACCGCAACAACCTTTAGCCTCCAGGCTTCTGCTCAGCAAAGGTCCGAATGACGAAGCACTGGGCCCGGTGTCAGGCGGGAAGCCCTTACACCGCTTCTTTTCCCCCTGGAGGCGTGAGGTGGACCCCGGTCATCTGTGCAAACAGAGAACATCCAACAGGCAGCCGGAGCCGCCACCGCCAATGATACCGGAGCCACTTGTGGAGTGGGGGCTTCTAAACCGTGCCACAGGCAAGCACGGCAAATTGTATGCCACAAACCTCCTTCCGTCAAAAGAAGAGTAGAAGCCACACAAGGGGGGAAAATTCAAGGGAGCTGCTTTATTGGTATCACAGCAACAGGCAAATGCATTTCGGCCGCCAGGCCTTCTTCGGTGCCCAAACGCTGCTGTAAATGGGCAAACTCCAGCCTAGAACTGCTATAAACATCATGTTCAGTCCTGATATATATATATTCCTGCTCCTCATACACCAAGATAGCGAGTCACTCGTCAGGCGGGTGCTGCGACGCGTTGGTGTGCCGCGGAAATACAAAAGCTCAAGATCCTCCCCAATCCACGGGAAAGAAAGCAGCACTCTCGGGAATGTTGGCAAAGTGGTATTTTATTGCGTCAAACACCCATCCCCAAAACTTGATTAACAGCATCCCCTATGGGGAATTTCTCAGATTAAGGCGCAATTGTTCGATAAAATGTGATTTTGATGATGCTGCCAGAGATAGTTTTGACAGATTTCTGGCAAGAGGTTACAATGCCGAACTCCTTAAAAATACACTCTATAGGGTTAAACAGCTACCTAGGGAGGCTCTTTTTGAAAAGAAAAAACAGAGTAAGGATGCCGGGAGGTTTCGGATGATAACCACCTTTTCCCAAGATTCTAATTGGTTTTGGATGATCATGAGAAGACACTGGTATGTTTTGAAAACTGACAGCATTATTGATCTTGACGTGCCAGAAGCCACCATGATTACCTTCAGGAAAGCACAGTCTCTACGAGACAATGTGGTACACAGTCACCTAGAACCCATTGTGAAGAAATCAGGGTCCTTACAGGAAGCAAAGGGATTCTTCCCTTGTGGAATATGCAAAGCGTGTGCCTTTAGCAAAAGAATGTTGTCTTACGAAGTGAAGGGCTGCAAGGGAGGTAAGAAAATTAACAAGTTCATGTCTTGCCATACCACATTTGCAGTTTATTGTTTGAGGTGTCCCTGTGGTTTAAAATACGTAGGGAACACGATCAATCCTGTCAAATTGAGAATCCTGGAACATATATGTGCCATTGCGAATAAGGATTTTTCCTATCCGGTGGCCCGTCATTTTTCCATAAAACATAAAAGCGACAGAAATCTACTGCAATATTTTTGCCTGGACTATATACCTGAGAGTCCAAGAGGAGGTGATAGAATGCAGAAATTACGGAGATTGGAATCCCAGTATATTGTGGATTTACAGAGCAAAGTCCCAGGAGGCTTAAACAGTGGGGAGGAGCTGGCAGTGCACCTAGGCAGTTGAGGTGGCGGTACATACCATCCTTAGGGATTTATTGATGTGATTGTTGAACTGAACAGTAGATTAGTTGTTATGCTGTATATAGAGTCCTATAGTTTGACTGAAAGACACTAATTTTTGGGATTCGTTTTCTAATAACACTTTTTATGCACTTGGGGACTGTATGCACATTTCACAATGATGCAATGATATAATGATGAGTCGATCAAATTTGCATTGAAGAGCGCAGATGATTTTTTTGATTTTGAAATGTTATGGGTTTATATTGTGAGCCATGCTGGCACACTGATAATGATTTAACTTGTGATTTCACCATTCACTTGGAGGGCGTTTGGGCAACCTTTACCGGTTGCCTTTGCCGATCCACTGCAAGATTGAGTATGACATGATTGAATTGGCATTATTGTTATGGAAAATCTTCATGTCGCGTATGCTATTTTAGGCACAAAAGAGACTAATGTGATGAATGTATTTGTTCATACTTGCAATATGGCGCACGCTATTGAGCGAGACGTCGGGAGTTCCTCCTTTGTTTTCATGACGTTGTGCCTGCTATTAAGATGGTGCCGCGCAGCGCGTTACACTTAGACAGTGAATAAGGAAGTTTATCCGAAACGCGTATGTCTGTGCAATAAAATACCGCTTTTCCAACATTCCGGAGAGTGCTGCTTTCTTTCCCGTGGATTGGGGAGGATCTTGAGCTTTTATATATATATATATATATATATATATATATATATATATATATATATATATATATATATATATATATATATATATATATGTGAGAGCAACAGCCTTGGAGCTTGAAGAGGGCTACTCACACGCTGTCAGCCATCCAGCCTTATTGTCCTGCAGCACCCTTTGGCAACCTTCATAATGTTTATAATCCAAGTTTGACGCGTTTCAGGGCCAACGCCCCTTCCTCATGAACTGCGCATAAAGGGAATGACATCTCACTATACCTTTGTTTTCCGACCTTTATTGAGGGAAAAAAACGCCCTGCACTGGGCGTGGCAGCAGTTGAAATATCCAGCGGAATGCTGGTTGTTGCAGTCCTTGGTAACGTGAGTCCAATGTTTTAACCCTAAGTGGGCTCAGTCCCTTTATTAATTGTTTGCGTTTCAAATCCTTAAGTAGGAAAAAAAGGTTGGCTTAGGTGTGCTGAAATTCGTGAGACAACGTGTACTTCCGATGAAAGGGAAACAGTTCCATTTCAGAAGCGCCTTCGTGCTCCCGCTGAGTTTTGTTGGAAGCAGAAGTGGTGCCCCTCTTCCACGGCCAAGGTAGCCGTGTGAGTAATGTGAGAGCAACAGCCTTGGAGCTTGAAGAGGGCTACTCACACGCTGTCAGCCATCCAGCCTTATTGCCCTGCAGCACCCTTTGGCAACCTTCATAATGTTTATAATCCAAGTTCGACGCGTTTCAGGGCCAACGCCCCTTCCTCATGAACTGCGCATAAAGGGAATGACATCTCACTATACCTTTGTTTTCCGACCTTTATTGAGGGAAAAAAACGCCCTGCACTGGGCGTGGCAGCAGTTGAAATATCCAGCGGAATGCTGGTTGTTGCAGTCCTTGGTAACGTGAGTCCAATGTTTTAACCCTAAGTGGGCTCAGTCCCTTTATTAATTGTTTGCGTTTCAAATCCTTAAGTAGGAAAAAAAGGTTGGCTTAGGTGTGCTGAAATTCGTGAGACAACGTGTACTTCCGATGAAAGGGAAACAGTTCCATTTCAGAAGCGCCTTCGTGCTCCCGCTGAGTTTTGTTGGAAGCAGAAGTGGTGCCCCTCTTCCACGGCCAAGGTAGCCGTGTGAGTAATGTGAGAGCAACAGCCTTGGAGCTTGAAGAGGGCTACTCACACGCTGTCAGCCATCCAGCCTTATTGCCCTGCAGCACCCTTTGGCAACTTTCATAATGTTTATAATCCAAGTTCGACGCGTTTCAGGGCCAACGCCCCTTCCTCATGAACTGCGCATAAAGGGAATGACATCTCACTATACCTTTGTTTTCCGACCTTTATTGAGGGAAAAAAACGCCCTGCACTGGGCGTGGCAGCAGTTGAAATATCCAGCGGAATGCTGGTTGTTGCAGTCCTTGGTAACGTGACTCCAATGTTTTAACCCTAAGTGGGCTCAGTCCCTTTATTAATTGTTTGCGTTTCAAATCCTTAAGTAGGAAAAAAAGGTTGGCTTAGGTGTGCTGAAATTCGTGAGACAACGTATACTTCCGATGAAAGGGAAACAGTTCCATTTCAGAAGCGCCTTCGTGCTCCCGCTGAGTTTTGTTGGAAGCAGAAGTGGTGCCCCTCTTCCACGGCCAAGGTAGCCGTGTGAGTAATGTGAGAGCAGCAGCCTTGGAGCTTGAAGAGGGCTACTCACACGCTGTCAGCCATCCAGCCTTATTGCCCTGCAGCACCCTTTGGCAACCTTCATAATGTTTATAATCCAAGTTCGACGCGTTTCAGGGCCAACGCCCCTTCCTCATGAACTGCGCATAAAGGGAATGACATCTCACTATACCTTTGTTTTCCGACCTTTATTGAGGGAAGAAAACGCCCTGCACTGGGCGTGGCAGCAGTTGAAATATCCAGCGGAATGCTGGTTGTTGCAGTCCTTGGTAACGTGAGTCCAATGTTTTAACCCTAAGTGGGCTCAGTCCCTTTATTAATTGTTTGCGTTTCAAATCCTTAAGTAGGAAAAAAAGGTTGGCTTAGGTGTGCTGAAATTCGTGAGACAACGTGTACTTCCGATGAAAGGGAAACAGTTCCATTTCAGAAGCGCCTTCGTGCTCCCGCTGAGTTTTGTTGGAAGCAGAAGTGGTGCCCCTCTTCCACGGCCAAGGTAGCCGTGTGAGTAAGGGACTGAGCCCACTTAGGGTTAAAACATTGGACTCACGTTACCAAGGACTGCAACAACCAGCATTCCGCTGGATATTTCAACTGCTGCCACGCCCAGTGCAGGGCGTTTTTTTCCCTCAATAAAGGTCGGAAAACAAAGGTATAGTGAGATGTCATTCCCTTTATGCGCAGTTCATGAGGAAGGGGCGTTGGCCCTGAAACGCGTCGAACTTGGATTATAAACATTATGAAGGTTGCCAAAGGGTGCTGCAGGGCAATAAGGCTGGATGGCTGACAGCGTGTGAGTAGCCCTCTTCAAGCTCCAAGGCTGTTGCTCTCACATTACTCACACGGCTACCTTGGCCGTGGAAGAGGGGCACCACTTCTGCTTCCAACAAAACTCAGCGGGAGCACGAAGGCGCTTCTGAAATGGAACTGTTTCCCTTTCATCGGAAGTACACGTTGTCTCACGAATTTCAGCACACCTAAGCCAACCTTTTTTTCCTACTTAAGGATTTGAAACGCAAACAATTAATAAAGGGACTGAGCCCACTTAGGGTTAAAACATTGGACTCACGTTACCAAGGACTGCAACAACCAGCATTCCGCTGGATATTTCAACTGCTGCCACGCCCAGTGCAGGGCGTTTTTTTCCCTCAATAAAGGTCGGAAAACAAAGGTATAGTGAGATGTCATTCCCTTTATGCGCAGTTCATGAGGAAGGGGCGTTGGCCCTGAAACGCGTCGAACTTGGATTATAAACATTATGAAGGTTGCCAAAGGGTGCTGCAGGGCAATAAGGCTGGATGGCTGACAGCGTGTGAGTAGCCCTCTTCAAGCTCCAAGGCTGTTGCTCTCACATATATATATATATATATATATATATATATATATATATATATATATATATATATATATGTGTGCGATCACATGATTGGGGCTGGGTTTGCTCCTACTCTTGGGAGGACTGCAGGACGATATATAGGCGGGACTGTGGCACCAAATATGGTTTACAGCGGCATCTGAGGAAGACCCGATGGCCGAAATGCATTATGCCTAAACGCTGATCATTAAAGAGCTTCAACTGGGATTCCCCGTGTGGCCTCTTCCTTGCGCTCATCGGAGGGGTTTGTGTGGATGTTACTGCGTCGGCCAGAGACGTGTTAAAGAGGCCCCATTACACAAGCTGGCTGGTTGCATTTCTGGCTCCTGCTTCTTCAGCTTTCTTTGTTTCTCCGAGGTATCGGAACTGCGCCAGCCCACCTCTAACTGCAGGTAAAGCAAGGGCCGCTGCCATAGCAGCCTGTTACTGCACAAGAAGTTTCTCATTAATTGTAATGAAACTCCCGACCTGGTGGACTCCCGCAATATAATGAGGTTGAAACGTATGCAGGGACTCAAGGAGGCTTCGAGACTTTCAGCAAATCAGACACATCGCACCTTATCCTACATGTTACCAGCCCGAATGGACTCTTTGCTATCGAGGTTTCCCCACGCAACACCTGCCCAGTAATGGTGGATTCTGGGAGCTGTAGTGTCTACAATTCTGCAGCTGGTGGGCGATCACATGATTGGGGGCTGGGTTTGCTCCTACTCTTGGGAGGACTGCAGGACGATATAAAGGCAGGACTGTAGCACCAAATCTGGTTAACAGCGGCATCTGAGGAAGGCCCGATGGCCGAAATGCATTATGCCTAAAAGCTGATCATTAAAGAGCTTCAACTGGAATTCCCCGTGTGGCCTCTTACTTGCGCTCATCGGAGGGGTTTGTGTGGATATATATATATATATGTATTAATTGTTAACTCTCAGAAACATCACACTCACTGAATGATGTCATCAGTGATGTCACAGACCAGGTCATGAGTGATGTAATACATGAGGTCATAAGCAGTGCAATGGGGGCGTATGTTAACTATTACTGCTGAATTTCAATGATTTTGTACGAGTGACATCTGAGCTTAACTATAATGTCCCTGCAACCTTTGTTTTTTAGTGAATTCTTTTTTTTTCTTTTTCTATTTACTAACTATAATGTCCCTGTAACCTTTATTTTTTTCAGTGAATTTCAACATGTGTTAAATTCTATTTCCTAACTATAATGTCCCTCTAACGTTTTGTTTGTTCAATGAATTTCAAGGTTTTTTCAAACGTTATTTCCTAACTGAAACCTGTAGCCTTTGAGTGGGTGTGTGAGTGGCTGTATAGGTAATGCTATATCGGCGGCAAGATAACCGGTTAGCCGGGTAGACTTGTCTTACCTTGGCTTCCGGTCTGCGTCACATTCCTGAGCGCATACGCGCCGTCACAGCTCTCCAACTCACAGCTCCAGGCTCCCGACCTGATGTGGACACTCTAGAGCGGGAGCGGGGGTCTCGTGGAATCGAGCAGACGCCCTGGTGAGAGGAGCTGGAGTGCAGCGAGGGACTGGCACAAAATGTCAGCTGCCACTAGCTGCTCGGGGAGAGCTCGCTAAGCGTTTGGAGCCCCCTTGTTGCGGCCGGACGGGTGCAGGGGAGCCCACCCCCTCTCCTTACCTCCCACTGAAGTGATGTGCGGACAGCAGAGTGCTGCGCCTAAGATTGCCAGGGCCCGGAGTCGCGATTGCTGAGCTCAACAAAATGGCGGCCCCCACTCGTGAGGTGCACAGACAATGCTGAGCAGCGGGGATCTCCTCCCCTTACAGCTTGGGTGAGACAGGGGGCCCATCCCCTCTTCAACACCATCGCAATGAAGGCAGGTGGAGTGCAGCTAGAAGTGTTGAAGAGTGAGCTGCCTGGAGATTGGAGCCACGATGCTGTGGGACAATGGAAGGCAGCAAGAGAAGCGAACCCCTCATTGAGCGGTGAACAGGGGAGGCCTCCTAACGGGACATAGTGACCCAATGGGTGTTGGGGGCAACCTGAATCCTGATGATCTGGGCCACGCTAGAGTGTTGAGGTCAACCAGAGGTTTTACCTGACCTGCCTGAGCTTGACATGGCTGCCAATACCATAACATTTTGCTGAATACTTGTGTGAGTCCTTGAGGCAACCCTCCCCCAGTGGATTTCCCTGACCTGAGGCATTAACAACAATGAGAGGAGAACAAGACCGTGTTCTCCCTGCACAGCAAGCTAAAATACGAGTTATTGAGAGGTGCAACGGTGGGAATGGGTGCCAGCTTTCAATTTTGCAGGTGCTGCACCTGGTCCCCAGTGTTGTGGATGGGCACAGGATTGTTTCTTTTAAAGAAGTAGGAACACCCCCCCGAGAAGTGGTGGAGCGGCATCACTATGGAGGTGCCTGTGGTCCCCCTACACACTTTATTCTCAAAATATTCCTTATAGAGCTATCTCAGGACGGAGCCTGACCTCAAAATAGCGTCTGGATTTTGTTCAGACTGCGCTATCTAATCTCTCCAACTTCCCCGCTTTATTGTGACTTTCACTGATTGCACCTGATCATTATCCTGACAGAGGAGTCTGAGCGCTTTGTCCAATGCCCGGTGCAGCCGCTCGGTTCAGTTATTTGCGGAGATCAACTCTGATTCATCCCCTCGGCCTTCACCTACCCAGCCGGACATTGGGCAGTTTCTCCCCATCTCCCTGTTTTCCCCCCTTCCCTTCCCTGACGAATTTCCGTAACTTTGCTTTCTTTTTTCCTATGTTTGATTTTGCTCTTGTAGCAAATGTAACTTGTAACCTGTAACTCTGATCCTCATGTAAAGCACTCTGATACCTCCGGGTCTAGCCAGCGCTATATAAAGCTCAAATAAATAAATAAATAAAACTCCCCAAAAACATGATTTGCAGTATATTTGGAACGCTAACTACTACGGTGGCTGAGGCAGGAGCCTATGCACTCAACATGCAGTACAAATCTGAGGATTAAAGACAGGCAACGAGCAGAAGAGAAAGGATTAGGAGTAGGTGGTGGAACCTAAATCTATCCATGCTAGTGGTCACACAAAAGGCCAGAAAACTGAAGTTGATAGGCAACATAGACTAATATATTACATCTTTGCCTTTAATAATGCTCTGTCAAGGTTACTGGAAAGTCCCAATGTGATAACCTGGTGTACTTCATATGCATGCAAAGCTGTGCAAGATCCAGTGCTGGAGAACATGCACATTTGTACATTGACAACATTTATGGTAATCCACCCAGGACAGACACATACATGCTACGTTAAAATGTAACAATTCAATAAAGCCAATCATTTTTCAATGTTAGTTTACCTGACTGCATTCTGGAAGCTCTGCAGGGCTCTGTGCAGAAAATGTCCTGAACGGGAAATGTTTCTGCTCTGGTCTTTTTTTAAAGTGTGACCCTGGGATGTAGAAAGAACATGGATAAACATAAAAGACCAGCTCTGCTGCATTTGAAACGTTTCTGTGACTTATTTTTCAGAACACTGACATTACACAGTCAAAGTGAACATCTTCAAATGTTGGCCATGAACTGCACCAAAATGCACAAATAACAGTGTTCATATTTATACTGCATACCAGTGATAAATTGTGAAAGTTGTTT
Source organism: Lissotriton vulgaris (assembly GCF_964263255.1). Classification (NCBI taxonomy): domain Eukaryota; kingdom Metazoa; phylum Chordata; class Amphibia; order Caudata; family Salamandridae; genus Lissotriton; species Lissotriton vulgaris. The sequence continues at coordinate 1,093,187,944 of NC_141685.1, forward strand.
ACTCTGACTTCGTATCAGCAATGATATTGCTGCTTTATTTAACACTACTGAGAAATGGAGTCCTTATTCAAAATTTGATATCAAGACTGGAGGCTCCTATTATGGTTTCTTTATTGCTGTTTAATATTCATATTTACAACAAGGGGTGGTGAGGGACAGAGTCTCTGAATTAAGCAGAAAGCTCTCACCCAGTCAAGAGATCAGGGCTAGATCCAACACCGTTTTTTAGCTCACTGCACCATCCCAGTTTCAGAACCTGGCTGTATGCAAATTAGTCTGTTCCTGTCCCAGTGCAAGATGGGAACAGGGCAAACCAAACTACAAAAGCCAATTCTTACACTGGGAAGGAAACAAGCTCCCGGGGACCGGTTTCTGGCATTACAGCCGTCTTCGGCCCGGTTTGCTTGAATCCTGATGGTGCAATGAGCAAGGGTCTCACATCTGAGAATACCCTTCCACGCTTAGGGTGGACAAAAATATTTACAACAAGGGGTGGTGAGGGACAGAGTCTCTGAATTAAGCAGAAAGCTCTCACCCAGTCAAGAGATCAGGGCTAGATCCAACACCGTTTTTTAGCTCACTGCACCATCCCAGTTTCAGAACCTGGCTGTATGCAAATTAGTCTGTTCCTGTCCCAGTGCATGATGGGAACAGGGCAAACCAAACTACAAAAGCCAATTCTTACACTGGGAAGGAAACAAGCTCCCGGGGACCAGTTTCTGGCATTACAGCCGTCTTCGGCCCGGTTTGCTTGAATCCTGATGGTGCAATGAGCAAGGGTCTCACATCTGAGAATACCCTTCCACGCTTAGGGTGGACAAAAATATTTACAACAAGGGGTGGTGAGGGACAGAATCTCTGAATTAAGCAGAATGCTCTCACCCAGTCAAGAGATCAGGGCTAGATCCAACACCGTTTTTTAGCTCACTGCATTAATATTCATAGCATCAAAATCAAAGAAGAATGAATCACAAGTCCTGTTTTTTGCCAGGGTCTTATGATCGCAAGCTCTGGAGCCCCTCATTCACATTAAGCATACGGTGCGCTATATGTTGAATCTACGCTTTGTTGGATAAGTGAATCGCATCATCATTGGGTCTTTTATCACTTGAGTGCTCAGTTCTCCAAGACTATATGAGTCTCCTTCTGTGCAGGGATTCATGTTGGGGCGGTCGTAATGTTTTTAGGTTTCGCCTGTCGAAAGCTGCGCAAGCAGCGTTTCGCCCAGGCAAAATCTAATGTTATAACAGTATGGGGGACTTGAACCCGCCCCTTCTTCCATTGGCTAGCTCCATAAATGGAGGCTAGCCATTGGAAGACATCGTTGTCTATCAGTTTTTCCCGTTCAGAACGCGAATCGTGGGCGTTTCTGACTCTTTTTTTAAGTCCCGCCCCTTGTTGCCGTGTGTCCCGGGCCGCGCTGTGATTGGCTGCCGGCCCGGGACACCCCCGTGACGTCATTCCCCGGGCCGCGCTGTGATTGGCTGCCGGCCCGGGACCTCACTTGTTTCTTGTTAATTGATGAGGTTCGTTGGAGTGGCGAAGGGTTGCCAAGTAAGTATTGCCTAGAAATCAAGAGAAATACATTCGCTGTCTGCGATCTGCATAAAAGTAGCCCCACGTCTGTGTCCTATAACGAAGTCCACGTTTGCTTTAGTGGCCTACTACATGAAAAAGTGTCAGTGTTGAATCTTTTCATTAAAAGCGACTAGAGAAAAACACCCTGTCTTTTACAGTGCTCCCGTGCCGCGCCTGCGAGGGTCCACCCGGCTCCTGGCTGTGCGGAGCCAGTAACTGCCCTGCTTGCAAAGGAGGCGGGCGTTGCAGGCGTTCATTAGCCCTGCGGCTGGCAGCCCCTGGGCTCTGGCTTTGCCTACTTAGCCTTCTGGGAAGGGCCTGGCCTGACTGAGCGGGTTGTGTCAGCAGCATGTTATCGCACCAATAAGCCTGCGTTCCCGCTGGATTTTGATACCGCGGCTGTTAGGCGACCGATATATAATATATGGGATGTGTGAGGGTAATGGCTCGTAAACAATTGTTGTGCTAACATATTACTGGCATGCGGAAATGTGTACGCTACCCCTCCTGGCTACATGGAGCATCTGCTCTCTTCCAGCCTGCTGCCTGCCAGGCTGTAACCCGCACTGTGCCCGAGGGCCGAGCCCATGCCGCCGAGCGAGATCTGGGGGTGCCACACTGGTGAGAAACGGATTTTTCTTTTCATTGCAAGTTTATCGAACGCGTGACTAACAGTACAATTACAGTTGCCGTGAATTCACAATTCTTTTTCCCTAATAAATTTGGAATCATAATTTGTCATCACATTTTCTACGTTTTCCTTATTATGCAGCGCAGGTCAATAAATACCCAAATAACTTTGAGCGATCATTAATCCGCAGTTTTTCTCTGGACCCTCATGAATGTGAACAGGGTCAACTGTGGTGCGGAGTAGCTGAACTACCCTGTGTCCTCTGATTGTGCATCATTGGCACACTTCACTACAGACCGCAGACACCTACGCTCAGCAGCTGTGATAAATACCAAGAAGGCTGTCCAGCGCCGCAGATGGTAATGCATGGGGTTCATTCAGTTTCGGCTCCACCGTGCTGTTTACACGTGTGTGCATGCTGACGATATGTTGCTTCTTTTTCAAGAGGAGCCCTCACAGGCCAGTCTAACCTGGGATACCTCGAATTCTCCCTTCCTTGTCAACTAAGTAAGTAAACATTGTCAAAGCCAGTGGGTCTTACCTTTCCTACCAGGCGTTGTACTGTGTTTTCTTTTTCTTTCTTTTTTTTTGCAGTTTTGTGTAGCGCGAACTCGATCCGGAGGTATTGAAGCCCATTAAAAGAGCACCAGTTAAATTATTTTAAGGTGACGTACATTTGAGAGGCGCAGTGTTTGTGTCCAGAATCACTGGATGTTGAGCCGATATTGAAAGTTGAACTTCTCTTCACAGTTCCAGAGTCGGCAGCTTGGGCCGAAACGCTATATCCTCTACAACGCTTGACTGTCCGTGCGTGTTTTCTTGTGTGTACTGCTCTGCATTGTGCATGAGGCAAAAAATGGCAACATTAATAGATCCAGCACCCAGTAGCAAAGGCGAGACCTAATGGCTTTCCCAATCCTTATTCTCAATAGCAATTGAACAAAAACTAAATGGACTCTGTGCCCTTCAAATTTGCGTAGACGTTTTTGACGTAACATAATTTCTACGTCATTCTAAATTAGCGAGAGAGCGTTTTTGAGGTGAATGAGTATGTCCTTTTATTTAGTCTGGAACGCAGTAGTGCCTGAGGTCAGAGGTCTACTTATCAATCCTCAACTTGATATTCGATTCTTTATTTAACATGTTTTTCACACAAGAGGTGAAAATTGCTTGCTGCACACGTCATTATTTGTTTTAAAAAGCGTCGTTAGGCGAGGGTTGTCGAAGATCGGCCCTTCCAGGCCTCGTGCCTGACTCTTTAATTTGATTGATATTAACACCAACTTAACATAAGCACTATGCCATCTAATATAATAGTTTAAAAAATCTTTTTATTAACGATACAAAAAAGCATTCAGCTGCAAACACACCAAGTTAGACGAGGATAGCAACAGGGTATACAACATGCAGATTCAGATTTCCACTATTAGGCTGGACTCCCCCGCCCTGTCCCATCAACATGATCGTCAAAGTTATCAAGTCTAAGGCTTTCAGCACTAATCAGTCCTACTGAGGCGGCCATACAAGGATTCCCCGATAGACATTCCACTTGCCCTAGACCTGTTCCCACTTTCTGGGACAACCTCTACTTTCGTAGAGCACTTTATCGGCCACCATGCATCAATCCATATCTTTTTTTCCAATCTCGAAGGGATGATGCTGTGGGTGCCTCCCAAGCCAGGGCAGGCACCGCCAGCACCAACGTGGTGCACAGCGGGCCCAGGCACCAGCAGAGAAGGAGCAGCAGCAGTTGCCACATCTTGAACAGCGAGCAGAGGATGCTGGGGTTCACGTTACACGGCAGCAGACAGTACCAACACCGCAGAAGTGCCTGGCTCCAACTCAGCGCAGAAGTAGCAGCACTCCGCAAAAGCAACACATTGGTTGGTCTTTCTGTACAAGCCCAGGATGCCCCGAGCTGGACTCGTGGTGCCCTGGCTGGCCCTGGCAGCGCCCGCGGCTCTGAGCAACGATAATTGCGGAAAAAACATTAAAATCGCAAGCTCCGGATACCTCACTTCGCCCAACTACCCGCACTCCTACCACCCGAGCATGGAACTCTGCTCTCCTGGTTTTCTGGGTCTTGAACTGGGTGCATCTTGCCATTTTGAGAAGCTTTCCATCGATGCCCACGACCCGGGTCTGCCTTTTTGTTGATTATTGTCCTTTCCTTTGCTCCATTGGATTCCATCCTGCCGACCTTCAGACATTTCTCTTTTGTTGGACTGCCCTATCTTTCTCCCACTCAGGTCCCCCTTTCTCCTCTCACCAATCTCCGCCTCCGACTCTTCTTCCCCACCCACCGCTCTCTACACCTTTTGGTATATATATATATATATATATATATATATATGTATATATATATATATATATATATATATATACATATATATATACATATATATATATATATATATATATATATATATATATATATATATATATATATATATATGTTCTACTTTCACTCTGTAAATATGTGATATATACTTGTCCAAGGTTAATCGCTGGTAAAATGTAATCCAGAGAAAATCTACTATTTGTATATATATGTGTATATATATAACTCTAACCACTAGTATATGTAGTAGACCTTTGTACTCACTACCATTCCTATATTCCTATCTAACTCTTAGAGTTTATCCATTTGTATCTCTTCCTTGTGTGACTTTACAACTTGTACATTTGCAATTTTTTCTGTTTGTATCTTTTATGTAACTCGTGTAATCCTAAATCCTTATATATTGCAACTGGTTCTTTTGTAAAGCGCTCTGACACCTTCGGGTAAGGTTTGCACTATATAAAATCGCATTAAATAAATAAATGTTGTCTTTGGCAATAGTGTCCTCAAGGTTACCCAGATTGCTCCTTACAGTTCAGATCAATAGCTTCCCATCTGTTTAGGAGACGCCACTTAAGCGAGGGTAACATTTCCACCTCAAATACTTCCTGCATGCAATGCATTATGGCTTCCCAGTAGTCTCTCACCGCTGGCATTCACATAAAATGTGATAGAAGGTACCCTCCTTCCCACACTGCCTACGGCAGTAGAGCCAGCCTCTGCCCATCTTAACCAGGGTACTGCAGAGGACATACGATCTATGAAGTATTCCGAGTTCAAGCAGTCTCAGCCTCACTGATATGGCCAATTCCTTAAGAGAGGCCAGGGTTTCTGGCCAGTCCTCGTCTGCTATATCTCCCAAATCTGTTTGTCATTGCTCTCGAAGATGGAGGAGGGGATCCAGGGAATTATTAACAAGCTTATGGTAGGTCAGGGAGATCGCCCTATGGTCCATATGAGCCGTTACTAGTCTGTCTTCTAATGGGGATGCACCAGGGAGTTCGTCCCCACGTGCGGTTGTCTAACATAAGATTTGTCTGGTACTTCAGCTGTTGACCATCTGTGGTGTACATACTCCTCTCCCGGAAATGCATCTGAACTGTATGACAGCATTCTTGTCTGCAAAGGGCGCTGTTTGAAGGGGAGCATTGCCCCCTCCTCCATACCATGGTCATGTGCTTACAAGTGTTGTGCAGAGCTACCAACCTAAATACAATTCTCACCGTGTGAGAGTTGATGGGGCCCCTCGAGCAGGCAGGATCTGGATAGGGCAGGGGTCTAGAGCCATTTGGTGCCTTACTGGATGGATGTCTGAGGGGCAGAGCCATGGAAAGAAGACTTGGCTTCATGCCAATCCTCATAAGAGAGCAACGGGGGTGTTTAAATAAAATAACCCCACAGACAAAAGCTCAGAGCCTACTGCTGATATCCTTGGGTGGTTGCTAACCAACAGCCCCATATCCATCAGTTCAGAAGACATCCATAGAGGGGCTTGAAATGCACACTCTGCTGGGGTTTCCAGCTCGTATTGTCACAAACCATCTGATAGTCGCTCTACATCAGGCGACAGTGAAGTGAGCCAATATTGTGTGTCACTTGGTGCCACAGTGGGCGTTGGCAGGTCTGACTGTTGTTAACATAAACCTCCAGCATTACTTATGCACTACTCTCTAGACAGCATTTACACGTCTCCTGCTCATTTGATATGTTTCCACCAATTGTTTTATTGGACACACAGTCTGTTATCTTGTGTTGGATACAAGTGGTAATTCATGTACGGGTGGAATCAGCTTACAATAGGTTAGGAATCCTATATGTCCCTGTTGAATTGATAGACTCTCATTAGTGCCTGTTGTGCTGGGAATTTACAACTGCTGTTTTCCCTATGCTGCACGGTCACATGCACGTTCAGTATACGGTAAGATAAGTGACATCTATGATCTAAGACACTTTCTCCTTTGGGAGGAGAGATGGTTACTTGCACATTCATCACACTGTTTTATGGGAAGGACTGGTGACAGTGTGAGGGTCCGTTGAGGACTGCTGCCTTCCTCAGGGCTTCCTATGTTTCTATCGTGTGTGCCTGTGATAGACCTCCTATACCCAAGTGATTCTGAACAACTATAGAGAGGTAAGATATAGGGGAGGGACCAAGAATACACATGGCATTTCGGGCTGCTAGACCTCCACTTCAGTCTTTATTCACTATATTCGCTGCAGTGTAATTCAGAGACCGCTGAATAACCCCCTTGAATGCTATGGCTTAGCTCCCTTGAATACAGAGCTAACAAAGCATGTGTAGTTGGAGCAGGAAAGGATATTGAAACCGAGGCAGGTGAAAATTTCGGTTACAGTGCGAGACACTTTCTGCTAGGTCTTGCAATAATGTAGCAAGTCTCAAATTTACAATGGTTCAATACCCCTTGATTAGAACCCCGTTATTCTGCAGAAAGGTACAGTTTGTGGCTTGACATAGGCAGAACATTGAGCTGAGCTGATAGTGGGATGTGCACGAAGACGCTTATGTGGGGAGAACCTAGCTGTTTCGTCTGTGCCGATGACTCAGTATATCTCAATCATGAAGTGTTAATAATTTTGAATGGTGAAATGAGTCTGGCTCTCATCTGATTCATGACTAATGATCCCATTGTTATCAGTAGTAAATGGAGGACTCACTGTTAGTGTTCCTGTGGGCGCTTTCCTGTTTGATAGGCATTGTAAATCGAGGGGTTACTTTGCTGTTGACTAACTGTATTTTTTGATAGTCTGAGCAATGGAGAGCCATTTTCATATACCAATGACCTGTTCAGAAGAAATGCTGAATGGACGAGTCACAGGATACAAATGATTGCATTGATGTAAGCTAGAAGCAAATGGAGGACTCTGAGCAGAGTAATTATTGCTTTGGTGTTCGATATGATGAGTCACTCAAATCATACATTCAAGTTCTACGACATATCAAATGGAGTTACTCTTTCCGTATGCTAATGAGTGACTAAGTGTTTGTAGGTGAATTGCTTTCACTATGCTGGTGTTCAGTATTGTAAACTGAGCAGTCGCTCCTGCAGTTTACTACTAGATGCTGTTGGTTTTGTGTTGATACATTTTAAATAGAATGCACTCCCATCTGATATACTATTGTTTCCATTGATGTTTCTTACATTGTTTATTAGCCTTTGATAAATACCAAATTGATTTCACAGTGAGAGAGGACTATTATCACCAGTACTTTAAATGGGAAAAAATAAGTGCAGGTACCCATTAAACATGAGCTAGACATAAACACACCATCCATGTCCCGCATTGATGGAGCACTGGACCTGGTTGCAACGTACTAACAGACCATTTCTAAACCAAACAGACCAGTTCAAATAGTAGAAGCAAGCTGACAACAGTCCCCCGCAGGTGACCTGTAAAAAGGGCGGCAACCGACCTATCCTTTAAATATACCCCCAACTACTCTAGCAATTAATAGTTTATAATGTACCTGTCCGAAGTCGTTTTTTGCTCCTAGAAGCTTTTAAAGACTGATCAGCCCATTTGGAGTGGGGATTTAACAGTTTAATATTCAAATGCAACTTTGTCTTTGCTAACGAGCGCACTGCTCTGCCTGCTTTTCTTTCAGGTAGCCGGACTAGTTCTATCATCGATTGCTTGCTGATTACTAGTAATATGAGCGCCTTTGTAACTTCAAAACTTATGTCAATTTTTTGTAGTGATCATAATGTCCTAAGTATTACTTTTATAACGTAGTATGCCTTTCAGGAGAATGGCCTAGAGGTTCATTTAGGAAATTTGATTGTTGACTCGAGTAATGATATTGTTCTTAGATGGAATTCTATTGATCCGGAGAGGCTGATTAAAGGCATAATACAGTTTAGTTTTTTTGTTTTTAACATGTCCAGATGAGCAGGTGGGGAAATCAAAAGTGGTTTATTAGAAAATTTCAACATCATCAAAAAGGGACTTAGGGATGCAGTGAAATGAGGGAATCCAAAACCCTGTGGCAAGTTTGATACTAATTGTACCAAAGCACACACTTTATTAAAAATGTCTGTTAATAAAGCATCCAGAAATAAAGAAGTAGTCAGTCAGTCAAAATACTTTATTGCGATAACTTAATATCATATAAAGACAATGGCAAAGTGCAGATTATTTAAAATACATATACAATAAATACATACATTAAAAACGGTTAAGATACAAAAAGGATAAAAATCATACAGCATATCACATATCATATCATATATAAAGTGCAAAGTGCGAGATACTAAAAGCCCCAGAATAAGACATATCTGTAACCAGATATGTCCCTGTTACAAGTCCTATTATAATTACAAAGTGCCTTTTATATTGCTCGGTTTATGCTACTAAAGGGGGGTTACTATATTTTTTTAATCTAATGTTCCTGCTCCTAATAGCACTCACTAGGAAACTAGCCACATGGAACATAATCCTAGGAGTCTGCAGAAGCTGTAAATAAATAAGAGCAGGTTTTACTTGAGTAAATCCAACCTCCTTAAGAATGGGCACAAGGAACTTCCTCCTTGCCTCTACGTAATGGCTACAGAACATCTCTAGGTGCATAGTATTTTGTTCGGAGAAATGATCACAGGAACATGGTAACGCCTTTTCTGGAGTACTGCATACAGGATAAAAACCAAGATTAAAATGTATCAGGTTAAAACGAAAACGAGTTAAGATAAACCTGTGGTAAGGGTGGGTCACCATGTTCAAGTAGTTTTCTGGGCCGTCAGGTATAGATAATATTAGACTGACCCTAACACTTGGTTTTTTCAACTCACTCTCTTCTCTCTCCAGGGATAAGAGCTCTCTCATTGCACACTTTGTGAGTGCAATATCTTTAGGTGTTATAGACTCTGTTGCAGAGTATAACTCTAGCCTCCCCAACTTGGAAAAGTTTTCCTTAATGTAAGTCAACCACTTAATGTTGTTGACTTTGTCCAAACACAGACAGTCTTTCATGATGGTGTGATTTAAAGGGATTTCTTTGTTAAGCCACATCCTCAGCCATGCTACTAAAGGTGCTGTTTTTATCAAATCTGTGATGTAGCCTTCCCCAAGTTCCAAGTGTACAGAGTAGGACGGAGTCGATTGTGGGACACCAAGAACAGATCTGAAGAATTTATTTTCCATGATCTGTAGGGAGTCTAATCCCATATAACCCCAAATTGAGCTGCCATAAGATGCCACCGAAATACATTTAGCCTTATAAATTTTCATTACGGCTGCAATTGGCCTGGCCCCCAGTTTCTTAGAGAACCCCAGAAGAGCTGAGGATGTTCTTGCTAACGAGATTACTCTGTTCTTTAGCTGGGGTCCCCAATTACCCTTTTCATCAAATGTAATTCCTAGATAAGGGAAGGAAGCTACTCGAGCAAGTTTCTCCTGTCCGCAAAAAAAGGTTTTATGACAGTTTTTCCTTGCTGCACTGCCCATAAGCATGATTTGGGACTTCTTCGCGTTTATTTTTAAATCAAGTGAGCCCATAAAGGTTTCAAAGGCGTCCAGAAGGCGTTGGAGCCCCACCCCGGTACGTGCGAGAGGTACCGCGTCATCCGCGTAAAGGAGAACAGGAATCCCCTGCTCCCCTACACGCGGAATGTCGAGGGTCACATCCCTCAGGGCGGGTTCCAAAGCATTCACATATAATGTGAACAGTAGGGGTGCAAGAATGCACCCCTGTCTAACCCCTTTTTCTGAAGCAAAGACCTCCGTACACCTTCCACCCGTGGTAACTCTAATTTTAGCTGTAAGGCCCGAGTGCAAGTCAGCCAGTAAGTTAACTATTGACCTGTCCAAGCCCATTTCTAGCAATATGAACCAAAGCTTTGATCTGTTAACCAGATCAAAAGCAGAGGAGAGGTCCATGAAACCGAGGTACATGGACCCCGCCTTGGCTTTGTGTATTTCTCTATCAACAAATGCAGATTGAGACATTGGTCCTGAGTGCTTCTTTTGGGTCTAAATCCATATTGCACATTGGTCAGAATACTTTTTTCAGTTGCCCACCCATTTAATTTTGCTAATATGACTCTTCCTAATATTTTAACTGATGAGTCAATCAATGAGATTGGTCTATAACATGCAGGATCCTGCCTATTTCCCTTTTTAAACACAGGGATAATTATTGAAGTTTTCCATGACTCTGGTATGTTATCATGGCTTAAGGCATTGAAGACCCTACAGAGTAGTCTAGACCAAAAATTAGGGAAGCATTTAAAGGCGTCAGCAGGAACTCCATCAGGTCCTGGCGCCTTTTTCTTCAGAGTACAATCTATTGCTTGTAAAACTTCTGTTACCTCAAAGTTCAATTGGTTTCCATTGGCTATGCTGCCAACCGGACCCCCGGGACCTCCACTACTGTGGTCAGAATAAATATCACTAAAATGTTTTATCCAACCTTCATCAGGTATATTAGTTTCAAGGGGGGAGTTCTCCTCTCCTGTAAATAAAGGTTGGTTAACAATCTTCCAAAATTCTCCACTATTTTTCAATATCGCTGGATCTGATAGCTGGGACCAAGCTTCATCTTTTATCTCTTTTTTCCTATCTGCTATGGCTTTTTTTATACCGGGCTCTACAAGTAGTGATAAGTGCAGGGACTTTTGGGACAGCCTTCAAAGCACTTAACAGCGCACAGTGTGCTTTTGAGCATCTGTTATCAAACCATCTTTTGATGGGCAATGTCTTCATTAGTTCTCCTCGAGGCTCCCACAGAGACGCTGGATGCATTCCGGATCGGATACGACTCCAGATTAACATGGACGTATTCCTTCGAAATCGGGGACTTTGTGAAATCTTTATGTATTCGGATTAAATACCTCTCATCGATTGCTACCCTGAACATTGACCAAGAAGCACTGATTCTCTCAGGTTGTTAGCCCCATCTCCCCTTCGTCCTGATGAAGGTTGCTATTGAGTCCTGCTCCTCCCGGGGTCGAAACGTCGACATACTCCCCAACTTACAACACGGCCTCTTCCTACCCACCATTCCTATATATTATGGACAATGGGGCATGTGTAATATGAAGTATTGGTTTGAACTAAGACCGTCTTTGTTATATATCGCTCATTGAATTTGTACTAACGTTTGATATATACATGTTTTTATTGTCACGATCCCCTCTCCTAACTACCTTCACGACTGCACCTCCCCCTTTACCGTCAGGGGCACTTATACAACTGCAATGCTTGAAATTATTATTGTTGCTCTTTCCCTATAATGTGAATTAAACATTATAGATGCATTTTTGTTTATTTGGTTCATTCAATTGGTTTCAACAATACACATCTCTCTTGTACTGGGACCCCCTCCTCTTAACGTTTATTTTTAGACCAGCAAGCAGTCTTTGATTAATCTTGCTGCAGATGCTACCAAAGGCAAGTACCACTTCCCTATTGTGAGCCTCACTAGATAAGCACACACCAACCTCGTTCTCAGCGTCGGAGAGTGCCTCTTGTACAAAGGATTCTGGAATTATGCTATCCCATTTCAATCTGCGACCCTGGTCTTTGACTTTAAGTGCTAACCTGTTGTCGCGAGGACCATCTTTTCTCCCTATAAGATCAGTAATTACTAAATCCAAGGAGACAGGATTGTGATCGCTAAAAACAGAAACCACAGTTTTATACATTAAAACCTTACCTAATAAACACAATGAAATGAATATATAATCAATAATAAAGCCATTGTCTGTTCCCTTGAAAGTAGGGACCCTAACCCCCCCCCTCCCCACACCCAGAATCATATAACTTCCATCTTGCTAAAAAGTTTTCTAAACATTCCCCCTGTTTATTATGTTCAAGGTGGATTGGCGAGCAGTTAGGAGGGGATTCTTCTTCATCGCAAACGCACATTAATGTACAAGGGTGAATATTGAAATCCCCCCAAAAAATGATTTCAAAAGAATTTACATTTTCACTGTAGACTGACAAAAACTGATCCAATCTATCTAGACTTTGCAAAGTACAGTCAGATGCGTTGGCATTATAAAACTTTATAAATAAAATATTGGGATGTTCTGCTGAAGAAAGTTCAACAATTAGACAGTGATCAGAGCCCGAATCGTATTTCTTCAGGCGACCTTTTATGTCTAGTTTAAAAAGACTTAACAGGCCTCCCTTGGCTCTTCCTGCAACACTAGACACTGCTGGGATACAAAAGTGACTATAGCCATCCAATGAAAAACAATTTTTTTTGTCCCAGGTTTCTTGTAATGCAATAATGTCAAACTTACAGATAAAATCTGACCATGCCGGGTTTCCTACTTTTGCCTTAATTCCTGCGATGTTCCAAGTAAGTATACTAAGTACAGGTACATAATTCCCTTCATGGCTATTTTGTTTGGGCGAAAGTCAATCATTTTGGTCCAAAAAGGATAAAGGAGTATAACGATTAGACAACAAAAGAGGTTGTGCAAAAGGATTTTGATAAACTGGATGAGCTGGATGGTTTGCTGTATTACAGCTTTGGTCTTGGCCCCATCTGTTACTCATATCCCAATTGTTATCCCACCCGGGTGCGGGGGTCCTAGGGTAGGTAACGTTCTGTTGTTCTCCATAGAAAAATTTTAGAGTTAATGGGACGACAGTACCCTGTCTACGTTGGGGCGGGTGTAAGTTAGTAAGGATGTTTGGCAGAACGCCTGGATGTGAAAAACTCACTGCCACACAATCCCCTTTGAATTTTTTGGGGCGATTTCCTAGCCAGGGAACCCTTTTTGCAGTCTTGATCTCTCGAGCCATAAGTAAAATCTTGCGTGCAGATGTATAGGGCCATTCTCAAACAAAGGAGGAAGAAGATTACTAAAGAGCAACACTATTGTTTACATGTAAAGTAAATGATTGTGCTGCCTTTTGGAAAGTGAATGATAACCTATATTTTAGAGATGATGCTGCCCCATCAGTAGAGAGAGCCATCCCTGCTGATGTTTTGGTAGCATATTTTAGCAGCCTTGTTTCTGCGCCGTAGGTGGAGCATGGGGAGGCTGTTTGAGTCACATGGCGTGGCTGCAATATACATAAATGATTTCAGTACCTTAATATCCGCCCAGGAGGTGGTAACAGCTGCCATTGAGGATAGCTAGTAGGAATGCCCTAGGATCTAGTGGTATACCTACTGACTTATTTTACAGCTAATATAAACCTCGGTGTCCCACTGTTGACTAATGTGCTGAATTCTGTGTGCAGATCAGGGATTCTGGAATCATGGTCTCTTTTAGTGATTGTGCCCATATTCAAAATAGGTAATTGTAGTGACCCTTACCTGTAAAGTCCCATCTCTCTATTAGATTCATTGGTAAAGGTTCTGGGGAGACTTTTTGCTTGCAAGAATAAAGGAATGGCCAGCCCATTAATGTGTGCACATACTGAGTGGGGGCAGGGGTCCTGAGTAGAAGTGGCCTAACTTGTTTCACCACTGTAAACTAACGCATGCATTTTTTTACCCCCCTCCTAAAGTTTTTTTTATATGATTACGCCATAGCAGTGATTTGTGTGTGTGTGGGGGCTCTGTGTGTGTGAGGGGAGGCTCTGTGTGTGTGAGGGGAGGCTCTGTGTGTGTGTGGGGGGCTCTGTGTGTGTGTGTGGGGCTCTGTGTGTGTGGGGGGCTCTGTGTGTGTGTGTGGGGGGCTCTGTGTGTGTGTGTGGGGCTGTGTGTATGGTGGGGCTCTGTGTGTGGCTCTGTCTGTGTGTGTGGCTCTGTGTGCGTGTGGCTCTGTGTGTGTATGATTCTGTGTGTGTGTGGCTGCGTGTGTGTGTGTGTGTGTGTGAGTGTGTACAAATGCAATAGGTCTCACATTTGCGAGAGATTAAGCTATTGACGATGTTAATGACAATGCCATTTATTTATTTGTTTTCAAAACCAACACATAAATAAAAATGTTGTCATTTACAATGCCAATAGCTTTAACTTTTGCAAAGGCAAGACCGTTGCATTGTAAATGCTTGTTTAAGGTAGGGATCTGGTTATGACTCCAGGTAGTCAAGGAGTTGTGGAAACTAGCAAGATACTATTTCTGGTGTTCTGTGCCAATAGTCTAAGTTGTTCTTAAGAAGGCAGTGAAAGATGTATAAAGGACTGTGAAGGAGGTTTTTAAAAAAAAGCGTCCTCTTGAAAAAAGGGTATCTCGGCTAAATGCTACCCTTTAAAATTGTACCTTGACATGGTGAAGGCATTCGGAAACGCGTAATGGATACATTACGTGATTTGTAGCATAAGGATTAATTGAAAATTTGAGCCAAGTTGGCTAAATCTGATTTGTAAGGCCAAAACTTCGTTTAGCGCTTGGGTAGAACAAGCGGAATTGTTTTGCCAATTGGAAGTGAGAAGTGTTAGAGGATAAGACAGTCCGATTGTGTCGAAAGAAATTAGAAAAAAGAGGGGACTGGCGGCGCTAGTTCGGGGAACGGAAGCAGAAGGGACTCGCTCTGTGAGGGCAATACGAATTACGTGATACTTTTGTCTTTAAGGGATCGTATTGGGGAGCTGGGATAGGGATTTGGATCTCTCCGATTCAGCATCCAGTCTACGTTTGTGCCTACTCTGTCCTTCGTGCCCCGGAAGTGAAGTGCTTTTGTGTTCCTTGAATGTGATTAGCATAGAGGAAGGACTTATTATGCTCGAGATCGGAACCAGAGGGGGGATAAACTTTTACCATGTTTTTTGAAATATTTTCCAAAATATTGTGAAAATGTATTTGGTCTAATTAATGAGCATAGAGCAGTTTGTCATGTTACTTATGACGATTGTTGTATTAGAAGCTCCTATGAATGTAGTTGGCATAGAGGAAAGACATGCTATAAATGGTTGTATGATGTTACAACGGGATCAAAATGATCGTGGTACATCACAACGCATCTTTCAAAACGCAAGTCGTTACCACGACTTACGCTGTAGGGTGCTGGACTTAGGAATAGTAAGATTTACTATTCCAAATCCAGCCTACGTACAGTAGGGAAGGTGTTGGAATAGTAAATCTACTATTCCTTAGTCTGGAGCGCCCTCCAGCACAAGTCGTTACCGACTTGCGTTGTAAAAGACGCGTCGTAATGGCTCGCAGTGTTTTGACCGCGTTGTGAAGGATGTTCCCCGCTCTAAATAGGTGTAGGTAGATGGATAAAGTTTTGACTTCAGAATAAGGATTCTCTCATTTATATACAAAGAGAATCTTGATTTCATTAAAGAAAACGGAGGCTAACAACAGGGGCTGCGCCAGGCGGAAAAAGCCCGCCCAGAGAACCCGGGGGTGCAGGCAGAGGTCTTGGTTGTGAGAGAGGGAGTAGCAACGCAAGTGGAAAGGTTGCGCTCCTTTGACCCTAAGGCGTACTTCTCGAGGGCACATGCGGAGAGGGATAAGGCGGGCACTGGCCTGGTTGGCCAACTCTGCCCGAGGGGTACGCCTATCCTGGCCTTGGCCTCACCCACGGGAGCACTGGAGTATACCCAGCAGGGGATTAATGAGTTATTCTTGGCATACTACGCAGACCTATACAAGAGTAAGCTACAAGACACGGGAGATGGGCTGGAGGACTTATTATCTGCGGTACACTTGCCGCACCTTGAGGAGGACCAGGCGGACATATTAGGGCAAGAGATCGCCGTAGGGGAAATACCTAGTGCAATAAAACATATGGTGCGCAAGAAAACCCCAGGCACTGAGGGGCTACCAATAGAATTTTACTTGACGTTCGTATATATCCTGGCCCCCAAACTTCTTGCAATTTATCAGGAAGCCCGGGACTTGGGGAAGCTGCCTACCTCCACTCGGGAGGCCATCATTATCCCGCTGTTGAAACCGGGAAAAGACCCCCTGACTGGGTTGTCCTATCGCCCGTTATCATTGCTAACATCTGACTATAAAATATTAAGTAGGATTCTTGCGACCCGGCTCCTTCCGTATATGGAGCAGTTGGTCCATAGCGACCAGGCGGTCTTTATCCCGAAACGCACTACGGCGACTAATGTGAGACGCCTTCTCCGTATTTTGGGGGAAGACCACAGCGAGACCCCCACGGCAGCGGTCCTCTCTGTAGACATTGAAAAGGCATTTGACGGCCTGGAGTGGTCATATTTGTTCCTGGTCCTTCGCGAGCTCGGTCTTGGGGGATACTTTGTGGGGTGGACAGAGATCCTTTATCGATTGGCTACAGCTCGTGTAGGGACAGGAGTAATGATCTCCCTAACTTGTCTGATAGGGCGGGGAACGAGTCAGGGATGCCCGCTCTCTCCATTGCTGTTTGCCTTAGCCATAGAGCCTTTGGCTACCCATGGCTTACTGGGGAGGCACTACCCTGGGTTAGACCTCCGTGGGGACACTCAGTTTATCTCCTTATATGCTGGCGATTTATTAATCTTTTTGGCATACACGGATCTAGTTTTGGAGGGGGCGAAGCAATTGCTCCATGTGTTTGGTGGGCTAACAGGGCTGGGGGTGAATTGGGGGAAGACTTGCTTGTTCCCTGTGGCTCAGTCGGGTTAGGGTCCTACCCAGGAGGCAGGCATTCATTGGGAACCCCGATGTTTGCCTTACATTGTTATGTTATGTTATGTTAAATTAATTTGTTGAGCGCACTAACACCATTAGGTTCCTTGGCGCTGTTTGGAGAGAGCAGAGAGAGACAGAGCTAACATAACAATAAATAAGAATTTAATTGTAGGCTTCAGTGAAGAGGTGAGTTTTGGCACTAACATATATCATACCTCTGAGGATTTGCTGGAGGGTAATGTGGGTTGGGCCATACCAGGGCTTAGGAGCAGCTTTGCGTTTTGGAGTACATTGCCGCGCTCCATGGCAGGCCAGGTGGCGCTTCTGAAGATGGTGGCGATCCCTCGATTGTTGTATTATTTTCGGAAACTGCCAGTTTGGGTGCCGGGCTCCATATTTAAACAACTCTGCTCCATCGCCGGGGGTTTCTATGGGGGTTTAGCAGACGGCTATGATGCGTCATAGAGCCTACAGGGGTATGGCAGTGCCGGATTTTGAGTGGTACTATTTGGCAGCACAACTGCAGTGGCTCACTAAAGCGGTGGCTCAGGAGTTCCGGGGCCCGCATGGGGCTGAGGGATGGTGGCTTCCACCCCATATCTTGTCCTTTATAGTACTTCAGCAGAGGCTGCGCTTGAGTTGCTTACTAGTGAAGAGCGGACACTGAGATTGTGCTGGAACCGGAGCCAGCTCAGACCTGGGATCACTCGCCCGTATGCCCCTAGGGGGGATTACTTTCTGCATTTAGCACTAGTCTCTGCAATGCAACGTCACTGGAAGGCGGGATTGTTGGAAGGATTAGTTACTTACCTGTAATCCTAGTTCTCATCCAGGGGTATACTCATCAAAGTCATAATCTATGAATAATCCCCGCCCATGTGCGGGATCCAGTAGCATATAGAAAATACATATATATATATACAAATGTGAGCAAGGCTCTTCGGAGCCGAAACGTCATGCGGCTGGATTTGCACTAAATAAACCATCAGCACTAAACCTGGTTTGTGTCCGTGGTATCCCTTCCTGTGCGAGGTTTTGGCGCGCTGGGTGGAGACGCGGTAATCCGGATATATACAAATATATGCATATGTGAAAACATATGCATGCAGCCTAACATATTTCCAAAATGGCAAAGATGCTGAAATTACATAGGTTTGCATAGTAGCACCTATACTCTCCCAACCCCTAAGAAAGAAAGAGAGCAGTAAACATTTCTCATACAACAATGCTTTATTGCCGTAGAAAAACTTGTAATTGCAGGCATTTGCCAGTAGGCAGCAGCAGAGTATAAAGAAACGAAGAAAACTGACATCTTGCTTTTAAGGCATTAGAGTAGGGGTACGGTGCCTTTAAGACCTGTAGGCGACCCCGGGCTCCCATGAATCGATGCACCACAGGTGGCAGTTAGGTCAGTTCTTTTTGGAGGTGCATAAACACCTGAGTAAATCCGTAGGTAAGATACCATAACTTTGCAGTAATGCTCGTCCGCGGAGGTGGGTGGGTCTCTTATGACTTTGATGAGTATACCCCTGGATGAGAACTAGGATTACAGGTAAGTAACTAATCCTTCCCATCCAGGGGATACTCATCAATAGTCATAATTTATGAATAGATTAGCAAGCCCTTACCCAAAGTCTCGCGGACGAGCAATCAAGTATACAGCAAAAAACATGAATTAACATCACAGTTAAAATGCAGTTATGCAAACAAATTCCCTAAAGAGGCCTGTCCCACTTGGGCATCGGCCTATGCATCTGAATCTAGGCAGTAATGGCGGGTAAAGGTATGCATTGAACGCCATGTAGCCGCCTTACAAATCTCAGATATTGGAATGTTGCGAAGGAGAGCTGTAGTAGACGCTTTCCCTCTAGTAGAATGTGCATGAGGTTTGCCCTGTAAAGATTTGGTAGCTAATTGGTAAGACAGAGGTATACAGGAGACGATCCATCTCGAGATAGACCTTTTTGAAGCTGACAGATCGGTATTAGTTGTCCCATAATTAACAAAGAGCCAGTCAGACTTCCTAAGTGGAAGAGTTTTAGCCAGGTAAAATTTCAAAACCCTCCGGAGATCGAGAGAGTGTAAAGACCTCTCCGGGGGAGTGGTTGGTTGCGGGAAGAAAGTCGGCAGAGTGATGGTCTGATTAATATGGAAATCTGAGACCACCTTGGGCAGGAAGCCTGGATGTATTCTCAGCACCAGTCTATTGGCATGAAACACTGTGTAAGGTTCCTTGCAACACAGGGCCTGGATCTCGCTCACCCTGCGGGCTGAGATGATGGCTACCAAAAAAGAAGCTTTCCATGTCAAGTGCTACAAAGATGCCTTAGTGATAGGCTCGAAAGGAGCACCCATCAATTTGGTAAGTACGATGTTAAGCTCTCAGGGAGGAGAGGGGGACCTCACTGGTGGAAACACTTTCTTAAGCCCCTCTAAGAAATCTTTGACCATAGGCATGAGGAAGAATGAGGTCTGAGAAGGAGACTTTCTATAGGCTGTTATTGCTGCTAAGTGAAGCCTGATAGAGGGGTACTTCAGGCCTGACCTTGCCAAATGCAATAACTATGGGAGAATCACCTGCTCCTGACGGTGGATTGGATCAAGAGAATTGTCCATACACCAAATGTAAAATCTCTTCCACTTGAAAGCATAAGACTTTCTAGTGGAGGGCCTCTTTAAGAATGTTCATGCAGTCAGCTTAAAGGTCTAGGTGGCCATATTGGATGACCTCACGAGCCATGCAGTCAATCGAAGGGAAGGAAGGTTGGGGTGAAACACCATCCCCCCGTCCTTGGTCAGCAAGTCTTGGCGGCAGGGCAGTCTCCGGTGAGGTACCTCCGACAGCTGGAGGAGATCCGGGTACCACCACTGGCGTGGCCACTCCGGCGCTATCAGGATCTTCCTGGTGTCGGTCCTGTAGAATTTTTGTATCACCGCCGGGATCAGAGGCAGAGGAGGAAAAGCGTACAGCAATGTCTGAGACCAGCTGAACAAAAGTGCATTCCCCCGTGATCCCTGCTGGGGGAATTTGGACGCGAAGATGGGGCATTTTGTGTTTGCCGAGTCTGCGAACAGATCTATGTCTGGTACTCCCCATTGCCGAAACACCTCCTGAGCAACGTCTTCGTTGAGTACCCAGTCGTGCGCTTCTACGAAGTCTCTGCTTAGGCCTTCTGCCTGAACATTCAGAATTCCTGGGAGGTGAACTGCCACGATGGAGAGACCTCTCGCCAGAAGCCAGTGCCAAATGGATTGAGCTTCCAGAGACAGAACTTGTGACCTGGTGCCTCCTTGTTTGGTCAGATAGAACATTGTTGTTCTGTTGTCTGTCTGAACTTGAATGTGGTTGGTGTGCAGAGACGGGTAGAGGGACTTGAGCGTCAGATATATCTGGTCCAAGGACGAGCACTCCGGCTAGACCTTCGAAGTTTCCCGCTAGAAGACCAAGATCACCTCCCAGACGTCCCTCGCAGTCAGATCCCGCGTCCAGAGCATCGTCAGGAGAACGGTCATTGTCTCCAGGACTGCACATTGTGGAGATCTCACCAGAAGTATCCCCCCAAACCTGCCGGGGGAAATCCCGCAGTTTGTCTCCCCGCCGTCTGCAAGGTGCTCTATCTGGTGGTCGCAGCAGTCCGGACTTGGATTACTCCCGCACGTACTCACCATCTGGTCCAAGGACGAGCACTCTGGCTAGACCTTCGAAGTCTCCCCCTACCCCCTAGGAGACCAAGATCACCTCCCAGACGTCGGTCTAGCTCCAGGGGTCGTCACAGCTGCCATCACGACAGGCCCCATAAGAGAAGGCGAACAAGATCACCTACGTGGTCTTCGTCTACAAGATCGATGGTCCGGGACTACTCTCCGGCCTTCTCCTCCACGCCGCCATCACAGGTGTCACCCATAGATGACATCTCTACATTTACAGATGTTCTGGGTAGGGGTGCAAAGAAACTCAACATCACTTTGCATAGCCCGGTGGTCCCCACATCTATCATCTTTGATACCCTGCATCACCGGACAGATCCTAGACCGCTGCTACCACAGGTGCCTGGATTCCTGTAACCGGCTATGTCCACCTTTCTCACTCCTGCAACGGTGGGTTCTGTACCAACCAGGATCGCCAAAAAAGAAAAAAAAAGTAAACGGAGGCTAACATTATGCAATATCTTTTACTGCTGCCCCAAACATACTGCCCTTTAAAGAATGCTAATACAGCATAAAACATTAGAATGTTCGTGAAGAGCTATAAAACACCACTGCACCTAGTCATCCTCCTCTTTTAGCTGCGATGATGCAAAGGACGATCCATCTTGGTGATTTCCATTTCATGCGTTATTTTCTGGAAAAATGAAAAAAAAAAGTGGGAGTCTTAAGGGAAATGCAGTTTGAGAAATTGTATCAGATCACTGATTCAAGGAAAACAAATACCATAGCAGAAACGTAACATCCTTAAATAAGATCAAATTTAAACTCTTAAATGTACTTTATTTAATTATGTTACTTTGGGAGCAGTGGGAGGGATAATGTTAGCCTCCGTTATCTTTAATGAAATGAAGATTCTCTCTGCATGGAAATTGAAGAATCGTCATTTCATTGCAAGACCGCAGGCTACTATTATGCATGTTTAAAGCCTTCAAGAGCTGTATTAATAACATGCTCGACTGGTCTGAAATAGAATCTGGCAAAGGTGTCTGTATTACACCAATCAGCAGTTTTTCAGGCAGGGAACGACCTGCCCAGAAGACTCTACTAGCCATGGCCCCTCTAGAAGAGTAGGCTCAAAACCTTGAGATATCAATACCTGCTTCATTCATAATCATGCGTACCCATCTTGCTAATGTGGCTGTGGAAACAGGTCTATAAGGTTTCACGTAAGACAACAGCAGTTGATCCACTCCATGTGTTCAAAATTCTAAGACTTTACTCTCATACTATTTCATAGATCTTACCACACAGTTTCTCACAATCGTGAAAAATAGGATAGAAAACTGAATCTGACATTGTCTTAGTTCTAAACCAAATGTTAAAATGAACTCCTTCCGATTAATATATTCTATTGAATAGTTCTAGTGCCTTGATGTCAGAGACTCTTCTAAAGGAGATTAAGCCTAACAAAGTAGCCAGTTTTCATTGAAATCTGTTTAAGGGATAGGTTTGTGTTGCTTTGACATAAATAAAATAAGTTAAAGATCAAATTCACGTCCCAGAGAGATGTATAGCGTGCTTTGGGAGGTCTTTTCAGTCTCACTCCTTTTAAGACTCCTTTAACCAAAGGGTTACTACCAATTAATAGGTTATTAACTAGGGAGTGGCACGAGGAAATAGGGATCTGTAGCAATTAATTGCTCTACAAGAGAGGCCAGTTCTAAACAGAGTTACTAGGTAATTGGCTACCTGTTGTACAGGGGCATCCACAGGATTCAAGTCCCTTATCATGCACCAGTTACACAACTTTATCCAAATACCCCTATAATGCTTTTAAGTTCCTGGGGCCCATGAGTCATCCAGAAGATCCTTAGCTTCTCCTGAAAGTTCTGAATATCTGTCTGATCTCATGAAATCCTCCAAAAAAGAAGGTTCATTTTCCCCTCTATGACTAAAGGATATTCCTCTCCGTCTGGTCCCTGCAGTAGACCCAGGGAGACTGGGATTAAGCATGGGAAATCTGTTGCTAGCTCCCTCACACCTGGGAACCAGACCTGTGATCTCCAAAAGGGAGTCACTAGAATAATGATGCACTGTTCTGTCCTTACTTTCCATAGAACCCTCTGAATCATGGATAAAGGTGGGAAGGCATAGCCTCTCATCTTTTTCCAGTCTTGGATAAAGGCATCCACAGGATGGAGTCTCTGAGGAACCAGGAGTTCCAGTCCGCTCTTACATTTTGAACTCCTGGAATGTATTCTGCTCTTAGAATTATTTTGTGTTCCCAACAGAATACCATATTTTCTTGGCCAGGTCTGCCAGCATCTTTGACTTGGCACCCCCAAACGGTTTATTAAGAAACTGTTGTGAAATTGTCTACTTGTATCAGTGTTATCAAGTTCCTCAGTAAGTACCTAAAGCTCATCAAGGCATTCAGGGCAGTTAGCATTTCCAAGTAATTTATGTGTAACGTGTGTTCTTGTCGTGACCATCTTCTGCCTGTTTCTAGTTTGTCGAAGCAGGCTCCCCAGCCCCGGTTACTTGCATCCGATCAAATCTGGAACATTTCATGCTTCGAGATTCCTTTACACCACCATTGTAGATCCACTCGAGCATCCTCTGAAAGCGACAGAGGATCTCCATACCATAGACCTTTCTGTAGGCCCGAGCTTTAAGTCTCTGAAGGCCTCTGTAGTGGAGGCGACCAGGAGAAACTGCTTGAATGGAGGATGATAAGAGGGCCAAGACTCTTTCTATATCCTTCAGGACTATTGATGTTTTGGACAGTATTGTTATTACTTTATTTTTTATCTAGAAAACTTTCCTTGTTGAAAGGAACAATTGGGAAGTAATTGAATCCACTTGGAATCCTAAGAACTCTATGTTTTGTGTGGGGGACATCAGAGACTTTTCTGTATTTACTATAAACCCCAAGCCTTGTAGAAGATCTATTGTGTATGATAGGTGTTTTAGGATCTCCGACTTGTCCTGAGACCTAATCAGGATGGCATCTAGATATATTATCAGTCGGACTCCCCTCTGTGTGAGATAACTTACTACGAGCGTAGAACCTTGGTGAAGCACCATGGAGCCGAAGACAGTCCACAGTGTAGACAAACAAACTGGTAAGTTATGCCCTTCCCAGAAAAACGAAGATACTTGTGGTTGTCTTTGTGCATGGTTATTGTAAACTAAGCATCTTTGAGGTCTAGTTTTACTAGCCAATCCTTGCTCTGTAGAATGTCCCTTAGAAGATGGATACCTGTCTGTATATTAGATACCTATTTATTTCTCTTCTGTTTAAAACTGGGGGCCAGCCCTTGTCTTAATTCCTTACGAGGAATACTGTGCTCAAAAAACACTTTGATAATTCTTGCCCGGTGACTTGGATTAGTGCTCCTTTGAGTTCCCCGTCATCTCTTTTGTATTGGGTGTTCCCGAAATTCGATTTTGAAACCTAGTACTGTTTCTAATACCCATGTGTCTTGAGTTACTTTTTCCAAATTGTGTAAAATTGACTTAGCCTCCCTCTCACCTCTAGGGGGGATGAAGGTGTACTGCTCACCTTGGTAACCTGGGCTCGTGCATCTTGATCTTCCTCCACAACCGCTTAAGACTCTCACTCTTTGGGGGGGGGATTCAGATTTGCTCGGTAGCCTCTACAGTAGTCTCCCATACCTCTTTGCCCTTGTGTCTGGTAGAAGTAGCTGCCGGAGGGTCCGCAGCTATTATACTACTCGACCTAAGCGCGGCCTTCGACGCGGTTAACCACCAGCTCCTGGTAATAAGACTAAGAGAATGCGGGGTGACGGGTATGCTTTTAATTGGCTGGAGTCATTCCTCTCAGAAAGGTCTTTCCAGGTCTTTGAAGATAATGTCGTCTCAGAGAGGATGCCTTTGAGATGTGGGGTGCCTCAGGGCTCTTCCCTAAGCCCCACGCTTTTTAATGTCTATACGCGACCCCTGGCCGATGTAGTTAAGCCCTTTGGAGTTAGGATCATTACCTATGCTGACGACACTCAGCTGGTGGTGTCCCTTAATCCCTCGAACAATAATAGTGCCAGCTTGGCAAATTGCCTGGAAAGAGTGTCTGCGTGGAAGGACAGTTCCTTTTTAAAACTGAATGTTGCTAAAATTGAGCTCATGTTTTTGGGGAAACCTATCAACTTGGATCCCAGTGCCTTTTGGCCAAATTGCCTAGGTTCTATGCCTCCCCCCAAGGACCATATCAAAAGTCTTGAGGTTTGGTTGGACAGCAACCTGAATTTTGGGGTACAGGAGAGTAAAGTAGCAGGCGCCTGTTATGGCATCCTCAAAATGATAAGAAAGGTTCTACCACTCCTGCCTTTCAATGCCAGGAAACTGCTGGTACAAGCCTTGATTCTTTCTCATCTGGACTATGCCAATGTGATCTATTTAGGTGCTCCTGTTACGACTATCAGAAAACTTCAAATAGTTCAAAACTGTGCAGCACGTCTTCTGATGCAGGTCCACAACCGGGAATCTGCTAAATCGCATATTTCCTCTCTGCACTGGCTGCCAGTTGCCGAGAGAATCCAATTCAAGTCATTGTGCATTGCTCACAAATCTCTCTCGGATACTACCCCTGCGATCCTTCGTACCATCATTCCCCGGTATCTTCCTAAAAGGTCACTGCGCTCTGAGAAGAAATATCTTGCCATTATTCCCAGAATGAACCGAGTGTGGAGTGGTGGCCGGCGTTTCTCCGCTATTGCCGCGAGGTGCTGGAACCTTCTGCCGGACTATATTCGTCTCAAGCCCAACCATTTACGGTTCCGCAAACATCTAAAGACTATGCTGTTCCTCTGAGCCGGCTGCTTTGCCTTAGTTTTCTGCTTGTCTGCAGCGCTGGGAGGCCTTTGGTAGCCATGCGCTTTACAAGTGTACACTCACTCACTCACCTAAAATTTCCTCTGCCAGTCCCTTCCAAAAACAGCTTGTGAGCCGAAAACCCTATGCATATTAGATTGTGCCTTACTGAAGGCGTAAAGGTGGAGACGTACTTCCCTAGGGTTTTAACGACATTCTCTCCAAATAGGAGGCACTTCGTTTTCCCATGTCTTCCTTGGTGGACAGGGCAGCCAATTTAGGGTTCATTATCATTAGAATGGCCTTTCTTCTTTCTGTAATGAGATTTCCATTTGCCTTACCCAGCATGCAAATGGCACATTGTGCCCATCCTCTAAGCAGTTCTGTGTTGATGTCAGTATTTCTAGCTCGGGCGTCCTCTGCCATATCCAGCATACGGGTGAGCTGTCCCAGAATGTCAAGTAGTTTATCTTGGCATAGTTTGAAACACTTTTCTATCCCCTTTCTTGGGTCTTTACCAAACTTATATAAGAAGGTAATCAGTTCTGGGTCTAGATTTGGTGTGTTGCACATTTATCCTCAGTAGAAAGTCTACGGCATTCTGTTCTCAATAGATTGCGCTTCTCTTTATCTAGAGGTTTCTTCACCCAATTGGTGGGATACTTTGAGCTTTGAGACGTGGTCCAGCGGCCACCATTCCACGCTGCGCAGGTGCTTGATTGTATTGGGGTCCAAAATCTCCCCTCCAAAAGGGTCTTTAATGTAAATGTTAGAGGCATCTTGCCTTAGGTCTTCATCAAGATTCCCAAGTAGTGCGCTGCTATCTCGGGGGTCAAAATCGAATTCATCCATATCCATTTCCTCATTTTCTATAAATTCTGTTGAGGAATTAAAGGAACCCTGAAAGTCTCTTGTGTCGTAAAGGTCACCTCTTCCTATTGTGCCGCTATGGGCAACCTCTCTATATGCACCGTCAAGGGGGCCTCTTTTGTGCTGCTGGGAGGACCACTTTCTATATCAGCGCAAAGGCTACCATTGTTATAGGCATGTTTATGTGCCTTCTCAATAGGTTTCCTCTTTTGGGAAACCTTGCCCCTTTGTCGGGTTTCGTAGGTAGAGGTTGAGTCCCTAGCTGAAAGAGAATAGTAGTTGTCTTCTATGGGGGACCCTCTCTTCCTTTCATTAAGTGAGGCGTCCACTGCCTACTTCACTAAGCTCCTCTTCTACGACTCTCCTCAAGGATTCCCCCATGGGTTCATTCTATCCTCTAAGGCTCTGGAAATTAGTGTGTTTCAGAGTAAATTAAAAATCCCTTAATTTAAGGCTAACTCTAAAATTACTCACAGAAGATAACGTTTTTTCTCCTTCTTAAACAGGTCAAAGGCTCTGGTACATGTATTTAGCTTCCTTCCTAATCCGTCACTATTACATGGGTTTATACAATTAATCTGCCAATAGGTATGATATAAAGCCTACTAGGTGGCAGGGTCATGTTGAAAAAATATTTAGCTACTTGAAGAAGTTTGTACGGAGGGTTTCTGCCTCCGATACGCTTTGCCATTAGGCTCTCGTGTTGACCCGTCTCCCTGGGAACGCATTACTTAATGCGTTGAAAGCAAGGAATGACGGCTCAGCTCGCTTCCTTTGTTACTGGGCAACGTGCCAGGCAGATGCAAATGCATCAGCGTGCCTACGCACTGTCCGGAATATGGAGGTCAAAGAGCTCAAACTGTGCTGGCAGTAACTGGTTACAGCAGGCTGGAAACTGTTTGGAGTCACGCCACGATCTCCAAAGAGTGTCGGAGGTGCCGCTTAATGCGTGATCCGCCTAGGAGCGCGATTCAAAAAACAAACACAATTTCTATAAATAATTGAGTGCAACCCTTTAGTCGTTCGCTATTTGTTAATTTGAATACACAAAGAAGTGAGTCTATTCAGGGGCCCATTCATAAATTAGATGGGAGAATATGTAACTAATGGATAATAGCTTATTCTAAATATCGTATAGTAATCATATGATATAATAACTGTAATTATAAGGAAAACAAATAACAGTATCTATAAATTAGAATAGCAGAAAGTGTAGTTATCTTGTTGAGGACCAGCTAACAAAAGAGGAGGATGACTATGTGCAATGGTGTTTTAAAGCTCTTCATGAACATTCTAATGTTTTATGATGCATTAGCATTCTTTAAAGGGCGGTATGTTTGGGGTAGCAATAAAAGATAGTGCATAATGGTAGCCTCCGGTCTTGCAATGAAATTCTTAATTTCAACAAAAAACATGGATCCCTTCCTCGTATTTGTTAGGACAACTGTTGTAATAGTAGCGCCTATGGTCATTAATGGTATGGGATGAATTATTCTGGTGACTACATGTTTCGGAATTTCATCTGCGACTCAGTGGTTCGTGTTTTGGTACCAGACATCCCGATTGTTCAGTGCATGATGGAGAGCCAGGGTATATTGTCATTCAGACCTTGGTTGTACGTCTTCAGACGATACACCAAGCGTTGTTCCTTTTCGAAGAGTATGCGCTCCGCGTTGTTACCTTTTGTGTGTAGGGTTTCTAGAATGACCCAGTTGATGTCATCTATAGTATGTTTCAGGTTTAGGAAGTGGTTGCACATTTGGGTGGTGGATTTACTGCACTTGATATTGCTGCGGTGTTCACAAATCCTTTGTTTAGCTTTGTGGCAGGTCATTCCGATGTATTTCAGACTGCACAGGCAGGTGATCATATAAATTACATGAGTTGTGTTACAATTTGTGTACTGTCTCAGGGTCCATTCGAAATTTTCAGTCAGTTGGAGACTCTAGCATAGGGGTAAAATTTACTATTCCCACTCCAGTGGGTGCAACAGTAGGGAAAGCGTTGGATAGCGTAGGGGTTAAAATTACTATTCCCACTCCAGTGGGTGCTACAGTAGGGAAAGCGTTGGATAGCGTAGGGGTTAAAATTACTATTCCCACTCCAGTGGGTGCAACAGTAGGGAAAGCGTTGGATAGCGTAGGGGTTAAAATTACTATTCCCACTCCAGTGGGTGCAACAGTAGGGAAAGCGCTGGATAGCGTAGGGGTTACAATTACTATTCCCACTCCAGTGGGTGCTACAGTAGGGAAAGCGTTGGATAGTGTAGTGGTTAAAATTACTATTCCCACTCCAGTGGGTGCAACAGTAGGGAAAGCGTTGGATAGGGTAGGGGTTAAAATTACTATTCCCACTCCAGTGGGTGCAACAGTAGGGAAAGCGCTGGATAGCGTAGGGGTTACAATTACTATTCCCACTCCAGTGGGTGCAACAGTAGGGAAAGCGCTGGATTGCGTAGGGTAAAGATTACTATTCCCACTCCAGTGGGTGCAACAGTAGCGAAAGCGTTGGATAGCGTAGGGGTCAAAATTACTATTCCCACTCCAGTGGGTGCTACAGTAGGGAAAGCGTTGGATAGCGTATGGGTTAAATTTACTATTCCCACTCCAGTGGGTGCAACAGTAGGGAAAGCGTTGGAATGTGTAGGGGTTAAAATTACTATTCCCACTCCAGTGGGTGCAACAGTAGGAAAAGCGTTGGATAGCGTAGGGGTTAAAATTACTATTCCCACTCCAGTGGGTGCAACAGTAGGGAAAGCGCTGGATAGCGTAGGGGTTACAATTACTATTCCCACTCCAGTGGGTGCTACAGTAGGGAAAGCGTTGGATAGCGTAGGGGTTACAATTACTATTCCTACTCCAGTGAGTGCAACAGTATAAAAATGCAACACTTCATAATTAATTATAATTTATATAAATATTAGTACCAAGTAAATTTAATTTCCTATACCAATAACCTTTATTTACCAATTAATTTTAATTTCATGGACAATTATTAATTAATTAAACACTTTAATTAATTAACTTAATTAATTAATTAATTATTGCTTTACTTCCCACCCTTTTCCCCTATAAACCCACAACCCGCTACTGAAACTAATTTACTATAAATTAATTATTTATCAATTAATCAATTATTATTAATTACCAATTATTTTTATTTAATTAACTATTATTAATTATTTTACAATTAATATTAATTTATATAATTAATTATATTTAAATTACTTCCCACCCTATTCCCCTATAAACCCACTACCCGCTACTGAAACTAATTTACTATAAATTAATTATTTATCAATTAATCAATTATTATTAATTACCAATCCTTTTTTTAATTACCAATTATTATTTTTTTTATAATTAATATTAATAATTACATAATTAATTAATTATATTTCAATTACTTCCCACCCTATTCCCCTATAAACCCACTACCCGCTACAGATTTATATTACACAATTATTAAAAATTAGTAAAAACTTACCTTATTTTCCATTTTCTTTTGTCTATATTCTATCTAGTCGATATTATGTCTAGTCTATATTTTTGATTCGATATTTTGGCTATTAATATCGATATAACTCAATATTTTTGTAGTCTAT
The DNA here is from genome assembly GCF_964263255.1 of Lissotriton vulgaris. Lineage (NCBI taxonomy): Eukaryota > Metazoa > Chordata > Amphibia > Caudata > Salamandridae > Lissotriton > Lissotriton vulgaris. Next base: position 1,093,217,955 of record NC_141685.1, read on the forward strand.
ATTATGTCTGGTCGATATTTTGTCTAGTCTATATTTTTTCCTCGATATTATGTCCAGTCTATATTTTGGATTCGATATTATGTCTGTTTACCTTCCCAATGTTAAGATCCGCCAATGCTCGTTGATTGTCTTTTTCACTATGTTTGTAGCTGTGCTATAGGTTGTTACGCAGGTTAGGATGTCTGTGTTTTTCTCTCTGTTAGTGGTTTCCAAAAGGTTATCCTGGTTTTGATTCCTCGCTCTTTTTTTGGCAGGTGAAGGTGGTGCTCTGAGAGGAATTATTCTTTTGAGGCCCTCCATAAAAGCCTTTATGGCAGGTACTCTAAAAAGTGATAGATGTTGTCTATTTTGTAGGTATGCTTCAATGGCAGCAAGATGCAGTCTAATAGATGTATACGCTAAGTTACATCTTTGGAGGTGTAGTAAGTATCTTATGATGTGTTGAATAGACTAGACATCTAGAGGATTGATGTTGTTATGACATTATATTACAAAACTTTTCCACTTGGCTGCATAACATGCCCTAGTGGTGGGAAGTCTAGCTTCTTTAATAACGTTCATACAGTCAGGGGGAAGGTTAAGATAACCAAACTCTAGGACCTCAGGAGCCAGATCGCTAGGTTGAGCTGAGCTGGGTCCGGGTGTCTGATCTCTCAATGGTTCTGGGTTAGGAAGCGTGGAGACAGATATAGCTTTTGGTGAGGTACCACAGAAAGTTGCAGCAGTGTGGTGTACCACGGTTGTCTGGCCCAAGTTGGACCAACTAGAATGAGAGTCAGGGAATGGTGCTGTAGTTTGCGCACCACTAGTGAAAGCAGTAGGAGAGGTGGAAAAGCGTATGGAAATTTGCCGGACCAGTTCATCCATATCGCATTGCCTTTGGACAGCCAGTGTGGATATCTGGCGGCAAAGCTTGGGCAATTGGCGTTTTCGTCTATCTGAGGTTGTCCCCAGATCTGAAAGAACGGTTGAAGAACTTGTGGATGAAGTTCCCACTCGTGGATTTGTTGTGTCCGACGGCTTAACAGATCGGCTATGGTGTTTTGTACCCCTGGAACATAATGGGCAAAGAGGAAAATGTTTAGAGCTATAGCCCATCTCCATATCTCCTGCGCTAACTGAGAGAGTTGCAGAGAGTGTGTCCCTCCTTTTTTGTTTATGTAGTACATGGCTGTCATGTTGTCCGTGCGGACTAAGACAGCTTTGCCAGATATCTGCTTTTGGAATGGTTTTAAGGCTAGAAATATGGCTAGTAACTCTACGTGGTTGATGTGGAGTAACTTTTGTTGTGGTGTCCGCCTGCCCTGCATGGTGTGCTGCAGTAGGTGGGCTCCCCAGCCGGAGAGCGATGTGTCCGCTGTCATGACTATTTGAGGAACTGGCTCTAGGAACGGTCGCCCCTTGGAAAGGTTTATGGTGCTCCACCATTGCAGAGAACGGTGAGTCCGACCGTCTACCAACACTAGGTCTGTTAATTGACATGGAGCCTGGTTCCATTGGCTTGCTAAGGACTCTTGAAGAGGACGCATCTGTAGTCTTGCATGAGGCACTATGAATATTCAAGAGGGCATCATTCCTATGAGTTGTATGAAAACTAGAGCTGGAAGAGAGTGTTGCGGTTGGAATTTTGTTAGAGGAGCTTGCATATTTTTTATCCTGGCAGGAGAGGGATAAGCTAGTGCTGTTGAGGTGTTTATTGTGTCACCAAGATATTGTTGTACGTGGGACGGTTGCAGATGGGACTTGGTGTGGTTTACTGTGAACCCAAAGTCGTGGAGTAATTGGATGGTGGTGTGAGTGTGTTGTACACAATGACTGTATGAGCTGACTTTTATGAGCCAGTCGTCGAGATATGGGAAGACGTGAATGTGCTGTCTTCTTAAGTGTGCTGCTACCACCGCCAAGCACTTGGTAAACACTCTTGGTGCTGTTGTGACTCCGAATGGGAGTACTTTGAATTGATAGTGCTGACCATCCAGTACAAATCTGAGATACTTTCTGTGAGCTGTGTGAATGGGAATGTGAAAATAGGCGTCCTTGAGATCTATAGTGTTAAGAAAGTCGTTTTGTAAAAGGAGAGGAAGGACCTGTTGGAGTGTGACCATATGGAAGTGGTCTGATTGTATGTACAGGTTTAGTGGTCTGAGGTCTAGAATAGGCCTTAGAGAGCCGTCCTTTTTTGGGATAAGAAAGTACAGGGAGTAAGCTCCCTTGTTTTGTTGATGTGGTGGAACTAGTTCTATTGCGATTTTTTGTAGGAGGGATATTACCTCCTGCCTCAGCAGAAATAAATGTTTTTGTGACATTGGGTGCTGTTTGGGTGGTATATTTGGAGGGGTAGATATTAGTTTGAGACAGTAACCTGATTGAATTATTTGTCGTACCCACCTGTCTGATGTGATGTTGGTCCAGACAGGAAGGAATTGTTGTAGTCTTCCCCCAACTGGAGTGGAATGTGGTCGGGGAAGTGGAGGGAAGTCATTGGGCAGGGGTGGAGGCAGAGCGGGAGTTGTTAGTTTTGCCTCTGCCTTTGTTGTTGTTACCCCTGTAACCTCCTCTTTGGTAGCCCCTACTGAAGGTGGATTGGGTAGGGGCTTTGTAAGAAATAGGGGAACTATCTGAGGAGTAGCCTCTGGTGGTGCTTCTGTATGATGAGGGATGAAAGGAGCACCTGGGAGCTTGTGACTGCAAGGCTCCCATAGATTTAGCTGTGTCCGTATCCTTTTTCATTTTCTCAAGGGATACGTCCACATTAGGTCCAAATAAGTGTTGCTCATCAAAAGGTTGATTGAGGATGGCACTTTGTACTTCAGGTTTGAAACCTGAAATGCGTAGCCAGGCATGCCTATGCAAAAGGACACTGGTTTTAATTGCACTTGAAGCAGTATCTGCTGCATCTAGGGCACAACGAATGGAGGTATTGGTGATCGTTTTACCCTCTTGTATAAGTTCATTGGCCCTATTTTTGTACTTGTCTGGAAGGTGCTGCATTATGGGTTCTAACTCATCATAATGTGCCCTGTCGTACCTTGCTAGTAGTGCCTGAGTATTGGCAATACGCCATATGTTTGCTGCCTGTGACGCCGTTAATTTGCCTGAGGCGTCAAGGAGTTTAGACTCCTTATCTGGTGGGGCGCCTCCCCTGATGTTTGGGAATTGGCTCTTTTGCGTGCGTTGGAGACTACAAGGGAGTCTAGTGGGGCAGGCCCTTTAATGTAGGCGGGATCTGAGGGGGCAGCCTTCTACTTCTTCTCAATTCGGGGATTGATGATTCGAGCCCTGACTGGATCTTTGAAGACCTCTGGCGCATGCTTAATGACCCCTTTAAGTATGGGTAGAATTGAGGTGGACTTTTGTCTGGTGTCAATGGTATCCATAAGGAAATCCTCCTCTACTGGGTCAGTGTGTAGGTCTACCCCATGGTATTGGGCAGACCTATGGACAAGTTGGTCAAATTCCATAGTGTCCTCTGGTGGGGAAGGCCTGGAGGGGTATATGTTATCTTGTGGCATGTTAGGGCGGTCTGGGGTGCTATAATCATCCCTAGGGTCAGATGAGCCAGGAGGACTAGGAGTATCTAGTGGCTCATTATCTGCACCACCCCCTGTGTCATCAGAGGTGTTTTCCCCGTCGTCATCATCTTCTAATGGAGTAGGAGATGGTGTAGGGAAGTGATGTGGCAGGGGAGGAGGAGAAGGAGGAGAAGGTATCCTTAGAGGAGAGGTTGCAATGTCGTCCTTCTTAGGATGAGGAGCCGGTGCAGGCGTGTCTAATGGTCGTTTTTTAGTCAATCAACCAGTTTTGGGATCATTTACAAGTCTTTTGTGTAGGATCTGGATGAAATAGTTCCTCTGTGGGAGGTATATCCTTCGGTGCCGAGGTCTTTGGTTCTGTAGGCTTTTTCGGCATCGAACCGGTAGCATCTTTTGGCTTTGAAACATGTTCTTTTGCAGTGTCTTTGGTCGGTGGAACGTGTGGGTTTTTTTCGGTTCTGAGGCCTTTTTCGGCTCCGAGGCATAGGAGTCAGGTCCTTTCGGTGGCAATTTTTTGCTCAGCTCCAAGTGTGTTTTTGGTGCCGAGGAGCCAGTGCCAGTCTTCGGTGCCGAGTGCTTAGATGTGGAAGCAGCTGGCATTGAGGAGGAGGAAGATGGCTTCTTTTTCGGTGCCGGTAGGTGTGTGCCGGCACCGGGGGTAGGCTGAATTGAGCCCAAGTCGCCTAAAGGCTTATTATGCTTCTTTGCCGTGCCCGAAGCGGGGCATGGGAAGCAGTCTCTCGTGTGCACCCAGGCCCGAAGGCAAGGGTGTGACCGAAGCCTTTTTGGAGGGTGTCGAGGATGGGTCAGGGTTGCTGTGCCGGAGTGATATCCTCGACGTCTGAGTCGTCGGCCTTGGAGTTGCTGTCAACGCCATGTTCTCGCTCCTGTTCCGGCACGTCGACGCCTTCTTGGAAAATGTCGTCTGGGATCGAAAATGACGAGCGAGCCATAGTTCTTTGAGCTCGACGGTCCCAAATTGTCTTCTTGGAGAGGAAGGAGGCGCAAGCGGAACAGTCTCTGGCCTCGTGCTCCGGTGAGAGGCAAAGGTTGCACACCTCATAGAGATCGGTGTGGGGAAACTTCGACCCGCATTGAGAACACTTCTTGAATGGCGTCCTTTCCATGAGCCAGATGATAAGGCCCAGGTAGGCCCGAAGGCCTTCGTCGACGACCGGAATCGAAGACTTCGAAGTTGTGAAGAGTCGAGTCGATTAGATACGCATTCACAACAATACCGTCGAAAAGGGTGAGGATTGCGGCTGAAGGAGAATCGGTTCCAAACCGGAGCGCAGGAAACACATCAGAGCCCGATGGCGGAAAAAACAATCTAAGGATAGAGCCGATGCCCATGCCATGCCCAAAGGAGGAGTCACCTATCTCGTGACTTCCAAAGACTTTTCAGGACAAAAACAACTGCAAACATCCAGGTCCAACACTAGGTCATAGTGTGTAATCAGCAGCTCATATTTATTTATTTATTTATTTATTTATACCATTTGTAGAGCGCACTAATACCAACCGGTGTCCTGGCGCTAAGATGGTAGCTCCCTAAGTTTCCGGCCGCTGATCTAGGTCGAAAATAGCCAAGTTTTCAGTTTTTTTCGGAAGGTCAAGAGGTTATCACTTTGCTTTAGGGCCAGAGGAAGGGCATTCCAAGCCACTGCTGCCCCTCTGGCAAAGATATGAAAAAACAATGGTCCTAATCCTATTGATTATAAGAATTGACTCAATCAATTATCATTTCTGGATTTTTAAACAGTATAGAGCACCAACATCAAGTCTACTCCAATATACTCAATGATCTTAGTACAGAATGATAAATAGCCACCACGATCAAAGGCAAAAGATACAATATATTTAATTTATTGTTTCATCTCATTAAATTCATTTTTTATATACAAAATGTAATATTTCAGATAAGTAAAAACTGATGGTTGTCCAGACGAGCGTGCAAAGAAAGAAGTGATTAGGGTGTGAAATAAGTGAGAGGAGAAAGAAATTCACAATAGTAATCAGGACAGATTCACATTATTTTTCAAACAATACCGAGCATATCATTTTCGTCGTATTGAATACCTGGCCAAACATAAAATTCTTTCTAAACCATTGCAATCACAAAATTGTTACATCCGGACATGTATGCCCAAACTTTTTGCACTTTATGAAATCAAGGATAAATGGTCCAAGGTAAGAGAAGGTAGCGTCGACGTTTCGACTCGTCTGAAGCCCAAACGGTGATTTGAACCTGGGGTGTGCGAGTCTTCATCAAGACAGGTTATAGGGGGACAACCAAGGGATAACGATAGCCCTATGGAGAGAGAGGAAGAATTTGAACGTGGTGGTCAAATTATTTAATTCAAGATAGCCCATGACCGGGCAGGGTCTATGCTTACCCTTCAATAGAAGACAGCGGAGGAGAAGTCCTTAGTTTTAACTTCCTATCAAGTCTCCTGTAAAACAAATTTCATATAATCCATCTAGACTTAATCAATGGCAAGCGTCTAGCCTTACTGAAGCCAAAGCAGAAAGGATGATTTACCTTAATCTAGGATTCTCACATCAAATGTGGAGGCACACTACTTCGTTTCTGTGCTAATATCGGGGTGGTACCTAAAAATAAATACATGGCCCTGTCAGTTCATAAATTATCAAAAGTGCAAAACAAGGGATTTGGGTACAAATTCCCAATCATTTTACCTTGATCCAACTCCTTATTTTGAATTGCTTCTGAAATAGCTCCTGCCAATAGCTTCAGGTCGCTGTTTGAGGAGACACAGAAGGAATAAAGGTCTCACTATAGTTTTTAACATAAAAGCGCTGTGCATGGAGTTAAAGTTCGAAACGCTTTTCGGAGCGTCGTGAATACACAAAAGTTACCTATTAGCCGGGTTTCCGGGCATATAGAGAGCCAAGCTCTAGTCTCGCAGGGACCGCCGCTAGAAAGTAAACGTGCTTCCGCGTTTGATTACATAGAGGTACGCCTCTTGTGGTTAGTCATAGAGAGCGGACTCTGACTGAAACTTTTTTTTAAAACAGCGAGAACAGCAGTAATTCTCTAGCCGGTTCTTTTTACTCTAGAATGATGTTAAAAGCGGCGCTGCTATTTACATTACCAATCTGCAATTTTTTAAATCAGGCAGTCCGTCTTTTTTTTAAAAAGGAGGGGGGTGGGAATGGGCACAAGATGGCATAAATTAACCATGAGGTGTTACAATTGGTATGCTCTGTGAGTTTATATATATGTTCGTTGTAGCTGAACGAGTTACCCTCTATTGGGAGGGGGCAGGCTTTACAAGAGCCACATTTCTTGTGGCCAAACACTGCTGGCATGCCCCACAGTGTGGATTGACTCACAGGTTGTTGTGTGGGTAACAATGATTTCACTAAATGGTCACGGATGTTTCTCCCCTTCCGGAATGCATGTAGTGGTGGTGGAATGCCCCCCAGTTCACTACTGATTAGGTGCCAATGTCGGTTCACACATTTTTTAATGGCATTACTCTTTGTGTTGAACGTCGTGACACAGACTAATCTTTCTTCCTTAGGTTTTGAATTCACACAGAGTAAGTGCTTGCGGTGATTATGCCATGCCCGTTTCCGGGCTTTTTTGAGTAATCGAACAGGGTACCCACGCTCACTTAGTCTTGACATCAAAAGTGAGGATTCCTCTACGTAGTCATCCTTCTTAAAGCAATTCCGACGCAACCTCAGGAATTGCCCAAATGGCAAGTTGTCCCTGAGGTTACGTGGATGATGGCTGGTGACCTAAGAAGGGTATTTCTTTCACTACTTTTTCTGTATAAAGTAGTGTACAGTCTTCCTTCTTCTGTTTTAATTTGTACATCTAAAAAATTGATGGACATCGCATTTGATTCCAGAGTGAATTGTATATCTTTTGAGCAGTTGTTCACCCAGCCATGAAAGTCCGTAAGTTCTGACTGTTTTCCTTCCCAAATCAAGAGAACGTCGTCAATATACCTTACCCACAATAAAATATTATTGCGGTAAGGATTATATTGATTCAGAATGTATTTACTGTCGTATTCACTCATATAAATGATAGCTAGATTGGGGGCAAAACTTGCCCCCATCGCCACTCCATTCGTTTGAATATAATATTCATTCTGGAATATAAAAAAATTCTTGGTCATTGCAATTGTTAATAATTGAATGATGAAATCTGTCGGTACTCTGTGTGGTGCAGTTCTCATGTTGAGTACCCTTTCCATAACGACCAATGCCTCTTGTTGGGGAATGTTAGTGTATAAAGCTGCAATATCCATTGCATCTAATATGCACTTATTACAATCATATTGAAAACCTTCCACGAATTGGATTGTATGCATGGTGTCCCTAACATATGTGGGGGTTGTAGTGGCAATAGGTTTTAAAAACACGTCCACATATTTACATAGGGGTTCCAATAATGAGCCGCAACCCGAGATTATTGATCTTCCCGGGGATCTTCAAATCTTTTGTGTACCTTGGGGAGGGTATATATTGTGGGCATTCTTGGATTCTTGTTGTTTAAAAAATCATACTCATGTTAAGTGATCACTCCCTGTTCTAAGGCTCCTGGGGTCAGTTTTTTGATCGAGTCACTGATTGTTTTGGTTGGAACTTTTTTCAAAAGTGTGTAGTTCCCCTACACTGACAGTTGAGAGAGAATCTCAAGTTTGTATTTCTCTAAATTTTGGACTACAATAGCCCCACCTTTATCGGCGGGCTTTATAACGGTGTTACTGTTATTCTTTAAAGAATATAGTGCAGTCTTTTCATCCCGACTTATATTATATGGAACATATTGTCGGGCAGCTAGTATTGTATCAACATCTCTTAACACCACTTGCTCATAGGCCAATATTTTATGATCCATAGAGTGTGTCGGAGGGTTAAATCTTGATGGTGGTCGTAAGCCACTACCCAAAAACACTGGATTATGAGGGATCTTTTGAAAATAGTGTTTGAGACAAATCTTACAAAAGAATTGTTGTAATTCAATTTTGAGGTTAAAGTCATTAGGCATATGAAATTTGTTTTACAGGAGACTTGATAGGAAGTTAAAACTAAGGACTTCTCCTCCGCTGTCTTCTATTGAAGGGTAAGCATAGACCCTGCCCAGTCATGGGCTATCTTGAATTAAATAATTTGACCACTACGTTCAAATTCTTCCTCTCTCTCCATAGGGCTATCGTTATCCCTTGGTTGTCCCCCTATACCCTGTCCTGATGAAGACTCGCACGCCCCAGGTTCAAATCACCGTTTGGGCTTAAGACGAGTCGAAACGTCGACGCTACCTTCTCTTACCTTGGACCATTTATCCTTGATTTCATAAAGTGCAAAAAGTTTGGGCATACATGTCCGGATGTAACAATTTTGTGATTGCAATGGTTTAAAAAGAATTTTATGTTTGGCCAGGTATTCAATACGGCGAAAATTATATGCCCGGTATTGTTTGAAAAATAATGTGAATCTGTCCTGATTACTATTGTGAATTTCTTTCTCCTCTAACTTATTTCACACCCTAATCACTTCTTTCTTTGCACACTCGTTCTGGGCAACCATCAGTTTTTACTTATCTGAAATATTACATTGTGTATATAAAAAATGAATTTAATAAGATGAAACAATGAATTAAATACATTGTATCTTTTGGCCTTGATCGTGGTGGCTATTTATCATTCTGTACTAAGATCATTGAGTATATTGGAGTAGACTTGATGTTGGTGCTCTATACTGTTTAAAAATCCAGAAACGATAATTGATTGAGTCAATTCTTATAATCAATAGGATTAGGACCATTGTTTTTTCATATCATAACATACCCAGTTCCATACCTTACGGGTTACCCCATTTCTCTTAATGGCCCCTCTGGCAAAGCTTCGCCCCCCCCCACCCCCCCCCCCCGGCGCACCTTCCTGATACGAGCAGTCTTGATCAGCCCCAAGTTAGCCGACCTTAGTTATCTTTCTGGCGTGTTCCATTGGAACAGCTGCTGGAGGAACTTTGGGCCTATTCCATGGACTGCTTTGTAAACAATGTAGAGGGACTAGAATCTGATCCGTTTCCGCACGGGGAGCCAGTGCAGCTTATCCAGCTCCCTGGAGACGGATACAAATTTCGGCAGACCAACCATAAGACGCGCCGCCGCGTTTTGTAAGACCTGCAGCTTATTGAGCAGCCCCTGTTGAGCCTCTAGGAGCAGGCTGTTACAATAATCAAGGCGGGAAAGCACAAGGGCTGACACCACCATCTTTCTACTCCCTACTGGTAGAAAAGGGAGGATCTTCCTGATAATTTTCAAGGTCCAATGGATGGATGAGGAAAGCGCCTTTACTTGGGGGTTGTAGGAGAGTTGATTGTGCATCTTGGCGGATGCTATTATAGGCTCAGATTACTTAGAAAAATCCTCCCTTTTATTCCCCTAGAACACCGTAGAACAGTCACGCAAGCCCTGGTCTTGAGTCGCATTGATTACGGGAACGCGCTGCTGGCTGAGGTGGGAACCACCTCCCTGAAAAAATTACAGGTCATTCAAAATACGGCAGCTAGACTGGTCATGAATCTGCCATCTGGCACCCCTTCGCAACCTTTACTGAGAAGGCTTCACTGGCTTCCTATAAAACAGAGGTCTTTTTTTAAGATCTGCTGCCTTACTTACTGTGCGCTTTTTGGAAAAAAGAATGAGCACACCGGGTTATGTGTACTGGTAATTCATGAGTAACCTAGACATGCATGTTTTATTAAATCATTTTCCACCCATTGATATCTGATATGTATTATTTATTTTTTGTATTTGATATTTGTTATTTTTTTCTCCAACTTTCTATTTCTCTTATTTTCACATATATACACGCTTTTTTGTTATTTTTTTGGTACAAAAGACATTATTACATATAATACATTACAGTGATTTCACATAAAAAAAATTTTTTTAAAATATCATCACAGATTATGACTTAATTTATAGACGCAGAATTAATTCCTTCAACGCGTTTCGGCCGTTCGCCTTCCTCAGGAAATCTGCCTTGTTCTTTACTACATTGACAGTGGCTTATTTAATGCAAAGTTGAGGCTTCCATTAGGTGTATCTCTCAACTTGTACCAGAGTGACTGGGACCCGGTTCTTTCTTCCTTGGGTGATGTTTATCTCTAAAGATGCGTGGCTGTCTACCGGTCCTGCTGTCAGGTTGGTAAAAGTGCTTCTATTGTGGTAATCCGCTCGCAAAGTTGCAACGGTTTTGACCTGCAGTGACTCTTTAAGGTCTTCTAATCTTAGTTGGATTGCCGGTTCAGAAATTTGACATCTCGATAGTGTCATCTTTAGATCGCCGCCTCATTACGTTTAACCACGTATCTGATCTCTTAACGGCAAACTCCTACGTTTGCCACTGGGTCTGGATCTTCTTACTGTGCGCTGCAGGGGCAAGGTCCTGAGTATCTTCGGAAGAAACTGGGAAGATATATCCCCTCACGCTCTTTGAGATCAAGTCTTAAACAGTTATTGGTGGTCCCTCGGTCCAGACTTCGCAGATCTGGGGGTATGGCCTTTTCATGCCTTGATCCTAAATACTGGAACAGTCTGCCGTTGTCCCTGTGGGAATCCCCCTCCTACCTGATGTTTAGGAAACATCTTAAGGCCCTACTGTTCTAACGCTCTCCTACCCTTCGTGCTTCCTGCCTTTTGGGTTGTTCTAGAGTTAAGCGCCGAGATGCCCCCAGGTGATTCGTGCGCTATAAAAGAGAGACTAACATAACATAACATAACATCGTCTATAATCACTCCTAAGTTCTTCACCTTTTGTAGCTGGGGAAGGAGAAGATCCCACGTCTTCCGGCCACCACTCCGGACCCCAAAGGTTAGAGTTAGACCAAAAAGTAGCACCTCCGTTTTAGAGGAGTTCAGCTTTAAGCAGCTTTTCTCCATCCAGAGGCTGACTGTCTTCATACAATGCTGAAACCTGGCGTCCACGCCTGGATTATTCCCGGGAAGCAATGATACCACGATCTGTGTATCGTCGGCATACGATGTTAACTTGAACCCGTAGGATCGGATCACCGGGGCAAGAGAGGAGACGTAAAGGTTAAAAAGTGTGGGGCTTAGGGAGGATCCCTGAGGGACCCCTTCTGGGAGTTCAAAAGGTTTGGACTCGAAGTCTCCCATTGCCACCACCTGAACCTTGTTCTTCAGAAAGGCCTTCAGGATACTCAGTGCTCTCCCCTGAATCCCACAGCCCTCTAAACGGTCCACCAACACATTGTGGTGGACCGTATCGAAGGCTGCAGATAAATCGAGGAGAACCAGCACCGCTTGGCCACCTGCATCTAAAGCCTTCCTGACTTCCTCCGTGGATTTAATCAGTGCGGTCTCAGTACTGTGGCCTTCCCTGAACCCATGCTGGGCAGAGTCCAGGCCCTGTGATGAACGCAAAAAGGCACACAGCTGGAGGTTCATGGCTTTCTCAACTAATTTAGCAGGGAGCGGCAGTCTAGCAATGGGCCTGTAACTATTTGGATCTGTGATATCCAATGAGGGCTTCTTAAGCAGGGGAAAAATGGAGGCCCGTTTCCAACATGTGGGAAAGTCACCCACGTCAAACATCAGGTTAAATAGCGCGGCCAGGGAGTCAGCGATTGGAAGGGCTGCCACCTTAGCTACTGATGCTGGGCAGGGGTCAAGGGGAGAACCCGATTTGGTTGCGTGCAGCAGGCTGAGAATGTGTGCAGAGCATACTGGCTCAAACGCCACAAATTTCTTTTCCTGAGGGATACTCGCTAGAGTCCTATGTGAGCATCAAGTAAGCTTGAAGTTACATGCGGCTCCAGAGAGGTGAAGATAGTTTGCACCTTGTTGAGGAAGAACTCCACTAGAGATTCGCACAGTTCCAGGCTTGGAGGAACGATCACTGGCTTAGGAGTAGCCAAGCCAGCAACTGTGTCAAAGAGCTCCCTAGACGAATTCTTTGCCTTCTCAATCCGATCAGTGAAATAGACACTCTTAGCCTGCCTTATGAGGTCTTTGTACACCCTTGGGAAGCTTTCAATTTGGCCTTGTCTACATCATTGTAGTTGGAGCGCCAACTGCGTTCCAGCTACTTAAAGACAATTTTGGCGTCTCTAAGTTCATCCGTAAACCATGGGCCTGACGGGAATGCTCTCATCGGGCGACACACTTTCGGCGGGGCTAGGGTACAACAGGCCTGACCGAACCATTCCGTGTACCTAGCAGCTGCTCTGTTCACATCAGTTGGCAGCACTGTCCTGGAAGATACCAGAAGCTCCTCGAGAGCCTTGCCATCGAGTTTTATCCAGGGCCTGCAGTCATAACGGTGTTCCTGCCCTGCGTTGACTTACGCACCGGCTGGCTAGAGATGTTAAACAACACCGCAGCGTGGTCTGACCAGGCCATGGGTTCGGACTTTACAAAATTTAGATCAGAATTATTCGTAAAGATCCCATCTAGCGTGTGTCTAGCCAGGTGCGTCGCTCCTTTGACCAGCTGAGAAAGTCCTGCTCCGTGCATTGCGTCAGATAGTGTGAGCGTGTCCGGTTCAGAGCTACCCTCTAGATGAAAGTTAAAATCACCCAGCGCCGTGAAAGAGTTAACGCACAAAGCTTCCTCTAGGATATCGCTAACCTCTTCAAGAAACCGGGCCTTTGGTCCCGGGGGTCTATAGAGAAGACAGCCTTTGAGGGACTGATGGTTAGATAGCAAGAGCTTGAACCCCAAGCTTCGCATGTTTTATAAGCCTTAGGCTGAAAGGACCCTTGGCTGGAGGCCTGATAGATGATAGCCAGGTCCCCTCCCTTTTTACCTGGCCTATCCAAATAGTTGGGTGGGGTAGCTTTTACTAAGTCTGGCCCTGAAGCTGCATCGGTCCAATTCTCTGTGAGAAAGGCAATTTTTATATTCCTGTCCTGTATCAACTCTGCACACTACACACTGTGTTTTACCAGGGATCTTGTGTTGATCAGGAGGCAGCTCGTATTATGTTCCCTCCGCACCTCTTTCACGGAGAAGGTCCTGAAGGGTGACCGGACCTGATCCCAAATGAACACAGGGAGAGGAAGCAGGCATGATGTGCACCGATGTGGGCTTGTCTGGCCTTCCATATCTGGCCTAAGGGTAGACATATGCCTCGAACAAGCTATTATAAATAAAAACAAAACATTCTGTAAAACTCACCCTTCAAAAAGGACTGTCAGTACAGTGTATGTGTTACAGTTTTAGGCAAATTGACATGCTTAACATCCTAAGTCCACACTGGTGCTGTTAAGTCATGTTTATTTTATTATCTCTTACTTTAAAATTCTCATTAAGTATGCATTTAAGCCTCCTATATTTTCCATTTTTCCCAACTTCTCCTTATCTACTTTATTGTCTGTTAACCCCACATATGTCCTTGTGTTTTCTTTTGTATTCCCTCTGTTTCTCCCTGCCTGTAGCTTTCTTACCCCATATTCTGTTACTGTGGAAGAAACCTTTAATTCACTCCTCTCTTATATATCTCATTTAATTTCCTTCACCTCTTTTAATCCTTTTTTTATCCTTTCCTAGCCACTTACCTCAATCATTAAGAAAATTGCTTTATAGTGTTCAGTTGTTGAATACTTGATTTTTAAATGTCAAGTGAACATTTGAAAGTGATAATTTGGCTAGCAATAATTTTGTCATTTGTTAGGTATGGTTACTTTAACTTGTGCAAATACTGTAATTGGTACTGATATCTAAAATAAGTATGCTATGTTGTGCTCTAGAACCTAAACAACTCCAGGATGTGGGGGAGGGCAAAGACCAACATATGCAGGGGGATCAAGCGACTGCTGGGAGAATTGTTAAGTCACTTTCCTTTCTCAGTGACAACTGCCTTATATGTTAAGATATTCCTTCTTTGGCTCCAAGCTGGTATACAAATCCTTTTTAAATTAACTGCTTCCCTAAGTGTCTGTTTCAGCCTCTCTACAACTGGAAGTAATTGAGAGAAGAAAAGGTGTGTTTCCTTCTGTCCACTCATACTTACCACCTCTCCATTCTTTTACAGCCAGACCACAGTCCAATCTTTGCATGTACCACATTTCTCCCACAGTTTCTACCCAAGTGTTTTCTTCTCATGGCTTTCATCAAAATGTTCCGTCTTCTGCCTTCCATTAACCAAGCGACTAAGCCAACTACAAATTATCCAACCTGTCCTTAGCCAAACCTAAACCTAGCACAAGCCCTGACATATAATTAGACCATATCTTATCCAACATTCACTTGCTCCATAGTCCAGCAATACAATATATATTGTACATTTAATGAACTTGGGGTGGAGGATGTAGTGTCAGGGAGTGACTTAGGAGGCAGTAGAGCAAAACAAAATGCTTCCCCGCCAGGTTGGATCAATTAATGTCGCACTCTAAACAGTCAGATCATTTGAGTAATGTGACATAATCTTCTGTGGCAATATATATTTTGCAGCTTAGTCGTTTTTATAATAACGCATTATGAGGCTCATTACGATGTCCTTCACTGCCGCGGTCTTGGGACCGACCAACCTCTGGTACCCCCCCTGTAAAATATATTATATCAAAAGAAGGGGATCCTCAGGGCTTAATAGGTCCAATGTACGTGACCCATACAATATTAACCAAAAGAAGGTACGTTGTTCCTATACTGGTTTACAGAAAAAACAGGAAGGGGAAGAGAGAGCTCTGTACAAGGTCAACCATGGTTAGAGGTAGTTCTATCGATGTTACACTGCAGGGGAATAATTCCCTTTAGCACTAGAGCCCTCACACACCCAGCCAGCAGGTGTCATGCTTCATCATTGGGCCTGCTCCTCGTCGAGTCGGCGCTGCAATACCTGACGGGCACCCAATGAGGGGCTCTTTGGCAGAGATCTTTTGTTCCATGCCATTTGGTGTTGTGAGGGGTCTCTTAAGTGTATATGCACAAGTTACTTACCTTCGGTAACGATATATCTGTAAGTAATAGTAGTTAGTATTAGATTCCTTACCTTAGAATATCCCCAGGCGTCAGACTGGATCCGAAAAATTTTGCGTAGCAGTACCCCTGCACGTTGGTAGGCGTCTGTAGGCGTCGTCTATGTCTCAGCGTCCGTCGTCGGCTTCGGGATGACGTCGTCTGAGTACTTAGACGCCGCCCTCGCGTGCTGACGTCAGTTCTTATACATAGCTTGTCCCCGCCAGAGCCATGATAAAAGCCAACACTGGTGCCATGAAACTAGGGCCCTGAAAGGGGATGAACTTAACCCTGAACCTGCCAGGGTCACGGCCTGATGCACATGTTACTTACCTTCGGTAACGATATATCTGTAAGAAACAGTAGTTAGTATTAGATTCCTTACCTTAGAATATCCCCAGGCGTCAGACTGGATCCGGAAACTTTTGCGTAGCAGTATCAATGCGCGTCGGTAGGCGTCGTCTGCGGCTCCGCGTCCGTCGTCGTTGGCGCCGGGATGACGTCGCCGGAGTACTTAGAAGCCGCCCTTGTGCGCTGACGTCAGTTCTTATACACAGCTTTTCTGCGCCAGAAACGCAGAGCCATGATAAAAACCAACACTGGTGCCATGAAACTAGGGCCCTGAAAGGGTATTACCTTAACCCTAGATATCGGTTCACAGAACGGGGAGGATGGGTGGGAGCGATAAGTAATCTAATACTAACTACTGTTTCTTACAGAGATATCGTTACCGAAGGTAAGTAACTTGTGCATCTGAAAGAAACAGTTAAGTATTATATTCCTTACCTTAGAATAGATACCCCATCAATACCAACCCCGGTGGTGGGTCTGCGAACCAATGATCACAATAGAAAGTCCTGGAGAACGGAGCAGCCAAAGAAGCCAACTCTCCGGACTTGGCTGTCCAGGCAGTAGTGTCTTGCGAACGTGTGCAGCGAGGCCCACGTAGCTGCCTGACAGATGTCCTGCAAGGGGACTCGCCGACCCAGGGCAGGAGTAGCCGCCGTGGCCCGAGTGGAATGGGCCCTCAGCCCAACAGGAGGTTCCTTTTTAGGCAGAGAGTAGCATACCTTGATGCACAACACGACCCCCGAGAGATGGTCCGCTTGTGCACGCCCGACCTTTCTTATTGCCCACGTAACCAACAAAGAGTTGGTCATCCACCCGGAACTGACGTGTGCGATCCAGATAAAATGAGAGCGCTAGTTTTGGGTCCAGACGGTGGAGCCTCTCTTCCTCTGTCGAGGGATGCGGAGGCGGAAAGAAGGTGGGCAAGGTGATGGACTGCCAGATGTGGAAGGCTGTGACTACCTTGGGCAGGAAAGAGGGTCGCGTCCGCAACACAACTTTGTCCGGATGGACAGAAAGGAAAGGAGGTTTAATGGAAAGAGCTTGGAGCTCACTCACCCTACTGGCAGAGGTGATGGGAACCAGGAATGCAGTCTTGAGAGTAAGGAGACGAAGAGGACAGTTATGAAGTGGCTCGAAAGGAGCACACATCAGATAAGTCAGAACAAGATTCAAGTCCCACTGAGGCATCACGAAAGGAACAGGAGGAAACATATGAGTGATGCCCTTCAAAAACCTATTTACAACTGGGGACTTGAACAAAGAGGGCTGATCAGGGAGCCTTAAGAAGGTGGAAATGGGGGGCGTGGCCAGGCGCCGGCATAGATGGCCGCCTAAGTCCCGAGCTCCGCCGAGACCGGAGCTGCCCCAGCAAATATCCATCCTGACTCCTGGCCAGGGCGCTTCTCCATCTGCGCCCTGACCCCCTAACAGGTGGTGCCCTCGACCGGAGCAAAAACAGGAGCTCCGTGACACCGTGCGGCCGAATCGCGTCCGAATCTCTAACTGCGTCAGGCCTCGGGCTGACTGTCTGGAGCCTGCGGGCCGGGGACCAGCACACTCGAGGCCCCGGCTTGAGGAATAATCTCGTGCTTGCAGCCTGGAGGGGGCCGCTGGCACATTAAACATTCTGCAGAAGCAGAGCCCAGGCCGCGCCTTTGTTGACCACCCGGTGGGGCCTGATGAGGTGCGGAGATGGGGGGGGGGGGCACTGAACTTCACCCATTCAGCACCATTTTGCAGCCCCCTGTAGGAGCTGGGCCCAGGGGCACAGAGAGGCGGGGAACACCTGGTGGACCAAGTGAGACACATGAGAGCACCCCCATTTCTGGAGGGGGGCTCCTGAACAGACCACAAGGCGGCTGAGGCCCCGCGGTGGTGCAGTGGACGGACCGGCAGCATTGGGCGACATCGGCCAGGTCCTGCTGAAGTGCCCCTGGGGGAGGTGGCTCCTGCAACGTGGGACCGGACGTGGTCGACCCTACCCATGGGCATCAGCACTAGTGGAGGTTATGAGGCCTGGAGACGGTGTGGGCCCTGAGAACACGCCATATACATCCAGGGGAGGCGGTGTGGACCTGGACCCCTAATGAAACAATTCTCTGGAGTGGTGGCGCGCGGGACCAGGAGGCGATTGGTCTTGACCTGTTGGAGATAGGGCAAGGACATCCTTGGTCGAGTTTGGCACATTGGGACCTGGCGGTGGTGAGCTCACCGACGCAAGATTGTTTATAGCAGGCAAGCTGGGGTCCTAACGGCAGCAGGAGGGTACCGGTCACACGAAAAAGGCGGCAGGAACGCCAGACACTCCAGCTGTCGTCCCTCGCTCCCTCGGACCCAGCGGTTAGCCACGGGGGCGCTGCCTGCTCACCATGAGGCCCAAAGGAGGTGTGCCCACCCAGACGAACAGGCTGGACAAATACGCGGTGCCATTGAGTCAGGGCCAATCGGGAGCGGCGGCCAGGGACCAGGCGGGCCAGACGGAACCATCCCTGACCTCAATAATGGCCACGATTCAAACGCTAGGTACCAACCTTGAAACAAAAATGGACACAATTTCCATTTAGGTGAACCTGCTTCGCACAGATCTGGGTAAGACCATGGACAGATCGAAATCTAACAAGACGGACATTAAAACGTTGCAGGCCGCTGAAAAACAGTTGGAAGGTCGGATCAACGAACTTGTGCACCAACACCGCCAAATGGCCCTCCGCCTCGAGGATCAGGAAGGGAGGGCCCGAAGAAGCAACATCCGCGTGGTGGGTGTGCCGGAGGGAACGGAGGGGCACAGTGTGGAACTGTTTCTCGAGGACCTGATCCTCCAACACCTGAAGCCTAAACGCTTGTCAAAAATGTTTACGATTGAATGGGCCCACGAGCACCGGTCCCCAAGCCTAAGCCGGGGGCTTCGCCCAGGACGATAATTGCCAAAATATTGAACTATAGGGATCGCGACGCTATCCTACAGGTGGCAAGGCAGCAAGGCAATCTGCAGTATGAGGGGGCCACCATCCGCTTCTTTCCCGACTTCACCCTGCAGGTCCAGCAGGAACGACGATCATTCTTGGGAGTGAAAGCGGCGCTACGTGACCGGGGCATAAAATACGTGATGTTTTTCCCAGCCAAGCTAAATATTATCGTGGGAGACAGGTCCCTATTCTTTACCTCGCCAGCGGCGGTTCAAGAATGGCTTGACACAGCGGCACCGGCTCCCTGAGAGCGGTAGAACCAGGATGCATGGCGAGGGGCTCAGGGCCCATCCCCTGGGTCCGTTGCGGACAAATCGGAATGGGACACATGGAGCCAGCGATCGTGGTGCTACAGATCAGCAAGTCCCCGAGGGGACTCCAGCCAGGATGCGGCTGCACGCTGAAGACTTTCATCGCGGAACCATGCCCAGCTGAACTGTAATGTATATTGTCGCTGTGATGTCTCAGACTTTTTGACTTAATGAGGGGAAGGTATTAACACTCGCCTAATGACTCCGGGACATTGCTGTCGGTTTGTGGTGCTCCATGCCTGGAGGGGCTTTCTAATCTGGGGCCAGTGAGGATACGGCGGCTGGAGTTGGGGCCGGCACACGTTCTCCCTAACAGAGTTTTCTCGGGAGGGGGCCGTTCCTCACTCCTGAGCTGGGGTTGAGCGAAAGGCGCTCTGCTAATTGGGGCAGCGGGTAGTTTGAAACCTACAGAGCAGGGAGCAGGGTGGGGGGGGTCTGTTTTGGGGGAGAATATGAATCCAGTTGGGCTAGGAAGGGATGGAAATGTGGAATTGTGTGGGGATGGGGGGTGAGTTGGAGGGGGGGAGAATGAGTGAGGTGGGGGGAGGGAGGCAAGGAGTTGGGGGGAGGACTGGGGGTGACAAGGGTAGGGGGGGTGAAGAGTTGTGGGGAGTTGGGGAGGGGTGGGCACTGTTTGTTTGGTCGCACTTGGGAGGCTCTGAGATTGTCCAGTGGCGTGCAGGGATCCTAGGGTCTATGCAAAATTTGCATTGTGAATATTGCTAACACATGGGACAAAAGCCTTAAGTTACTAAGTTGGAACGTTATTGGGCTGGGGGACAAGCTAAAACGCACCATGGTACTGCAGTTTGTTAAACGCCACCGGCCTGATGCGGTCCTGTTACAGGAGACTCATCTGTTGGGCAACACCTGTCATGCCCTCAATAGATATGGTTACGTTTTGGCAGTCCATTCTGGCTTTACCACGGGGTCCCGGGGTGTGGGTATCCTTCTCCGGCGCGCCTTCCCCTTCCTTCCTGACCACACTGATTCGGACCCGCAGGGTCGCTTTGCCACAGTTTCGGGTAGATGGGAGGGACGCAGTCTTACCCTGGTGTCTACATACGTCCAGCCAAGTCTCCAGTCGCAGGCGTTCACTGATCTTGGTAAACTCCTTCTATCCCTCCCGGAGGGGCAGCTATTCACAGGGGGGGACTTTAATGCGGTAGTCTCCGGTACACTGGATCGGCACCCGCCCAGGGATATACCACGGGGGCAGAGATGGTTGGGGGAGTTCCTAGAAACTTTTGGCCTCAGGGACTTCTGACGTCTGACACACCCCACGGACAGACAATACACTTTCTTTATGGGCCGCACCACTCTTTTTTGCGGTCTGGATCATATCCTTACTCCCTTGCACCGAGACACAACAGTGCGCACGGCGACACATCTGGCGAGAGGTATCTCTGACCACTCGCCGGTAATGGCTCACCTTACAGTGGGCAGTAAGCGGGAGGGGTGCGTGGCGCCTATTAACGCCTGGTATCTCCGCAATGAGGACATCCGTAAGACATTGACTCGCTCAATGGCCAATTACTTCAATATCAACGACGGTTCGGTAGACTCTGCAATCACATTGTGGGAGGCCTTTAAAACGGTCCTCAGAGGAGAGGCCCTATCGGCGATAGCCGGTCGGCGTAAAGAGAAGGAGGCGCACCTGGTTGCTATCGAGGCCGACCTGGGGAAGCTGGAAGAGGTGGCACGTGCTGAGGACACGCCCGGGGCGCGTCATCGGCTGGCCTTGAAAACCGCAGAGTACCAGGCAGTAGTCACGGAGGCAGCAAAAAAGGTGGCTGCCACTAGAGATGGTAAGATCTATGACCAGGGTGAAAAGGCGGGTAAGCTCCTTGCGTGGCTCTACAAAAAGCAGCAGGCGAGTAGGGTAGTGGCTGAGATTCGGACAGCTGGGGACAATGTAGTTACTGAACCACAGGACATGGTCATTGAGTTTGACCGTCACTTCCAGGAAGTCTATAGTAGAGGGTCTGACCGCCCGGAAGAAGATTCGGTCGCACTACTAGCGGATCTTAGGATGACGGCCCTCTCCGAAGTGGAGCGAGATCTCTTGGAGGCGCCACTCACAACGGCGGAAGTGGAACGTGCTATTGGGGATCTTCGTCCCGGTAAGGCACTGGGGCCCAACGGCCTTCCGATTGAGCTATACAAGCTCAAACCTGATGGCATCAGCTCCTATCTTCAGCGCAAGTTCGACGAAAGCAAGTCCAGGGGATACTGCCCCGTGACCAAAGAATAGCAACTATAGTGGCGATTCCTAAAGAGGGGAAGCCTAGGGAGCTGTGTGCCTCGTATAGGCCTATCTCCTTGTGAAACGCAGAACCTAAAATATTAGAGAAAATCCTGGCTAACAGGCTCCAACCGGTTCTCACCACACTGGTCCACCCGGACTAATCAGGTTTAATGCCCTACCGTAATACTGCACTCAATCTCCGTCGACTGAACGGGGTGTTGGGAAGATGCCACATGATACACGAAGATGCAGTAGTGGTATCGCTCGATGCCACAATGGGCTTTGACACCCTTGAATGGCCTTATATGATGGTGGTCCTTCGTAAACTGGATTTCGGTCCTAGCTTTATCTCCTGGGTACGTCTCCTCTACTCAGACCCGCCTGCCCAGGTGGTCGTAAACAATAAGGTCTCAGAGGCCTTCACCCTGGAAAGAGGGACACGCCAGGGGTGCCCGCTTTTGCCCCTTTTGTTTGCCCTTTCCCTTGAGCCGCTGGCCACTTGGATCAGACAAGACATATCCCTGAAAGGGCTTTGTGGGGCGACGGTTGGGAGGACAGGATCTCCCTGTATGCCGATGACATCCTCCTTTATCTTTCGCGGCCCCGGAAAACGCTGATCGTAGCCCTGGACATTTTTACAAATTTTGGCAAGAACTCGGGGTACAGTAGCAATTGGAGTAAATCTCTACTGAATGTCCTTCACGGAATCACCCCCATACCTCCTCACAATTGTCCCATAAGGGTGGTCACCGAGGGCTTCACATATCTGGGCATTTTCATGTCTAAGGATATATATATATATATATATATATATATATATATATATATATATATATATATATATATATATATATATATATATATATATATATATATATATATATATATATATATATATATATGATAGGAATCTGCTCCCGCCCCTTCAGAGGCTCAAGCGCGATTCCGCCGCCTGGCAGAGGCTCCCGGTCTCCCTGCTGGCACTATTTAAAATGATGGCGCTGCCCCGATTCCTCTATGCCCTGCAGAACTATCCGGATTTAGTCCCATCTTCGTACTTCACAGCTATTGAGGCGGCGCAGAGGAACCTCCTGTGGTCTGGTGCTCCCAGGATAGCTCTTCAAAAACTGACTCTGGGGTGCTACGATGGAGGGATAGCCTTACCTGACATCCGTAGGTACTACTGGGCCGCACATCTTTCGGCCATTAATCAAGGTACCTACTGCAACGGGAACCACCCAGGTTATGGCATGGACAGGTGGCTCTTGCCAGGGGGGAATTATGAAGCAGCGTTGTATTCAAGGCCAGGGAAACATGCACTAACGGGGCCTACCCGCCACACAGTACAAGCGTGGCACATTGTCCAACGCAAAATGGGCTAGCACGACAATCTTACCATGGCCACCCCGCTCTGGGTTTCTGAACGACTTGGCCTCCTGGGTCGTACCAAGGGGTTCCGGAACTGGGACCTTATAGGTATCTCCCGGATTGGGGATTTATGGGACTCTGGCGGGGTCAAGTCCTTCCCATCCCTACAATCAACCTATGAGCTAGCGGACACTGAATACTACAGGTACCTCCACGTTCGTTATTTGTTGCGAAACAACATCCCACAGGGGACGGTGCCCCCCCCCAGGCATCCCCCCTGGAGGATAGACTGTTGGATAATCATATACCGGAACACGCAATCTCACTCACCTACAAAAAACTGATAAACAATCTTCCCGATTTGCTCCTGGGCCTTAGAGGGAGGTGGGAGGCGGACAGTTTGGAAATTGATGAGGTGGCGTGGAGGTGTGCGCTGGCCTCCCCGAAGGAGGTGGCTATCTCATCCAGGCTGCGGCTCATCCAACTTAAAATATTACACAGAGTCTACATTTCTAACACCAGGTTGAAAAGGATGGGTAGGTGTGAGGATGACAGGCTCTGGGCCACGCTCGGCCAGATGGTAGCTAAGCGCAACATTGCAAGACTCTGGGGGGCAATCACGCCTCCACGACTCACTGAATGGAAACGAGACATGGACTGGTGCATGTTGCAAGAGAGGACAGTATATCTAGCCCGGGGGTGCCCCAAGAAATGGGGGGGGAGGTCTGGGACAAATGGAACGACTACAGAGGCGGCATATGTGAACCCCCCCAGCCTAGACGAGCGGTACTTGAGGTAGAAGTTTGAATGTTTTTATGCACTATGGTATTATTGTCATGACACTGCGGCCTTGTGGGATCTACTGTATGCCTTTGAAGCCTTATGTGTGACAATGTCTTTCGACACTGTTGGTCTTCACTCAATAAAGAGATTTTATAAAAAAAAAAAAAAAAAAGAAGGCGGAAATGGCAGAGAGGTAGCCCTTTAGAGTGCCCAGAGCAGAGCCCTACTTGGCAAGAGAAAGAAGAAAGAGGAGAACCTCTGAAAGAGGGGCATAAAGGGGATCCACAGCCTTTGCTGTGTACCATGCCACAAATTTGTTCCGCCTGCAGGCGTATACCGATTTTGTGGAGGGACGCCTGGCTGCCAGAATAACATCACAGACTTCAGGAGGCAAGTCAAATGGCCTCAACTGCCGCCGCTCAATCTCCACGCATGTAAGTGGAGACTGGACAGGTTTGGGTGGAGCAGCGTCCCCTGCTGCTGCGAAAGAAGGTCCTCCTGAAGAGGCAGACGAATCGGGGGATCAACAGACATGCTGAGTAGCTCGGGATACCAGTATCTTCGTGTCCAGTCCGTAGCCACAAGGATGACTTGGGTCTGGTCGTGTCTGATCTTCTTCAGCACTCTGGGCAGAAGTGGTATAGGCGGAGAGGCGTACAACAGACCGCAACTCCACTCGCAACGAAAAGCGTCTCCGAGCGAGTGCCGCCTTGGAAATTCCAACGCACAGAACTGATGACATTGCGCGTTCTCTTCTGTGGCGAATAGATCTAACCACGGCTCTCCCCTTTGCTGAAAGAGGCCTTGCGCCACGTCCGAGTTCAGACGCCATTTGTGATCCATCATGCATCGACGGCTGAGTTTGTCCGCCCTGGCGTTCAGGGAACCTGCCAGGTGTTGAACCACCAGGGTCACGCCCTGATGCACAAGTTACTTACCTTCGGTAACGATATATCTGTAAGAAACAGTAGTTAGTATTAGATTCCTTACCTTAGAATATCCCCAGGCGTCAGATTGGATCCGGAAACATTTGCGTAGCAGTATCCATGCGCGTCGGTAGGCGTCTTCTGCGGCTCCACATCCGTCGTCGTTGGCGCCGGGATGACGTCCCCGGAGTACTTAGACGCCACCCTCCCACGCTGACATCAGTTCTTGTACACAGCTTTTCCGCGCCAGAAATGCAGAGCCTTGATAAAAACCAACACTGGTGCCATAAAACTAGGGCCCTGAAAGGGGATTCACCTTAACCCTAGATATCGGTTCACAGAACGGGGAGGATGGGTGGGGCGATAAGGAATCTAATACTAACTACTGTTTCTTACAGATATATTGTTACAGAAGGTAAGTAACTTGTTCATCTGAAAGAAACAGGTTAGTATTAGATTCCTTACCTTAGAATAGATACCCCAGCAATACCAACCCCGGTGGTGGGTCTGCAAACCAATAATCACACACAAAGTCCTGGAGGACGGAATGGCCAAAGAAGCCATCCCTCCGGGCAGTAGTGTCTTACGAAGGTGTGCAGCGAGGCCCATGTAGCTGCCTGACAGATGTCCTGCAAGGGGACTCTCCGGCCCAGGGCAGAAGTAGCCCCCGTGGCCCGAGTGGAATGGGCCCTCAGCCCAACAGGAGGCTCCTTCTTAGCCAAAGAGTAGCATGCCTTGATGCACAACACAACACTCCGAGAGATGGTCCGTTTGTTCACCGCCTGTCCTTCTTAGCGCCCACGTAACCAACAAAGAGTTGGTTAAACACCCGGAACTGGCGTGTGCGATCCAGATAGTATGAGAGCGCACATTTTGGAGGAGTGAGCGACCTCATGGCCATGAGGAAGGCCTCGTTCTCCTCCAGCGTCGCGTTCTGCCCAGGCACCGGCGGGTATGGAGCAGGCTGCCACGCCTGCGGCTCCGGCGGAGCCGCGTGGGCGGTGTCACCCGAAACTCCAGCCGCGTCGCGCGAGCGTTGGGGGGAGTCAGAAGAGCGATGTCGCCTCTTCGACTTCTCGGGCCTCTTACCTGAGGACTTGGAGCCCGAGGAGTGGTGTCGACTCCCGGAGCTATGATGACTATGGCTCCGCGACCGGTCCCTCGACCTCCTTCCGGACCAGAACCTCAAATGGCCCGACTGCCGGAGCTCGAGGCGCTTGCGGGACCGCTCCCGCCTAGCCTTCGACGTCAAGGCCCAGCAGTCGAGGCACGACTTGTCATCATGGTCGGGCCCCAGGCAATGCAGTCACCGGCGATGGGGGTCGGTAACCGACATCAGTCGGTTGAAGTCGACACAGGGTTTGAACCTGGGCATCCCTAACGGCACCGTCGGAGTCGTTCGACTCGAAAAACAGATCAAAAGATCCAAAAAGTTTAGTAAAAAATGTACTAAAGGGTACCACTTTCTCCGGACTTGCGCTTGCTGGCACGGAAAAAAGAAGAACTGACGTCAGCGCGCGAGGGTGGCGTCTAAGTACTCTGACGACGTTATCCCGACGCCGACGACGGACGCGGAGCCTCAGACGACGCCTACCGACGCGCAGGGGTACTGCTACGCAAAATTTTCCGGATCCAGTCTGACGCCTGAAGATATTCTAAGATAAGGAATCTAATACTAACCTGTTTCTTTCAGATGTGCTGTGCTGGTGAAGGCAGAATTAAAATTAGGTCAGGAAGTCCAATATGCGACCTTTATTCTAATAGGGCTCCCTGCCTGATCAAAATTAAAACAAAGAGTGTGTGGCGACTATATGACCATACTAGATCAAGAACTTTTTGCCACACTCATACTTGAAGGGTCAACATGTTTCTTGCCGAAAGGCAATTCGTTAGGACCTTAGTGAAGACTATCTACACAATGTGATTAGGTGTAAAAACCTACCTACCACATAAAAAAACCATGACCGGTTCCAGCGGAGCATGGGTAGGTTCACTACTTGCAACCTGTGGAACGAAGTTCCTTAGGACATTCCATTATGTGTGTCCTTGATCAGCCGGCATCCGCTAAGGCATTCCCTTTACATAAGATTAGATTGTTTTCTATAACTGTTGGAACTACCCCCGTGTTTTTTTATGTGGTGGGTAGGTTTTTTCACCTAATCACATTGTAAAATCATGCACTGTGTAGCTGGCACAATGGGGTGCCCGCGACAGGGTGCAAGGTTTTACACACACACACCCCATTTCCCCATAGGTGCCTGTGTTACGGCCGGTTGTCTGTTGGAACACAAGTTCCTATAGGGTTAAAACTCCGACCGCCTACATTGTAATTAGGCGGTTGGACTTTAAACCTACGATGTTTGTGGGTGAGCCTCTTAGGAACGGTCAGAGCCTCACCGACCGACTCCGTAATAGGACCCTTAGTGTTTGTAAAAGTATCATCCCATGCAGCCTTTACATTTTTCATCCATTTTATCAAAAAATCTATTTTTGATTATGGCAGTGGTCAAAGATGAATTTATACTATGTGCTGCATTATGTCAAGTATGCGCTGGGGAAGAAAAGGCAATGTGAAAAAGTATCAGATAAAAAAATTCCAGTGTCCCTGGGGGAAGAGCAAAATTTTGTGATTATCTGACTATATAAACAAGTGTTTGCTTGAGTACTATAATTCATGTTCATTTCTTCTCATCTAGGATCATCCAAATGCTCCTGTCAGAGACAAGGCCCTAGAGTCTGGGAAGGTCATAGACATTTGGGTGTGCCACCAGAAAACGAAGGCCATTGTGGAGGAGTTTAGCCAGCTAGTGAACCCTTGAGGAAGAGGAGAAAGAAGAGGAAACCTCTGCCACCTTGAAGAAATTCCTTTGGTCACCAGTCGGTAACATTGCATCCATGCCATTGCCGATAACCCAGGAAGTTGAGATTCCAAGCTGTCACTCCCTTCCAAACACAGAGGCCTCATGTACCAACAGGACTTTTTAAGGAGGAAGGAGTCCATTAAGGACAGTCCTCTTAGGGTAGGGGTGGGCTTATTGTGGGACGTTAAGGTGGGAAATTTACATTTTTATATTAATAAATGGATTTCTTTTTATCTTCAACATGTGTCTTTTTTTATTTTATTTATTATTGAGCATTATGGATGAATGTAGCATCCCCTTTAAATAAAAAGGAAGCTCAACTAATGTAGTAATGGAGATTGGCCCATAACAAAGCAACTGTACCAATCCTCCTCGTCCTCTCTTGCGAGGTGTAGATTACATAACCTTCTCCAGCCTACCACCCTACATACAAACAATGTTGGAAAATAGACCATGACCATGCTAAACACCCTCTCTCTTTAATGGCTTGGTCTTTCTGAGGAGCTCACCCTCCATCAGTAATACTTGCATACTTAATGCCCTTGCCCTACCCTTTGTATTTATTTACCACAAGAATCTAACGAGCCAAACTAATCCCTCCTTCCCGTTCTTAGAACTTTTTTCCTTACCTGAGTAGAAAAAAGTGATATTTGCTACCTCCCCCAATAGAAACTTAATGCAGGGGGTTTCCAAAGGACCTTAATGCTGCTGATGCCTCACTGCTGACAGGAAAGTTGCAAGACATCAAAGGAAAAACAAGGTTCTAAATAAAGCTGATGAACCAGACGAAGGTTTTTACATCCCTGGCAACTAAATGGAAAGAAAAACACAGCGAGTTGAATGCACTCAGAGAGAAACTTTGGAACTACCGTATAACTCCCCACACCACTACTGAAGTTAGTCCATTCAAATTACTTAAGGGAAGAGATCCAGCATCTGTTATCTGTCCTTGGTGGTTCAAGGAGAAGTGTAAGGGTTTTGGTGAAGATTCTGTGGATGTTAAGATTCTTGCGGACAGAGTCTCTTGTAAACAAAAGAAATCGGCTGAATGGTATAACAAGCGGTGGAAAGTTAGAGAGCATGGTTTGGCTGTTGGTGATTGGGTCAAGATTCAGAAACCTTCTTTTGTTAGCAAGGGTATGAGCAGGTATGGCAGACCCATTCAGGTCAAAAATGTTTTTAATAACTCTGTTATCACGCAAGATGGAAAAGTCTGGAATGTAAGCAAAGTTGCAAAGTGCCCTGTCCAGTATGATGTGAATACTCATCCTGGTTCTCATAATTGTTACAATTCTGCACCAGGTCTGTGTTCTAGGCTTTCTCCTGACACCATTGCCTCTAGGATCAAGGAAAATTCCCGCATTCGTAAGAAACCCATTTCTTTACGGGATTATGTATAATATTTGCTATTGTTGTCATTATTATTTTGTACATATGTTTTCTTTTCTTCTTTTCCATTTTGTGGGGGAGATGTGTTACATCCTGCATCATACATCTTTCCTTTTATTACTTCCCCTTTAATGGCATGAGACTTTGTTCATGGTGTTCTGGTTCTCAGAACTTTCCTGGTGATGCATTCTGCATCTTTGAGTCAGTTGTACTTGGACTTGAAGCTATCTACATGATGCTGTACTGCTGAATAAAACTACTTGAAATTTTACCTGTTTCCTGGATCATTACAAAGTGGAAAATGCAAGAAGAGAACAACATAAAAAAACATAGGGCCTGATTTAAATCTTGATGGACAGGCCATCCATCCTATGTGATGGAGGGTTCAATCCTCCTGTCATACTGGTTGAGGTTCTCACACTCGATTAATAAATTTAACGGAAGCACCGTCGGGCCAGCGGACGTACTCCATCAGCAGCGTACATTTGTCTGCCATCAGACAGTACTCCATCAGTGTTGGAGTGGCAATTAACCGCCCCACAGATTTAAATGTATTCATCATAACAGTGGTTTTGCAGGAGCCTAGCGAACGAGTAAATTCATAGCAGACGTGTTTACTGCTGACTTATCCTTCTGTGTTAACGATGGACACCCCTTCCTAACCAACAATCCTTTCCCTATTTTGTTTCAAAGCAGCAGGAGCTAAAGACTTTTTGGTACTTATCTTTCCTAACATGGCAGGGAGAAGGAACCCTATGTTTTCAAACACAGAATTAACAGTAGTGGTAGATAAGATTATTAGGATAGAGCCACAGTTGTTTGTTGGGATCTGGGATAGAACTGTCATAAAAGTGAAGGCCTTTCAGGAATCCCTGGTGGAGTGGAGACAGAAAGTTAAATCACTATTTACATCAAGAGAACTTTACCTCCTGATTATTATATCAGTTTTTATGTTGTCTCTTTGAAGTCATGATTTGACACATACATGTGTTTAAAATAAGCTTTATTGCTCTTTTAGAAGTTATGTCTACATTTTCTAAAATAATTGGTGGGTAGAGGAGATATGATCTATCCATTCTCATTATGTAATCTAGGCGGAGTGTGATTCTGGGATTTTGCTGTTTCTCCACTTCTTTTCCAGTCGTTGGCAGGAGCACCTGGATTCCCGGGGATCTGTGGTGAACCAGTTGGCTTTCTTCTTGTGTTACCTCATGGTGTTCTGGAGGGGGTCGAGGGCATAGGTGCAGTTGGCAATCCATTGGTGGAGGTTGCTTGCTGCTGTGTTGGTGTCTGTCGCAGTAGGGGAAGGAGTGCGGGTGGAGTTGAGGTGCTCTTCGGAGACTTTGTTCCAGTTTTTGTGTGGGGGCGGAGCATGCGCTTGTGTGTGGTGGGTTTCCTGAAGGAGTAATTGATGCAGTGTTGGTCTGTCCAGAGTAGTTTAGTGGTGTGGCTGAGGCGAATGTTGTTTCCTCCGGCGTAGATTATAGAGCAGGGAGCCCTATTCATGATGCAGGAGTGGCAGTCTCCAAAATGGCCCACAATACTAAAATGGTAAAAGCATTGACAGCACCAACTGTGTGGGATGATGAAATCAACAACATTAGAGAGTTATCTTCCCCCTCGAAATCAAACACAACCAACAAGGGTAGAACGACACCCAGTCAATCTAATAACATTGACATCAACAGTGAAAAATACCTAAATATGGAAGACCAATATATTGAGGATGAGGAGATCCTCATAATAATGTATCCATGTTGGCGACAGGAAAGGCAATGGCGTGCTGACTACTGTCCTCATGCCAGGAAAGAGTACACAGCAGTCCGACAAGAATATAAGATTACGATAGAACATGCTAAGACGGCCTATTACTCAAACAAAATCTTAGAATCGGCAAACTCTTCAAAAGAATTGTTTAAGACGGTCTCACACTTAGCTAAAAGCCCCAGGGACATAATTTTTACTCCCGACCAGGACTTTGTAGAAAACACAGCACACTTTTTCCAGCAAAAGGTCCAGGCGGTATACGACGACCTTCGCACCTCACCTGTCAGTGTGGCAATCTCTCCCACAATAGATCTGGCACCCTACATCTCTGAACTCCCGCAATTTTCACCGCTAAGCGACATTCAGGTAGCCAATCTGCTTTTACAGACAAAATCGGGATCTCCCATGGACCCTTGCCTCCCCACATACTACATCAAGTACCGGAAATAATCAGCCAAGCCCTTACCCCGCTCCTTAATACCGTCCTAAGTT
The DNA here is from genome assembly GCF_964263255.1 of Lissotriton vulgaris. Taxonomy (NCBI): domain Eukaryota; kingdom Metazoa; phylum Chordata; class Amphibia; order Caudata; family Salamandridae; genus Lissotriton; species Lissotriton vulgaris. The sequence continues at coordinate 1,093,248,918 of NC_141685.1, forward strand.
CTGGCCTCTTTCCCAGTAGCTGGAAGAAAGCTTCTTTCAGGCCCATTCTCAAAAAGGAGTCATTGGATCCAATGGAATCCAAACATTATCGGCCAATATCCTGCCTCCCCCTTCCAGCCAAGATGCTGGAGAGAGCCATGAACCAGGAGCTCACACAATATCTGGAAAACAACCACCTCCTAGATCCCACACAACATGGTTTTAGAGCTTGTCATTCCACCGAATCTGCCCTGATCATAGCGACGGAAGACATCCGAAGGACCATGGACGACGGGGGAAGAGATGCTCTGATCCTACTGGACCTCACAGCGGCGTTCGACACCCTTAACCATGGGGTCCTAGTAAACAGACTGAGGATGCTGGGTATCACTGACACCGCTTTAGCTCTTCTCGAGCCCTTCCTAGAAGCCCGCATTCACCAAATTCACTGGGGAGGCCTTCAATCAGCAGAGTTCAGTCTCCCATGTGGCGTCCCTCGGGATCAGCCCTCTCACCTACATTCTTTAATTTGTATGTCACCCCCCTTGCCTCATTGATAAAGTCTCATGGCCTGCATTAAGTGTCATATGCTGATGACACCCAACTGGTAGTCTCACTTGCCCAATCGGTGGAAGCCACAGCAGCCAGCTTCAGGAACTGTCTGTCTGATGTGAAGATGTGGATGAACGCTCACTTTTTAAAGCTTAATACCGAAAAGACGGAAGTGATAGAGTTCGGACAAAAACCTTCCATATGGAGTCACCTATGGTGGCCTCCAGAACCCGGCAGCTACCCTGCTCCAGCCAATAAAGTCAGAAATCTAGGCTTCATAATGGACAAGGACCTTACCTGCACAGCACAAATAAGCCAGGTCACTTCAGCTTGCTTCTTCACCATGAAGATACTCAGAAAAATTCTACCCTACATACCGTTTTCTCTTAGGAAGACAGTGGTGGGAGCATTAATTATGTCTCGGGTGGACTATTGTAACGCCCTTTACATAGGAGCCGGAGTAAAACAGCTTGCCAGGCTCCAGTCCATCCAGAATACAGCAGCTAGAGTCCTACTCAATCTTCCCAAAAGACACCCCACTTCCAAAGCTATTCGGGAACTCCACTGGCTCCCAGTTAGGTGCAGAATCCAATTCAAGGCCATGTGCCTGGTTCATAAATCACTTCATGGGAACACTTCCAAGGAGCTCACCAACCTTCTCCCTCGTTATGTGCCGGCGTGCACACTAAGATCCTGCACTCATGACTTAATCCAAAAACCCAGAATAAAGAGAGCACAATGGGGTGGTAGATCTTTCTCCCATCGAGCTTCTAAGCTATGGAACAGTTTGCCTATTGAACTGCGCTCAGAAAAGAACATAGCAAGCTTTAGAAGGACCTTGAAGACCTGGCTCTTCAAGATGCCGTAACCTCTCACTACTTCCTTTCATCCAATCAGCGCCAAGACGCCTCAGCATAAGAGCGCTTTAAAAATTAATTCAGTCAGTCAGTTAATGTATCGAAACAAGATTAAATGCAGTCACCAATTTTAATAATTTCACAAGAATTGACGATCAAAGAGGGGCAACTGGAAAATGTTATTAAAGACCATATCCCTGATGAAAAGTCAGACATAAGCCCCTCACTATGCAAACCATTTGTGAGTCGACTAAAGACAAAACCAGCCACTGTAGACCTCCAGTTCAACAACGACTAAGATCATGATAAAAACTGCCTGGTTGTTTGACGCAATGGACAAAGCCTTTACAAACATCGGCCAAGCTGCCATAATGCATGGGGATAAATTAGAAAAACAAATAAACATCTTGCAATCATTGGCTACACATGTCAAAAATATTAATACCCAGTTAGACAACTTAAACACCCTAATCAATAATGCTAAGCAGACCACTGATTAGTCCACGGCCCCAGGTTTTTGTTTCCACTTATTAGGGAAGATATCTGTAAGCATGGGCGAATTTTGCGAATCTCGCGTTCGCAAATTTTGCGGATTTGCGAACTCGCAATCCGCAAAATCCGTGAATTCTCGCGAATTTTTTTTTGTGTTCGCGCGGGTTTCTGCCAGTTCGCGAGGGTTTTGTACAATTTCGCAAAACGCGAACTTACCTGTCGGGTCGCAAGTTTCGCGAACTTGTTGTTTCTACGTGTCCAGCATGTTTGGGACACTCTTCTTCATCACTGCCACTCTCTGTCACCACTGCCACTCTCTGACTACTCATGCCACCCTCTGGCCCACCCATGCCACCCTCTGTTTCATCACAGCACCCTCTGGTTGTCCAGTCAGTGTACATTATTGTGGCAACGCAAGCACACCTGCCTCAAGTGACCTGAATTAATATGGGGCTGATTAATGTGTCACAGAATATTTTTTTAGCTGGCACCTGCTTCCTTAGTGCTTCCTGATTAGTGATCTTTTGCACTTGCTAAGTGCTTTCATTGTTGCAAAATTAGTTACAACACCTGCCCTGCCCCAACTGACAATAATGAATTAGGGGCTGATTAATGGATTTGAACTTCCAGCCTGGCTCCTGCTTTTCTCCCTTAGCTGTAATTCAGGACCTTTGTGGCATATGTGTAACTATTCTGAGGTTCAGAGCAGGGTCACATAATAGTTGCAACTGGCAACTGAACTCTGGAGGGGCCCCTCAGGAAGCACTACAGGAAATGGCTACTAATGATGAGCCTGAACTTTTGAACCTGGTAAGTAGTTTCAGTTTTGCTAAGATCGTACTTCTGCAATTTTGCGCTTATTCGCGGGGCGCGAAGTTGTACTGGGAAGCCGCGAACTCACGCGAACAGTGCGAGCAAGCCATAAAATCCGCTGCTCGCGGATTTGCGGATTTTGCGGGAGATTCGCGAATCTCGCGGATTGCGAATTTACCGAAAATCCGCAAAATCCGCGAGTGAAACGGATTTTCCGCCCATGCTTAGATATCTGCCCTTCTGGGAATCAGGTCTGAACTGGTTAAAGAATATTAAGCAATAGCCAAATTAAGTCAAAAGAAAAGCAGGATTACCATGGTAGGGTGGTGCCAAGGTCAAACAGTGAATGCTTGGCCAGTGTTGGCTTCACAGACTGTCCGGCGAATACTTTAAGCATTCAAAATCCATCTAAAAAGGAGAGCGATACATATACCTCTGATAATGGTTTAGCAAATCAAACCATGACAGAAACTTGTCCAGCGATCTCTTGAGGAAAAATAAAAAATACCTCCGGAAACTCAACTAAAAACTGAATTGCCAAACAAATGTTGCACAGAAAATGTATCCCATATTTGAAGAGGCCATAGCTGTGAGAAAGATGGCGACAGAAGGTCAAACAAAAGATAATGCATTTCACAAAAACAACATTGATCATAGTAAAAATCCAAACTTCTCAAGAGGTGCACAAAACCGTTGCTGCTAACGGGCCAAACAAACAATTGGAGCAAATTGAACAAAATGCTCCAGGGAAAATCCACAAAGCTACATTCACAGATGCTTCTTCATCAAAAAGGGTGACAGCGGCATGCTCTCAAACAAAGGAGTTGAAAATAAATGTGGGGCAAGATATCCCTGTTTCTGGAGTTGGAGGTATTTCTAACCATAAAAAAACATAGGGTCTGATTTAAATCTTGATGGACAGGCCATCCATCCTATGTGATGAAGGGTTCAATCCTCCTGTCATGCTGGTTGAGCTTCTCACACTCGATTAATAAATTTAACGGAAGCATCTCCATCATCCATGATGGCGGTTTGACCGTCGGACCAGCGGACGTACTCCATCAGCAGCGTACATTTGTCTGCCATCAGACAGTACTCCATCAGTGTTGGAGGGGCAATTAACCACCACACAGATTTAAATGTACTCATCATCACAGTGGTGTTGCAGGAGTCTAACGACTGAGTAAATTCATAGCAGACGTGTTTACTGCTGACTTATCCTTCTGTGTTAACGATGGACATCCCTTCCTAACCAACAATCCTTTCCCTAATTTTTATCAAACCAGCAGGAGCTAAAGACTTTTTGGTACTTATCTTTCCTAACATGGCAGGGAGAAGGAACCCTATATTTTCAAACACAGAATTAACAGTAGTGGTAGATAAGATTATTAGGATAGAGCCACAGTTGTTTGTTGGGATCTGGGATAGAACTGTCATAAAAGTGAAGGCCTTTCAGGAATCCCTGGTGGAGTGGAGACAGAAAGTTAAATCACTATTTACATCAAGAGAACTTTACCTCCTGATTATTATATCAGTTTTTATGTTGTCTCTTTATAGTCATGATTTGACACATACATGTGTATAAAATAAACTTTATTGCTCTTTTAGAAGTTATGTCTACATTTTCTAAAATAGTTGGTGGGTAGAGGAGATATGATCTACCCATTCTCATTATGTAATCTAGGCGGAGTGTGATTCTGGGGGTTTGCCGTTTCTCCACTTGTTTGCCAGTCGTCGGCAGGAGCACCTGGATTCCCGGGGATCTGTGGTGAACCAGTTGGCTTTCTTCTTGTGTTACCTCATGGTGTTCTGGAGGGAGGGCGAGGGCGTTGGTGCAGTTGGCAATCCATTGGTGGAGGTTGCTTGCTGCTGTGTTGGTGTCTGTCGCAGTAGGGGAAGGAGTGCAGGTAAGGGTGGAGGTGAGGTGCTCTTCGGAGACTTTGTTCCAGTTTCTGTGTGGAGGCGTAGCGTGCACTTGTGCGCTGTGGGTTTCCTGAAGGATTAATTGATGCAGTGTTGGTCTGTCCAGAGTAGTTTCGTGGTGTGGCTGAGGCGAATGCTGTTTCCTCCGGCGTAGATTATAGAGCAGTGATCCCTATTCATGATGCAGGAGTGGCAGTCTCCAAAATGCCCACAATACTAAAATGGTAAAAGCATTTACAGCACAAACTGTGTGGGATGATGAAATCAACAACATTAGAGAGTTATCTTCCCCCTCGAAATCAAACACAACCAACAAGGCACCCAGTCAATCTAATAACATTGACATCAACAGTGAAAAATACCTAAGTATGGAAGACCAATATATTGAAGATGAGGAGATCCTCATAATAATGTATCCAGTTAATGTATCGAAACAAGATTAAATGCAGTCACCAATTTTAATAATTTCATAAGAATTGACAATCAAAGAGGGGCAACTGGAAAATGTTATTAAAGACCATATCCCTGATGACAAATCAGACATAAGCCCCTCACTATGCAAACCATTTGTGAGTTGACTAAAAACAAAACCAGCCACTGTAGACCTCCAGTTCAACAACGACTAAGATCATGATAAAAACTGCCTGGTTGTTTGACGCAATGGACAAAGCCTTTACAACCATTGGCCAAGCCGCCACAATGCATGGGGATAAATTAGAAAAACAAATAAACATCTTGCAATCATTGGCTACACATGTCAGGAATATTAATACCCGGTTAGACAACTTCAAACACCCTAATCAATAATGCTAAGCAGACCACTGATTAGTCCACGGCCCCAGGTTTTTGTTTCCACTTATTAGGGAACATATCTGCCCTTCTGGGAATCAGGTCTGAACTGGGTAAAGAATGTTAAGCAATAGCCAAATTAAGTCCAAAGAAAAGCAGGATTGCCATGGTAGGGCGGTGCCCAAGTCAAACAGTGAATGCTTGGCCAGTGTTGGCTTGACAGACTGTCCGGCGAATACTTTAAGCATTCAAAATCCATCTAAAAAGGAGAGTGATACAAATACCTCTGATAATGGTTTAGCAAATCAAACCATGACAGAAACTTGTCCAGCGATCTCTCGAGGAAAAATAAAAAATATGTCCGGAAACTCAACTAAAAACTGAATTGCCACACAAATGTTGCACAGAAAATGTATCCGATATTTGAAGAGGCCAAAGTTGTGAGAAAGATGGTAACTGAAGGTCAAACAAAAGATACTGCATTTCACAAAAACAACATTGATCTTAGTAAAAATTCCAAACTTCTCAAGAGGTGCACAAAACCGTTGCCGCTAACGGGCCAAACAAACAATTGGAGCAAATTGAACAAAATGCCCCAGGGAAAATCCACCAAGCTACATTCACAGATGCTTCTTCATCAACAAAAAGGGTGACAGTGGCATGCTCTCAAACAAAGGAGTTGAAAATAAATGTGGGGCAAGATATCCCTGTTTCTGGAGTTGGAGGAATTTCTATAGGCTTAGAATCAGCAAAATCCTCAAAATTGGCCAAACTGCGAAACAACCTGCCAGTAAGGAACAGTAAGTAGATCCATTGACGTATGGCTACACAAATACAATCCAAGAATCAAGCTTATTACAGGCAACTGGAATCAATGAAAAGATAAAAATAAAGGCCTCCTATCTCCCTCCAGCAAGGGAAAGACGAAGCATAAATGACTTATTGACTAGGGATGGGAACATAGGCGCTGAAAGATCGTATACCGTCTCCTCATCAGCAAGCAACAGTGTCTGCCCTGTTGTTATAAGTATTCCTGTAGGAGACCAGGGTAGAAGGGTACAAAACTGTCAAAATAAAATTGTTGGCCCCCAATTGATCGATCCTTATGAAGGTGAAAACAATGGGGCAATGCTAATTCTGCACCCAAAATATATCTCCCATGGGAGAGAAGACATCTTGAATAGAATAATATTTTAAATCTCTTATCTGCTCTTTCAGGTATAGGCAGGATTGAGTCCAAAGATGTTGACCATATTGCTTTTATACCTGGTGCAAAATGATTGTCCAAGAGAGGCAACTGAAGTACAGCCCTGTATGCAGAGACAGCAATATGCATTGCGGGGCAGGACATAGTCCTGGTTCAATGAGGGATTGCATCTCAAAATACCCATAAATATTCACCAAGACATGTCGTATCTCCTTTATTGTCCAAAAGGCCAAGAAAATGCCAGACCTGGAATAGAGCTGAGATAGATTAAACTGATTTTTCAATCGATGCAAGGGTCTGTGGGTTGGCAGGCAACTTAGACTGAACAGTATTAAACAACCCTGGGCAACACAACAACCGGATCTTTAAAAAAGTAGGATTAAATAATTCAAACACCGTCCAACTTTACTCCGGGAATATTTGTGTCTCATACACTTTGATAGCTAATGACAAAGTTATTAAAGAAATCGGCAAGAATGAAATACTCTGCCTTCAAGAAACATGACAATTAACTGAAATAATGTGGCCCGACCATCTTGAATTCTTCTCAACAGCTGAACCTTCCTCAAAAGAGGGCCACCCCTCTGGTGGTGTATCTATTCTAATACAAAAAGCCTTGGCGATAAATGCAGTGGAACTGGCGAGGGGCCTAGGAGCTTGCACATTTATTAAATTAGCACCGCCCGACAAAAAATGCCCCTGAAAAAAATCATCACTTGTCATCGGATGCATCTATATAAACACAAAACAACCAAAAAAAGAACAACAGTGGCCGAAGTCTTAAAAAGTAAGTGCCTCCTTTCTATACAGCTTTCTTCGATTACACCTCTGCCTTTGATAGAGGAAAGTTGTGGCAAAAGCTTCACAACCGGGGTATTCCCGCTACGCTGTTAAGAGTCATTATGAGCTTATATGTAGGGTGAAAGTTAAAGTTTGCACCAACAGCGTCACCTCAAAAAAGATTTGGAATGCCCAAGGGCTACGGCAGGGGTGGCTCATGGCTCCCCTGCTATTTAATCTATAGTTGGTAGACTTAACCAATGCTTTAGCCGAAGACAGCGCATTACCACCCAAGTTTTCTGGTTCTCACCTGCAGTGTCTACAATATGCAGATGACAATCATATTTGATCACACAGCTGTCGGCTTGCAAAGATCTCTGGATGCTCTGTCCCTTTATTGCAGTGCCAACAAGATCTCCATTAACACCTCAGAAAATAATGGTTTGTGGAAAAAAGATGCACCATTGGGAGACAAGATGCAGCCCTATTAGTGCCGGACGCAGGTGAAAATTGAGGAGCAACACTGGGAACCGGACCGGAGGGCAAGATTGGGGCGCCCGTCGGAACGATGCTCGATTCGAAATGCGGGGCACATTGAAGGCGAATCTGGCGCCTGACCTAGGATCCAATGCAGCGCTGCGACACACGCTTGGTGACGATAATGCATCAGAGGGCTTAAGTAAGTGGCGCAATTTATAAACATACGGTGGATCACTGGCTGGTGAAGTGCAACCTCGCATCGCAAAATGGCGGCGCCCACGAAATAGCGCTCTTGTACTGCCAAAACGCACGTATTGAAATGCAGATAGCTGCTGAGGCGCTTGCAAGGACTAAATTACACAGGGCAGCAGCGACGGTTGAGAGTGGTAGTATGTGTCACCGTATGTATCCACGGATGTTGCTGCTCCTGATCTGCTATAGGCATAACTAGGTAAAATGGAGGTAGGAAGCTGCGCCATGGTGAGGACGGATAAAGATCTGGTTGAGCGTTGGGCACTATCTGCGCTGTGAATGCGAGCAAGGATCTCAGGGCAAGGACATATGTTGAACATTGCAGCTCGGCTGGGATACTGACGGCTATGACGGAGGCAGTGAAAATTGGTTAAGCAGAGAAAGGGGACCACACTGAATCACAGATCCCTGAGCGGGCATGAAAGCGTAAAATAGAAGTACAACGTGACCAAGCGGGGACTAAAGGTTGAAAGGCAGTAGTTCGGCTCTATCGCGTAGACAAAGACCAAAACGTGAACTATATCAGCACAAAAAGTGGGGTGCAAAGGATACTGTGCGTACATAAGCAAAACCTGTCTACTAATCCGGAGCCTCTCTCCCCAGTAAGGCAGAGTGCAGTTGTGCACGCGGCAAGGGCACTCTACAGGTGGTCCACCTCCCCACTCATGGTCCGCGTTACAACTGCTCCAGCAACCACCCACCAAACGAAACGCCATCAGTACATTACGAAGCACGAGTTAAACGGTGTTAATCTGTACACCCCTCTGCCAGTGTGATCACGTGCAAGTGGAATCTGTCCTGGTTCTGGAAGTGACCGTGCCTCAGAAGCTAGAGAGGGAAAAATGGGCAAACCAGATAAGCAACAACCGAAGCTCACCTTCGAACTACGCAAAGCGCCTAAAGGCCAAACTGGTCAAATAGAAGACGACTCGGCATCGGACGTAGCAGAGGGGAGTAACATGGAGGCCATTCTGAGAGCCATACAAACTAACTTACATGACATAAATGGTAAACTAGACCATCTGACAGGGAGAATGGACAGTATGGCAGAAAAATGGATAAACAGGGAGAAAGACTGGATACAGCGCAGCAACGCATCTTAACGGTCGAGGATGAATCTCGTGACACGGTAGGGAAGTGTAAGGGCATGGAGAAAGTGCTCGAGATTATCAGCGCAAAGGCGGAGGAGTTGGAAGCACGGTCTCACCGGAACAAAGAAAGGACAGCGGGCCTGCCGGAAACAACAAATACTGGCCATATGGAATCCTAGGTCGAGCAACTATGTAAAGATATCTTTGGAGAAAGTGCCTTATCGCCCATTTTCGTGATTGAAAGAGCTCATCGTTCTCAGGCACCAAAGCCACCAGTAGGAGGCGCACCCCGACCCATAGTAGCCCGAGTATTGAATTACAGAGACCCTGACACCATTCTGCGTCTGGCACGTGAAAAGGGACAGAAACTACATCAAGGGAACAAACTGGAATTCTTTCCCGATTTCACCGTAGCTGTACAACAGGCACGTAGGGAGTTTGCTGCAGTCAAGGCAAAATTTCGGGAGCTACAAATCAACTACGCCATGCTATACTCGGCACGTCTAAAGATCATCTCAGCAGTCCCAAAGCAGCCCAGGACTTCCTCAAACAGATAACGAGCAAAGGCAAGAAAGCGAACAGGTAGAACAACAGCACGACTCAGACTAATGGTGAATGTTTGAAATACAAGGAGTTAACTGGACAATGTAGGTTTGATACATGCGGATAAATATGCATAATGGAACAATGTCACTGTTACTCAGGATATAGTTGGTGCACACAATCTGACGTTGGGTTGCTTAATTTCTGCCAGCATATTGACGCATAACAGATAGGACTGTCACGTAATATGCAACGGGTACTTGCAGGGCATCTATGCAACGGCGATGACCTACTTTGGTGCTACCACACTTTCCAAGGGATATTGCCATATTCGTTAATCGAATGTTACAAACCTATTCCTGGGTGGGTTATCTAGTAACACTAGCACGGTCTTAATAGCCCGGACGCGTTACTAGTGTCAAGGTAAATGATACACGTAAGACTGCTGGTAACCTAAGGGTATCCGCTATCTCTTTGCATTGGGAGTATCGTATGATATAACATTGATGATGTACCTGATTGTTCTGGGTGGGTATGGTACTGGAGGGCTAAAATGTGGGAAGATGCATTGATATGGTGAAATGTTTAACTGCATAATTGCTATCCATACCGGGTAACACATGCCTTACCATCTGATGTACACGAGATACTCGATAACGCACACACCTACTTTTTGCACGGTTAAAAGAGATAAGTGTGGCTATGTTGACAAAAAATACAGAATATAGTTACTAGGTTCATATGCTGGAGCATGGTTGTGCCGGTGCCGAGATGATGCATCTAGATGGTTTTTATATTACACTGCAGCATCTGTTCAGATCCCATTAAGTCTGCTCCCATCCATTTAGTTGGGTGGAGTAGTACACCCCCAGTGGACCTCTAAATGGGTAATCCCCACACAGTTATGTTATCTGATGTTGTTCGATGGGGGACATGGCTTCGGCAGGGTTGGGGTGCTGAAGTGGGTGGGATTGGGGTGAGTTGGGGTTTTGTTATTGCAAATAGGCCAGGGCTTTTGAGATGCATTGCTGATATTCATGTTGTAACCAGGTTGATAGAAAGGGGGGCAATTAGAGGTACAGAAGTAGATATTGACATCACATGTTTACCAGGGCGATGCTATCAAGTGCACAATGATGCAAGGGAAAAGGCGCTTTAGGTAAAAGAAGTCTGAACCTCCTCACGTGCAACGTGCGGGGATTCACGAATCCAAAGAAAATAAGACAGATATTTGCGTGTCTCGATAGATGTGACACTGATATAGTATTGTTACAGGAGACTCACAAAGCACCGACTACACGCACGAAAATTGTGTCGAGATGGGCGGAATCCACGCATGCTGCTAACTATTCTTCATATTCAAGAGGGGTAATAACGTTAATCAGGAAAGGTGTAAATTTGAAGATTAATAAAACAATCCTAGATCCTTATGGTAGATATGTCATCGTGTCAGGGATACTACGTGGACAACGGGTGACACTAGCCAATATATATGGTCCCAATGTAGACTCCCCTGAATTTTTTATGGAAATCTGGAATCCTATGCACGAATTCACAGACACCAACATAATATGGGGCGGGGATTTCAATGTGGCGTTAAGTGATAGTTTGGATCGTTCTACGGCATCTACGGAACCGCATAGGAAAGCCAGAGTGAAAGTGTGGGACATAATGGAGGAACTGTCACTTAAAGATCTCTGGAGAACCAGATATCCGGATGTATCAGGGCGACGCACGTTAATATGGTGCACAGTATTGGTTGCGGATAAATTATTGGCTGGTCGGACAACATCTTATTGTGGACAGGGGCGCTGAAAACACTGCCTAGAACTATATCAGATCATAATCCGGTCCTATTAATGCTCCAAATACCGCATTATACCCCCCCTCCGTTTAGTTTGAGATTTAACGCCAAAGCGCTCCCGGACCTGATATACACAGACACTATCGCCACGGCCATAAAAGAGTACTTTCACACTAATGTTACAACAGTCGACGACCCGGGCACATTATGGAAGGCTTTTAAAGCAACAGTGAGGGGGGTGTGCATGAGTACTACAGTGGGGATTTTGAAAGATATTAGAGGGCAGATAACTAGATTGGAAAACCGACTGAAAGAATTAGAAAATGAGTTTGAGTGCACGCAAAACGCGGCCTTACTGGGAGAAATGAGGCATATCCACACGGAACATCAAACGCACATAGCAGATGAACTCAAATACATATACAAACGACCAGCAGCCAGGGGAAGGAGGCAGACCAGGTAAAGTTCTGGCAACAAAAATTTGCGAAGGGAAAGGCCCCCACACTATTACACAATTACGAGACCAGGCAGAAGATCTGGTGTTTCACACGGAAGGCATACTGCAAAGTTTTGTGAACAACTATAGTGAATTGTATGAATCCAAGCGGACAGCGCCCCCAAAGGAAATATTTTGCTACATGAAAGACGTGGCCATTGCATGGCACTCAGACCGTCAACGAGAATACCTGTCGCTGCCAGTAACGGTGGAGGAAGTAACGGAGATCATTCAAACGCTACCTAATGGGAAGGCACCGGGCCCTGATGGGTTCACTTGTGAATTCTATAAAACGTACGTCGAACTTTTAGCCCCCCATTTGGTTGCGATGTATGGCAACGCCTTTGATCGGGCAATGCTACCTCCGATGCTTCGAGAGGCAGTGATAATTGCCCTCTTGAAACCAAACAAAGATCCTGAACTGTGCGAGTCATACAGACCGCTATCACTAATTAACGTTGACTCTAAAATACTAGCCAAACTCCTAGCGGTCCGATTACAACCATTGATGACAAATCTGATTCTTCCGGATCAAGCACGTTTTATACCTTCGAGATCCACATCTCACAATACCAGAACACTCTTTGCTCTTTCTCACTATTTAACACCCAACACTAAGGCCGTGGCGGTCATGTTGGATGCCGCCAAGGCATTCGATTCGATAGAATGGCCTTATCTTCTCACGATCCTGCAACGGATGAGATTCCCCCAGATGTTCATAAAGTGGGTAGCACTGCTGTACACGAATCCAGTAGCCGGTTTCTGGCTATCAGCCTTCTTCAGCCTGAATAGCTTGACTCCAGTTATGTGGAGAGCCTGGGACTCATGTCGGAGCATGCCCAGCCCACTCGGCGTGAAAATTGCAAAAAACACAGTTGATGGACAGAATGCAGAACAATGTCTTACATTCACCCCAGTACAAAGATCTGGGCCTAAATCCATCCACCAAAGAACGGTGATGGATTAAACCCAGATCTTTTGACTGGGTGTGAGTGTTTGATTGATTCAGATGCTCCGTCCATCACCACCCCCTTTTGTACCGCTTTTGGCCACCATAAGTGTGGCAGGGTATGCTCAGATGTGAGTCCCTTGCTCACTTTGCCACTGGATTCAAGCAAGCCGGGCTGAAGACGGCTTGAATGCCAGAAACCGGTCCTCGGAAGCTTGTTTCCGGTCCAGGGAAGACATGGCTTGGCAGTTCGGGCTGGACTGTTCCCATGAGGCAGAGGGTCAGACTGATTTGCATATAGCCATGTCTGAACTGGAGTGGCAGAGTGGGCTAAAGAACGGTGATGGATTAAACCCAGATCTTTTGACTGGGTGTGAGTGTTTGCTTGATTCAGATGCTCCGTCCATCACCACCCCCTTTTGTACTGCTTTTTGCCGCCATAAGTGTGGCAGGGTATGCTCAGACGCGAGTCCCTTGCTCACTTTGCCACTGGATTCAAGCAAGCGGGCTGAAGACGGCTGGAATGCCAGAAACCGGTCCTTGGAAGCTTGTTTCCGGTTCAGGGAAGACATGGCTTGGCAGTTCGGGCTGGACTGTTCCCATGAGGCACAGGGTCAGACTGATTTGCATATAGCCATGTCTGAACTGGGGTGGCAGAGTGGGCTAAAGAACGGTGATGGATTAAACCCAGATCTTTTGACTGGGTGTGAGTGTTTGATTGATTCAGATGCTCCGTCCATCACCACACCCTTTTGTACCGCTTTTGGCCGCCATAAGTGTGGCAGGGTATGCTCAGACGTGAGTACCTTGCTCACTTTGCCACTGGATTCAAGCAAGCCGGGCTGAAGACGGCTGGGATGCCAGAAACCGGTCCTCGGAAGCTTGTTTCCGGTCCAGGGAAGACATGGCTTGGCAGTTCGGGCTGGACTGTTCCCATGAGGCACAGGGTCAGACTGATTTGCATATAGCCATGTCTGAACTGGGGTGGCAGAGTGGGCTAAAGAACGGTGATGGATTAAACCCAGATCTTTTGACTTGGTGTGAGTGTTTGATTGATTCAGATGCTCCGTCCATCACCACCCCCTTTTGTACATTATGAAGGGGCCATGATTTGTTTCTTCCCTGACTTCACACTGCAGGTCCAGCGGGAACGGCGCTCCTTCGTGGGCGTGAAGGCGGCACTCCGTGAACGAGGATTCAAGTACATGATGTTCTTCCCGGCCAAACTGAAGGTCATCGCGGGAGGCAAATCCCTGTTTTTCACCTCGCCGTCGGAGGCCCAGAACTGGTTGGACAGCGAATCGCCACACGAACATGAACAACCGGAGGGTGGAACATGGAGAGATAATCAGGTCGCCTCTCCAGGATCTACGGCTGGAAGGTCGGAGGTGGACGTCCAGAGCCAGCGTTCATGGCGGTCCAGATCAGCCAGCCCCAAGTGGGGATCTATCCGGGACACTGAAGGTCGCTGAGGGCGTTGAACACGAAATATGGACCCTGCTGAACTGTAATGTGTATTGGAGGACCGCTACTACATAACACTGTCGGTGAACTGAGCACTCTTTTGCCTACTATTTAACTGTATGTTAGAATGTGTCTTGGGTACAGCAACTCTGTGCGAATGGGGGGGCAGACATGGGCGGCAGCTGGAGTTGGGGCCGGCGCACTCATCCCCTACAGGAGTTTTAGCGGGAGAGGCGGTTTCCTCACTCCCGGGTTGGGATTGGGCGAAAGGCGCTCTGCTAATTGGGGTTTTGGGTAGTTTGAAGCCTACGGAGCAGAGAAGCAGGGTGGGGGGAGTTGTGGTCGGGGGAGGGTAAGTTTTGCTGAAAGGGGGGAACTGGGGGGCCTGTTTTTGGGGATGAGGGGGACTGGGGAGGGTGGGAGTTGGAGTGGGGGGGTGGCGGGGGGTAGGGGGGGGGGTTGGAATGGTCACACCAGAACTGTGTGGATGCATGTGTGCAAGATGTCGGGAGTCATGGGCGGGTGTTTCAGTAAGAAGTGAGCACTGCTATGAAGTGGGATAAGAGCCTTAAGATAATGAGATGGAACGTCAACGGATTGGGGGACAAGCTTAAAAGGACCATTGTGTTACAGTTTGTTAAAAGACACCTCCTGGATGTGGTACTCCTGCAGGAGACGCATCTACTGGGTAATGCATGCCACTCACTTAACAGGTGGGGATACTCTTTGGCGGTGCATGCTGGCTTCACCTCCGGGTCCCGAGGGGTGGGTATACTGCTCTGTCGCACTTTTCCCTTGGTTATTGACCACACAGACTCTGACCCTTTAGGGCGCTATGCGACTATCTCGGGGCGTTGGGAGGGTCGCAGGATAAACTTAGTCACAACCTATATCCCGCCTGGTCCCCAAACCCAATCATATCAGGATCTGGGTAAGCTACTCCTTTCTCTTCCAGAGAGGCACCTTCTGGTGGGGGGTGACTTTAACGCTGTGGTCTCTGGAGCCCTTGATAGACACCCCCCCAGGGATACACCCAGGGGTCACATGTGGTTGTCTGATTTCCTTGAGGCATTTGGTCTTACCGATCTCTGGCGTCTCCGCCACCCGACGGACACGCAATACACTTTCTTTTCTGGCCCACACCGTTCATTCTCCCACATTGAATACATATTAGCACCTTTGCAACATGACACTACAATCCGTGAAATTACACACCTAGCAAAGGGAATATCGGACCACTCACCGCTGCTTGCCAACCTCACAGTCGGGGAAAAACAGAGGGCTGCATAGCGCCAATCAATGCTTGGTACCTCCGTAGCGAAGACGTGAGGAAGAAGCTCACTCTTTCGATTGACCACTATTTTGAGGACAACGATGGTACGGTAGCTTCATGAGTGGTACTGTGGGAGGCCTTCAAAACCGTGTTGAGAGGGGAGGCTCTGTCTACGATCGCTGGCCGCAAATGGTTAGTATGGAGAGAGACCTTTTTGCACTTGAAACAGCGGCACAAACCGACGGTGACCCGGGGACAGTCCACCTGATGCAACTCAAGGCGGCAGAATATAAGGCCTTGGCCAATGACGCTGCTAAGACAATGGCTAGATATAGGGAGGGCAGAATATATGACCAGGGAGACAAGGCGGGTAAGCTCATAGCCTGGCTAGATAAAAAGCAAAAGGCTCAGAGAGTAGTGGCAGAACTCAAGGCTGATTCGGGAGCCGTCATCACTGAACCCCGTGCAAAAGTCAGGGAATTTATGTCGCATTACCAAAGGGTCTAGAGTAAGTGTTCTGTTAGGCCGGAAGAGGACTCAGTCGCCCTGTTGACTGACATCCGTCTGCCCACCCTCTCGGAGACTGAGCGGGATACCTTGGAGGCGCCGCTCACTGCAGAAGAGTTGGGCCGGGCGATTAGGGACCTCCAGTCGGAGAAGGCCCTTGGGCCTAATGGTCAGCCGATTGAGCTGTACAAGCTCTCGCCGGACGGCATTAGTCCATACTTGAAACGTATGTTCGAGGAAAGCAGGGAGAAGGGCATTCTACCGCAAGACCAGAGCATCGCCACAATAGTGGCCATCCCAACAGAGGGGAAACCGAGAGACTCCTGTGCCTCTTACAGGCCTATATCTTTATTAAACGCAGAGCCCAAAATCTTAGCCAAAGTTCTTGCAAATAGGCTCAAACCTGTCCTGCCCACTCTGGTCCACCCGATCCAGTCTGGCTTTATGCCCAACCGTAACACAGCGCTCAACCTCCGGCGGCTTCATGGGGTGCTGGGACGTTGTCACACCATCCAGGTTGTGGTGTCAGTAGACGCTCGAATGGCCCTACATGATGGCGGTCCTTTGGAAACTGGGCTTTGGACCCAGCTTCATTGGGTGGGTGCGTCTCCTTTACTCTGAGCCCCTGGCCCAGGTCTCGGTCAATAATAAAACCTCTGAGGTGTTTGCGCTTGGGAGAGGGACACGACAGGGGTGCCCCCTCTCACCCCTACTTTTTGCCCTGTCGTTAGAACTCCTAGCTGCCTGGATCAGGCAGGATCTCTCCCTCAAGGGGATACGCTGGGCTGACGGGTGGGAAGACAGGATTTCGCTTTACGCGGACGATATCCTCCTATATCTAACAAGACCTCGTAAGTCCCTGATAGTGGCCATGGATATCTTCGCCGGTTTCAGGAGAAATTCCGGATACACTATCAATTTAAGCAAGTCCATACTCTACGTTTTGCAAGGAAACCCTCTGACAGCCCCCCGCAACTGCCCGATCACAGTGGCCACGGAGGGGTTCAAATACCTCGGGATTTTCATCTCTAAGGAAAAGGCCACAAGGTACAAGAGGAATCTCCTGCCGCCCCTGCAGCGGTTCAGGAGGGATTCTGCTTCCTGGCGGAGGCTCCCGCTTTCCCTACTGGGAAGGGCGGGGCTCTTCAAAATGATTCTTAGTCTAACAAGGGAACCCAAACAGTTGACTGAGGGCCGTGGGGAATTATGTTTTCAAAAGACAGTGGTCCTTAGCTTATTTGAATCAAAGGTGTGAATAAAATATAGGCCATAGTAGGATTCTATATTTGTCCACTGTCCAGCCGGACAGGGTATTTATTTGAACAATGAGAAACAATTAAATCATGTTTTAGGCACAGTCCTGTACCTTACTCTGGAAGGACAAACAACATATAGGAAGAAAAAGTTTCACAGGCAAAAGAGAGCAGTACTGGCCACTTTCAAATCAATATTAAATTAAAGGTTTTGCCAGGAGGTGCTACACACAACTGAAATACAACACAATGGCTAGGTTGTGAGAGCACTATATTAGTCGACGTTTCGATCCACTTTTTTTCTAGTTACACGGGATCACCATCAGGACTAGGGGTGAAAACAATTGCCTGTCTATGCATGTAATACAACAGCCCATTAGTAGGCTCTTTTTATCGATAGTGTTGGTGATTCCACCTAAAGGAATTGGTGTGCACCGCGCTGTCAGAGTAAGATTCCTCTGCCTGAATTACGGGCTCCGCGCAGATACTGTTGGCCTGCCGGGTCCTGTTTACCGCCACCCAATTTCCTCTGTTGCAATGTCTTTCGTTCCGAGCAGCGAGGGTTGAACTGCCGGGTTGGGCTCGTAATTCGCGCTGCATCTATGGGAGTACAATGACTCCGTTGCAGGTGGGTTTCTGGAAGCGGGGGAACAATATCCTATTCGCCTGGCAATCATAGCACCAGGCGGATAGGATATTGTTCCCCCGCTTCCAGAAACAGAAATTACGAGCCCAACCCGGCAGTTCAACCCTCGCTGCTCGGAACGAAAGACATTGCAACAGAGGAAATTGGGTGGTGGTAAACAGGACCCGACAGGCCAACAGTATCTGCGCGGACCCCGTAATTCAGGCAGAGGAATCTTACTCTGACAGCGCGGTGCACACCAATTCCTTTAGGTGGAATCACCAATACTATCGATAAAAAGAGCCTACTAATGGGTGGTTGTATTACATGCATAGACAGGCAATTGTTTTCACCCCTAGTCCTGATGATGATCCTGTGTAACTAGAGCAAAAGTGGATTGAAACGTCGACTAATATAGTGCTCTCACAATATAACCATTGTGTTGTATTTCAGTTGTGTGTAGCACTTCCTGGCAAAACATTTAATTTAATATTGATTTGAAAGTGGCCAGTACTGCTCTCTTTTGCCTGTGAAACATTTTCTTCCTATATGTTGTTTGTCCTTCCAGAGTAAGGTACAGGACTGTGCCTAAAACATGATTTAATTGTTTCTCACTGTTCAAATAAATACCCTGTCCGGCTGGACAGTGGACAAATATAGAATCCTATTATGGCCTATATTTTATTCACACCTTTGATTCAAATGAGCTAAGAACCACTGTCTTCAAAATGATGGCACTGCTGAGGTTCTTATATGCCCTACAAAATTATCTGGACCTAGTCCTGAACTCGTATTTCGCGTCCATTGAAGCCACACAGAGAGAGCTGCTATGGTCTGGGATGCCTCGCATATCCCTTCAAAAATTTACCCTGGGATGGTTTGACAGTGGCATAGCGCTCCCGGACATCCAAAAGTATTACTGGGCTGCACACCTCTCGGCCATTTATCAGGGCACAAACTGCGACGGGAATGACCCTGGATATGGAATGGATCGGTGGCTCTTGCCAGGCGGGAACTTCGAGGCTGCGCTCTATTCTAGGCCTGGCAGGTACCCACTCACTGGGCCCACGCAACACTCTGTTCAGCTATGGCACATTGTACAGCGCAAATTAGGTTGGGCCGACACCCTTACGATGGCTACCCCGCTGTGGGTCTCAGAGAAGCTGGGAACCCTGGGTCGAACTAAAGGGTTCCGTAACTGGGACCTCATTGGCATCTCCTGCATTAAAGATTTGTGGGGCCCGAATGGAGTAGTGTCCTTTGCCTCCCTCCAAAGCACTTACGAACTGGCACACACAGAACATTTCCGATACCTGCAGGTCAGACACTCCCTCCAGGCGAATATCCCCTTAGGGACCCAGCCTCCGGACTCCTCCCCTCTGGAATATAGACTCTTAGATGGCCACCTCCCTGAACACGCCATATCACTCAAATACAAAAAAATCATCAACAACTCTCCAGACCTGTTGCTGCCCCTCAAAGGGAAGTGGAAAGCTGACGGTTTAGAAATAGATGAGAAAGTGTGGAAGTCCGTGCTCGCTTCCCCTAAGGAAGTAGCCATATCGGGTATACTCCGGTTGAATCAGCTAAAAATTCTCCACCGAGCATATTTCTCCAGGACTAGGCTGCAGCGAATGGGCCGCAGTGAGGATGGGCTCTGTAGGAGGGGGTGTAGAGAGAGAGGGACCTACTTCCATATACTGTGGGAATGCCCTGTGCTGCGGAATTACTGGAACCAGGTTATTCGCTGTATGCAAGAGGTGTGGGGGGTAGAGCTACGGCTGGAAGCAAAGAGGTGCCTGCTAAATATTTGGGAACCCACAGATCTGCCACCTCGTGGGAGGCTATGGGTGACATTGGGTTGTGCAATCGCTAAACGGAACATAGCTGGACTGTGGGGGGCAGCGAGGCCTCCGAGATTGGGCTCCTGGAAGACTGATATTGACTGGTGCATGCTCCAGGAGAAAACGGTGTATGTGGCACGTGGATGCCCACGGAAATGGATTGAAGTGTGGTCCAATTGTAATGAGTATAGAGGCAACATATGTGAACCCCCCCAAATTGCCCCGGTTGACGAACCGCTCGTATTGTGAAATGAACTGTGATGCACTGCTATGATTATTCTTGCATTGTCAATGCTTCGTATGCCCTGTGTTTCCCGAGATGCACATGTGAATTTTATGTATCATTATTGTGATGACCACCACATCTTTAATGTTGTTAATAAAAAGAATAAAAAAAATTAAAAAAGAACAGCTCCTGGCATTGAAAGTAATGTCCACAGTCATGACTATTCGTTTTAAATAACTGCTAAAACAAATGAGTGGGCCAGACCTCTCTGCAATGTGTCATAGCATTGATGCCAAATGTATTCCCACATTGTCATATGGCTCGTTAATATTCAAGGATTGTCCAAGAATTTGGCTGGACTAGGCCCAATGCGGTTGCTATAGGCGATTATTCCAGCTGCCGATGCCAACCGATCATCTCAAATTTGTTTAGAATTCAATCTAAGCATGAAAGTGATCATGGGGAAGGCAAGGTACCTAATTTATTACGTCATGCTTAAGGCTGTCTCGACTGACTCATTGAGGGAGTTGATATGGTCAAGTATGTGGGATAGTAAGCTTGCACGGAAACTTTATGCAAAAGACTTAATTAACGATTTGGGTTCCGGGGACATCTGGGACTTATATCTACCTCCAAAAGTGTGTGCCAAATTCTAACAAACAATTCAGGACTAAAATCTGCTGGGGATAATCAGCTGGAGCTATTACTGAAGGCCCACGTGGCTGTGTGTGTCACTTTTTACCAGTCCAATGGGAGGGCTCTATATCTATCCAGCCACATAAGTCTAGAGCAGGAAAAAAGACCTAATCTGAATAAGATGTAGAATAATACCTATGAAAGCGTACAAATACGGGTGTTTAAAAGGGACAGTGACCTTGAATTGCGGAAGGTGTAACTTCTGCTTGAATTGCTGCTACATGTAGTGTGCCTCTGTTGTGAACTGAATGCCTTAAGGCACTATTGGCTAAAACCAGAATTTTGTCATATAGGACGCAGGCAATGCCAAAAAGCAATAATAATGTGCCTGAGTGGGAACAACATACAGTTAACCTCTAAGTTATTTAAGTTCCTGAAAGACGCTTATATGGTCATCAATAAGGCTGTATAGAGCCTCAAACATGGCCCTTACTGTATTAAAATATAGCATCATATTTTAACGCACAGAGCGTTTTATTAAAATGATTTTAATCGACTTTCAAGTTCGTAGTATAAAGGTATCTTAGTGACGTCAAGGCACAGCTAATGCTCAGAAATGGGATATGTTTGTAGGAGGCTTTTAATAAGAGGGATGTCTGGATAACTGTAGCTTTTGGCCAGTATTGGTATTCTAAGAAATGCATTTTTTAGCTAACCGTATGCTGCACTTTCCCATGCCGCAATTAATTGTATATTTCAGTTGTTTTCTCACAGACGCACTTTTTGGGTCCCAAGTACTGTTGTATAGCATTTTAGGACCCTAGTGTAATTTTCCCGATTCATACCCTTATATAGGTATAAATCACCATATCCTTAATCAAGGAAATCATAACCATATTTAGACATAGCTCATGCAGTCCAAATACGAGATGGCTACTTCCACTAGTTCCGAAAATCCACAACGATTTCTTGGAAAACTCGGCTCAGCAGTTAGGGACTTCCCCTTGCTTGAATATTAATTTGTCCAAGAACTCATGCAGTTTTCAAAGAACTGAGACTCTTTGATGACATTATTATGTCCACCTTTACTTGGCACCTTCAAGGTCTAAATATGCCCACACTTGCCCAAGCAAACACATGGTGGTTTGGAGCAGTTCGACTATCTACTTGCCCAACGCATCCTGCTACAGCAAGTGCCGAAGGAAGCCGACCCTTCAGCAGACGCACTGAGAGAGACGCTGTCTTTTCTCCTGCCGAGAAATCCAGCTTCAGTGTTTCCAAGCTCCCCTTGCGGGGTGTTGGGAAATTGAGTCCCGAGACAGAGAGATACCAAACCTCCTTCATTCTAAACCAAGGTATGGAGCTGATTAGACCCTAAGAGAAATCTTGGATAGATTCTTGGCCAAATGACTACTAAACTTATGCTACACCACACTTACTTCTTCCCTCGTACTAGACTTAGGTTAGGTACATCGGGGTAGGCGTATTTTAGAAGCACCAGTTGAGTACTTATAGTCTTTATTTACTTATGTATGTATTTTATGGCTTAGAAACCATACCATGCTTTTACAGTATTATTTTATAATACTCTTTCTGCTGTACGCATTATACTTTACAGCCAGTATTACGATTGTAGCAGTTCATTTCTTCTGCATGAGAAAGAAGACTGTTCAATAAATACTTTTATTGAAAACGCCAGTCTCTCTATTTCTCTGCACCTCTGGTGAAACGAAGCATACACAAATGAATGAGTAAAATATCTATCTATTGTTTCCACGACTCTGAAGATACGTTTTATCTTGGGGAAACAAAGTTGTCATGTTTATGCGGTTGTCAGAAACTAATCACTTCTTGTTTATTCAAGAAAGTTTCTAGTGACCTCTGAGCTAGCTGGCACTCACAATTAACTTTAATATATTTGATAGAGACCTAGTAGACATAAGTCCTACAACACATCTATAGGATATATTTTTCCAATGAGCAGAGGCTTTGGGAATATAGGAACTACACTACAGTACTGAAAGAATTGAGGATTGTTTAGTACTTGAAGGATGTTTACGACACCAGTAACAAGAGTGCATTTCCAAGACTACAGTCTACTCACTCTGCTTTTCATTCCTGCTACACCAATAGAGGTATGCTTAGGGGTATTATAAACCTGTATGTGTGTATGAGTGGTTATATAAGTGGCTGTATTTGTGAGTGAGTGGCTGTATGGGTGGGTGAGTGAGTGGATGTGTGTAGACCTTTTAATCAGTGAGTAGGTGTGTAAGTACTTGTATGGGTCTGTAAATTGGTTTGTGAATGGTTGAGTGGGAGTGGGTGTATGAAAGTTTCTATGGGGTTTGAGTGGGTTTGATAGTAATTTTGTGGATGACATGATCAGTGCTGTCATTTAAGATGTCATCAGTGACATCACTGACCATGTCGTGAGTGACGTAATATGTGAAGTCATTAGCAGTGCGCAATGGGGGCGCGAGCTATAGAGAGCTCAGCTAACTATAACTGATACATTTCACTGGTTTTGTACGGCTGAAACCTGAGACTAACTATAAAGTCCCTGTAACCTTTGTTTTTTTCAGTGAATTTCTAAGGTTATTTTTATTCCATTTCCTAACTATAAAGTCCCTGTAAACTTTATTTTTTTCAATTAATTTCTACGTTCTTTTAAAAGTAGCAATGTTCTTTGCAGAGTGGTATAAAAAGGGGCGGGGCCTCTGGCCAGCTCTCGGGAATACCGCTGTGTAGGATTTACAGAAAGTACCAGGAGGGGTTCTGGCCCACAAAGTCCCTGATCATCCAAGAGGACGTCATTGCCCAATCAGTAGTGCACCAGGAGACACATTTGCAGAGTGGTGGAGAAAGGGGGCGTGACCTCTGAAGACCTCTTAGCAATCCCGCTGTTTGGGACTCACTGGAAGTAACAGGAGGGGTAGTTCACCCCCAAGGACCCTCAGGAGCCAAGGAGGCTTCATCCCCAACTAGTAGAGCCCCAGTTAGCAGAGTGGTCGTGTATAGTGTCAGGCCGTGAAGACCTCTCAGCAATCCCGGAGTGTGGGACTTATTGAAGGTAACAGGAGGGGTAGTTTGCCCACATGGACGTCCTTGTGGCAAACTACCTCTCCTGTTATCTCAAGAAAGAGCCACACTCCAGGATGGCTGAGAGGTCCTTGAAGGCCACGCCCCCTTTTCCCACCACTCTGCAAACGTGCCTCCTGGCGCACTGCTGGTTGGGGGATGAAGTCCACTTTATTCAAGAGGGTCCTTAGGGGGGCAACAAGCCCTCCTGCTACCCCCAGTAAGTCCCACACAGCTGGATTGCTAAGAAGATGTTGGAGCCCACACCCCCTTTCGCCACCACTTGGCAAAGGCACCTCTGGTGCACTACTGGTTGGGGGAAAAAATCCACTTTAGTCCTGAGGCCCTCAGGATGCAAGGGGACGTTATTCCCCACCAGCAGTATGCTGAGAGGAGCGTTTGCAGGGTGGTAAAGAAAGGGGGCATGGCCTCTGACAATCTCTCAGCAATCCCGCTGTGTAGGACTTAGTGGAGGTAACAGGTGATCTTGTTGGCCCCTAAGGACCTCTGCAGCCAAGGGGACTTCAGCCCCCAACCTGAAGCACGCCTAGAGGCACAATTGCAAAGTGGGGCAGAAAGGGGACTGGGCCTCCAGTACTGCTTTCTTTTCTTTTATTATAAGGGAAGGGGGGCTGTGTAGCCCCCCCTTCCCAGGCCAATTACGATCCCAGGAATCCGGGGGCCTGGTGTTTTTTTTTTTAATTTAATTAATGGAAGGGGGCTGCATGGCCTCCCTTCCCCTGGCCTAATTTGGCCTTGGGGACCCCATCCCCGGGACCTGGCCACAATACCGGTGCCTTGTCCCACCCAGGGCACCCAGTCATTTTCGGTGGGGACAACAGTATGCAGATCCCTCTGTCCAAAAGCAATTGTGCTCCCCAAGAGCATTTTACATCCTTTTGCTTGCACAAAGTGAAGCAGAGTTTGCTATGGCTTGGTAGTGGAGGTGCTACCGCCAAGCCATAGCAAACTGCAATGTCCCGGGGTGGAGACATTGCTGGGGCCGGCTCTGGGGAAGGGGGGTGGGGGGGGGTCTACACCACCACCCTTTTCTTTTTTTTAAACATTTTTTGTGGGACTCAGCTCAACCGAGTCCAAAGATGGCTGCCACTGGATGCAAGCTAACCTGGCTGATGAGGGGTGAAACCCCAAACTAGTCCTAGGATGCT
This sequence comes from Lissotriton vulgaris, assembly GCF_964263255.1. Classification (NCBI taxonomy): domain Eukaryota; kingdom Metazoa; phylum Chordata; class Amphibia; order Caudata; family Salamandridae; genus Lissotriton; species Lissotriton vulgaris. The sequence continues at coordinate 1,093,274,000 of NC_141685.1, forward strand.
TGTTTCCGGTCCAGGGAGGACCTGGCTTGGCAGTTCGGGCTGGATTGTTCCCATGAGGCACAGGGTCAAGACTGATTTGCATTTGGCCAGGATTAAACTAGGATGGCATGGTGAGCAAAAGAATGATGGATTTAACTCAGATCTCTGGACTTGGGGTGAATGTATTGATTTGTTCTGCATTCCGTCCATCAATTGGGTGTCTTTTGCTTTCTCGTCCTAAGTGCGCTGGTTATGCCCAGACATGGGTCCCGGGCTCACTGTGCCACTGGATCCTGACTGATGAGGGGTAAAACCCCGAAACTGGTCCTAGGATGCTTGTTTCCGGTCCAGAGAGAACCTGGCTTGGCAGTTCGGGCTGGACTGTTCCCATGAGGCACAGGGTCAAAGAGAATTTCCATATGGCCAGGTCTAAACTGGGGTGGCATGGTGAACAAAAAAATTATGGATTTAACCCAGATCTCTTGACTGGGGGTGAATTATTTTATTTATTCAGCATTCCGTCCATCAATTGTGTGTCTTTTGTGTCCCTTCTCACCAGAGGACTAGAGGGTCAGGGTGTTTCTACACTACCCTTTTTTCTTTTTTTTTTACATTTTTTGTGGTACTCAGTTCAACATAGTCCCATAATGGCTGCCAACACCACCTGGTTAAAGTGTTGCAGCCAATCAAATTTCAGTAACAATTCAGTAGGATTTTGGGCTACAGGATATCTTTTAACTTAAATATCTCTGAAACTACTGTGCGGATTTACACCAAATCACAAAAAGCATGCTTTCTGGACCAACATCTAGCATTCTGCCACATTTGGTGTAATTCCGTTTAGTGGATTGGGCTGTAGGCATGTTGAAAAAAAGAAAAATCCCCATAAACATAACATGGGGCAAATGCATTTTGGGACCCCTGTTTTATCTCGACCTCCGCTTGACGGATCACCCCAAAACTTACAATACACCAACTGAACCAAAAATTTGACTTTTTTGAACATTTCATGAAGATTCATCAAGCGGGCCAAAGTTATTGGCAAAACAAAAATGCTTTTCCAATGGAAACTTTGGTACTAAATATAACTACCTACTGGCAACTGTGTGAATTTGTGTTCTTTTGTTCTATAACACTGAAAGTACATATATGAAGGAAAACGTGTGAATTATTGTGACTGTAACAACATTGAACATCTGCATGGGTACTAAAGCTGAATATATGAGAAACATGTTAATCCTCTTTCTTCTCTCCTGACATCCAAGAATCTTAAACATTTACTATTAATACTGCACCAAACTGAAACAACAAATGTATTTACATCAAATGTTTGTTTCCACAATCCACATTTCAATCAAGCTGAATAGATTAAATGTTTCTCAAAAGAATTCTGTCAGGTACCACAACAGAATGGCAACTTTATGTTAAATGTAATGATGTTTTGATTCAACCAGCCCTGAGCTTTTCTTTAGGTATGTTATTGTCGCATCCTGCATGACCATCTATTTTCTTTAAAATGACTCGAGCGAGCTGGGCATGTGACTGGACCCCATGTGTTGTCAAAACCTTTTTTTTCTGCCGATAAAAAAGAATATTTTTGCACTGAAACTGGAGTGGCTTGTGATTTTCCAGCAGACGGGTGGAACCTCCCTGCACTTGAATGCACGTATATATATATATATAGCTGAAATTAAATCAGCGCAGGCAATATTTTATAAGGAAATTATTAGAACGTCAGCCAACACTCCGAAGGAAATATTCCGGATAGCAAAATCCCTGATTAGCACCCTTCCCATCCCCCCCGACCCCAGTGAAGCACAGAACCGGTGTGACAGTCAAGCAGAGTACTTCCACCAAAAGATCCAATCCATCTCCTCTTCTTTTAAACTCATCAAACAACATATACCCGAAACAGGCTACACCCCCTCAACTTCTGCCTGCCAGTTAGCAGACTTTCCGCCGCTAAAAGAAGATTCCCTTAAAACCCTAATGCTGAAAGTAACATCAGGATCCCCCACCGATCCTGCCCCTCCGCGACACCTTTTAAAGGTGGCTGACACCATTAGACCAGCCATTCTAACTATCCTGAATTCGTCAATCTCCACGGGGAAAGTACCAAAAGCCTGGAAATGTGCACAAGTTAGGGCTCTCCTGAAGAAGCCCAATCTCGACCCTGGAAAAATAGCCAACTACCGCCCGATTTCGCTCCTCCCCTGGATAAGCAAGCTGCTTGAGAAGCATATCAACACCATCTTGATGCTTCACCTGGAAACCAACCACCTACTCCATGACTCACAAGCTGGCTTTCGTCCTCAACTGGGGACAGAATCTGCCCTGTTGACTGTAACAGAACTAGTCCAGAAGCACATGGATCAAGGCGGCACCACAGCAATTATGCTATTAGATCTCAGTGCCGCCTTTGATACCGTAAATAGCAACATCCTAATTTCCCCTCTAGTACAATGCGGAGTGGCAGGAAATGCCATCACGTGGTTATGGTCCTTCCTGGAGGACCGCACATTTCAGGTGGTAGAGGGGGCCACCCGTTCTAAAATCTGGCCCCTCAACCAGGGCGTACCTCAGGGTTCCTCCCTGAGCCCAACCCTTTTTAACGTGTACATGGAACCGCTGGCAGGGATTGTTATCCCATTTGGTTTTGAAATCATAACCTATGCCGATGACACCTACCTAGTGGTAGCCCTGAACCAGCCTGGCAGCACCTCCCACAACCTGAGCAGCTGTCTCAAAGCAGAAACAGAATGGATGGCCCTGTCCCACTTAAAATTAAACGGGGACAAAACTGAGCTCATGTTTTTAGGAAACACAGCTGTACCAAGACCCACTATAGACTGGCCGACCTGCATGGGTACTCCCCCAGAGCCAAAAGATTGCATCAAAAGCCCAGGTATATGGCTAGACGACACCCTAAGCTTTGACCACCAAGCCACAATACTCTCTGCCACTTGTTTCGGGCTGATGAGAATGTTGAGGAAAATACTGCCTCTCCTCCCTTTCCAAGCCCGCAGGATAATGGTCCAGGCCATCATCCTATCCCGCCTCGATTATGGAAACGCCCTTTACCTAGGTGCACCAATCAGCATCACCAAGAAGCTTCAAGTAACCCAGAATGCGGCTGCACGCCTTCTTCTTGGCCTCTCACGACAAGATTCAGGAGCTGCCACCTTGAAGAAACTACACTGGCTGCCCATCCAGGCCAGGGTAAAATTCAAGGCGATGTGCATAATGCACAAGGCCATGTGGAACACAGCACCTGCAATGATCTGCTCCCTAGCTACCCCCTACCGCCCCCAGAGATCGCTGCGTTCTAGCACAGCATCTCTAGTCTCTAAGAACAAAATCAAACGTGCCAGATGGGGCGGTCGCTCCTTCTCTTGGAACGCTGCCTCTATATGGAACTCCCTGCCTCCCACACTGCGTAGCCAGCCCAACTTACTAAAATTCGGCAAAGAACTTAAAACATTCCTCTACCATTAAATTTAGTCAGTAGACCCCTTGATCCATCCCTACGAGGCCTCCGGGTAGTAATGCGCTTCATAAAACCCAATTTCATTTCATTTCATTTCATTATATATATATATATATATATATGTATATATATATATATATATATATATATATATATATATATATATATATATATATATACATATATATATATATACATATATAAATTCAAACACTTCTCCAAGCTTGCAGAAGAAACGAAGGACACAAACAGGGCTTTCACTGGGGTTCAAAACTGCTTTATTTCTAGGTGTTCGGCAGACCGGTTTCAGCTTCTCGCTTTCGTCAGTGCCCGCAGTCAGCAGTCTTTACCAGCGCTTCCTCACTCACGATGTTATGCGGTGCAGCCCCGCCTCCCTTTTGGAATGAGGCACACCTGCTCCCGACATCACTCCACGCCGCTTCAATACCGGGGTCTACTAGTCCCACAATGCTGTGTGAAGATGTCCTGTACTTGTGGGTAGCTCTGGCAATCTTTTGTTCACTCACCATGTGTCCCCTTCTCTAGCCCATTGGATTCCTGCAAACATCAGTCGGAGACGCCACTTATGAATAGCATCTCATTGGTAAGTTCCAACCCGCCGTTTTCACAGCAGCCTCGGTGCCTGACAGGTTTCCAATGGTGGGTCACAAAATTTCTCCGATCCCTCGATTACGTCAAAAAACAATGTTCCCATGTTTTCGTGACCTGCTTTGTTGAGAGCGTCCTCCGTTACTTTTTTTTTTTAAAAACAATTTTTACTGGCAAAACACAATAAAAACAAAAATGAAATCACAATAATACATCATTCCAGCAAATGTATATCAACCATACTCGTCGGCAACCATCATAGAGTCACCTAGGTAATCATAGTGCCCTTCCACAGGATATTTCCTCCTCGGCATATCATTTGTGGCATCAGAGACATTGGAAACCGAGTGTGGGTACTGGATCAACACCTCTGAACCCGCCCCCCTCTCTCCTCTCCACCCAACTGTAACCATCGCCAACTATTCTTCCCTCTTCCCTCCCTCAATACATCCCGCGCCCCCCCCAGGCGTGTCGTAGCGAGCCACTCCGTTTTAGATATATATATATATATATATATATATATATATATATATATATATATATATATATATATATATATATATTCACTGAAAAAACCATAGGTTTCACACCAGTTATAGTTAAGAATTAGCATTTAAAAAACCTATCAAATTCACTGAAAAAACCATAGGTTTCACACCAGTTATAGTTACCTTGAAATTTTACTGACATAAAACCATTGAAATTCCCATGTTATAGTTAGTTGGACTCACTATAACTTGCGCGTGTAATGCACTGCTGATGACATCACATATTACATCACTCATGACATGGTCAGTGACATCACTCATGACATCACTGATGACACCATCCAGTGAATGTGTGTCTTTCAGATAAATAAATATGTTTTATATATGTATGTTAAGGTCGATGGAAGAATATTTGTTTAAATTATTGTCTTAATGGATGTTTTTTTTAAAAAAAGGATTGGATAACTGCCTTATTAAGTGTATCTTAGTGAATACATATATTAGCGAGTAATGTTTAAATATTTAAATATATGTATCAGTGTTTCACTTTGTGTATAAGTGGCTGCATGGGTTGGTGAGTAGCTACATGTGTGTGTATATGGGTTATTAGATGTTTTTTTTAGTATCTTTATAATTGTCTGTTTGATTTGGTGGGGGTGTTACTTAGCACAAAGATGCATCAATGACTGACTCACTGTTTGTATGTGTTTTGAAGACAGCATATGTGTAGGATTGTAAGGGTGAATGAGTGTGTATATGTATGTGTTAGTAAGTGAATGACTGTCTCACTAGTGTCTTTATCAGTAACTACATATGTTTTAATGTAGTATTTGTGAGTATTGGTGTATATAATTGAGTATATGTGAGAGTGAGAGATTGAAAGAGTTCTTGTTTTAATAAGTATGTGTTTCTATAAGTGATTGTTTAAGAGAGTAAGTATGTGTAAGTTTCCTTAGAAGTAAGGTGGTAGTGTATGTATAGCTGTATATGCAAATAAATGGATGTTCAATAGTTTATTTGCATGTGTGAGTATGTGTGTGAGCAACTTTTTGAAGACTGCCAGTGTGTTAACGGATGTATAGGTGTCTCACTACATATGATGAGTTAGTATATGTATGAGTGACTATATAGAAGTGTTGGTGAGTGAGTGGATGTGTATATAAATGGTGGAATTACTGAATTGGTTGTTGTATCTGGTATAGGTATGTCCACTTTTTTTTAAATGTTATTTTTTATTTTTCAAAATGTGTTTTAAGGGTTACTTTACAGTGAAAGTAGGTCAGTCTCTCTGTCACAAGGATGGTGTCATCAGTGATGTCATGAGTGATGTCACTGACCATGTCATGAGTGATGTAATATGTGATGTCATCAGCAGTGCATTACACGCGCAAGTTATAGTGAGTCCAACTAACTATAACGTGGGAATTTCAATGGTTTTATGTCAGTAAAATTTCCAGGTAACTATAACTGGTGTGAAACCTATGGTTTTTTCAGTGAATTTGATAGTTTTTTTAAATGCTAATTCCTAACTATAACTGGTGTGAAACCTATGGTTTTTTCAGTGAATTTCATAGGTTTTTTAAATGCTAATTCCTTTCTATATCGAGTTTCTAACCTTTTTTTATTTTTTTACAATTTGCTGTTTTTTGTAAGTATTCATTTTTTTTTTTATATAATTTTTTTCTTTTGCGCTCTGGGTGCGCGCTCCGGGAAGCTTTCAGGTAAGCTCTCCGGTAAGCTTTCCGGTAAGCTAACCGGTGAGCTCACCTGAAAGCGCACCCAGAGCGCTACTTTCGTTCGTGAAAAAAATATGAATGAAAAGTTAATAATAATGCAAAACATTTCGTACGATACAAATAAAATCAGTTTTTTTTATAAGGAAAATGATTATGCATTTCTGTAAAAGTTTGATGACGTCACTTCAGCGCGCAACGTAAGTGCCCTCGGAAGCGCCTACGTTCGCGCCGCGTAAACGCACCCAGAAGCGCCTACGTTCGCGCCACGTTTGCGCCCCGGAAGCGCCTACGTTCGCGCCGCATAAACGCACCCGGAAGCACTCTGGAGCGCGCAGCGTAAGCGCGTCGGGTCATGTGACCTTAAAATAACACTTTTAATTGGTTTCTAACAGTTTTTTTTACAAAGAATGAAATCCCCACCCATTTCCTTCACTTCTTCTTTCACTTTTGTGACTGAAAGACCTGCCTTTTTGCTCCAGGATATTTCTTGGTTTTACAATGGCTGCCAGACAATCCAGCAGTGAGGATGACCCAGAATTCATCAATGAAGAGCCTCCTCAACGAAAAGTTAAGGAACATTTCATTTGGAAATTTTTTGAAATCCCACCTGGACAAAAAAAGGTAAATGCTCCAAAAGTGCAGTGCAGGATCTGCAAAGAAGAGCTGTCACGAGGTAACCCTTTGAAAAAGTACTCTTTTGGGGTCTTCACAATGATCCGGCATGTGCAGAGGAAGCACCCCCAGAATTTTGCCCGAGAAAGTGTCAGGGCTCTGGCACAAGAGGTTCCCAGTGATGGGGCCTCTACATCCACCGGAGGAGCAACTTCTTCTGGGAGGGGGCAATCACAGGAGCAGGTGCCAAACATTCAACCTGCATTTAACCATGGTGTCCTCAGATGCAGATACTGCAATCAACTCCTCACCTATGAGGAGCAAAGTGTCCAGCTCATGGTTCGAGCATTGGAGAACCATCACTGCCCTTCCCACCCCTAATTTATTTTGGTTTTTTTGCTCCTGTTGAGCAGTTTCCATTCCCTGTTTTTGTTCCTGTTTAGAAAAAAGAAGAAAACCAAAAGTTCTTTTCAGAACTACCTCCAATTCTCATCAAAGAGCTATATTCTTAAAAAAATGAAAAAGAGTAAGTGAAATAGAGTGCATTGATAATGGAAAGGAGAATGAGTAAGAAAGAACATAAAGGTATGAGAGGAAAAAGGATGTGAAGTAGGAGGACTGAAAGAAGGTGAGTGTTAGGAAAGAAAGTTATGAGAAGAAGAGTGAATATGGGGAATGTTGATATTCAATGAAAATGTTGAAAAGGAACAGGAGAGTTGAAGGATAAGAAAAGATGCATTGCTGGAGTTGAAGGTAGAAGGCCTCATTTATGAAGCCATGCGTCACTTTAACGCCACCAAAGCATCACTTTTTGTGACACAACAGTCCAATAAAAAATGCACCTTATTTATTCATATTTACAAAGTGGCGTTTCTAGGTAAATACATCACTTTGTAAACCCCTGTGCCACATTATTCCTACGTCAGGTGTAATGTATGCAAAAGGGACGTATTGATGCAAGAAAGGGTCGTAGAGGTGACACAGTGAATAAACTGGAGGCCTCATTTCTGAAAAGTGACGCATCGCTACGTGAAAACAGCGATGCGTCACTCTTCTGGGCGCACTCCTTATGACATTCCAGATATGTCCTATTTAATTTATGACTAATCAATTCGCAAGGAGTTACAGATACGTCAGTATTTCTGACGTATCTGTAAACACAAAATTGACACATTACTGGAGTGCGTCACAAAAGTGACACAACTCCAGTAATGCGTCCTTTCATATGGGGAAAGCACCATGTGAAAGGTCTTGCGTCAGTCTTACACCTGCTGTGAGGCAGGCGCAAGATTTTGACGCAAAAGCATCCTAAAAGTGAGGCAGTGAAATCTCATAGATTTCACTGCGTCGCCATTACCAAGCTTTTTACGGGGGAACGCCCCTACATTATACCTGACGCAGGTATAATGTGGCGCAGGGTTTTAAAAAGTGACCCATCTACCTAGATGCGTCACTTTTTAAATATAGCGCAACGAGGCGCATTTTTTTACACCGCTGGTGCGATGCGTCACTTTTCTGTGCGCACTCCTTACGACATTCCAGATGTGTCATATTTAATGTATGACGAATCAGGTCGCAAGGAGTTACAGATACGTCAGTATTTCTGACGTATCTGTGAACACAAAAGTGACGCATTGCTGGAGTGCGTCACAAAAGTGACGCAACTCCAGTAATGCGTCCTTTCACATGGGGAAAGCCCCATGTGAAAGGGCTTGGGTCAGTCTTACGCCTGCTGTGAGGCAGGCGCAAGATTTTGACGTAACAGCATCCTAAAAGTGACGCAGTGAAATCTCATAGATTTCACTGCGTCGCTATTACCAAGCTTTTTCCGGGGGAACGCCCCCTCTGCATACATTATACCTGACGCAGATATAATGTGGCGCACGGTTTAAAAAGTGACCCATCTACCTAGATGCGTCACTTTTTAAATATAGCGCAACAAGGCGCATTTTTTTACACCGCTGGTGCGAAGCGTCACTTTTCTGTGCGCACTCCTTACGACATTCCAGATGTGTCATATTTAATGTATGACGAATCATGTCGCAAGGAGTTACAGATACGTCAGTATTTCTGACGTATCTGTAAACACAAAAGTGACGCATTGCTGGAGTGCGTCACAAAAGTGACGCAACTCCAGTAATGCGTCCTTTCACATGGGGAAAGCACCATGTGAAAGGTCTTGCGTCAGTCTTACACCTGCTGTGAGACAGGCGCAAGATTTTGACGCAACAGCATCCTAAAAGTGACGCAGTGAAATTTCATAGATTTCACTGCGTCGCTATTACCAAGCTTTTTGCGGGGGAACGCCCCCTCTGCATACATTATACCTGACGCAGATATAATGTGGCGCAGGGTTTTAAAAAGTGACCCATCTACCTAGATGCGTCACTTTTTAAATATAGCGCAACGAGGCGCATTTTTTTACACCGCTGGTGCGATGCGTCACTTTTCTGTGAGCACTCCTTACGACATTCCAGATATGTCATATTTAATGTATGACGTATCATGGCGCAAGGAGTTACAGATACGTCAGTATTTCTGACGTATCTGTAAACACAAAAGTGACGCATTGCTGGAGTGCGTCACAAAAGTGACGCAACTCCAGTAATGCGTCCTTTCACATGGGGAAAGCACCATGTGAAAGGTCTTGCGTCAGTCTTACACCTGCTGTGAGGCAGGCGCAAGATTTTGACGCAACAGCATCCTAAAAGTGACGCAGTGAAATCTCATAGATTTCACTGCGTCGGTATTACCAAGCTTTTTGCAGGGGAACGCCCCCTCTGCATACATTATACCTGGCGCAGGTATAATGTGGCACAGGGTTTTAAAAAGTGACCCATCTACCTAGATGGGTCACTTTTTAAATATAGCGCAACGAGGCGCATTTTTTTACACCGCTGGTGCGATGCGTCACTTTTCTGTGCGCACTCCTTACGACATTCCAGATGTGTTATATTTAATGTATGACGAATCATGTCGCAAGGAGTTACAGATACGTCAGTATTTCTGACGTATCTGTAAGCACAAAAGTGACGCATTGCTGGAGTGCGTCACAAAAGTGACGCAACTCCAGTAATGCGTCCTTTCACATGGGGAAAGCACCATGTGAAAGGTCTTGCGTCAGTCTTACACCTGCTGTGAGGCAGGCGCAAGATTTTGACGCAACAGCATCCTAAAAGTGACGCAGTGAAATCTCATAGATTTCACTGCGTCGCTATTAACAAGCTTTTTGCGAGGGAACGCCCCCTCTGCATACATTATACCTGACGCAGGTATAATGTGGCGCAGGGTTTTAAAAAGTGACCCATCTACCTAGATGCGTCACTTTTTAAATATAGCGTAACAAGGCGCTTTTTTTTTACACCGCTGGTGCGTCACAAAAAGTGACGCACAGGCGGCGCAAAACTGGCAGCGCAAGGCCTTCATAAATATGATCCTGGATTTTCCCCTTACTTCGCTCCCCGGTGCGCTTCCCGGTGCGCGTACCGGGCGCTCCCCCCGCGCAAATCGAAAAAATTATTTTTTTTAAATGCCCCGCGGGACCCTATTTGAGCCCCCACATTAAACCTAGGGGGTCAGGAGGGGGTCTACCCTGCCCCCTTATGGTCAATTCCCCCCTTTGTTTTTGCCACCTCTTGTGTCTCGATTTTACCGAGACACAAGATGGCGGCCGCTCCGGACTGTTTAGAATGTTTACAGACACCCGAGAGCCAATCAGCTTTCTGCGCGCAAGTCGCGTGGCGCGCCCGGTGCGCTCCCCGGTGCGCGAACCGGAGCGCGCCTATAGATATATATATTTTTTTGAACCTAAATTACTCAAAATCCACTGGAGCACATATCTTGAGACATAGCAAAGGCACATCGGGCTACTAGTCCCTACAATTTTGCCAAGTTTGGTGTAAATCCATTCAGCCGCTCGAGCTAAAAGTGAAATCGACCGCCCTATGGAAATTAACATGGGGAAAACGCGTTTTGGGACCCCCCTTTTATCTCGGCCCCCGCTTGACGAATCCCCCCCCAAACTTTCAGGGAAAGACCGGAACTTGACGAGGCCATTTTGAGGCCATTTTCAAGCAGATTCGTCAACCGGTGCCAAAGTTATTCCAAATAGAATTTTGAGATTTAACATTGAAAAAAATCCTAACTATAACTACCTACTGGCGACTGCCAGTAGGTAATATATATATATATATATATATATATATATATATATATATATATGTATATATATATATATATATATATATATATATATATATATATATATATATACACAGGCTATGGAGGTTGGCCTTTTGCAGGGAGTTAAGCCGAAAGCCTGGCTACATCATTAAAAACAATGATGTTCACCCCAAAAAAACATTTAAAATCTGAGTTATGGTTCTAGTTCAAATATGCAAAACCAATGATATTCTCCACATATGTTTATCAATGCACACAAAACTCCATAACTAGGGCCTCCTGCTATGCACAAAATACCAATTTGCAATGATGCAGAAACAAAGATAAGCGCTATCAAGAGAACAACATGACAGGTGGCACAAGTTCTTGTTAGCGATGTGCACTGCTAACCATAACTGGCAAACTGAATTGGTTTTGCGAATTCAAGCCACAACCATACCTCCGTTTTACTAGAGAATATATATATTTATATATCATTTTATTTTTTTCTTTTGTACATTTTGGGCCTTGTATAATCTCTCTTATAACTCACAAAAAGACTGTGATGCCTCTCCACCCACTATTAAATTATAACAATGGTCCTCGAAGGAGCATTTAGAACAATTAAATACATTTTGACTATAATAAGTACTATATTCCACGGTGTCCAGCCGGACACATAATTTAATCAATTAAATAAATGTTTCAACATTTTAGAGAGCAACCAACAGTAAAATGGGACACAGTCCTGCATCCAGTACATGAAAACAAAACACACATACAAATAAATAGTAAGATTTTCAGGCAAAAAAAGAGGCTTTGAGTAAATGAGAATACATGACAAGCTACCCATAATAGTTATCACACTAATATAACACAATAGTTTTTTGCGTGAAACTATTACATAGGTCGATGAGGTTTCGATCCCTTTTAAAAGAATAATGGGATCATCATCAGGACTGTTTGATCTACATGCCTGAATATTACTAAGCTGCCATAGAGCGGAATAGGCTTGAATGCTCCAGGTCCAATTTAGTGAATCGGAGATCTGTCACAGGCACGGGTGAATCCTTGGCTCTCAAGGAGCCGCTAGCGTAGCGTGCAAGCAACGTGGTGGATACCACACTGCAGAAAACCGAGGGGCAATTCCTGAGTTATTGCAGGTTTAGTTGGTCCATATGACGGTTCCTCAAGTGCCGGCATCGGTGGCTGAGTGCAGGGTTCTTACTGCGCGATGGCGAGGAATCTGATTTGGGATCCGAATCCCTACGATAGGCTTTTTAAAAGTTTTTTTTTCAAAACAATGCCTGGATATTTGCCAAAATAATGGAATCTTAACTTATTTAGGTGGTGAGCTGCCTGGCAGGCTCAGGTAATATTTTATTGTCTCTGCAAGTCAGTCTCAAAGTGCTTGGTTTTCTTTACAGAGATAGGTGGCATAAGTTGAAGCAGTCGGGCCCTTCTCTCCTGAAGGGTTCTGTATGGTGTGATGATGTTAAATGAGTACTGGCCCATGTAGTGCTCAGGAAAGCAGAAAGGAATCTATAGTACAGACATAAAACTGTCACGCTACCTCTGCACCAGGAACAGTTTTAAACACTGGTGCTATCAGTTGAAAAGTGAACAGTTGCCCAGAAACTGTTGTAACTGACAAAATCCTGTTGACCACGGTAGCTGGCCCTAACTAATTGGGAACATTTTAAAAAGTAAATGTGAGGTAATTAGGGATCCTCTGGTAATGAGCAAAAAAGAAAACTGTGACTATTTCTGCGGAACAAGACATTGTGTCATATTTACACTTTGACAGACGATAATCCAGCCATCAGGGTGGAGGACATTATGTCCACCACCCTGACGTATTACTGTCTGCCAAATTTAAAGATCACCTATGTACCTGCGGTGATCTCTGTATCTTAGTGGTTCCTGTCAAGTTACAAAAATGTGTGAAGGATGGCCACAGTAGGTTTTGCTGACTGTCCACCAAACTTTTACATTGTTTTGTTTTTCAAACACAAACTCCCAAACTGTGAGCTTGTTCTTGAAAAGCAACAAAAACACCCTGGGAGTTTTCTTTTAGGATTTAGGGTTCATATGTTTATTTCGGGTCCCTCCCCACCAGGTTTTTCCTGGCAGTGACAGACAGACAAATATGAGACTGTCCACTATAATGACACCATCCACTCTAAACCGAGTGTTGTTGCATTTGAGACGGACTACCCTGTCCACCAAACTTTAATTACAGTCCGTTGTTTTGGTTCCATCACATTGAATTTTAAACTGACATACCCCCTGCTTTCTATTTACAGACCCAGAATACAAAAAAAGAAAAAGAGTAAGAAAATACTTCTTAATTTATTAACATAGCTCTTAGTGTCGCATTTCTGGATTCTCACTGTCTGTGAGTGTGTTATAAAATTCTAGCATGAAGAAAATCTGTTGATGGACACTAAACATATTCGCGGTCACATGTATCATTCTCAAGAGCAGATCTGATGAAGACAGAACTTTCAATATATTCAACTCGCATTGTAATTTCACCAACTTAAAGTTGTAATATACTTATTGGACTGACTCACCATCGAACGGTGTTTGGCTGCAGGTAAAGAAAGGTCATTGCATCTTTTAAGTACTGCTTCCACTAATCTTTGCATATCCTCATACTGCACTGGGATGCTTAGGTGCTCTTTACTAAGGATGGAAAGTTGAAAGAACAGAATCTCATGAGGAGAACTATCAGTTTGAGAGCCATTAAGTGGAATACATTAAAACCCCGTGTAGACCTATTCGGACCTCATACAAGTAGTTTTGCTATCCATAAGTAATATCAGTCCTCTGTCAAGGGTATCTTCACTAAATTCATAAACAATGAATATCTGTACCAACGTGCAGAAACATTTTAAAACAGAGATAATAAGTTCACCAAGTACAACACAGAAATAATGCTTCTAAAAAGACATTTGGCTAGCATTTTCTATATATTTTAAGGGAACAAAGAAAAATGTAAAACTAGATTTTAAAAATAAAATGGATTTAAACATGTAGCAGTATGCTGTTTTAAAACCTTCTAACTTCCAACTTTAAAAAAACATGAAAATGTTTCCCTAGGCATACGTCACACAGTTAAAAAAAGATCACTGTCACTATAAGGCTAACTCTTGATGTCCTCCCTTCCGGCATTGCACGCCTTCAGTCCGGCCCAGAGACCAACCCACCACAGGTGGTCAACCGCTTCCATGCACAGTCTTTGGCTGCGCAGAGCAGGGGTTAGCCACAGGGTCTGGCATGAGCCAGTCCGTTTGCTGAACCCACAACAATGGGCCAATAATCACTGCATGCAGACTTTGGCCCTCCACAGCAGAGGTTGGCCATAGAGCCTGGCCTTCAGAAAAACCCAATTGTGCACGGTTGCAGGCCATGCAAAGCAGGGATGAGCTTCAGGAGCTACCCACCCGCCAGAGGTGAACCTACCCCTGCATATGTTCTTGAACCACCTGTCGAAAAATCTGGACAGAAAAATCATGAACGCAAAGGCGTTTTCCAGAGCCACTATTCATTTATAAAGGTTTTTTTTTATAAAACCATAGAGATATTTTTGGAGACGCTGGTTATAATAATTATGGTGCATTTATTGCAGTACATACTGAACATGTGCAATCTTGTAACATCTTGCTGTTTGCTGGCTCTCTCCTTGTTGTCCAGTCATTTTTAGAGATATTACAAGCTTTCCTCTTTTACTGCATGTTAAAATTCAAATGTGTGTTCTCCAAAAGGGTGGCCTCCTGGCCTCTAGAGACCATGGGCTTGTTTTTCAGAAAGCGTAAATTGTTCAAAGAATGAGATAGTGCCTTTCCTTTTTCTTTGGCGATCTAGGGCCCGATGTAGGTACCAAATACCGGTCGGAAACGGCCGATTTCGGCCGTTTCCGACCGGTATTTGGCCTACTGAGATGTAGGGGACCTTTTTTTGTCCGATTCGGTATTTTACCGATTCGGTAAAATTACCGAATCGCAAAAATACCGAATCGGTAATTTTACCGATTTTTTAAATTTGGGATGTAGGTGGGACTACTTTCAGTCCCACAGGCCCTTCAGATTCGGTATTTTAACACCCAAACCAATTGGGTGTTAAAATACCGAATCCAGGTGTGCATGCACATGTGTGCATGCACACCTATGCCATGTGACAGACAGACATGCCCTTAGGGCATGTCTGTGTGCCACATGGCTCACATGCCTTTTTTTGGGGTGCTGGAGGGTGTCAAAGTGACACCCCCTGCACCCTTGCACAAATCGGTAATTACTGAATCGGTAATTACCGATTCGGTAATGCCCATTGATTCCTACGGGCTTCAAGGCCCATAGGAAGCAATGGGGGATACCGAATCGGTATTTACAGAATCGGTAAATACCGAATCTTACAGAGTCGGTATTTACCGAATCTGAAATACCTACATCTCCCCCCCTCTAATTTACCACTTCATAAATACCTATTCGGTATGATTCGGTATTTATGAAGTGGTAAATGTAGATTTACCTACATCGGGCCCCAAGACTCCCCATTTTTAACCTTGACAGGCTTTTTGATCAAAACCCAGTCACCCATAAAAATATCAACAGGAACAGAATTACACTTTGAATCAAAACTCTTTCTCATATGCATTCGTTTGGCATCCACTCTTTTGTGAATAGCGCCCAGATCAATTTCCTTGTCCCCGGATAAATCCTGAAGCCAGGAAGGAAACAAATTAGAATGAGAACCTCTGTTCCTCAACAAAGTAAAAGGAGAGACTCCTGTAGTACAGTGTGGAGAAGTGTTATAATGCCATACCTTTGCTCTGATGAAATTATTCACATTCATTCCGCAAGACAACGCCGCTTGAATGCCCTCCTTAATCACTTTATTCCCTCTCTCTACTAAACCATTAGAAGATGGGGAATATAAAGCAACCTTGAGTTGTTTAATGTCCAAATCACTAAGAAACTTCCTCATCTTATCAGAAACGAAATGAGTGCCATTGTCGCTAATAAGCATCTTAGGAGCACCTTCCACATCAAAAATTCTTTTCAAAAATGAAATAGTAGAATCAGAATCGGGAGTTTTAATAAATTCATGATACATCCACTTAGAATAATAATCAACCAATAAAATAACATATTTGCACTCCTGGTCTAAAACAGAATAAGGACCTGAAAAATCAATACCAACTTTTTCCCACGCTACATGTGGAAATTCAGATGGAGATAAGGGAACTTTCATTGTATGCCAATCCTTATCAGAGACAAGGCATTCTGGACAAGAATAAATTAATTTCCTGACCTGTTCATCCAAAGAGGGCCACCAGTAGTGTTCCTTAATCCTCATAATGGTCTTGGTAATCCCTAAATGACCTTTGTGGGATTCACCTATGATCAAAGGGCGTAATTTGAATGGAGGAATACATTTGTCACATCTGGAAACAATATTATTCTCAACTGAGAGCTCATCAGAAACCTGCGAAAACCTACGTAACTCTCCCTCCAAACACCTAGGCTCCGGCCACCTAAGAGTTGAATAGTGGATAACCTTTTGAAGCACAGGATCACCCTCACATGCAGACTTCCAATCATTCTCAGATAAAACAGGGGTTAACTCACAAACAGCATCCACCATGGTGACACATTCGATATCCTTAGCAGAGATATCCTCATCATCATCCTTCACCATGGAAAGTCTCGAAAGACAGTCGGCCCTAAAATTTTTACCACCACTAATGTGTTTGACATCAAAATGAAATTCCTGTATCTTAGAAACCAACCTCATCAATCTAGCCGACATACATGAAGAATTGACCTTAATAAAAATATAGATAAAGGGCTTATGGTCGGTAACTAGCTCAAATTTCCGACCCCAAATATACGTTCTAAACTTCTGAACTGTCCATACACAAGCCAATGCCTCCCTTTCAATGGTACTATACCTAGTCTCGAACGTCTTAAGCGAACGCAAAGCAAAAGCCACTGTCTGTTCATTGCCTCCTACTTTCTCAGTTAACACTGCACCCAAGCCAGTAATACTAGCATCAACTGTTATGACAGAAAGACAATCATCCCTGAAAGCGTGAAGAGCTTTAGCGGATACGATCAATTTTTTAACTTCACTAAAAACTATCCAAATCAGGGGACCAAGCAAAGTTGCAACCTTTCCTCAATAAGCCGCGAAGGGGTTCAACTAATTGAGAATAAGCAGGTACGAATCTAGCGTAATACTCTGCCAGACCGAGAAAAGACCTGAGAGAGGTTTGGCATCTTCGATGGCTCTAATCACTGAGAACTTTGGTTTAATCCCCTCACGGGATACGGTATGGCCCAAATAATCTAGCTCTTTAACAGCAAATTTACACTTGTCCCTGCGTACAGTCATCTTTTTAGACATTAAAATGGTGAGAACACGTCTCAAAATTGCATTATGCTCTTCTAAAGACTTAGCATAAATCAAAATGTCATCCAGGTATGATTCAACTCCAACCACCCCACTGAAAAGAGAATCCATGAGCTTCTGGAAGACACTTCCAGCCGAAGCTAAACCAAAAGGAAGACGTAAAAATGTAAACGGTCCGAACGGGGTGATAAAAGTAGTCAACTCCTGAGATTCTTTTGATAACGCAACCTGATGATAAGCCGATTTTAAGTTGATCAATGAGAACCACCTAGCCCCACCAAGATTAGCAAGTAGTTCATGGATCTTTGGTAGAGGGTGGCAATCGTCAATAATATTTTTGTTTAAACCGCATAAATCCGCACAGAGCCTAATTTCGCTGGTCTTTTTGTGAGCGACCACGATTGGAGCCACCCACTGTGAAGAATCAACCGGCTGAATGATCCCTTGCTCACACAATTATTTTAAAGAACTTTCTAACTCTGCACGTACACTCAAAGGAACAGATCAAACTTTTGAGCTACAGGTTGAGCTCCTGGAACCAATCTTATCCTATGCTCAAAACCCTCTACACTCCCTACTTTGTCACTGAACACAGGTTTAAACTCCTCCATAATCTGTTTTGTATCAAAAGTTTGACCATCAGACATGCACTCCACACTTGACACAGGAAGATCCCCAACCTTAATTGGATTGTCATCCCCGGGAACCAAATATAAACCCATACGGGCAAGATCCTTCCAGCCAACTATATTTTTGCCTTTCTCAGCAACATAAGTTTTGGTAACAGTTTCTCTACCTAAACATTGTACTAAACCCTCAAAATACCCAATCATGTTGATGTCCTTTTCCCCAAAGGCTTTCGGGTTTACATCTGAACGCAACAATTCCACCTTTTTTTCTCCATAAATCATAGAAGGTAGAATCTCTCAAAATAGTGAAAGGAGAACCAGAGTCCGCCATTACCTGTAAAGGAATGCCATCAATTATTGCAGAGCATAAAGGACCCTTTATGTCACTAACTTGACCATTATAATCTAATGTGACAACAATATTATTAAAAGTGTTGGTACAATAATCAACATCAGATTCTACATGGTTAACTGTAGGTGTTTTCTTCAAATTTCTACAAACACCTTGAAAATGGCTCATCTTTTTGCAAATGACACAACGCCTGTTAATAGCAGGACACCCCTGAAAGTTCCCAAACTGGTTCTTTGATCCACATCTGTAACAAAAATTAGATAGTTTCTTCTGAACAAATTTCACATTTTTGCTTTTAACGTTCACAGAACACACAGAACTGTCTTGGCATGGGTCAGCAACGTTAACTGAATTGACTCCACCTTTTGAAGCGTCAGCCATCACTTTACTCGTAAGCGTAGAATGCTCAATGCTTAAGGAAAGATCGATTACTTCATTCAGAGATGGGTTTTTGCAACCTAGAATCCTCTCTTTGATCTTCCGTGAAGAACAGTTGAAGACAAACTGTTCCCTGATATAGTTATCGCAAAGAGGACCGAAATCACATGTGGTTGCCAAAACTCTAAGAGCAGAAATGTATTCTCCAACATTTTCATCTTCTCTGTGTTTCCTAGCATAAAAATTATGTCTTTCTAACATAATATTTAGCTCTTCAGCAAATTGTTTCTTTTTCTTTTTCTTGCTATCATTGCCACAGTCAGTTCAGTACTGTATTAAGAGATGATATTGAGGCTAAACACTATCAACCATGTAAAACGCCTAGCAATACTGAGTATGATTCTACCCAGACTCCCTCGGGGAGAAAAAACATCCTTTGCAATATTAGGTCACTCTCCAAACATACTGCCGAAGTATGGGACCTAATTTCCTCAAAACAACCCGATCTGTGCTATCTCACAGAAACATGGTTAAAACCATACTCCACTCCTGCTATAACCCTAGGAATTCCTGACGGCTACAAAATAGTCAGACTGGACCGGCCTATAAAAACTGGTGGTGGGATAGCCATTGTGCACAAACAAGAAATTAGCATT
This sequence comes from Lissotriton vulgaris, assembly GCF_964263255.1. Classification (NCBI taxonomy): domain Eukaryota; kingdom Metazoa; phylum Chordata; class Amphibia; order Caudata; family Salamandridae; genus Lissotriton; species Lissotriton vulgaris. The sequence goes on from NC_141685.1 coordinate 1,093,293,504, forward strand.
ACGATATTAGATGAGCTGAGTACCCCTGAAATCGAATTACTAATTTTTAAAATAGTATGGTCCCCCAAAGAAAGTCAAAAAGGTGCCCTAATATACCGTCCTCCGGGGCCTTGCACAAATTTCTCCAATAAGCTGATTGAGCTACTGGCCCCTCACATAAATAATGAAAGTAACTTCCTACTACTAGGGGATTTTAATGTTCACAGCGAAAAGCTGGATTGTAATGAGGCACAGACCTTACTAACAGACCTATCCTTATTAGGTCTTATAAAACGAAACTCTGGGCCCACCCATCAGGCGGGACATACTCTTGACCTGATTTTATCTACTTCTCTGTCAGTTTCATGTCTACCTGGAGTACAGGTTAACTGGACTGATCACTTTATAATGGAATTCTACACCCCGCATTTTAACTCTACTCCTGCAAGCTCTATCTCCCTACCTAGTGTACGCAGACAATGGCACAAAGTTACTGCTGACTCCTTCAAGGGAAAATTCAAGCCTTTTGCCATCCTCCCCACTGATAATGCTGAAATGGCACTTGGAAAATTTGAATGTGCAACTAGGGATGCGATAGAGAAAATTGCTCCCATGAAGCATTTTAAACCCAGACCTGCAAAAAAACAGGAAGTCTGGTTCTCGGACCATTTAAGGACATTAAAGCTAGCCGCCAGGAAGCTTGAGAAGAAGTGGAGAACCTCTCATTTGGTAGAGGATAAGAACAAATATTGGGATTCACTATCCACCTACCACAAAGCTATCCGGGTAGCACGAAAAACCCATATTACGGCACAAATTACAGCTGCAGGGAACTCACCTAGGGTCCTCTATCAAATCCTTCAAACATTTGTTAAACCTACAGCATGTGAAACATCTGAGGTAGCATCACAGCAGTTGTGCAATGAAATATCTCAATTTTTTACAGAAAAAATAGATAAAATCTATGAAAAAATAATTTGCACCAACAAGACTATCACTACTGATACAGCGCCTCTCCAAATAGATGCCGACCTGAAGCAGAATACTCATTCTCTTGATACCTTTCCTCCCATTTCGTCTGATAACATCCTCTCTTTGATCTCACAGATCAAAAGTGGTAGCCCAGACGATACTATTCCAGCGAGGATAATGCCTGCTCTAGCTGACCAACTCTGCCCTGTGATTGGAGACTTGGTAAACCTCTCGCTAAGCACAGGCAATGTCCCTAGAGAATGGAAACGAGCCATTGTTAGACCAATCAGGAAAAACACTGCGACTCCGTGGACTGAATTGGCCAATCTGAGGCCCATCTCCTTACTACCCTTCCTAGGGAAAATGACTGAGAAGCATGTCAACCACCATCTCTCCAGCTACATCGAACTTGCTGGGGCTCTGGACTACTCTCAGTCAGGTTTCAGACCTAAACATAGCACTGAATCCACCCTTCTGTCAGTCACTGATGACTTGCACATGTACCAGGACAAGGGCATCTCAGTAATCTTGGTTCTCTTAGATCTGTCTGCAGCGTTCGACACCGTGTCACATTCCATCTTGACTGAGCGGTTGTCGAACGCTGGCATTAAGAACAAAGCCCTTGCCTGGCTAAGGAGTTTTCTATCCGATCGCACCCAGACTGTCACCATGGGTGCATATCGTTCAGCGGAGATGGAGATATCAAAAGGGGTGCCCCAGGGTTCGTGTCTAAGCCCGACCCTCTTCAACATTTATGTGGCACCCCTGGCTAGAGTGATGCGTAGGTACGGGTTTATCCCAGTATCCTACGCTGATGACACCCAGCTCCTCTTCCCCTTTAAAACCCTCTCCGCCGAAGTAAGAAACTCCTTCTCATTAGGCATGAAGGCAGTGGCGCACTGGATGTCCTCAAACTGCCTCCAGTGCAACGTCAGCAAGACGGAAGTCATGCTGTTTGGGGAGGCCAGGATGCTATGGGCCCCGGATTGGTGGCCACAGGACTTGGGAGCAGCCCCAGAACCCAAGCAGATAGTGAAAAACCTGGGGGTCCGTCTGGACCAAGAACTATCACTAAAACAGCATTCCAATTTTATCTCGGGTTCTTGTTTCCATACCATCAGCCTGCTGCGTAAAGTCTTTCCTTTACTGCCAGATTCCTTTAGGAGGACGCTAGTACAGGCACTCGTGCTAAGTCGGATCGATTACTGTAATGGCCTGCTGCTTTCCGCCAATGAAGGCGTGTTGGCTAAGCTCCAGGTCATTCAAAACACAGCGGCCCGCCTGGTTCTGAATGCTCCGCCACGAACTCCATCTAAACCCCTTCTTGAGCAATTACATTGGCTCTCGATCCGGCAAAGAACAAAATTCAAGATAGCCTGCCTGATACACAAATGTCTCCATGGACAAGGGCCTGCATATCTGGAAAACAAATTTATTCCCTACATTCCATCTCGAACACTAAGATCTAGCAATAATCTGCTCCTAGTGGTGCCCCGCGCTAAGAAAGCGAGGCACGGGAATAAAGCGTTGTCAATTGCAGGACCCACATTATGGAACAAACTCCCTTTGTCCCTAAGACAGTGTACTGAGCACTTAAAATTCAGAAGGCAACTGAAAACTGTCTTATTTAAAAATGAGATCTAGCATCTGATCCAATTTACATCTTCTGTTTAGTCGGCACCACAAGCGCAGAGATACTCCATCTGGAGTTGATTCGAGCGCTATAAAAACCAGCAAATAAATAAATAAATAAATAAATAAATAAATAAATAAATAAATAAAGCGAGCCACTGCCTCAAGATATATATTCCAATGACGGTCACCGCTTTGAGCAGGTGGAGGGATTGGAGGAATACTTTTAAAAATACGTTGTGCTGCCTGGCCAAGACACCCAAAAAGGATTGCGAATTTGCGTTCAGAGGAAAAATCCATAGCATCTAAGCAATAAGATGGTTTTCAAACAAAGCAAACCACTCTTTCCAAATTATTTCAGGGCTTCCAGGTTTACTCAAAAAAGAAGGGGGTTGGGTGATTTGCTGTAAATATAAATTAGCCATAGTAAAATAAACAGTACAAAGCACTCCCTTTTGTATTAAAAGCACCCCCTTTAAATGTAGTAATAAGCACCAATACAAACAGTAATGAAAATTGAGTGGCAAAACCAATAAAAATAATTAATACGCGGAAATAAATTGAAGGATGAAAGAACAATTCTTCCCCAAAGCGTGCGCGTCGCTGTAGTTGAAAAAAAATATGATTTGGAAAGCGTGCGCGTCGCTGTAGCAACGCGCTGGTGATTATAATAATTGAATGACAGAAAGCGTGCGCGTCACTGTAGCAACGAGTTGGTAATCACAATAAATGAATAATTGAAAGCGTGCGCGTCGCTGTGAAAACGCGCTGGAATAAGTGATTTAAATGAAAATCCATAAAGTGTGCGTGTCGCTGTGACAACGCACCGGTGACAAATTCAATCCGAAAATTTTACAAGGATATAAATGAGAAAGCGTGTGCGTCGCTGTAGCAAAGCACTGATGTCCATCAAATTGACATCTCAAACAATGCTTGTGACGCCCAGAAAACCTTCGTGAAGAACAGGAACCAATAACAATTAAATATATCCAATGGGCAAATCACAGCTGAGTCACAGGCAGTAAACTGGCCAATAGACGATCTCAGTCTCTTATGGCCAATCCTCACGATTGTGAGATAAAGCTTTAAGCCAATCGCGCATACTGAAGAAAGTTATTCGACATACCTTGTTCCTCGGTGAAAAGAATTGGAATTCTCACCGGAATGTTTCACGGAGTGAAACCAACGATAGAACTGGTCAGGTGCGTCCTTAATTAAACATCAAGGATTTGGTGAAAAATTCTTGCGTGGGTATGGGTGAAGTTTAAATCCCGATTGTCGCCAAATGTAGCATGGAAGAATCCACAGGAAAACGTAGAGTAGTTGAAGAAAGGTTTATTCCATACAGTCATAAACTTCAGCCGATGCACGACGCTTCTGTCCAGCGGCAAACCTCAACGGTGACTGACCACACATTGAAGGCAACCACCGAATGGCCACATCGCGCGTGGATGCATAATCAAACAATAACACATTGCATGCGGCCACATCGCGCGTGGATGCATAATCAAACAATAACATATTGAATGCGTGCACATCGCGCGACACACCGCGCGATGAGCACGAGTAAGTAAGTAACCACTACACACTGGCTGACTGTTGACAGAACTGAAAAGAGATAGGTTGCCCTTTAACACAGCTGCCCTGGTATTGTTTGTTGTTCGCTAAGTTGTTTTGTGTGAATTTTAGATCATTTTGAACCAAACTAATGGGTGCTATATTGAAAAAGCCTTATATTTCTTTTGTACCTTCTACTGCGGGTCAGAAAACCCCTGCCGAGGTAAATCCTGCATACGAAATGATGATGGACATCGCATTCAATACGTGTACCTGGATTTCTGAATAGCATCACTATACTGCTTCTGATAAAGATTTACAGTCCTTTAGTAAGTACTTTAAACATTAAAAAGCTAGATTTCCTGAGACAAACAATGACTAACAGAAAGCTGTTACCTAGACCCACACAGTTTGAGCCACTGAAGAAATAGGATAACATAGCCACAGAGAAGGAAAGGAAGAAAATGCTGAAGCAAGTCAAGGGCTCATTTAGATAGTGGTTGGAAAGCAAATGGGATCGTCAGGAGATATGTTGAAGGGAAGATGCACAGGAGGCTGTGTGAGCGGGAGCCGCAAACATAGTCAGACAAAGTGCAGGCCATGTAGTCCATGGAAGTGGTCCAAGAGGCCATGTCACAGGTAGTGATCCAAAGGTCAAGGCGGGACTAGGATCCACGTGAACTAGTCAGGCAGGTACCCTCGCGCTCGCCAGGGCGTGCCTGCCGCCAAGCATCCAATAGGGAATTGTAATCCATGATTGAGTGGAGGAGGCAGTGGCTTATGGGTGTTGCATGCGGTCTTCAGAGCGGTCCAGTTTCTGCAAGGTTTAAGTCACCCCCCCATATCAAGGAGTGAGGACCCAGAGAAGTTATAAGTTGCCAGACATGTGCAAATAAGTCGGTGTTGTCAGAGTTGGGGCCATAGAGTGCCGCTAGTATCAGCGGCTGGTTTGAAAGTGTTCCAGCTAGGATCACATGGCCACCCTCCGTGTCAATGAAGGAGTGGGTGCCATATCAAGGAAGACCCCTCCTAAAAAGGATGGAGGCACCAAGTGAATAATTACAGTACAAGGCAGTGTAGGACTCTCCCCAGTGACAGGATTGCAGCCTAGATGAGGTAGCAGGGAGGAGATGCGTCTCCTGGAGGAAACTAACGTCTACTTGGGGGCTGATAAGCACGCATAAGACGTGCTTTAAGGTGGTCATTCAGACCCCTGATGTTCCAAGTCCAAAAGGTAGTGTCAGTCATGTGGCAACTGAGAGGCGGTGAGTAGCGCAGTGCCTACGGTCCATGAAAAAAGTGTTAAGTGCTAGTGCAATAAGATACAATACATCATGTAATGTATACAGACAGTCACATGACAAAATCAGAACAAAAGAAATAACAAAGTGAGCCTCTTGCAGGAAGTGCCAATTACGGAACCCTAAGAAAAAAAAAACCCTCCCTCCGCCCACTCCAACCCCCCCAATTAGGTTGAGAATCTGTACCTCCCTCTCCCAGGGATCCCAAACTTGGAGAACTGAATACAGGAATGGGAGTCATCCCAACGGGGTGCGTGCGCACAGCCCCCATGTAGGCAGGCTAGCCGAGCATGGTATAGTTCTGAGGGAGGCAGCTTAAGGGTGAAGCTTGCGATTGCAGGAATGTTCTTGGTTGAAAGCAAGATGGGCAGGGTATTTAAACTGTCCCAGAGACCCACAAATCCCAAAGGGCATCAAGTGTCCCCACATTGCTGCCCTCCGTAGCATACAAAGATAACAGGTTTTTATGTGTGATAAAAGAAGGCATGAGACATTGCATCAAACATAGCGCATGGGCAGAACAATATAAAATATGCATACAATGAGGCAGGGCAAGGCATGTAGGGATCAGTCATTGTCACTTATGCGGCAGTCCTCGGAATTAGTGTGACGGCTTCAGTGAAGAACTTGGGTTTCTCTCCAAAGTCAATGCGAAGTTTGGAGGGGTAGAGCATCGCGTACGTGATGTGGAGCTGTTGCAGGATGCGCTTGGCAGGAAGAAAGTCCCTTCGGGCTGCCTGGACGGACTAACTAAAAGTCGAGGTAGAAGGACAACATGTTGCCCTGATGTTTGACCTCGTCCAGCTCCTGGGCCCTGCGCAGAATGGAGTCTGGGTCCCGATAATTCAGCAAGCAGACGGTGATGGGCCTCGCAGGATCCCCGGGGTGGGGGGGGGTCGAGGGCCAAATGACCTATGTGCCCGTTCGATGATGAAATGGGTGGACAGGACCGGGCCGAATAGATCATGGAGCAGGATTTCGAGATAATCCTCAATTTTCCCGGTCGCAGTGGTTTCCGGCAGGCCAACAATATTGTTCCTTCAGGAGCACGCCTCTAGGTCCTCGTTCTCGGCACAAATAACTTCAAGGATGTTATCCATTTTGAGGAGCTTCTGCGCTCCGGAGGCTCCAGCATCCTCGGCATCCGAAACCCTTGCCTCAAGCTGGTCAATACATGTGTCGTGGGAGTCCATCCTCTGTTTAACCTGGTCAAGACGGGGTGTTTGATGGTCTATTTTCGTGTTGCTGAACTTTAGGCTGCACTTCACTTCTAGAAGAATGGTTCTAAGATTGTAATCTTGTTCGCCGGGGTCGTCAGTCTGGGTTGATTGCTCACCAGCATAGGGCGGGCCTCACCGCACTTGCCCGCACCACGCCCTAAGAAGGTGATTTTGAATTATCTGGCATCCGTCTTTTACATGGCGGCCCGCAGTGAAGTGGTAGTGAGGGAAATAAGCTGCGCATAGGATTTCGCAGTGGTTGGGTTGGCCCTCAGGATCATAGGCCGGTCTGGCAGAGCGGAATAATAGAAGGATGTGATAGGGCGGCTCCAGAAAGACTGTGCGGGCCCGGCGGGCCGAGAGGCTAGCGCAGGGGGCCCAGAGCCAGCCACAGAGAAGGCCGTAGGAGTAGGGCAATGATGCTGCAGTCTCTGTCGTCATGGGGGTCCCCAGTGACAGGGAGCAGCCGGATTCAACTAGTACCCCCAGCGAGGCTGCAGCAGTGAGATCAGGCACAAGTCTCCGGGATGCCCTATTGCCAGTATGGTCACATGCATGGAGAGAAGCAGGCTGGAAGGGGAGGAAGCCCCTAGGTGCAGGCCCCCTCCGTTCCGGCAGATCGGGCGGTAGTCAGTTGTAGACCAGGGGCAAGCAGAGGCACGACTCCAGCGCAGGGCGGGCAAAGGAAAACGGCAGGACCCTAGGCGTGTTGTATCAGGCATATAATATAAAAAGGAGCCAAGAGGGGATACGGGTACCAATGGTATAGCCCTCCACTCAACTGAATTCAATACAAAAAATCCCTGTACCCTGGACACTGGTTAGTGTTCATCTACTAGGCATGAAAATCTACTTGGTTGGAAGAAATACTGTTTAAGTCCCACATCACCCCCTCTATATTTGTGGTAAGGTGTATTTTCTCGGATGCCTGCCCGTCCACATCAAAACTGTGTTTGTGAACTGCAAGTGGGAGATTCCGGGCAAAGTTCAACTCGACACAACCAATGATGTCTGCCCACTGAGACAGTACATCCACCCACACTTAAATGATAAACAAACAAAAAATGTGTGGTGAAAAGGAAGGCACCTCACGGACGATAAACCCGTTGTATCAGGCCCCAGGGGGAAGCCAGGAGGAACAGGCTGCCAAGTCCAGAGGCGCCGCCGGTGAGAGAAGTTGGCCTGGTATATGATGTTCACTATTCTAGTGACCACCTTGCACCAGTCCAAACAACCCTTATGGTGATGGTTGTAAAGTCAACCTTATAGACCAGCTATCCTAGAGGTAGCGTGGACAGAACAGTCTTAGGCTAGAAGACTCTTGAGGGCGTGTAAAGCCAGCTGTTTTACCATATGTCACCCCTTGAATATCAAATGAAAGGACACCACACAGGATATATATAAAATATATATGTATTTATTTACTAACACACTCCTCTGAACTCTTTAGTAGGTCAGAGGACAAAGCACATAACAAGTTATACTCAGAAATACTTTAAATAGTACAATTTACAGTTAGGCCCTAGGGGCGCGTAAAACCATATACTAAGTAAGTGGTATAAGAACCACGACTTGGGAAAGGAGAAGGCCTAGGGCCTAGGGAATCGCTGGGGCTACACTATCTGACCCTTAGGTTAAGAGTAGGAGGCCCACAGGCGGCGCGTGCAGTGTCAGTACTCTCACGCGAGAGTCAATAGAAAGTCAATAGGAACGTAAAAGGTAAGTAAATGGAGATTTCGGACACTTCCGGTCTAGCTAGAAGCAAACAACTAAAAACCTGGACACTTGGATAGTCAATACCCTTGACAGCACCGAAGTACTCGTGTTACCTCACCCACAGGAAGCGGGTGCATCGGTGTGAAGATGTGTCAGGTTTTGCCGTTGAAGTCTATGTAGCCTGTGAAGAAAGATGCTGCAGGCGACCAGGAGGAAGATGTCCGGGTGGATCCAAGGGTGGATCGGGGATGAAGAAGACCTGAAAGCAGAGGGGACAGAGTAGGTCGCTAGCCAGTGACCGGGTGGAACCAGGAAGGAACCAGGCGTCGTCGAGGAGCAATCAGGTGCTGTTGTGAAGCTTGTTGTTGCAGCCACGCGGACCAGGAGGCAACGAGGACGACCAGGTGCTGGAGAGGAGCTGTCCCACGAAGGTTCTCGCAGAGGATGGGGTCGGCTTCAAGATCGGAGCCAACAAGCCTAAGCAAAGGCAACCCACGCAGGATACACAAAGGGCTTCTGGTGCAGATCAGGAGGGTCTGAGGGACTTCACCTTTTCAGGGAAGTGAGGTCCAGTCTGGAGCAACCAGACCAGCGATGGGTTTTCAAAAGGATCGTCGCCACAGGGCTACTAGCCAACAGGCCAGCAACCGGACAACGCGTCGAGCAGAACACAAGCAGAAGGGCCCCACGCAGATCTCGTGGAGTGTGGAGGGCTGGTCTTTGGTACAGGTGGAGCTCGGTGTCGGGGTGTCTCAGTCCCCAGTGCACAGCTCCGAGGAGGCCTTAGGAGCTGCACTTTTAGCAAGTCGAAGTCTTTCCAAGTTGCCTGCTTCCACGGGTTCCGAAGCCTTCCACGGGGCTCAGCTGTGCTGGAGTCGTGCAGTGGGGTCAGAGAGGTCCGGGAGTCGAGATCTTGTCAGGCTCTGTGCTCGGGTTCCGGCGAGAACAGGGACAAAGCAAGCTGTCGAGGTGCTGGATGGTGCCTGGTTGCCCAGGGTGGTCACTCCTTGGCCACAAGGGAGATTCTTCAGTCTTCAGCTTGGTTGAATGTCGAAGGGTCCAGAGTTTCGTCTTCAGTTCGATTCCAGGATTAATCTAAAGTCTCCGGGGTCTGCTCCTACCTTTATCCAACTAAAGGGGGCTGGTTTGCTCACTAGGTCCCTCCTATGGGTGGGACCAGGAAGGGGGGTGGTTACACCCCCTTTCCTTTGTCCAGTTTCGCGCCAGAGCTGGGGCTGGAGTGCCCCAGCAACCGGTTTGAACTGGGGTATGCATAAAGCACCTAGTGTGCCTCAGGCAGTGTCTCAATCTATTCAGCCCTCCCTGTCCCAATACACATCCTCCTGTCTGGGGTGGTGCTGGCACCTCCCCAAGCAGGAAACCTATTGTCCAAACCTCGGTGACTGGAAGGACTCCCAGCAGCAGGAGGTCAGACTTGTGTCTGTGGCAGCAGCATCCATTTTGTGATGCTGGGGCTCTGGTTAACTTTAACCGGGATCGTTGGACTTAACATGTCTTCTCCCTCTAGAAGGGTAGAATGCTACCCCCGTCGCCAGAATTGGCGAGGGGGTAGTATTCCAAAGCATATGACACTTTACACAACATGTTTGAATAAAGCCAAACCAAAGTTAGCATCTAACCGCGAGGATTATAATGCACTTAAGAGTATATGGTATGGCGATATCATAGAACAGCTGTAAGGACATGGTTCCGAAAGCTGCAGACAGGCTCAGTTCCTGCTAGAGCACCATCTCACACATAACCAAGCACTCTGCCTTCAGGATTGTTAAGGCCTGCCATAGGAGTGACTTATAGGTTACTATGTGTCTATATGTAAGTAGGTATAGGAATACTACACCTAAGCAAGGGGTGGTTACACAACCTTGCCCCAGCTGAGTGATCAGCCAGTTTTGTCGATTTGAGTGGCCAGCCAGGGGTGGCATAATACATGCTGCAGCCCCTGGTAGGCCTTGGTTACACCTAAGCCCTGAGTACCTCGGGTACATTTCTACAGGGGCTGATAAGGTGAACCAATTCCCAATTGTGGATGTACCTAGAGTACATAGTGTGAATTTAAAGAGAGTGCATCTGGGCTGTGGGTCTGATTAGCAGGCCCACAGCCACATCTAAGTCGAAAACCAGTAAAGCAAAAGCAAAAAGTGGGGGTGACCATAGGAAGCAGACCCTACCCTCCTACAGCCGGCGCCTAGGCCCACACCAATATGATGGGGAGAAGGCCAGCCAGAATGGATTCCACCAGTGCCCACAGCAGTCTTACTTGTGAAAGTGTTGGATATATCAATGCAGCTGTTGCTTGATCCAGGGGGCTGTCATGGACCCCGGCGGTGGGCAGGATCAGCAGGTCTCTCCCGGCCTCACCAGGCGCCGGAACGGCATCAGCCCTCACTCAGCCCACAGACCGCGGTCCGTCCGCTGGTATCAGGCTGCAGCCGCTGAAGCAGGACAACACAACCCCGGGCACAGGGTTGCCACATCGGGCGCCGCACAGGTCCAGGCAGGGAATCACACCGGCCGGGTGGCCCGCCAACCCCAGGAGGTAGGAGCACCAGCAGGCAGAACAGGCTGGCGCAGGCCCCCAGGCGCCGCAAGACGGGCGGGCAGCTGGCTAGGCCCACAGTGTGGCGGGTGCCCCTGGTGCCTTCTCACCACAGCTCCCTGGCGCCTCAGCAAAGGTGTACAAAGTCAGGATGCATTTTCAGTGGCTAGATATCTCCCGCTGATGGCGGATTATGCCAGATTAAGCGGCTCGGCCGGCAGAGCCCACTCAGCGCGCAGCCATCTTGCTGCTGGCGAGACCACACCCCCTGGATAAATTTATTTATGATCTTTTGAATTCCAGACCTCCTCCAGATACTGACGGCATAGGGGACTGATACTGGTTCTTGTAGAGTACCTGACAGAGGTGCAGTGGGAAATAGTACAGCAGTGCAGATGCAAACCTCACTTACAATTGTGGTAGACAGTGCCCCACCTGAGGTTGCAACGACAATAATGCCATGTACAAGCGGAGATACACCTGTTATTTCTCAAACTCAAATTGATCCACCTGTTAGTACAGTTGTGCAAGAAACTCCTAAAGAGTGAACTATTAATGTTGGTCTTTTGGAAAATTGAATTTGGAGAAATGTTACAAGTGACAATTGATTTGAACGGACAATTGTCATATACATTGATGGAAAGAGGGACTTAATCAAAGAAGCAGCTAGATGTGCAAATCAAGCACATGATAAATCAGAGGCGTTATCTCTGTAAGTGAGTGTAAGGTAGACGGATCTTTTGACTGGGGGAGAATGTTTGCATTGTCAGCATTCAGTCCATCATTTGTTTTCTGTAAGGTAGACACCAGTAAGATGACCAATATGAGGAAAAACTACAAAATGGATTTGACACACTGTAACGACCGGATTGTCGGACCAAGCAGCCTACCAATCGTAGCTAACCCAGTCGTCACGCAACCACACCCTTCTCAGGCCATAAAACACATAATATCTAGAATATCCACCTGAGAATGGGGAAAAGTGCTATTTACAAACTTATATAGTCAAAAATACCACTAACATCTAAGGGATCCCATATCACATCCTATAGTCACCTCACTGAATAACTGATTCTTTAACGTCACCCGACGATTCACGTCCTATCACAGACGATCTTATTCACACCAATCACAATTGGTGATCTCATTACTCTTTTATGTCACCCGATGATTCACGCCCTATCACGGACGATCTTATTCACACCAATCACAATTGGTGATCTGATTACTCTTTAACGTCACCCGACGATTCACGCCCTATCACGGACAATCTTATTCACACCAATCACAATTGGTGATCTCATTACTCTTTAACGTCATCCGACGATTCACGCCCGATCACGGACGATCTCTCTTTATAGTCTCCCGACTGTCTATGCTATGTGGGGTTAATCTATCAACAATTTGGGCATTCCCGCTTAGGAGCTGATTTCCCTTCCGTATCTACAATTACTTACCAGAGAGGAATCACCCATCTCTCTGTCAGCATTTGGTAAAAAAGGGTCCCGACCTTCCTCCACAGAAACTAAGGGCGAATTATATGTTCTGTCTTGCAACCATCCCTGATCCTGAGTAGTGTACCTAGTTATCAACAGTTACCCGCAAGTGGGGGTGTCTCCCAGCCCTCTATACATCAGCATCTGGTTAAAAAGGAACCCTTTACTCTCTCTCAGAGACAATAAACAAACAGGATTTGCAAAATGGGGTATCTTTATTACATAATGATAAAATGACAAGGAACTAATGCCTAGATGCATCAACCTTTTTTGGAAGTGCAAACGGTGCGAATCGCAAAAATCGGCCGTTTGCACTTCCTAAATTGGTTTCTGGGATGCATCAAGCATTTTTGGAAAATCGCTATTTTTAGCGAATTCCAAAAATGCGATTGCTTTTAAGGAATCGCACATTTGCGATTCCTTAAATGCAATGCATCATTCTTAAAACATTTGCGATTTTACAAATTGCAAGTGCAAATTACCACGAAGTTGAACCTCGTGGTAATTTGCAAAATTGTTTAAAAATACACAAAAATGCATTTTTTAAACTGTTAAGTTACAGACACACATGTCCTTAGGGCATGTGTGTATGTAACTTACAGGTAAAAGTGCATTTCATGGGTGCAGGGGGGGGTCATTTGGACCCCCCTCTCCACCCTTGAAATGCTTTGTTGAATTCCGATTTCAAATTGCGAATTCGCAATTCCCATTCATTCCTATGGGCATTTCAGCCCATAGGAATGAATGGGAATTGCGAATTCGCAAATTGAAAATCGCATTTTTTATGCGATTCGGTAAAAATTGTGATTTTTACCGAATCACAATAAAAATGCGAAAAAAATGATGCATACCATTTTGAGATTCCTAATTTGCGATTCGGTAATTTTCGCAAATTAGGAATCGCAAAAAAGTACTTTGATGCATCTGAGCATAAATAACTAATGCTCTTTTTGGAGCAATGATAGAATAACAACTAACAAGCAATCACCAACACATACATTTATATAAACAACTGAAAAGTAAAGAAGGTTAAACATGAATGCTCTTTATGACACAATGATAGAATAACAACTAAAAGGAAAGTGAATAATTGTGACATACAAATAGGTATCTGAAAGAAAAGTGATTAATTATGAACAGATATAATGAAAGTATTCTTAGAACACCTCACCCTTAGAAAGGTTCCAACTCTCTGTCCCTCTCTGGTGGAATTAGGACTCTCTCCATCACCATGGCACCATCACCAAAGGACCAACTTCTGATGTTCCTCATGGCCTCTGCACTCCACTGGCTCCAACTGCACTCTAACTCTTCCAGCTGACTTCCAACTGACTTCTTCATTGACTGACAGCTCTAGCTCCGAAAACCAACTGACTTCTTCCATTCCAAATAACCATCTGAACTCTTCACTGCTGTAAACCATCTGACAGCTTCACCGCCCGAAAACCATCTGACAACTCTGCTCTTCTGTTCTCTGATAATATGGAAGGCTCTCTGCTCATGGAAATTTCCAGCAACAGGCCAACTCCTCACAGTGGCCAGCTGTAGTTGCTTCTAGAGCCGGGGAGACAAACACATTCCTTCGATAAGGGCCAGTCCTGACCGGTTTCTAACTAGTGAATAATAGACTCAACTCTAAACATCACTTCTGACCTACAAGCGCCTCTGACAACTGAGGCAGGAAGACAAGATGGCTGTTCTCTAGTTTAGGCCTTTAGGCCCAAAAAGAGGCAAAAGAGGCATAGAATCATGCCAAAGCCAATAGGCAAACCCTATAAATTGGCGCAAATAATGCTGAAATAAAGGATTCATAGCAATATACTGAGATAGCAGTGGACCATAGTCATCACCAATCCAAATAGGGCAAATTATCCTGTCGCTACACACACAAAATAAAAGAATTGAGTTTAATGACTTTGAGAGCTCACATTAAAGATTTAATTGAGAAGACAAAGGAATGAAGAGGTTTAAAGAAATACGGAGAAAGATCAAAGAAAGCATATTCAAGGAAAATGAAGGTGAAAGAACCAAAGAGTGAAGTGAAGGGATCAGTTAGTGATTCGGAAGAAGGAGCAGGAACGGTTATGGAATTTCCCTTAAGAGAAGTACAAGGGGGGAAATATAGTGCATGTGCCATGGACAAGAGCTGATCTTTATGCTTTTACTACAAATTTTTCAAAACTAAGAGAGAAAGCTGAGAAATGGAAAAAGAACATAGGTTGACAATTATTTTGTAGTGGATAATAAGGATTTTATTGTGTGGTTATTAAAATCATTACAATTTTTAAAAACACATACAAAAACAGAAAATATCTTAAATCATAATGAAAACACACAGTTTATGACATCATAATAATCTAAAAACAGTTATATTGGTATTGTTTCATGTTGACCGAACAGAACAAAGTGCTACTGCCACAAAAAACACCCAATTGAGCAATAGTGGCATGATGAGGAAGAGGAGTGTGAGCACAAATACTGATAAATGGGACAATCCTCAGTTGAGGGGTGATAAAAGCAGAAGGGCACCTGACCTACGTCTAGCTGCTGGTACTAAATCAGGTGAGAGCATCCATTCATTGGACGAGGGGTACAGTTCAACCAATAAAACTACACAAGGGACATTTAACACAATTTAAAAACACACAGGGGTCAAGAAGTAAAAACCGAGCTTTAGTTTAGAGAAACTATCTCATAAAGTGCTGTTCCAATGAGTAGTAGCAGCAAGTTATTCATTGAGAGCGCCACCTGACCAAACAGCGTAACAATAAAATCACTGACAGATGTTAAAAAAACACACAAAGTTTGATGAATGCCAGCCACACTTAATGTGGGATAAACCTTCTTGCAGCTTGACAGTAATAATGGCAGGGGGTTATTCAATGAGTGTGCCCACTGACCCCATTGCGTAACCATAAAAACACTGACCCATACTGAGACTCACAAAATTTGATGAGTACCAATCTGACTTTGTTTAGGAGAGAACTCACAGCAGCCGGTGAGAAAGAAAGCAGTACCTCATAACTGTGGAAGGGAGAAATGCTAACCCTCAGTGTAAAAAGCAGAGGGTGGGGTAGATCTGTGTCTCAACTCGCTTGAGACCCACCCAGCTACGACGAGCCTGCTGGAGGCGTGACGGGGATAGACACAGCACACCCCGGTGGCACCTCTGGGTAATTGAATCTGCTGAGTGCAAGGTAGACGAATTAGGTCAGCAGGATATTTAAAGTGCTGTTGTCTGGAATGACTGAGGCGATGATAGCCCGTCAACAAGAGCAAGCTCCCAGTTAATTCCATTCTCGCCTTAGCCGGAGCACCTCCAGCAATGTGGGACAGAGGCACACAACATGATCAAGCGATTCCTCACACTGCCAGGGGTGTACCATAGGCTCCTGCTGACCTGCGGTGCGGTGGGACAGAGCCCTCAGCATAGAACACTGACCTGAGAGCTCCTGACTGAGTCCGGGGGGGTGGGAGGGGGGGCTCTATGTACCTTGCAAGGGCGACCCCTCAAGTTTTGTTCACACTGTACACTGCCCACAACATCTGCAGATTGTTCCTTTTAGGAGTGGATGCCAACTGGTAAGATGTTTCAGGAATAACCACTTCCCAAACCTCAAAGCCATAAATCTTGCCTTTAGATGGTTGTAGTGCGTGCATGCAAGATAGGATGAGGGGTTTAGAGACTGGTAGCTATTGAAGGCCACCCAGGCATGATTGCGCTTTGCTAGGATGGCCCTGTCAGAATGGAATGACCAGAGACGGATGCTTTTGTTGTTTCCCAGCTTAAATGCGTGTTGGCTCATATTGGTTGCCCAAAGAATGTTCACATTAAGGAGATGCTGATTCAAGGAACTGATGGTGGGCTTGGGCCACTGGCTTTGAATTCGGCCCATAAAAGTGCTTCTAAGCGACCACCCCTGTCTATCTGCAATTTATAACACACAATAAGATAGGCACAGACCGCCCGCTGATCGCAGAGGTCCAGTTCCAGCCTGATCTAGACCGCAGATGAGGACCTTAGCGAGCGAAGGACGCTTTTGCATATCCTTGTGGTGAGCTTCTTTAATATGCTGCTGC
Organism: Lissotriton vulgaris; assembly: GCF_964263255.1. Taxonomy (NCBI): domain Eukaryota; kingdom Metazoa; phylum Chordata; class Amphibia; order Caudata; family Salamandridae; genus Lissotriton; species Lissotriton vulgaris. Next base: position 1,093,310,014 of record NC_141685.1, read on the forward strand.
TTTTACCCAGTAATATTTTGCAGCCATAAGGCAATGAGGGTGAGATTACGATCCTCATAACTTTTAAGAGGGGGAGAGGCTTGGCCCCAGTAGCAATTTTGATAATTCTGATATGGTCACCTGGAGACCAAGGGCCTTTGCTTCAACTTCCTTCCATTGTCTTACAGAGGAGCCTATTGCATCGATGTGTACCCCCAGGTACTTGTACGATTGGTCCACTGTGATACTATTACCGTTGTAGATCTAGCCACCCCTGGTACTTTTTTCTTCCAAATGTTACTACCATTGTTTACTACAGGTTAATTGTAATCCTAAAGAATTTGTATAGCGTGTTAAACCAAGAGGCATCAAAGCGCTTATCCAGATAAGAACTGTGGGGGGCAAGGGCTCTAAAAAGAGAAACTCTAAACAACCATGCTGATCTGATAGAGGGTTAATTCGAGAATAACAATGGTTTAACCTGCCTACGGAAGATCAGGTATGAGTTTAAACTCCTAATATGCTCTGGCAGGGAGTTCCACAGCCTGGCAGCCGCCACTATAGACACTTGCACCCCCCACCTAACTTACCTACACCTAGGGATTCTCACCTTGCTACAATCAGCCGATCTCAAAGTTTACTGGGGACATACCAATTAAAGGCAGTCCTCCTATAGGTCAAAACCTGTTGATGGAGACCCTTGTGAACCAAGCAAAGGGCTTTGAAAGACAACTGCTTCCGCACTGGTAGCCAGCGGAGAATCTCAATCCTTCCCTGACTGAACTGTATTTAGTCACACCCAATACTAGTTGTTTTGCTGCAATTTAGATGATTTGGAGCTTGTTGCGTGAATGCTGACTGCCATTAGGATAAAGGGCATTACAGAAGTCCACGAGCGACGTAATGACCGTGATGACTACTGACACCCTAGGCTCTTTCAGAAGAAATGGCAGCATTTTCTTCAAGGACCTAATAATCCAAAAGCAGGTGCTCACCTTTCTATTGACCTGGGTGTTAAAAGTCAAGGTGTTATCAAAAACCCACCCAGATTCTTAGCCAAAGCCACCGGAAAAGCATCCAGAGTTTCCGGTCACCAGCAGTTGGTCCAAATATAGCTACAAATTCCAAACACCACAATCTCAGGTTTCTCCCCATTCATTTTGAGCCAGTTCTCCCTCATCCACCTATGTATTTCCGTCATGCAAGCCCTAAACTTGCCATCCACCCCTTACCAGTCATCGGAGATGGAAAGAATGATCTGGGTGTCAATCGTACAGGACGAAAACTAGTAGCCAAAAGAACATACAAATTGTACCAGTGGGGTGAAATACATGTAAGTTAAATGAAGTAGGGTTGAGGGAGGACCCCTGTGGAACCCCATAGGGAAGCTGAAAAGGTTTGGCTCTGACATCCACAAAACTGACTGTAATAGTCCTCTCCTCAAGGAGAGACACCAACAAATCAAGGGCAACATACTTCAGCCCGGCCTGATGCAACCTTTGCACCAACAGAGATGGAGAAATGATGTCAAAGGTTGCAGTCAAATCTGGACGGCTGACGGGGTCGGCGATGGACGGCTGAGGTGAACCCACGCACGTCGCCGTTGTGCTTCCTGTTTCCTCATAGCGAAGCCCATGCAAGCAAAACCGGTCCCTCGCTAGATGTCGGAGCCAGGAGTCGGAGCTTCGAAGTGAACCCGCGGGTAATTTTGGAGGGGATTTGAGCGGATCTGATTGGAGTGTGTCTGCCGGCTGTTGCCGTCTTCTGGGGCTCAATGCCTGCGTTCCTGCTCGACACCCTGCTGATGTGATTGTAGCACCGGTGCTTGCAGCAACGAATTGCTGGGATACCGGGGACGTTGGACGCTGGTCTCCTCTTGCGAGGTAAGGCGCGCTGGGCAGGGTTCTACCCAGCTCGCGCTCGCACCGCTTCCTCTCTCTACGCCTCCTCACCTGCTGCCACTGCAAGCACGCTGAACTCGGTGCCTTTCAGCTCATTGCTGGTCTCGCTGTGTTATTTAAAAAAAAAAAAAAAAAGTAAAGCTGAACTTTGACTCTTACTCCGACTCTCTTGCCTATGGAGCTTGCTATCCCTTACTACCCCTTGCACTTGGGAAAACTTGGGAAAACCGGGCACTGATAGTGGAGTTTGAGGCAAGGCTGAGCAAGGCAAGTCCATCAGTAGAAACCAGAGCGAGACCATTCAGCTGAACTTTCCGGCCACACTTTTATAAACTTTTTTCTCAGTTTGGGTGAAAGAAGCTCCTTTTGAATAACTACGAAATTCAGCGCACATCCCGAGTATCTGAAAAGCTCACGTTTGAAAATTCGAATTCTCAGATGGCGGCAAGAGCAAGGGGTAAACAGTCTAAGCCAGAGCTGGGAAGGGAGTTAAAACTCCCAATTCCGATTAGATCCCCACCAACTGCAAAAAGCAGTGAAAAAAAACAGAAGGAAAAATCAACAAAAGGAAGCCCTTAAACATAAAGCAATAGAATCTGCTGAATCATATAGAAAAAATAAATATAATGTGCTAAGGAAACAGGTCGAGGAAGACAATGATGATAATGAAGAAAATGATCAAGAGGAGGGCGAAGAAGATGAAGATGTAGAGAGCTTGACCCTATCTGAACTATCAGCAGAATTGAGCTAACTTGCTGTTGGCGACAAAGGAGAGGAGGGTGGGAAAGACAAGGGAACAAGAACGGCCCAGGGGGATAAAGCTATGGACAAAACGATCAAGGCTGCTAACATGCCTCCTACTACTTGCCCTGAGAGTCGATCTACCCCCAAACAATACCCTCTCTTTTCAAAACCCCTTCTCCAGCAGGGACAACTTTCGAGCACTCCTACACGGGGGGAGTTGAAACAAGAGAGTGCAAGCGGCGCTTCAGAACATGATGTTTCCAATGCTGGAGGAAAGACAGGCAGCCCTACAACGCACAAGACACCGATGGCAATTCCCACGGTGGCGGCAGGGCTAGACGACGTAGCACCACCCGCACCAACGGTTTCAACTACGTCCTCTCCCTATACCGCCGCCCTTCCCTCCCACCCTCCGCTACAGCCGGCTACAAGCCCAAGCAACAAGCAAACTATGACAGTTCCAAGTCAAGCCCTAAGTCTAGAAGTCTCCCTGATCTCCCAGGAGGATGGTCTGCTCTCCCTCCCGAGTGCTACAAAAGCGAATACGATTGAAGATATCCTAGTGACTATCCTCCAGGAATTAAGAGACTTTAAACTCTCTCAGGCTCAGGAAATTTCACTCCTGCACAGCAGGCTTACGAAGATGGAGGAGTGCCTTGGCAATATCCCCCTGAGAGTTTCTGAGGCTGAAGTCCAGATATCATCTTTAGAGGACTCTTTGACTGCAATACAGAGAAATCTCACGGAGGCCAATAGAGAGAAATCCCATCTAGAGGAAAAGCTGCAGGACCTTGAGAATTATAATAGGTGGTCTAATCTACGACTAGTAGGTATACCAGAGGGGCTTGAAGACAAGGATGAAGTCAGGTGGTCAGAGTCTCTACTGAAAAAAGCCATTCCTGAGCTCTAAGGCGACCTGACTATTACAAGGGCACACAGAATCCCTGCACATAAACCTAATAACCCCATTTTCTAAAAGAACTTTTAACGTGGAGGGGGTGAATAATTTTCGAATCTTTGCTGACATGTCGGCAGCATCTGCTCATAGACGCAGGGACTTTGTGAAGCTCATCGACTCCTTTAAGAGCAAGGGAGCCCACGCCATTATAGTGCAGCAATCGAAACTCAAAGTCTTGGCCAAAGGAATTTTTTTTATATTTTCGGTCTTGCACGAAGCCCAGACTTTCCTCGACGGCCTCGGGGCATAATTAAGTTGCTGAATCTACTATCACTTCACGGCGGGCCAATGATGGAAACAGGAAGCACATACGAATGCAATGAGATGGCATCCAAAAAGAAGAAATATCAGAGGACGGAAGTGGGACACTGGGGGTCTCCGTCCACTCAAGGGGGGGAGGGAAGGGGAGGGAAGGGGGGTGAAGGAGGGTGTTGCAAGGGGGAAAAAAAAGAGAGTTCAAATGCAAAAAAAAAAAGGTTGCAGACAAATCTAATAACAGCAGAATAGCTGCGCCTACCTGATTGACTTGCATAAGAAATGGAATCAGTGGTAGCTAAGAGTGCCAATTTGGTGCTGTGATTCCTCCTAAACCCGCATTGAGAAGGGTCCAGGAGTTCATGGTCGGTCAGGGACTGGGCTAATTCCTGATTGACGTGCTTCTGTAGGAATTTTGCTGGAGCAGGCAGAAAGAGATCGGGCACAGATTTTGTTTTTTAAGGATAGTTTGGTGAGTCCAAGGTGGTACCTCCCAGTAGAGGCTTCATTTCAGTCACAGGTAATGGGGTTGACCTCCAAGTTGTTAGTGGTGATGTAAGAATATAGTTGATTTCACAAACTGTATCGCCCTACTCTTGTAAAGCTGAGTAGAGCAAGGTCATTGGTGTATAACAGATTAGTGATCCGCTCCGCACCTAACTTAGGAGGATTACTGTTGATGGAATCTAGAGATTGAGATAGGTCGGCGATAAACTAGTTCAAAAGTAGGGAGGCTAACATGCATCCCTGCCTTACGTCCGCATGGTGAGGATTTTCATGGATATGCAGGAACCATCACCTTGTTTAATGTGGATCCAGGTACTGGAGTGCAGCTGGATCATGTACTCTAAGAGCTTTGAGAGAATTCCCCATTTCGGTACTTTGAACCAAAGTGCCTGAACATGACCAAATGCCTCTCTAAAGCCAACAAAACAGCAGTGAAGCAAAGTGTTTGAAAGTTGCCATGTACACCAAGATTGATATAGCTAGCAGGATGGAAAGTGTGCCGGATTTTGCTGTGAAACCTGTTTGATTTATTGGGATGAGTCCCTTCGACTCCACCCGTAACCGTAGATCCTCCAGGAGCAGACTAGCTTGAAATTTAGCTTTATTGTCAAGAAATGCAAATAGTCTATATTTGTTCGGATCTGTTTTTGATCCCTCTTTGTGACTGGGATGATAGCCCCACAACAAGATTCTGGGACTGTTGAACTGCACAGGAAATAATCAAAAATTGAAGAAAGCCTACCATTCCAGAACAGGATGTCCTGTGGGAAAAGGGCCGAGGGGAGGCCGTTAGGCCCGGGGGGCCCATCAGACCTTGCTTTTGATATTACAAAGTCCAGCTGGCTTATCAAGAGAGGTATAGCCATGGCGGAACAAGATGAGCGATCTTGATCTTGAGGTGAGGCAAGGGTGGTGGTTGCTTTTGGGCTTAGGTCGCTCAAGTCCGATGTGCAATCAGCAACCCCAGTCGCTAAGAACGGCTTGGAAAGGAAGGATGCCCATTCCAATTCAGTGATGTTCGCACAACAGAAGCTGCTGGTTCCATTCATTTTCCTGTTCACCAAGGCCCAGATGTTCCTGGAGTTGGATTTCTTGCTCCCTCATAAGAGGGTCACCTAAAAGTGGTGTAAGCGGTTTGTTTCTCTGTGTAAATTGCCTGCCTAAAGTTTTTCTGAACATGCCAGAATATATGAATTCTTTCTACCCAGTGCTCTTACAAATACCCCTCAGGGCCTTGCTGAGGGCTATCGTTAAGCACTGAAACATTGTCTAGACAATCACTGGTTATGTGTGGCGTGTGGTCAGGCTGATCGTGAAAATTTAACGTGGAGCAGAGAGGCAAGGATTGCCCATTCAGTGATCTGTGACATTGAGGCCTATTCAGCCGTGTATGTTATGCATTCAGCCTCCATGTTGCCACTGGCGGTGTTGCTCCATTAAAACCTGCTTAAGGTCCTCAGTGTATATTACTTTACATGTGGTATTTGCCAGAGATAGGAACAAGTTTTCCCTTCGGTTCTAGACCAGTTTGGTGGTGTATCTTGTGGGAAATTACCACTCAGTACTTTAAAACAGTATTGAGTTGGGAAACCAGGAGTTCACCTAGTGGGCAGCCTCTTGGCCTGGATTGTTCTGTGCTGTTCTGAGTGCTCCCTAGCGGAATCTTGTTGGAGACCTCATGATAATACTGAAAAAGATTTGTGTTAAAGACCCCAGTTATCATACCATCAGCTAGGGGGTAATCCCTGTTCAAGTGGCACAAGGTCAGTATAAACCGGTTGAGTTTTGACCTCTTCTCCATTGCCTTTGGATTAATATAGACGTTAATCAGCAGAAGCAAGTGCAATGATCTCCAGTTGCTGATTCTGATTCTTTACAGCCAGCTCTTTTGAAATGTTATTGAATCAATATTTCCTTGAAGTTTTACTGAGGTGTATATCAGGCACAGATAAGTACATTCATATCATATGAACTTTGAAAATGTTTATGGTATGGTTTGGTTTGGAGAATGTAATTATTTGTAGAGTTAATTGATTTGGGATGTGTGAGAATCTATTCTGTTAGATTTTTAATGTATTTATGGATTTTTCTAGATACATTTTAATTTTTTTAATGTTTTTAATTAAGTTAGAAGTCAGGGCAAACGTACATATATCAAGAGCCATTATCTTCTGCATCCGTATCAAAACCATAAAGCAGCAAAACATGTTTACACTTTCACATGTCATAAAAACAAACCGATACATACAAACCTGTCCCCCCGCCACCCATGACATAACAGCCCTATTACAGGGTGACATCGTCTGCAACAATTTCTGGCGGATCACAGATGTATCCCCTAAACTTATTCCATGCCCCCTACACTTTTCCCCACTTTCGAGGACATCCGCAATGAATAAAGACCGCTTTTTCCGCCACCATTGCTCCATCCATGTCTTTACACCATTTTTGGAGCGTAGGCAATGCGTCCGATCCCCACAACATAGCAATATTACGTTTCGCCATCATCATACCAGGCATAGCCCAATCTTGTTCTTGGTGGTTGAGGTCATTCGGTTCCCACACATTTAGCAGACAGCGCAGCGGCTCCGGTAGGACGGAGATTTCTAGTGCCTGAGAAATAGTGCGCATTATTTTGACCCAGTATGCCGCAATGCGAGGACAGTCCCAGATGGTGTGGTAAAACATGCCCTCCCCCCACAACTGCGTAGGCAGTATTTGTGCGATGCCGTTCCTATTACATGGAGCGTTGTCCTAGTGTAATATGTGCGGTGCAGCACTTTGAGTTGGACCAGTGCGGTGCAGCACTTTGAGTTGGACCAGTCGGAGCCTGGATGGTATCGCCGTCTCACAGGGTGAGGACAGAGCTTCCTGCCACTCCGAGTCTTCAAAGTCGCCCACTTCCCGGGACCAGGTCTGTCTCAGCTTGGACGTTGGGTCTGGCAAGTTGTTGACCAACTTACGGTACGTCAAGGACGTCGCCCTGTTCGTCATGTGTTCCGTCAGAAGTCTATCTTCCAATGGGGTGGCCTCCTGTAGGGAAGTGCCCGGTGGTACGACTGTCTGGAGTGCATGTCGGATTTGGAAATATCTAAATTTCTCCCTCTGCGCCATACCATACTGTGTTTGTAGATATACAAAATCGACCACCGCCCCCTTTTTCCAAAGATCTCCCACCACGGAAAGACCAATATTGTCCCAATTTTGGAACCCTTTACTCCTGCGGAGGTAACCTAGCTGTTGGGAGTCCCACAGTGGTGTCATTTGCGTGATTTCCCTGCACATTGTAATCGGGCATGCGCTTGGTACAAAATATGTATTGTGTGTGCGGTAGTGCCAAGCAGCCACGGGGGCTTACGGCGCCTATATAGATTCGCCATCAGTCCTTTCTCTTCCAAGCTCTGCCTGTCTGCATGGTACGTGGCTCGTCTTGTGGGGCATGCAACCGGTGATTGATTATTTTAAGGTGCGCCGCCCAGTAGTACAGCTGTACGTTCGGAAGTGCTATCCCTCCATCGTACCAGCTGCGTACCAATTTGTCTTGTGCGATCCGTGCCGGCTTGTTTCCCCATAGTAAGCTGGAAACTTCCGCCGCTATGGCCTTGAAGTAGGCTTGTAGGACTAAGAATGGTGTGTTTTCGAGAACATAGAGAAAGCGTGGAAGCGCCATCATTTTATAAAGTGCCGCCTTCCCCAACAGTGTGAGGGGGAGATTACGCCACACGACCACATCGTGTTTAAATCGATCTAATTGGGGCTTTAAATTTTTCGTATAGAACTCAGTGAAGTCAGACTTTGCATAAATGCCCAGATATTTAAAGGCTTCATCAGTGACTCGCAATGGACAGTCCGCAGACAGCAGCGGCGGTGGTCCAGCCAGCATGTACTGAACGGATTTGGACCAGTTTATCATGTATCCGGATACCCTACTGAATTTATTGCATACATTCAGGATGAATTTTCTAGGGGAGGCTAGGTATAACAATACGTCGCCCGCATACAGAGATATGCGATCCTCCCAGGTATCAGTCCAGCAGAACCCTCTAATAGAGGGTTCCCATCGAAGCCAAGCTGTGAGCGGCTCTAATATCAGCACGAACAAAGGGGGGACAGTGGGCACCCCTGCCGCATACCCCGCGCAAGCAGGAAGTCTCTTGAAATGTGCCCATTGGCCGCTACATGGGTTGTGGTAAAGCAAACGGATCCAGGCACAAAATTTGGGGCCAAATCCCAAGTGCTGCAGTGCCGCGAACAAATACGGCCACTCCACTGTATCGAACGCCATACTGGCTTCAAGTGAGGATGACCGCAGGTTCCTGAATGTAGGATCGCCTAGTCAGCACTGCGTGCAACCGTCGTAAATTAAGTGCCGTACTGCGGTGAGGCATAAATCCAGACTGATCAGGACTTATCAGGGACGAGAGATGAGGGGTCAGCGCATCACCAATAGCTTGGCCAGTACCTTTGGCTCAGCGTTGATTAAGGAAATTGGGCGGTAGGAGCTACAATCCGCTGGTGACTTGCCCGGTTTATGAATTGCAACAATCGTGGCCAGCCGTTGGTCTCGTGGCAGTTCTCCAACCTGAAGACTGTCTTGGAACATATTCAAAAGGAAGGGCGCCGTCACCTGCGCTGTGTGCTTATATAGTTCAATTGGGAAGCCGTTTGGACCCACCGCCTTGCCGGACGCAAGGGAGCCAATGGCCATCTGCACTTCATCGACCGAGAGATCGGCTTCTAAAAGTAGCGCCGCCTCCGGTGTAAGCTTTGGCATAGCAATATCTTTGATATATCCATGCGCTTCCTCAATCGTGAACGTGGTGCGGGAGGCATATACCTTTTCAAAATGATCAGCCAATGGGTCTACTATTTCATTGGGGGAAGTCACCAGGGAGCCAGCAGGCGTATGCAGTTGCGCAATTATCCTACCTGCTTTCTCCTTTTTATCTACAAGGCTAGCATTTTCCCCGCCTTGTCTCCTAGCTCGTATACCCTGTGGCGCGTGGCTTGGAGTCTGTCCAGGACCATTTCTCTCTGGTACGCCACATACTCGCTTTGCTTAAGCCGCACTCGTAGTGCTACATGTTGAACCGTTGCCTCATCCAGGTCGGCTTCTATATTATCGAGTTCAGCCCGTTTACCTCGCTTGTGCCCCGTGATTAAAGCTATAGCTTGTCAATGTGTAACCACTTTATAGGCCTCTCATAGAATTCTGGGTGAGTCCACCGACCCTGTATTTTCTTGGAAGAAGTTTGTAGTAGTTTCTGTAATACCCTTCGATACCTCCAGTATATGCAGATAGCTAGGATGGAACGGGAATATACGGCGCCGAAGCTTCAGATGATGTGTATAGGTTAACAGTATTGGCGAATGATCGGATACACCCCTAGGGCGGATATCTACCTTATCTATTCCTCCCAGACCGTCCGCCGTTACCAGGAAGTAGTCTATGCGTGTGAGACAATTGTGAACCCCAGAGTGGAAGGTGTATTGTCTGGTATTGGGGTGCCTATACCTCCAGGCGTCTGCGAGCCCCAAGGCCTCTATAAGCCCCGTCATACGGCGACTATGTGGTGATGTCAGTTTTGTGGGGTGTCTATCTATTGTACCGTCCACTATATCATTGAAGTCGCCCCCTATCACTATCACTGCCACCGGCAATGCAAGCAGGAACGCAGTAAGCACAGAGTGTGCCACGGTATGTAAGGATGGTGGGATGTACACGGAGACGAAATTAAACAATTTCCCTTCCCATTGGCAAGTGACAGCTGCAAAGCGGCCCTGGTCATCTACCCTTGTCTGGTGTACTATGAGTGGGAAGTTCTTTTTTTATAAGTACACCCACACCTCTAGACCCGGAGGAGAACTCCTAGATACATTTTAATAGATAAATTGTTTTAAGAAGCCTTTTCAGATAATTTTGCAGTACAATTCAATACTAGCATCTTGTGTGGCTTAAGCGTTCATCGAGTTTTGAGGTAGTCATCGCTGTTACAAGGTTTCGTGGAAAAGAGCCTTTTAGAGAATTACCGTTGCCGTGTAGTTGTTTGAATAGCAGCGCACACTTGAGTGCTTGCTGTGGTGTGGCGCGCGAGGCAGGATCGGAGCGTGGTAAGCTCTCGAGCGGTCAACAGCATTCTTTGCTGGCGCTCAAGTGTGTCTGTTTCCTCTCGCCTATCACGGATTGTCGAGCGCGAGGTAGGAATTGAGTTTTGGATACAGGAGGCAGCCGTATTTATGCTACGTACGCCGGCCATCTTTGAAGGTTGTGAGATTTGGATACCATTTAATTGTAGTATAGTCAGCCGTATTTTGGGCAACAACAAAAATCATAAACTGACAGTACGCTGGTCAGTTTAAGTTACAATTGGAACAGGAGTTCAGGTGGAGGACGATTTCTTAACGATGGGAGAGGAAAATTAGGGTATTTGTTTTTTTAACAAGTTGTGAAGTATTATAAAGTGGATTAGAGTGACATAGTTAGGTGGAGTTAATTGGTTTAACTTAGGTGGATTTTACACTTAAGTGACTTTGTGTGTAAAGATATAATTTATTTTAAATTAGAAAGATGGAAAATAGTGACGGATCAGGTTTTGAGGAAAGGATGAGGCAGTATATGGAAAAAATGTTTGGAGAGATGTCAGCTTCTCTTGATAGAAAGATAGAGAGTAGTGCGGAGAAAGGTTTGCAGGCTAAAGACTCTAGAAAGAGGTCTGGTGAGGATGAAAGTTTTTGTACAACAGAAGAAGTAGAGGTTGTTGCTGGTGGATTAGGTCAAGGAGTTAAAAGGTCGCAAAAAAGGAAGAAAGAAGTAGGAAAATGTTGCTGGACGTAAGATACAAGCGTTTGATGTTGCTATAAGGGCAAAGAGCCGAGCTATAACGGCGCAAAAGAGAGGCCATAGTGTTGTGGCTTGCGACTCGTACTCTGCTGGTGGGGATGTAGAGTTGACTTGCTCTATAAGTTTTGATGACTCGGCTGAGGAAGAGGTTCCCCTTAAAAGGAGGAAAGTGGCAGACAGGAAAATTAAACTGGAAATGGGAGATTTTGTGGACTCTCAGGGTGAGGAAATGTTTGATCCACTTTTGATTCAAAATCCTCTGTCTCCTCAATGGACTCCTGCTGAGCATGTTGCTAAGTATGTGAGATACCGAATTAGGAGGGAGATTCATAAGGAGGTGCAGACAAGGTTGAGGTCTGAATGCCCAAGACCAAGTTTGGATTGCAAGGTGGCGCATACACCTGAATTGGACCCTAAAATGATGACTTTTTAAATAAGTCAGGAAGAGATCCGAGAAGGGGTCTAGATAAGGGTCTGAAGGGATGCCAGGATAGGCTGCTTGATGTGCTGGGTCCACTAACAAAAGTATTTGATCTAAGTGAGGAAGCACATACAAACAATATAGGAGTGGATGTCGTGGAGTTACGTCAATGGGTGCATTCTCGGAAATTCTAATGCAGCTTTATGTTTAGAGAGACATAAGAGCATCTTGTTAAAGATTGACCCTAAGTTGGCAGGACTGGCAAATAAGGAATTTGGGGAGCAAAGCGAGGGAATGCTCTTCGAGAGGAGCTTGTGAAGGATATGTCCAGGTACGTTGGTACCTTTAATACTTTGCAAAAGGCTCAAAAGGTTAACCGAAAGGTTTTTGGTACGGCCGGGAGAATGTGGGGTCAATACCCCAGCCGTGGTCAAGGGATTACCAGAGGTTCATTTGGTAGAGGTTATAGACCCTATGGTTCAACTTTCCGATAGTAGTTTCTACCAACAGAGACAAAGGGCCTGGTCTTGTGGAATGCGGGCGGAGAGAAGAACACGAAGTTCATCAGGTAAGATGTTCCACAGAGCCTATTTCTATCCATGTAACATTTGGCGGCAGACTAGCCCAGTTTGTTTCAAGATGGAAGGAAATAACTCTGGAACCGTGGGTCTTGGAAACAGTGGCAGGATATCATATAGATTTGATGGAGACACCAGTTCAGGCAAGGTGACCCGCAGTTTTAAGATTCTCAAAGGAACTAGAGGATCTAGTTACAAAGGAGGTAGAAGCATTGGCAGAGAAAGGGGCAATAGAGATTGTGAAGATGGTTACAGGGTGTTTCGTGACCAATATATTTTTTGTGGAGAAAAATGACAAGGGTATGCGACCTGTTCTAAACCTCAGAGAGTTGAATGATTGGGTGTGTTACAATCATGTCAAAATGGAGGGAATCCATATGTTTAGGGATTTGTTGAGAAAAGGGGATTGGATGACTGGTTTGGATTTGAAGGATGCTTATCTGGCTGTTCCGGTGTGTGTGGAGCAAAGAGATTTCCTTCAATTAAGGTGGAAAGGAGCACGTTTGAGGTTCAAAAGTCTCCATTTGGGTTAACGTCAGCTACTTGGTGCTTTGCCAAAGTAATGAGGCTGATAGTGGCATGGCTGCGGTCCAGGGGAATTTGTCTAATTGTTTATCTGGACGACATTTTAATTATCGCTGAGGGGAAGAGTTTGACAAAAGAGCAAACAGAGTTTGCAATGAGGGTTCTGGAGGATCTAGGGTTTGTTGTGAACAGAGAGACGTTATGTGGAGCCGGCGCAAGTGATGCATTTTTTAGGTTTTCATATTCTGACATTGGAATGTGTGTTGAAATTACCAATAGAGAAGGTGAAAAAGATTAGAGAGTGAAGAGTGCGGAATGGATCTCGTGTGTCAGTTGGCAAGATTGATTGGCCTACTTTCAGCATCTATTCAAGCAATTTTCCCCGTTCCCCTTCATTACAGAGCTTTGCAGAGGTTGAAGCTTTTCATTTGAGGCAGGGGGCGGAAGTATTCACGGAAAGTGAGAATGAATCAGGAGGAGTTGGATTGGAGGTTAATGAGCCTGGAAGAGTGGAATGGAAGAGCAATATTTGGAGAAGTTCTAGAGGTGGATATAGAGTCGGATGCGAGTCTGTATGGTTGGGGAGCAAGGTGTGGGACACTGATGATGGGGGGACAGTGGTCCAAGGAGGAGAGGAAGCTCCACATAAATTGTCTGGAGCTCCTGGCAGGATCATTTGGGGTGAAGAGTTTCAAGAAGGATCAAGTAAAGTGTTGTGTTCTGCTAAAGATGGACAACATTTTGGAAGTGCATTATGTGAACAAGCTGGGCGGTCCTTGGTCCAGAGGACTAGCAGAATTAGCAAAGGAGTTTTGGAGGTTCTGTTTGGAAAAAAGATATTATGGTGCAGGCCCAGTATATACCAGGGTTGAGCAACACAGAAGCGGATTGGTATTCAAGGTATCTCAAGGATGTGAGCAATAGGAGATTGGACAGGGGAGTTTTCCAGAAGTTACACCAGAGGTGGGGTCCTCTGCAAGTGGATTTATTTGCGGACAGACTGCGCAGTTGGTGGATTTTTACTGTTGGAGGCTGGATCCGGAAGCAAAGGGGATAGATTCTTTCCTGCAGGAGTGGAGTGTGGGGAGGCTTTATGCCTTTCCACTATTCTCCATGATTCAGAGAGTGTTTATGAAAGTAAGGAGAGAGAAGGCAGAGTTGGTTTTGATAACGTCGTTTTGGCAGTCCCAAGTGTGGTTCCAGATGTGATGAGTTTGTTAATGGAGGATCCTGTTTTGTTGCCAATTTTCCCAAAGGTTCTTTTGGATGCACAGGGGAACATGCACGAGTTAGTGGTGACGGGCCAGTTGAGGCTTGTAGCTTGGCCGATTGCAGGTAAGTTTGGCATGTGCATGGAATATTAAAGGAGGATTCGAATCTCACCGCGAGATCTTGGGCTTCAGGAACTACAAGGGTCTACAAATCAGCTTGGAGGACATGGTGTAGTAGGTGTGTTGAGAAGGATTTGGGTCCTGTATCATCTCCTCTAGTGGAGGATGTGATTCATTTATCAGTTCTGTATAAAGGTGGTTTGGCTTACAATACGGGAATTTGGGTAGGTCTGCGATTTCAGCTGGGCATGTTTTGGTGGATGGTGTGCCTGTGGGTCAGCATGCTTTAGATAAGAGGTTGGTTAAGAGTGTGCAGTTGGAGTTGTCACATAAGGCAAAGTATGCTGTTTTTTGGGATGTTTCGGTTGTTCTAAGGGGGTTGGATAGTTGGGGTGCAGATTCCCCCTTGAATCTTAAATTGTTTTTTGGTGATGCTTTTGTGTTTGGTCTCTTTCAGAAGGCTTTGTAAGTGAATTCTAGTAGTTACCAACCAGAGGGTTTGTGTTTTGAGTTGCGAAAAAGGATGAAGACTATTTTTATCCTCTTATGGAGGGTCATAGTAATTTGTGTGTGGTTTGTTGTTTGAGAGATTATGAGTTGAGAACATTTAGTTTAAGGAAGTGTGGTTGTTCTCAGTTGTTGATTTCTTTCAGTAGGCCTTTTAAGGCCGTTTCTGCTCCAACCTTGGCAAGGTGGGTGAAGGAGGTGGTGTGTAAGGATGGTGTGGATGCAAGTGTTTTTGGGGCGCATTCTGTTAGGGGTGCTATGGCTAGTAAATTGTTTATGAGTGCCATTTTGAAGGCGGTTGGTTGGTCAAATGATTCAACTTTTGAAAAATTCTATTTAAAAGCTGTGGAAAATGTGTTGGAGAGTGTTTTAGAAGAACTTTGAACAAGCATAATATTGGCCTCTGGACCTTGCCATAAAATGCAGATTTTCAACAGTTTTAATGGGAAGAAAATAATGATTTTATTACAGGCACGGAGGCTAATATTATCCCTCCGTTTACCCACCCCATTATTTATTTATTATTCATTTTTGTTTAAGATTAAAGCAGAGAAGGTGGATTTCTGTAAAAAGTTATTAAAGAGCGCAAATGGATTGGACTTTCTGGTTCTACAGATGGGACTTTGTTTGTTTCGCAACAATTAAAAGAGGAAGATGGCTGCCTGTTCTAATGTTATATGCATGCTCAGTGTTCTAGAATTCTATTGTTGTTCTAATTCTAAGTTTTCATGTTGCTGCTGTGTTTGAGAGCAATAAAGGTGTATGCATAATATTGGCCTCCGGGCCTTGCCATAAAATCAGCAGAAGCGAGTGCAATGATCTCCAGTTGCTAATTCTGATTCCTTACAGCCAACTCTTTAGAAATGTTATTGAATCGATATTCCCTTGAAGTTTTACTGAGGTCTATATGGACAGACCACCTTTTGAAATGCCATACTTGTGCACTCTGAAGGATGACTTCTTATGCCGATGAGGCCCTTTATCGGTCAGCTCAGCTCAGCCAGTGTTTCCCGCAGGACTATGATGTTGCAACCGTTTAGAAAAGCTGTTAAATCAGGGAATTGTAATTTTTGCTGGAGACCATTGATGTTCCAAGAGCACAGGGATAGCTGGAGGAGCTTAGGCCACAGAGGCACTGGATAATCGATTCAGTAGAAGCATCTGTCTCCAACCTTGTGTTTTAGGCCTCTGTAGGATGTCGGGTTTCAGAGCCAGGACACCCGCGGGTAACAGTTTGTGCTTTAGAAATATTAATCGATTTACAAAAGGGGGTGGTGATGAACAGAGTGTCTGAATTGAGCAGACCACTCTTACCCAGTCCAAAGATCAGGGCTTGATCCATCACCGTTATTTATCTCACTGCCCCATCCCAGCTCAGAACCTGGCTATATGCAAATCAGTCTGTCCCTGGCCCAGTGCATCATGGGAACAGGGCAGACTAAACTACCAAGCCAATTCTTTACCAGAAAGGAGACAAGCTACCGGGGACCGGTTTCTGGCATTTCAGCCTCTTCGGCCCGGCTTGCTTGAATCCTGATGGAGCAGTGAGAAAGGGACTCATGTCTGAGTATACCCTGCCACACCTATAGTGGCCAAAATCGATTTACAAAAGGGGGTGGTGATGAACAGAGTGTCTGAATTGAGCAGACCACTCTTACCTAGTCCAAAGATCAGGGCTTGATCCATCACCGTTATTTATCTCACTGCCCCATCCCAGCTCAGAACCTGGCTATATGCAAATCAGTCTGTCCCTGGCCCAGTGCATCATGGGAACAGGGCAGACTAAACTACCAAGCCAATTCTTTACCAGAAAGGAGACAAGCTACCGGGGACCGGTTTCTGGCATTTCAGCCTCTTCGGCCCGGCTTGCTTGAATCCTGATGGAGCAGTGAGAAAGGGACTCATGTCTGAGTATACCCTGCCACACCTATAGTGGCCAAAATCGATTTACAAAAGGGGGTGGTGATGAACAGAGTGTCTGAATTGAGCAGACCACTCTTACCCAGTCCAAAGATCAGGGCTTGATCCATCACCGTTATTTATCTCACTGCCCCATCCCAGCTCAGAACCTGGCTATATGCAAATCAGTCTGTCCCTGGCCCAGTGCATCATGGGAACAGGGCAGACTAAACTACCAAGCCAATTCTTTACCAGAAAGGAGACAAGCTACCGGGGACCGGTTTCTGGCATTTCAGCCTCTTCGGCCCGGCTTGCTTGAATCCTGATGGAGCAGTGAGAAAGGGACTCATGTCTGAGTATACCCTGCCACACCTATAGTGGCCAAAATCGATTTACAAAAGGGGGTGGTGATGAACAGAGTGTCTGAATTGAGCAGACCACTCTTACCCAGTCCAAAGATCAGGGCTTGATCCATCACCGTTATTTATCTCACTGCCCCATCCCAGCTCAGAACCTGGCTATATGCAAATCAGTCTGTCCCTGGCCCAGTGCATCATGGGAACAGGGCAGACTAAACTACCAAGCCAATTCTTTACCAGAAAGGAGACAAGCTACCGGGGACCGGTTTCTGGCATTTCAGCCTCTTCGGCCCGGCTTGCTTGAATCCTGATGGAGCAGTGAGAAAGGGACTCATGTCTGAGTATACCCTGCCACACCTATAGTGGCCAAAATCGATTTACAAAAGGGGGTGGTGATGAACAGAGTGTCTGAATTGAGCAGACCACTCTTACCCAGTCCAAAGATCAGGGCTTGATCCATCACCGTTATTTATCTCACTGCCCCATCCCAGCTCAGAACCTGGCTATATGCAAATCAGTCTGTCCCTGGCCCAGTGCATCATGGGAACAGGGCAGACTAAACTACCAAGCCAATTCTTTACCAGAAAGGAGACAAGCTACCGGGGACCGGTAGCTGGCATTTCAGCCTCTTCGGCCCGGCTTGCTTGAATCCTGATGGAGCAGTGAGAAAGGGACTCATGTCTGAGTATACCCTGCCACACCTATAGTGGCCAAAATCGATTTACAAAAGGGGGTGGTGATGAACAGAGTGTCTGAATTGAGCAGACCACTCTTACCCAGTCCAAAGATCAGGACTTGATACAGTCAGGTTCTGAAACTGGGATGGTGCAGTGAGCTAAAAAACGGTGTTGGATCTAGCCCTGATCTATTGACAGGGTGAGAGCTTTCTGCTTTATTCAGAGACTCTGTCCCTCACCACCCCTTGTTGTAATTATTAGAAATATTAATAACATAACATCTGCAGGACAGGGTTGAGAGCAGCCAGTTCCAGTTTCTTGAGAGGTCATTAGCTGCACCTCTGGATTCACTGCTAGCTGTAATGGTGCGACCCAAGAGTGTTTTTTAGAATTAAGTAAGGATCCTTCCTGGACGTCCCTGTGGGAGCCTGGAGTTTTGCGAGAATGACGGGATAGCAAACCACTTTAAGGGGTCTGATCTTAATGCCCCATGCATTAAATGCCTCCGATTGATCTGGATAGAATTGACTGTGCAAGAGTACGTGAGACGCATGTGCCAAGAGTGGCTTTGGATGTGTGGGACCCCCTGGGGTGGGGGGGGGGATTCAATTGACACAATGCCACCTAACTCCAGGCCACGCAACTTAGGAATGGCCTTCAGTAACCTTAGGATGTTTCTCCTCCTCAAAATGTCATGGAGGCATTGCAAATGGTATTCCAGAGTAAACAGTATTTTGATATTTGGGTGTTTTGAGGTTACTTGATGTTGAAGGTCGCATGGTCTGTGCTGATCGTGAACCACCTAGGTTGGTGCCAGGGTGGTTACCTCCGAATCCCTCTCCTGTGTGCTGGGGTGAAAGGACTCAATGGTGAGTGCAGGTTTCAACTGATGGGTCGGGGTCAAAGGGTCCTTGTAATAGTCACTCAGAGGGTATTTTCCCTGACCTGGGTGAGGTTGCTGCCAGCCAGGCCTGGAAGCCCGAGTTGGTCAGTTGAAGAGCCTTGGTTTGTCGATGGCCTGTGTACACTCAGGCCCGCATTGGGGGTCCTTGATGTTGTGGTTACTGGGCTTATGCCCATATGAATAATTGGGATGCCACGGGGACAAGACCCCTACATGCTTGGGCTTAAGCTTATAAATTAGGGTGTGTGCTCATTGTAAGGAACAGTGAAAATGAAAGAGAGGGACCCCTTGGTATTATCAAGGGAAATGAGGTACTCCTACCAAACACAAGAAACAATTTCCTTGACCCAATTACTTCAAACACAATGGTCAGTCATCCATTAATATATTGAATCTTATATTCAATGTGTCATTATTACATTTTATTTCTTGAAAAAATAATTTTTTCGTTGTCGTACCAGTATACAAAAGCTAAAATCACATAAAGTGTTACACTCAAAATACATTAAAAAGCTATTTTCCCTTATTTAGAAAACATGCAATACATGTAAATCAAAAAGATCATGTTTAAACAAATAACTATTATGGCCAGCATAATAGAGACAAACAAATGTATGACACAACCCTTGTCAAATACCACTACATATTCAATTGGACTCAGACACCACAGTTGATATGTTGATCCAATCGATATTCAACCCAATTGTGCCAGTCCTTGAATTATGTTATCAACAGCGTTGACGCGTTTCGATGGTTTCCAAATTTATAACAACATCTTTATCAAGACCATAATTTTCTGTCTCTATTCTTGTTTATTCATAGCTTTTTCTTTTTCCCTACATATAACAAATATGTATAATCAATAACCATATTATTATATAATCATTACATGTTCAATTCCTCATACATAGTACGACCATCTTATATCTATAGCCATTCTTAGACATCTTTTTCAAATAATCTGGTATATTCATAGACATTTGTGAACATTTTTTTCAAAAACCCTGAATTTTATGTTATTTTAGCTTTTGTATACTGGTACGACAACGAAAAAATTATTTTTTCAAGAAATAAAATGTAATAATGACACATTGAATATAAGATTCAATATTTGAATGGATGACTGACCATTGTGTTTGAAGTAATTGGGTCAAGGGAATTGTTTCTTGTGTTTCATTGGAAGGAAACCAGGACCTACGCAGGCCCGAATGCTAGCAGGATTGGAGGTCGTGGAGGGACTGGGTGCTAGCCGAGAGTCTTACGGTTTTGAACTGGAGCTGATGGACACAATTTGTGTGCTTGTGGTTTGAATGTTGTCAGCTGCTGAGGCTTGGAGGGGTTGAATGTGCGGCTTGTAGGCATTGTCCTGACCCATCAGTGAGCTCCTTCATTTTAGACAGGACAGTATTAGAGAAGGTCGGGACTGAGGATGGAATATCTATGATAGGAGAGCAACAGCAAATGGACTGTGCAATGTTAGCAGTGGTTTGTGCTCCGATAATGAATTTATTTAGAGTATATAGCTTGCTGTCAATCGCTGCCGTAAAAGCTGCAGACGAATTCAAAAGGTCAACTTGGAAGTGCAATTTGTCAGAATGGTAGTTTAGAGTGGAAACAGTGGATTGGAGGGTCTGCAGATGTTGTGGCTGGCTCATGCTGGAGGGAACCGTGGTCAATTCTGGAGCGGCTTTATCCTGCGAGCAGGGGCTGCAGGTGGGCTCTGTAAGAAAAGGACAGTTGCAGGAGAAATTAATCATTTTGTTCCATGCCTCCAGGTGTTTGGGCTGAGTTTCCGGAGCCATCCGGACAGGATGATTTTGTGGGAGAAAGTAGTACTATGTTAACAGTTGGGGCCTGGGTCATTGGGCTGATGGTGGGATGGAAGGACAGTCCACACTTATTTCAAATGTTGGCTCAGCCGGGGGCTAGTTGTCGTGTTGGGGGGGACTCTGGTTTGGGGACCGTGCGCATCCCGATAAGAGGGTGATGTATGTATTTTCTGCAACAACTTGTTCGCGGAAGGGACAGCTCTGGAAAATTTGAAGGAAGTGTTGCTTGCTGCCCCAGCTGGTGCCTGGTTGTGGGGGGTAGTTGGCCAACCGAGGGGAGGACTGGTGAGCAGGCAGCTGGGTTGGGGCGTTGGAGTAAGTAAGGCTGACTTACAGGGCTCTGTTGGCACGACTTCAGCCTCATCGACCACCATGCCATTAGTGGATGCGATGCAATCTGGAGTGGGCCATGAAGAGCTGTGGCCCTTTCCTCGTCTGCACTGGGGGTGTGTGGTTGGGTGGCGCACCCCTGTTTCCTATAGGGGCGCCTGCGCTGTTTGCCATAGAGGGCTTTTTGAAAATGTCCAAAAGGTTTGAGGCAGCTGGAGTGTGGTCGGAAGCTGTGATTGATTCAAGACCTTTGAAGGTCCAATGCAAGTGCCAGGGGGGAAGTGAGGGGTGTAGACTGCTGGTTTGAAAGGAGGGCTTCCCGATCACAGGGAGGGCCCCACATAGTTCAGCTTGTTCTTCCTGCGCCTTGAGGCAGTTAATTGCTCCTTCTTCACCTACCCGCCCTCACTGCTGTCCGGCCAAGACACAGGGGCTCCTCTAGAAGGCAAAAGGGCCTCTATAAGCACAGCCTCACCTCCCCTAGATGGTAACCTTCAACTGAGAATGAGGTGAGGGCCATGAGCACGCTGTCTTGGAGGGTGTTAAAGAGTCTTGGTTGATGCAAATGGCCGGGGTAGAGATGAAAGGCCCATGCCGGTACTTTTGAGGACTGGGCTCGGATGTGGGAGCTGTGCCCTTGCTCCCGACAACTACAGCACACTTGGACAAAAAGCCAAGCAAACCAGGTTTGTACTGGCCACCTCATCGCGTGCAAGCCACACCCGTCTAATGCTGCCCGCTTCTGCACAGCAGGAGTTCATGCCTGCAATCTGGCGCAATGAGCGCCAACTTCAACGTGAAGTGGCTGCTCAGGTCTTGGTCCCCAGTCCAGGTCCTGGTTTTAGTCCTAGTTTGGGACAGCTGATGGGCTTAAGCATACTGCCACAGGGGAGAGCCAACTAATTTTTGAAGGAGCAGCTTGCGGGCACAGAGGCATTGGTTTCAAGGACAAGTGACGGGGGCACAGAGCCAGTGGTCTGGCGGGCTTGAGCTTGGGCCTACTCAGCACGCCCCAGCTTGCCGATGCAGCATACCTCCACTCTGCCAGACCACTACTGCCTGCTTCGCTCTGTTCCTTGGCGGCCTCGCTGGCCTGGCTAAACTGCAGCCCGGCTAATCTGCAGCAAACAGGCCCTTGGGCTGAAAGTCGCGGGGGTGCATGCTGCAAACAGTGGCCGGGCCAGGAGCCCGGAACTGCACCTCCTCCTCCAACGAAACGCACATCACAGCGTGTGACGACAACACATTCTCGTTCAGCCAATGATATCACAGAAGCTGTGAACTGATTTAAATTCATTATTTGAGATTGTTACCCCTAGTGATTTGTGGTCTAAATGTAAAGCAGCTGTTCCTTGGCCAACCGAAGAACTAGCTTGATTTGCTCCTAATAATGTTTCATCTGAAGAACTATCTAAGAAAGACATATTGGTGATCCAGCACACGACGAAGAAGATGCCTAAAAAGGATACTATTTGGGCAAATATTTTGAGAACTTCACAGTAACTGAAAGATTAGGTGCATTCTTATTATGAGAGGCTCATGCAGATTTTCAAAAGGCATAGCATAGTTGATCATCCTGAGAAGGATGGTGTCAGTGGTTTTGTTTCGGCTTTCGTTCGTTATGGGTTTGTGTCCTGAATTGAGTATTAGTTATCAATGAGAGAGGGAGGGAAAATGTAAAGAGTACACTCTTTGTCCCCCAGTAAGTAATTTGAACAACGAAAGTGTGTAACTACTATAACCTCAGAGGAGCTAGCATGGAAAAGATACATAAATCTCTTTAGATTTATATAGAAGGCCCTCACGCACCAATCTGTTTGGTGACATGCTTCATCATTGGGCCCCACCGGGAGAGACCAAGTGCCTCCCCGGTGTGCTTCGACGCCAGATTACTGCAGAACTGGTTTTTGTTTGGTGATAAGTGAGAGTGTGACGGTGTGGTATAGTTAAAAATGTCTAGATTGTGTCTCACACAAATTTTTATTAAGTGGCCAATCAGACATATTTAAAACAGAGTCTTGGAAAAGTGGCAAATAAATTGTTCGGCTATTTCCTTTATAGTGGGGTAAACATGTTTCTGCCATTAGTGTATAATTTACTTGGCATTCGTCAGGACCATGAGAGATGAACCTCGGCGGTATGGGCGCGCTAAGGCCCACCCTGACCAGAGAACGTGAAAGTAGAAAATAGGTGTAAAAAAGGGGCAAATTAACAAGGTTGTGTTTTTTTTTACCTCTACATCAGAGGAACCTGTTGCACCTGTAAATAAGCAAAAGACAGTAACAAACACAAAAAAACAAGACAAGACAAGACACAGAGTTAATTCCTTATGCGCAGAAGGTTTGTTACAGGTATACCATGCTCTCAGTGAGGTGCTTTAGTGCTCAGACTGAGGATCTCAGCTGACAGGAACTTGTACTCGTTATTTTATGAGTGAAGGAGACACTAGCCGCAATGGTCAGGCTAGTTCAGGAACACGCAGAAGGGAAGCTGTTTCCAAGTGATATAAAACACCTGCACGCCAGCTATGGCGTTTAGCGGTAATTGTGGTGTGGGTTAACGATCAATAGGCCGGGAAAACAGGCCTGTGAGTCAGGGCGGCGTGGTATCAAACTTCCACACACATGCACATAATCCAGATTAATCATAATTAAAACATCTCACTTGTATTGTGAGTGATCCACACCCCATGGGTCTCAGGAGGGGGGTGATGGCAAAAATGGCACACCCTGTCAGAGGAAGAAAAAAAAAACAGAGGGACCTGAACGTGAGCAGGATTCTGAACTAATGGGAAGATTACATAGCTGCGTCTCTGGAGAAAGAAAATCACGCCCTCGTCGCCAGGCACCCGCTCGGTACCTGTGTCGATTCCTCTCGCACCGGACCCCGTGGATGTGGGGGCTAGTGCTGATGCGGTATTTCAAGTAGAAACGGAGGCAGGAAGGCGCGGTTCGGTGAAAGAGGGGGGGTGCGGCCACACACATCATGACGTGTGAGCGCACCTCAACCACCAATCACGAGGCGCGTTTAGTGTGATGCACGGCACATGCGGCCGATAACACTAGACTGCTGCCTTGATGTACTGATGTAGCCCATGATCACGGGCTCGAAACAAGAGTTGACAAAACTTTACTCAACGGTCACTGGAGACAGGACAATGCCGCGGCTGCGGTGAGGGGGTCGCCATGTGTGATGCATCATTATGCCTAACTGGGACAATAAAAGATTAATACAAAAATAATATATATATAACTTATAAGGGAACGCTATTTGAAAGGATTACTCATAGGGGAACGCTATTTGAAAAGAGGATAATTTAATCCATGGTGGTAAAGAGACAAAACAATGTTGCAGCTGTAGTGTTGAAATAGCCATATTAGGTACAAATGACATGATAGTATCAGTAAAAGGATTACTCATCAGGGAACGTTAATTGACAAAGGAGGTAGCCTTGTATTAAGGACAAGTGCTGTGTTGAGTTGACTTGTCCAGGCTAGGAGGTAGCAGTGGTTACTCTGGTAGTCAGGATGTTGGTGTGGGTATCTATCTTCGATATCAGTGAGAACTAAAACCCTGGGTTATAGTTATCAGATCCTGTGGAAATACAGGCAGGAGGTCGAATTCTCCAAGAGAGGTAGTTGAGGTCATTCTAATGAACGAAAAAGACCAATACAGATCATGGTGTTTAAGATGCCCGGTACTAGTGTTTTACCCAGTGGATAGGGTCAGGTATATCTTGGACACTGTCCGTGCTAGTGTTTCAGTACTGTTGCCCATGGTATATCATCATTCAAACCATGATGATGAGTTCCCAACCGGTAGGCCCATCTTTGTTCCTTTTCGAACAGTGTTTGGGTGATGTTTTTTGCAGTACACACTTGTTCAATGATGGTCCATTTTAGATCGTTTGTGGTGTGGTTGTGTTGGAGGAAGTGCTCACTCATCTTGGAGGTACTTTTGCGACATCTGATGATACTCTGATGTTCACATATTCTCTGTTGGATTTTACGTGTGGTCATGCCTACGTACCTCTGTTGGCACGGGCATGAGATCAGATAAACGACATTTGTAGAATTACAGTTTGTGTGAACACGTTGTGTACACATTTTGCCAAGTTCCAAATTCAGTTGATTAGTGTGTGTTGTTACATGGCACACACTGCAGTTTGAGCAAGGGAAATGGCCAGTTACCCGTGGGAGACCCCATGTATCTGTGACGGATCTCACTGTCATCGGTGGATTCTCCCAGGGGCGTGTGTGGACTAACGAGTCTTTCAGGCTCCTTCATTTTTTAAAGGAGAATAGAGGTCTGTTCCAAGTTTTATTGTTGCTTGTAATTATCCTACAATTCTTATTGATTGATTTCTTCATAGCTTTGGATAAACTGCTATATGTGGTTACACAGGTGAGGGGGGTATCTTGAGGTTCCCTCATATTGTCTTCCAGCAGAGCTTCCAAGGGGCTGGTTCCGAGCCCTTTTGTAACCTTTTTTCAAAATATTCGTTGGATAGCCTTTTGCTTGGAGTCTGGATGTTAGGTCAGAGGCTTGTTCACGGTAGTCTTTGATGTTGCTGTAATTTCTCCGGATTCTAAGGTATTGGCCGTACGGTAAATTTTCCCTGAGTGGCATAGGGTGGAAACTGGAGAATTCCAGGAGATTATTTTTGGCAGTTGGTTTATAGTGAGTCCTAGTGGTTAGAGTTGTGTCTCTGGCTGTGATTACCACGTCCAAAAAGACCACTTCTTGTTTGCTGCTGCAATGTGTGAATTTTAGATTTGCATCCCAGGTGCTTATCCATTCAAAGAAGTCTTCAAGGAGAAGTTCTCCGCCCTTCCAAATGAGGAGATCTATATACCTTCTCCATAATCCTATGGCAGAGGCAAAACGACTGTTCGTAGGCACGATGTGTTTGGCTTCGAAATCATGGACATACAGTCCAGCTACACTGGGGGCAAATGTACTGCCCATGGAAGTGCCCGTGCATTGGAGGAATAGTTTCCCTTTGTATTCAAAAAAGTTTTCCTTTAAGGCCAAGGTTGCACATTTTAGGATAAATTCCTTTGGTGTTTGGTACTCCTAGTTTATGGAGTCTAGAGCTGACCCCAGGACCCTGATGAAAAAATCCTGAGGGAACCTTGTATATAGGCTTTCTATGTCTAAAGTTACTGAAATGATGGGCCCTTCTTCAAAGGTTAGGTCTTGTAGGAGCTGAAGCAAGCTTTTAGTATCATTCAGATAAGTTGTGGTGCCTTGTATGATGGGTTTAAAAAAATAGTCACAAAAACGTGACAGTGGTTCCAGAAGGGACCCAATCCCCGATACGATTGGTCTCCCTGGCAGGGGGGTTTTATTTTTATGGGTTTCCGGTAGTGTGTAGAAGCATGGTATCACACTCTCCCTTGCGGTTAAAAATTCTGCCTCGTGTCTTGAGATATGCCCATTCTCTTCCGCTTCCTTAACCAGGTTGTTAATACGTATTTTGAGTTCAGGTGATGGGTCTTTTGTAAGTGGGGTGTAGTTCTTTCTGTCGTCCAAAAGGTTAAGGCAAATTTTGTCATAGTCTATGGTGTTCTGGATGACAATACCACCACCTTTGTCAGCTGGCTTCAGGGTAATATCTTTATTGTTTTGTAGGTCTTGGAGGGCTTGGTATTCCTGTGCACTGAAATTGTTGAACATAGTTTATTCTTGGTAAGCTTCTATGGTGTTCTGGACGACAATACCACCACCTTTGTCAGCTGGCTTCAGGGTAATATCTTTATTGTTTTGTAGGTCTTGGAGGGCTTGGTATTCCTGTGCACTGACATTTTTGAACATAGTTTATTCTTGGTAAGCTTCCATGTCATGGAAGACTGCTTGTTCAAAAGCAGTTATCTCTGCAGGCACTGTGTAGGGTGGTGGTGTGAACCCAGATTTTACTCTCAGGTTTGTATCGCCTTTGTGAGTTTCAGGGATGGTATCTTCCTTGGTTTCAAAGAAGGCTTTCAACTTTAATTTCCTAAAAAACTCTGATAACTCACTGTGCAATTTGAACTTGTCTGGTCTGGCTATAGGGACAAAACCAAGACCATTTTCAAGGACCTGCGTTTCTACAGGCGTTAGTTCTTTGTCTGAGAGATTTGTGATCAGACTCCCTGTGCACTTGTACTTGGTAATGGTGTCTTGCTGCGAGTGTGGTTACCCACCGAGTCCTCTTTCTCCCAAGTGACTTCAATAGGCCGGGAAAACAGGCCTGTGAGTCAGGGCGGCGTGGTATCAAACTTCCACACACATGCACATAATCCGGAAGCATCGTAATTAAAACATCTCACTTGTATTGTGAGTGATCCACACCCATGGGTATCAGGAGGGGGGTGATGGCAAAAATGGCACACCCTGTCGGAGGAAGAAAAACAAACAGAGGGACCTGCATGTGAGCAGGATTCTGAACTAATAGGAAGATTACTTAGCTGCGTCTCTGGAGAAAGAAAATCACGCTCTCCTCGCCAGGCACCCACTCGATACCTGTGTCGATTCCTCTCGCACCGGACCCCGTGGATGTGGGGGCTAGTGCTGATGCGGTATTTAAAGTAGAAGCAGTGGCAAGATGGCGCGGTTTGGTGAAAGAGGGGGGTGCGGCCACACACGTCATGACGTGTGAGCGCACCTCAACCACCAATCACGAGGCGCATTTAGTGTGATGCACGGCGCATGCGGCCGATAACACTAGACTGCTGCCTTGATGTACTGATGTAACCCATGATCACGGGCTCGAAACAAGAGTTGACAAAACTTTACTCAATGGTCACCGGAGACAGGACAATGCCGCGGCTGCGGTGAGGGGGTCGCCACGTGTGATGCATCATTATGCCTAACTGGGACAATAAAAGATTAATACAAAAATAATATATATATAAATTATAAGGGAACGCTATTTGAAAGGATTACTCATAGGGGAACACTATTTGAATAGAGGATAATTTAATCCATGGTGGTAAAGAGACAAAACAATGTCGCAGCTGTAGTGTTGAAATAGCCATATTAGGTACAAATGGCATGATAGTATCAGTAAAAGGATTACTCATCAGGGAACGTTAATTGACAAAGAAGGGGGCCCTGTATTAAGGAAAAGTGCGTGGTGAGTTGACTTGTCCAGGCTAGGAGGTAGCAGTGGTTACCCTGGTAGTCAGGATGTTGGTGTGGGTATCTATCTTCGATATCAGTGAGAACTAAAACCCTGGGTTATAGTTATCAGATCCTGTGGTAATACAGGCAGGAGATCGAATTCTCCAAGAGAGGTAGTTGAGGTCATTCTAATGAAAGAAAAAGACCAATACAGATCGTGGTGTTTAAGATGCCCGGTACTAGTGTTTTACCCAGTGGATAGGGTCAGGTATATCTTGGACACTGTCTGTGCTAGTGTTTCAGTACTGTTGCCCATGGTATATCATCATTCAAACCATGATGATGAGTCCCCAGCCGGTAGACCCATCTTTGTTTCTTTTCGAACAGTGTTTGAGTGATGTTTTTTGCAGTACACACTTGTTCAATGATGGTCCATTTTAGATCGTTAGTGGTGTGGTTGTGTTGGAGGAAGTGCTCAATCATCTTGGTGGTAATTTTGAGGTTTGAGGTTATAGTATTTGTTCGAATTCCTGAATTGAGTAGTCACACAAAACAGAGTGAAATGTGATGCCAAACAAAGAGTATAGATGGCATTTTGAAGCTGGGTAAATACAGTAGTGATTGGTTTGATGTGAAGCAGAAGAGAATCAGAGAAGTAGATGGTTGCCCAGACAAAGAAATTTGAGAGAAGTAAGTTCATGGGTTCAGACATGGGTTATGTCCAATTTGGAAATGCTGAAGTGAATGGAATGATTCAGAAGCAAGGTCTGAGGCTGGGAAAGGGACTAATGCAAATGCATAGTGGTGGGAAAGGTAAGATGAACAATCGTGGAATGAATGCCAATATTGAGATGTTGAAAAGAAACACTGCTTGGCACTTGTGTGGAAAAATTGGTGATTGAAAACATGAACGCAGAGAAAATCCACATAGGATCCAGAATGCATTTGTTCCTCAAATGTGGAAAAATACTTTGCCAAAGGCGCCAACTCAAATAAACTTCTGTGCAAGGTGTGCCTGATCGGAAGCAGTTTTGCATGGTGATGCCTTCAGTCCCATCGTTGCAGGGAAATATCAAGAACAAAATGCGATATAGTGCACAGTACCAACAGAATCCATTGATTTTGAATGATTCATCTCAGTTTTCTAAAGGAAATATTCCACAATGATGGTGCCAGAGAAGAGAGGAGGACTGCTTGCTTCGAGCAGGCCTGGAGGCAGATCAAAGTGGCCCATACATTGATGGTGAAGTCAATGGCCACCGCATTTAATGTTTGATTGATATAGGACTACCAGTTCTACAGTTCCTTCTGTGGAAGTCTCAAACCTACCCTTTTCTGGAACAGAAGTCCAAATTGTAGGGATTAGTAATAAATAAACTGTTAATCAGGTTACAGCGGATGTCCCACTTAAAACAGGACAAATGGAGAACAAGCACCAGTTAATTTTGTGTGATTGAAGTCCTGTGAACATGTTGGGCGGAGACTTGCTTTACAAAGTAAATCGTGTGTTTTACTGCACACCGGATCATATTGTGGTTAAAACACAGTATGAGGACTCCCTGTTTAAAATAGAATCCCAAGATTCAAGGGTTCTATTGTTCCCTTTAACAAAGGATGACCTGCCTCTGGAATTCCGACATACTGTCAAAGGAGAGGTGTTGGATTTTTCTGGAAAAAAGACATGAGTGATAAAAGTGATGAGCCAGTTAACATTAGGATTAAACCTGGTGGCATTTTCCCCAGAATTAAACAATGCAAACTCTTAAGAGAAGCTCAGGAAGGAATGAAATTAGTTATTGAGAAAATGATTGAGCAGGGAATTTTTAGGGAAGTGCTTCGTAGCCCCTGCAATTCTACCATGATTAGGATAAAGAGACCTAGTGTAAAATGACACATCGATCAAGATCTCATAAAGATAAATACAATTGTCATTCCATGTTGTCCAGTAGTACCAAATCCAGCATTAATTGTGTTCTAAATCCCTACAGATGCAGAGTGGTACACAGTCATTGACTTATTCCAAGTGTTTTTCTCAATTCCTCTACATGCCAGTTATTTTTGTGTTTCAATTTTAAAATAAAGTTCTGGTGTGGTATAGGATCCCATAAGGGTACACTGAAAGACATTCAATATTTAGTCAAATTCTGAAGAAAGATCTAGAAATACCTAAATGTCCCTGTAAATTAGTTCTACTACAGTATATCGATGATGTATTGGTTACATCAAAGACAAGAGGACTGTAAACTGGACACAATTGCTTTGTTAATCAATTAGCTGACAGTGGTCATGAAGTCTCTCCAACAATGGTGCATTATTATAAAAAGGAAGTAATCTAACTTGGTTACCACAGTGAAAAGGTTACAAGGAAAGTCTTAAAGGAACGCATGTCTGAAATACCACCCAGAGGGATGTGAGGATGTTGCTGGGAACTATTGGCTACTGTTGTCAGTGGGTGGATTCACTTTTCCTTGATTGCAAAACCTTTAATAATGTTGACTCACATTGACAAAAAAAGATCTGGTGCCATTTGACAAAGAGTGTTCAGAGGCATTTTGAATATTCAAAGAGATTTATGTAGTGCATCTGCTCTTGAAATGCCTGACTATAACCTAACTTCTTTTTGTTTAGTCGCAAGAAATGTGGATGTACATTAGCAATTCTCACACAGAAGCATGGTGGTATGATGAGGCCAATAACACACCTCCTAGCTGTATTGGTATCTGTATCTCTTCCTGATATTCTGAAGCTGATTGCATTTGTTTGCATTGCCTTTGAACAAAGTGAAGGAATAGTGATTGCATATATCCCAAATTTGGTTGAGATCCTATTAACATATACAAGGACTCAGCACATGAAAAACATCGTTTAACCAGTTCATTCCTGCAGCAGAGAACATTTGAATGAAAAAGGTTCAATTTGCTCAACCCAGCAGCACTGTTTTCGATTCCAGACAAAAGCTAAGAAGGCAGGGACACTGAGGAAAATGAGGATGAAGACAATGAGAATGAACATGACTGTGTTGTGGTTACTGAATTATATGCCAAGTCAAGATTAGATATTTTTTTTAAACTCATTTGAAGATTGATGATTTGACTGTATTTGTTGATGGTTTCTGTTTGAGAGACCAATAGGGAGCACTGAAGGCTGCCAA
Organism: Lissotriton vulgaris; assembly: GCF_964263255.1. Taxonomy (NCBI): domain Eukaryota; kingdom Metazoa; phylum Chordata; class Amphibia; order Caudata; family Salamandridae; genus Lissotriton; species Lissotriton vulgaris. The sequence goes on from NC_141685.1 coordinate 1,093,340,814, forward strand.
TGCACTATGTTCCACTTCTGACATTTTTGAAGCATAATTTCTGCTCAATTTAACTTTAGCTCAGGTGGCAGAGTTGGTTGCACTGAGAAAAGCTTGTTGCCTGTCCAAAAATCTAAATGTGAAAATATACACAGACAGCCAGTATGGTTTTGGAATGGTGCATGAACTTGGCCCACTGTGGTCACAGAGAGGTTTTATAACATCTTTTGGAGCTTCCATAATGAACAGTCCCTATATACTTGATCTTTTGAAACCAATCCAGCAACCTAAGGACATTGCAGGAGTCAAGTGTATTGTCCATCAGGCTGGTTAGGATTTGGTTATTCTTTTGAAAAATTATGCTGAATAAATAGCCAGATATTGTGCACCAGAGGATGAAACAGTGGTCCAAGATACTGAGGGCTTGATTACAAAGTTGGGCCTATTCGAGTCTGCCCAACACCGTTGCGGTTTTGGGACCAACCGGCCGACCTCCAGTCGATGTTCCCGACACCGCTATTACGATGCGACTGACATTGTAATATGCCCCTGAATCTGGCAAATCAAGAAAAAATACTACACAGAGAGCAACAATTATGAATTGTTTCTTTTTAAATTCAATTCAAACTTTTTGAAGTGAGAGACCTTCAGGAAAAAGCTACACAAGATGACAAAAGAAAATGGGAAAAATAGGGTTACAAGAAAATGTATAAAGATTTGTATGTTACTTCTGAAAACAAGAACATTCTTGATGCTATATTACATCCCATTGCAAGGTATTTCTACAACCAGGCATACTCAGGGAGGAATTCAATGGTCTGTACATTTAGGAAATACTTACAAAATTACTCATTTTAGTAATGTTGCTAAAAGCGTATGCTCAGATGCCAGACATGGCAGGAAAATAATCAGGGAAAGAAAACAATGACCGTAATGAATCACATAGGTAAATCAGAAGGTTTGTTTACAAGACTCCAAGCAGACGTTGTAGAGATGCCAAGTTGCAACCACTGAAGAAACAGCTTGGTTGTTTGCCAGTCTGTTTTATAAATGGGCCAAGGCATACTCTACCCAGAGATCAGGTAGCCTAACAGTTGCCAAACTCGTTTTAAGTAAATTAATATTTATTTTGTACCACGACTATCTACTGAAATGGATTGTGGCTCACACTTTAAAACAGAGGTTTTGGAGATAATTAATACTGCATTCTGTGGCAATCAGATGTCCCATCACAATTATTATCCTCAGTTTTTTAGAGTGGTTTGGAGGAAGAATGAACTCTCAAGAACAAATTGGCCAAAGACTGTGCTTCAACTGGTTTAAAGTGGCCTTACGCACTTCCTCTTGATTTGAGGAGTATCAGAAGCATTCCTGCCAAAAAGACTGGTTTGCCACCCCATGGGGTCATCATGGACAGAGCAATGAGACCGGCTTACATTCCTTCAGTTGAGTTAGTTTTAATAACTGATAATATTGTGCCCATAACTGCAAAGGTCTGATTGTTTACTGTGAAATCTGTCTCTGATCAGGTTATGTGTGGCAACAGAAGCAACAAAAGACATTCTTGAATGGACAGAACCCACAAGACTGGATAGTGATCCAGAAGCACGTCAGAAAGAATGTTTGGAACAGCACTGCACTGCAATGGACCCCATCACGTAAGTCTGAAGACTAACACTACAGTAAAGTGAGCAGGATTTCCGCAGTTGATCCATGCTGCTCACACTAAAAGAGTGAAGGTAACGGATGAAGAAGTAGAGAAAAAAAACATAGATTCACTGAGTCAAGCTTAAGTTTGCAGCATGGATGGGGGAGGTGATGAAAGTTCTGGTGAAAAGTTTGAAACTGGTGAAGAAAGTGAAGTTATAAAAGGTAAGACTAGTGAAAGTGAGTGTTCTCATAAATGATCTGGTACCTCTACCAGTGATGATATAGTCCAGTTTCAAAGTAGGGCTCAGAGTAAAAGGCTGGTGCAGTGTCAAAGACTTGAGTGGCAACAAGAAGAGTAGTCTCAGATCCAAACAACGAAAGACTGTAGTTAAAAATTCAAGTCACAATAACCCCCAAAGGAAGAAAGCAGTTCACGGTGAATTGTGCACTCGAGATCAATCAGGGTTCAAGTTTATTTGTGAGTAGAGAAACAGGTGAAAGAAAGAAAATAAGTAATTGAAAAGAACCTGCAAAAGAAAACACTGTCAACCAGAGAATGAAGAATGACTGAAGCCAATCAATCGAAGTTCTGAAGAAAATGAATTACACTATGTAAATAGTGGAAGTGAATCACCTGTTGTAAAAAGACCAGCTAGAAAGAGAACACCAAAAACAAAAGTTTGCAACACATGATTGGGTATATCTAGCTCAGCGTAAGCATGAAACAACCTTTTAAAAAATAAGTTTTGTTTTGATTATTGTTTTAAAGAAATATGAAGAAAATAAGAAATCTATTATTGTTTTAAAGAAAAGTTTGGTTAATATTTTAACTTTTTTTTAAACACTTTATTTACAAGTTTGGGTCCGCACAAGTCTTATACAGAACGTTTCTGTTAATCCATCTCAAACAATGATAATTAACTCACAACATCCTGTTTCTTGCAGTTATAAAAAAAGGTGGGAACCCTCAATACTGCTCATTCATCCCCACATAGTCTTACTTAGTATGTTTGGGCGATTGTAGGTTTGAACTATATGCTGGATGTGGGGTCACTGGTGTGGATGTGTGAAGGTCTGCAATATGAATTGGTTCGACTTGAGGGTCCAGCGCTCGGTTTCTTGCCATGTAAGTTTGAAACGCTTTCCAAAATGTTGTCTGTGTGTCATAAATGATAGACGTAAGTTTCTCCATGACCTAGATAGACCATATATTACTCCACCCTAGGTGTGGGGCAGTGTTATCTGTTGTTTCCAGGCCTGTGCTAAGACCATTCCTGTTGATATTAAAAGCTGCAAGATGATCTTGCCAATTGATGTTATATTACGGGAATATAGAGTTGTTACCTGGGTAACACAATATTCCCACCATGGGGTTGAGAGGCAAATAAGAACACAAGATCTGGTGAATGTGTGTCAGAATCTCCTCCCAATATACATGAATCTGGGTACAAGACCATCACATGCGCATAAAAGTGCCTCTCTCTCCGGAGCCCTTCCAGCCAAGCTCCCAGGGATAGTATATAAGCGAGTGGAGGAGAGGTATCAGCGAGTCAGCACTTTGTATGCACTCTCCTTATATGTTTCACATATCGAGGCTTTCGCTTCTTTTTACCAAATTTTAACCAACATCTCCTCTCTGATGGATTTCCACAGGTCCCGTTCCCATTGTGTAATGTATTTATGTTTAGGTTTTGTATATAAATCCAATAGGGATTGTTGGAGCTTGATGATGCCTTTGTGTACAATGTTATTTGTAAATGTGCCTTCTAAAGGAGTATTTCTCCTGCCCCGCCAATGCTGCCACCTCCTGGAAGCCCACCTAATAGAAGAGTTGTGTTATTCGATAATGGCCCCTCCTGTGTAACTTAAAGTCGTCCCATTTGTGATCAACTCCCCCAATGCGTGTGCGTGCTCTGTTTCCCATGCCTTAAAACTAGGCTCCTGAAGGTCTGGTGGAAAGTTTGGGTTATACGTGATTGGAATCATAGGGGAGGGGAAGGATGTTGAATTCTTCCTCCGTATGACCTATTGCCAATATTCTAATAGAATTGTTGTTGATGAGAGGGAAGAAGACCTGCACGCTTACTCTTGGTGGGAGACAGAGCAGGCATGCAAGGGAAATATTTGGGAACCACTGCTCAACCTGCTTCCATCCTTTGTGGATGTCGGTATGATTCAATTCTAGTGTGGGACGTGTCTGACCCGCAGGCACAAATGTGGTTACTGTCTCAGCCCGATCTTTGAGAGGGAGGCAGTAGGTTTACGAGTTAATAAAAACAATAAACATAGAAACACACACAAAATAATTTATCAGTACAATAAGATACAAATATAAAAAGTCCAATAAGCTTAAATGATACATATTATGGGTTCCCCTTAAAGCTTTTATTGAATGGGGAGACCTAATGTATAGGGCTGGTACCTTTGTACCACAACACTAACATGGGATTATACAGTAAAGTGCACTATGAAGTAAGTCAACATTGATCTCCACAATAAATGCAAGTGCTTGCAAGTCTCCAACCTGAACAACGAACCTTTGCCCTTTTGAATTTAATAAACAAGGGCTAACACAATTAAAACTAGTGATAAAGTGCAGAAATCAACCCAACAATGCATAACAAGCTAAAAACACATGGATTCCCTAGCAAACTTTCAAAAATCAAAACAAAGCTGACAGAGTGGGAGCGCAGCCCCAAGTGTAACCATAGGTAAGTTGGGCAATTTAGTGTACAGTGCAGTGGAAGGAGTAGTTTATGTCCTGTAACTCCAGTTCTGTAGTAGGGGTATCTCTGTTATAGTCTAGTGAATAGTCCCGCCCATGTGCGTGGACCCCGGCAATCAAAACTAATCTCTTAAGTTGTCAAAATAATGCAGAAACTGCAAAGACACTTAAGAGAGAATTTAAAGACAAATAATGCAGCCTATATCCACAGGCTACACTGTCCAGTACTTCAACTAGAAATTCCACCAAAAAACACTACACATAATACAGCCTGCCAGTTTCTACAATAGAGAAACTTGCCTCCCCCAGTAAAAGACTCTGGAATGATAGAGAGGAAGGTAGGGACAGACAAGCCCCATAGGCTTCCATTATGTGGCTTAAATAGGATACTGTGCCTTTAAGAGAACTTTCCAGAACTTCTCCCAGTATCCCAGAATGCATAGCAGGTCCCTCTACTTTCAGTTCTTTTTGAAGGCGAAGCACGCCAGACCTGTCGCATTTCTTACATGATGAAATATCTCCACCGGGGAGGAGGGCGGGCGCTTATGACTATAACAGAGATACCCCTACTACAGAACTGGAGTTACAGGACAGAAACTACTCCTTCTGTAGTAGGGGATCTCTGTGTATAGTCATAATCTAGTGAATAGAATGGCAAGCCCATCCCCACACCAAAGCAGCGGTGGAGAATAAATACATAACGCCACTACTGTGCGAACAAATTCCGCAGCGAAGCCTGCCCAACCTGAGCGTCTGCCCTGGCGTCAGTGTCCAGGCAGTAATGCTTAGCAAAGGTATGAACCGACTTCCAAGTGGCTGCCTTGCAGATTTCAGCAATCGGCACGTTACGGAGCAGAGCCGTCGTGGCAGCTTTGCCCCTGGTGGAATGAGCCTTAGGCTTACCTCCTAAGGTCTTATTAGCCTTTTGGTAACACAATTGTATGCAGGACACAATCCACCTAGAGATGGACTGCTTAGAGGTCGCAAGACCCATCCTGACCGATCCATAATTGATGAACAACTGGTCAGACCTACGAATATCTTTGGTTTTATCCAGATAAAATTTCAACACCCTCCTAACATCCAGGGAATGGAGAGACCTCTCCGCTGGGGATGAAGGGTTCTGAAAAAACGTAGGCAAAGTTATGGTCTGGTTGACATGAAAATCAGAAATAACCTTGGGAAGAAATTTAGGGTGAGTACGCATAACAACCTTAGCAGCATGAAACACAGTATAAGGTTCAGTACAACACAACGCCTGAATTTCACTCACCCTGCGGGCCGATGTAATGGCCACGAGGAACGCCGCCTTCCAGGACAGGTGCTGCAACGAAGCCTTATGAATAGGTTCAAAAGGCTCCTTCATCAATCTGGACAGCACCACATTCAATTCCCATGAAGGCGAAGGAAGCCTGACAGGAGGGAAAACTTACTTTAATACTTCCAGAAAATCTTTGATCACAGGGATCTGGAAAAAGGAAGTCTTTGAAGGGCATTTCCTGTAGGCAGTCAATGCAGCAAGATGAACCTTAATGGAATGCACATTAAAGCCAGACTGCGCCAAATGTAAAAGGTAAGGAAGGATGACATCTTCCTTACAGGTCGTAGGGTCATGGTTCTTAGACTGGCACCAGATACAAAACCTCTTCCACTTGTAAGCATATGAAGTTCGAGTGGAAGGTCTCTTAGACTCCTTCAGTATGTCCATGCAATCATCGGGCAGATTCAGATGGCCATATTGCACTATCTCAGAAGCCATGCCGCCAAACTCAAAGACGAGAGGTTGGGGTGTAACATCCGTCCCCCGAACTTCGTGAGAAGGTCCGGCCTGCACGGCAACCGAATGTGAGGAAGGAGAGATCGGTGAAGTAGGTCCGTGAACCACCACTGCCTGGGCCACTCCGGGGCAATGAGTATCATCCGAGCCCTGGACCGGGCCAGCTTGATGAGCACTGCCGGAATCAGGGGAATGGGAGGAAAGGCGTACAGAAAGCTGTTCGTCCAGTTGATCCACAACGCATTCCCCAGCGTCCCTTGCTGGAAGTACCTGGAGGCGAAGTTTCTGCACTTGCTGTTTTCGGCGGTGGCGAACAAATCTACGTCTGGAGTTCCCCACCTTGCGAAGACTTCTCCTAGTACTTCGTCGTTTATGACCCATTCGTGGTTTTCCTGAACCAGTCTGCTCAGTGCGTCTGCCTGAACATTCTGCACACCTGGTAGATGGGTGGCCATTATTGTCAGTCCTCTGGCTAGGAGCCAGTGCCAGATCGTCTGCGCCTCCTGTGACAGAGTGCGTGATCTCGAGCCCCCTTGCTTGTTGAGGTAATACATCGTGGTGGTATTGTCCGTCTGTACAAGCAGAGAGTTGGTCTGGAAGGACGGAAGAAAGGCCTTCTGTGCCAAGTGAACAGCCCTGAGTTCCAGAAAATTGATGTGATACGTGGCCTCCATCGGCGACCACGTTCCTTGAATCTGTAGAGTCCCGGAGTGCGCTCCCCATCCTAGGAGAGAAGCATCCGTCACGACAGTCTGCGTGGGAATGTCCTTGTGAAAGGGAACCCCTCTGAGGAGATTCTCCGCCGAACACCACCACTTCAGAGACTGAAGAGCATGCAGCGACAGTCGAATCTTGTCGTCCCAAGATCCTTTCCTCTGATCCCACTGGTCCTCCAAGCACTCCTGCAGCGGTCTCATGTGCAGCCGTGCATGTGGCGTCAGGAAGATACAAGAGGCCATCGATCCCAGTAGAGAAGACACCGTCCTCACTGTTGTAGATGGAGTTGTCATAAGAGCCTGAGCCTTCCGAAGGAGTGATAATCGTCGCTCTTCCGAAGGAGACACGCTTGCTGACAGCGTATTGATGGAGGCTCCCAAGTACTGTATGCATTGGACCGGAGTCGGGACAGACTTGGCCATGTTGATGTGCAGCCCCAGCTTGTTCAAGAGAACGCACGTCTTCTGGAAGTGTGATCACGCTTCCGAGAAGGAGGATGCCTTGATCAACCAATCGTCCAGGTACAGGTAGACGAACACCTTGTTCTTCCTCAGGTGTGCTGCTACCACCGCCATGCACTTTGAGAATGTTTTCGGCGCAGACTTCAGTCCGAATGGGAGTACTGTGTATTGATAGTGATTGGTGCCGACTTGGAACCGCAGGAACTTCCTGTGTTTGTGTGCAATGGGCACATGGAAGTAAGCATCCTGTAGGTCTATAGCGCATAGCCAGTCTCCCTGTTGCAACTGAGGGTAAATCTGATGCAACGACAGCATGCAAAACTTTTCCCTGCGAATCCATTTGTTTGCCTGCCGCAAGTCCAGAATGGGCCTGAACTCGTTCTTGTCCTTCTTGCGAACCAGAAAGAACCTGGAGTACAGACCTCTTCCTCTCTGAGACAGAGGTACGTCTTCTATCACCCTTTTCCTCAACAGGATATCCGCTTCCGCCTGAAGCTCGCGCAGCTGAAACTGCGAGCTGACCGGGGGAATTGCTGGAGGAGGGCTGGTGAACCGAAGACTGTATCCATTGCAAACAATATTCAGCACCCACTTGTCCTGAGTAATTTTTCTCCACTCTGCCAGACAAAATTGAATGCTTCCCTCTACCGGAGTGGCTAACAGATCCGGGGGAAGTAGGTTCCTAGGGCCTAGACCCAGCCTGGCCCTTGGGCGCCAGGGCCGACTGCTGGCCTCCTCTGCCCTTCTGGCGCTTCTGGAACGGCTTACGGAACTGGTGTTGCTGTTGCGATTGCCCCGAAGCCTGGCCTCGTCCTCGGCCTTGCCCGCCGAACCGCGGTTGGAAAGGGCGGTACGTCTTCTTGGTCTCTTTAGGCTTCTCCAGGCCCACAGCCGTTAGCGTCTCGGCCTCCGCCTTCATGCGGGCCATCTCATCGTCCGCATGCTTCCCGAAGAGGGTCTCACCGGAGAATGGTAGGTTGGCCACCCTCTGCTGTGCGTCCAGTTTCAGGGACGTAAGCCGGAGCCATGCGTGGTGTTGTTGGTTGACTCCGTGGCAAAATCCGTGAGCAGCCAACAGGGAAGAGTCCGCCGCAGCGCTGATAATCTGGTTTGCCACCAGGATCCCCTCATTCAGCACTTCCATGAAGTCCTCACGCTTCTCCCGAGGTAAATGCTCAGCAAACCGCTCGAGGGAGTCCCAGAGGGCGTGGTCGTATCGGCCCAACAGCGCCGTGGCACTCGCAGCTTTCATGGAGGTAGCGGAAGTTCCACAGACTTTCCTCCCCGCCGAATCCATCCACCTGGACTCCTTATCCAGGGGAACCGTGGAGGACGGAGTGGTGGCATGTTGCTTGCGGGCCGCCGTCACAATGACAGAGTCAGGAGGGGGTTCCGTTCTCAGAAAGGCCGGGTCCGAATCGGGAGCCCGGTACTTCTTCAGCAACCTCGATGGAGCCGCCCTCGTCACCGCAGGGGTGAGAAACAGGGCCATAGCCGGTTCCTCCAGGCCCGGCACCAGAGGTAGGAGAGGACGAGATAGGTGTTTTTGATGCAATGTCTCAAAAATGACTGAAGTCTTCGGAGTAGGAACCGTCAGGGATATGCCCAACTTCGCAGCGCCCCTTAAAAGGACGTCATGGAACACCACCAGGTCATCAATCGGGGACACCCTTGTGTCCGGTGACCCCGACAGGGTAGGAGAATAGTCCCGGGTCCCAGAGGACCTCGTGTGTGAGCGAGATTCGCGCCTCCTATGGCGGCGTCTCGACCTCGTGGATGATCTGCGTCACGATCTCTCCCTTCTCCCAGAGCGAGAGCGAGACCTGCCAGCCCGTGGCAGCTCCGCCGGCTTTCGTGGCGGGGTCTTCCTTGGCTCCTCATGGGGTTTCGGTTTTGGGGTCCCCTTAGGAGGAACAGGCAAAGACGGCAGGGAAGTGGACCACGGCGGAGGAACCTTCAGCTGCGGGGTGGGCCCATGCGGAGTGACAGGAGGTGGTGGTGGTTCGCCTGAAGGAAGTGGAGGTTTGGGTGGAGGATCCTCTTTAGGAACAGGAGGAGGAGTCGGAGTCCGAGGCTGAGATGGCGTGTACACCTCTGAGTACACCGAGCCCGGTGACCCCTTAGGCAAAGGAGGCGGAGAGCCAGCCCCATCAGCAGGTGATCGCTTCCTCTTGCGTCCTCCACTAGAAGCAGCGGGACTTCTGGGACTAGAATCCCTCTTGCGCCGTTTCGGGGAGGCTGAACGACTCCTAGACGCCGACCGCTTTCTGCTAGACGCAGAGCGTCGCTTTTCTGGCGTCGAACGACGCTTCCGTGACTCCGGCGTCGATCGCCGCCTCCGCGACGTCGACCCTCTTTTCCTCGACTTCGAACGCCGATCCCTCGAGGTCGACCTCATCCTCCGCGACATCGTACGCCGCCTCCGCGACGTCGAGCGTTCCGTCTTCGACGACGAGCGTCGCCGCCTTCTTGATGCTCTCGACGTCGAGGAGCCCCTCGACGTCGACCGGTGCTTCGACGGCGATCGACGGTGTCGCCTTGACGGCGAGCGTCGATGCTTGTCACTTCCCCTTCGGCGTCGATAGGAAGACCTTGACGTCGACGATGACGATGACGTCGACGGTGGCTTCGACGGCGACTTCTCCATGATCTTCGACGTCGAGCCGACACGCCGTCTCGACCCGGAGCCCCTGGGAGAAGGGGAGCACACCGCCGTCATCCCTCTCGACGTCGACGGAGACCGGGACCGTTTGCTGGACTTCCTGCCCCTGGGGAGCCCCCCAGAGGCCTCAGCAGAGGCAGAGGGAACCTTCCCAGCCTGCCCAGACCCACCTGCAGCCTGCAGACGCCTCTCCTCAAGGCCAGAAAGCCTGATCTTCAGTCTGTCCCTCAGAGTCCGAGCAGTAAACTGCTGGCAGATGACACAATCCTCAGGGACATGATCTTCAGGGAGGCAGACGATGCAGACATCATGGGGATCACTTTTGGCCTTCTTCCTCCCACATGTTGGGCACTTATCAAAAAGGCCAGGCATTTTAGAGCCCTAAAACGCCTGAAACAGCACAAAAAAGAGAAAGAGAACACCAAGAAAGTAAACTGAAACACTTTTAGAACACAAAAGTGCCAAAATATCCAATAAACCCTTGAAACAAGGGAGAGCTCAATGCCAGGGTCCTGTAAGCAGGAGCCGGAAAAAAGAACTGAAAGTAGAGGGACCTGCTATGCATTCTGGGATACTGGGAGAAGTTCTGGAAAGTTCTCTTAAAGGCACAGTATCCTATTTAAGCCACATAATGGCAGCCTATGGGGCTTGTCTGTCCCTACCTTCCTCTCTATCATTCCAGAGTCTTTTACTGGGGGAGGCAAGTTTCTCTATGGTAGAAACTGGCAGGCTGTATTATGTGTAGTGTTTTTTGGTGGAATTTCTAGTTGAAGTACTGGACAGTGTAGCCTGTGGATATAGGCTGCATTATTTGTCTTTAAATTACCTCTTAAGTGTCTTTGCAGTTTCTGCATTATTTTGACAACTTAAGAGATTATTTTTGATTGCCGGGGTCCAGGCACATCGGCGGGACTATTCACTAGATTATGACTATACACAGAGATCCCCTACTACAGAACAATGTCAACACCTCCAGTATGTGCAGGGTGGATCCAGCCGGGACAGACGGTGCCAACTTCCTCCAGTCTTGTACATAGTGTGCCCGCTAGCAACCCGACCAGCAGACCAACACATCAGGGGCGGCTGGTGACATTTGAAAGTGGTGGGCGTAAACTAATTTGCATATTGCACCGCAGCGATCGAGCGCAGTGAGCGAGCCCGAACCACCTTGCATCCATCCATACATCATTCATGCATCCACCCATCTATCCACCCACCCACCCTGCATCCATACATCATTCATTCATGCATCCACCCATCCATCCATCATGCATCCACCCATCATGCATGCATCCATGCATCCACCCATCCATTCACCCTGCATACATCATTCATTCATGCATCCACCCATCCATCCATCATGCATCCGCCCATCATGCATGCATGCATCCATACATCATTCATGCATCCACCCATCCATCCACCCAACCATCCTGCATCCATACATCATTCATTCATGCACCCACCTATCCATCCATCCACCCATCCATCCATCATGCATCCACCCATCATGCATGCATCCATCCATCCATACATCATTAGTGCATCAATCCATCCATCCATCCATCCACCCATCCATCATGCATCCACCCATCATGCATGCATCCACCCATCATGCATGCATCCACCCATCCATCCACCCATCCTGCATCCATACATCATTCATTCATGCATCCACCCATCCACCCACCCACCCACCCATCCATTCTGCATCCATCATTCATGCATCCATCCACCCATCATGCAATCATCCATCCATGCACCCATCCACCCACCCATCCACCGAACAATCATTAATGCACCCACCCTGCATCCATCCATCATTCATGTATTTTTATGACCATATAAAAATAAATTATGGACTCTAACAAGCCTTTAGGATCGATGTTGAAGGATGTGCCAGTTTACATATTACATCACCCCTACCTTTTTATGCTGGAAACCTTCTACCGCCCATGTATTTGCCATCCTGTAAGCCCTAGGTATGTACTATACAAATTCACATACAAACATACACCAACATGCATGCAATAATAAATGCATATATCATGCTATTCCGCCTCTACCGTTTGTTAACATTTTGAAATGTTATAACCTTAGTTCAAAGAGTACATTATATTTGTGGTGACAGTTGTTAACTCATTTTCTGGAAAATGTTTATAAAATGAAATCTGTTGAAGGCTGTTGTTGCAACTATCAAAAAAGAAATTCTGAGAATTTTTACATTTCCAAAACCCCATGCCGTGAAATAAACGGGTGACCTGGAATAGACGCACACATTTCTGCAGCAGATGCTTTAACACACTGAACTATCTCAAGTCATTTGTGCAAGCTAGTTTACTGGAACACCGAAAAACACACACTCTTACCTTGCTGCCGGTCCCGCACACGTCACAGGCTCACAGCGCCCCTGGCCAATCCTGGCACCAGGGGCACAGGTACCCTCTCGCCCGCAGCATGCCCATTAGGGCTCCTGATGAGCATGCGCAACGCCACCAAAACACAAGTGCGCATGCGTGGGCACGGGTAAAAATTCACCCTCCGTCCCCACGCATGCGTACTTGTGTTGCCTTCTGTACAATCATGTCAATGAATCAACATGACGCCCGCCCGACGGTCTGACGTCATGTTGATTCATTGACATGATTGTCATGAGGGAGCTGCGGGCGGCGTCGGGCAGGGGGGGCTACGCCCCCACGCCCCAATGGACGAACCGCGCCTGCAACACATTCGATTTGCACAATTCCTAACTTTTATAGTTCAATCACCCGTTCAGGATGTACCTTTTGCCCTCATCATGTTCTTTAAAACATCAAAGTACTGCACCAGCCGAACGTTCAACATGAAGTTCTGCGGGTTTAGCGACTCTATAACTGCCGACCTACAAGTTCTTTCCTAAGCTTGGAGTTCTGGACTTTTTGGTTCCGTCCAGAGGTGTCAGGGTACAACACCCGAAGACCCCGGAGTTCCACCTGCCTTGGTGCACAAATGAACAGAAACACGGGCTTCTCGATGGTGGCGTCAAAGACCAAAGGTTTATTACTGCAGGGACACAGAAGTCACAGAATCTACACACGGGCAGAATCTAGGAGACTGTTCGATTTGTACAAAGTGGGTTGCTCCTTATATACTAAAAATTGTGCTCTAGGCAAATATTTCACATGTCGGTACATTCCCAAACCTTTGTGTCTCTAAACAATAAATATTTGGCGTTACACAGGAACTGTCGATAATATCTGATACCAAACATCACGAAGAGGGGTTCCCACCAGTCCATCACAATCCCTTGTCAATATTGCATTCAAGACCCGGACCGCCTCATCGTAAAGTTCGTTACCTCCCCCTAATAAAGGCCCAGAAGGAAAGGAGCAGAGCCAGGTGCAGAAGATAGAAAAGCGGGATAAGAGATGTTTGTGGGTTGTAAATGGGCAAGGCTACCGGCTTCGGCCGCCTAATCATGATCAGGTACAATGGACAGGAAAACCAGTTCAGGTGGGCTGGCCTCGGGCAGAGGAGGCAGCCTTTGTCGAGTCATGCAGCTTCAGCGTGATCTGGTTTAAGGTGCACGTGTCATGTAAGAGGTGAATCTCCGGCTAAGGCTACGTGTCCTTAATCAAAGTGAAGTGAATGAAATGATCAGAGGCTATTGCATATGTGAGGGCAAGGAAACACAAAATGGCGGCCATGATCTAAGATGGATGCCGTGTGTATATCAGAAATGTGTCAGTGGAAGGAGTGCTCTTGCTCGTAGCGTAGCGAAAACACTAGGATATACTAAATGGATCATTTGCGGTTCACTGATACCATTTTTATGTATTTCCGACAAACTTGAAAACACGGGTTCAAGTCGTCACGGAACCGTCACGGAACCTCAGACCCTCCTTTTGCCCTTACATAGGCAATTACTCAATCTATGTCTGAATCTAGTTCTATGCTCATCAGGTCAGTGACATGCTGTTGTATCATCATCCTTTCTCGTGTCTTTTCTCCAAACGCAGGTGGTTTCCTAAAACAGGTTGTAGCACAAAGACTACACAGAGCAGGACCACACTGGATAATCAGACAACATGAGAATAGTAATATTAGGATGACACCAATGACCATTAGAACCTTCCATCCCCACGCTGAGATCAGAGTCCAAAACCACTCCATGAAGGACCAGTTTCCCTTGTCTACATGTATGGAGTCCGAAATCTTGTGCAACTTAGAGATCGCCTCGTAAACTGTTGGAGCATTATTAGGAATAAAGACACAGCAGCTCGATTGGATCATTCTGCATACCCCACCTCGATCTGCAAGTATAACATCTAGAACCATACGGTTCTGCAATGTCATGAGCCTATCCGCCTGAAGCTCAGCTGTCAGATTGCTAAGGGCACCAGCAGTTTCGGTAATAGTAGATTCAACTACCCGTGTTAGCTGACGTATGTTTCTACTATTGGCCATAGGCCCCCAGAACGGAAGGAAGCCTTTGAAGAAGTCTCCAGCTTCCTGACCAGCTGTATCTTCCTTGCTGAAGACACCTCTCGCTACTCTTGTTCTGTGGTAATCAGGTGAAGCAGTGTATGTCGGAGGCAACAATCGAGCAATATAACATGATCCTGAGAAGTCGGCAGGCAACCATGTATAAGCTCTGTCTCGACAAATGAAATAGGTACCCCTAGCAGTAAGAAAGGCAGGGGAAGAGTTAGCCGGAAACACATAAGTCTCTACGCACTCACTCCTCCCTAGCTGAGCTCTCTGATTTCTCCCATTACCTTGCAAACAGACCTGACCTCGGTGAGGTACGACCCAGATTGGAGTTGAGCTTTTACGCTTGCTTTCTCCTAAACTAAGGCGATACTCTGAAGTATTCCAACTTAAATATACTCGCAATTCGTCTCTAGGGTATGATGGAGTATTATTGACGTCTTTGATCATGTCAATAATTCCCTGGACTAAAGCTTTGTTAGCAGAGTTATATTTAGTGGAACGTGGTGGACGTGGAGGATAGGTCTCAAGAGCATAAGCAAAGATGGTTTGAAGGGCCTGAAATGATCCATTGTAGCTGAAAGGCAAAACCAGATAGGGAATACCTTTATCCATAGTGTGAGGTATCAAGCCACACACCCAACAGTCTGTCGTGTTAACTACCAGTTGGTGTTGATGCAAGAGCTGTACAAAAGTATTATTAATGAATTCTGAGCGTCGAGCTTGCTCATGTTCCGGAAACGAGTGAAAAGAGTGTATAGAAGAAACAGTAGAAATAGCAGGATCAAGGGGAGGTACTGTAGATACTGGCACAAAAATCAAATTTATGCTAAAGACAATTCCACCCACCAATGTTGCTAAAACAATCAAAAATGTAATGGCACATTGCATCAAGAAACATTTGCTATGAAGAATTCTATTTAGTCTGTTTCTGCGAACGTAAATCACATTTTCTCGTTGCAGCGCAGGAAGTTCCATCTTCTACAATCCGCTCGCGACCACTGATGATGTGTACGTAGATGAAAATGCCTCTGTCAGCCCTGGGAGTTCCCAGTACTAACAGAAAGATCGACCTTGTGTCAGACCCCTGCAAATTCAAACTAGGCACACAGCCACGACCCTACGGCTACCCAGACGGCAAGGCAATTTATTAAAAACAATAAACAATAACAAACTTCCTGGCTGAAGGCAAAAGTTCAAAATATATATATATATATCAAAATCACATTATGCAGTTGCCTGCTTTATTAGTTCGTTTTATGGCTTCTAAGGTTGTATTTCTGCTTCGCTGGTACTGTCTGATCGGAAAATAGTGTATCACTAGCAGCTGTTGCAGAGTTTACGTTCGCAGATGACAAAGTTTCTTCTGATGCTGGAGACAAATTTTCAATGTTCAAAGTAGTCTTTTCAGGAGGAGAGTCACGTTTCAAAGTGTCAGAAATCAAATCGGCATCGCTGAAAGGGACAAATTTTGGAGTTGTTTCAGCTTCGGAGGCACCAATTCCCTTCTTCACCCAGTCGTCGTAGGGCAGCGGCAGTGGAACACGCTTTACGTGAGAAGCGTGGATCCAGTGCTTGCGACCAGCAACACGTACAGCTGTCCTCGTCGCCAGTAGGATTTGGAAGGGGCCGATGTAGCGAGGCTGAAGATTCTTTGTCCTCGCAAAATTTCTGACCACCACGTGGTCGCCGGGTTTCAGCTGATGCCCTGGACTCTCCGGAGGTTTTGGCAAAGCATCAAAGACCTGTTGATGAATAAGACTTAATTTAGCAGTCAAGTCGTAAAGATAGTCTATCAACATAGGATATTCAATGGAGCAGAATTGTTTAGGCCTTGGCACACCCCAGACATTTGCCGGGCGGCCAAATACAATCTCATATGGAGAAAGCCCTATTCTAGAATGCACTGTTGCTCTCGTTGATAACAAGGCCAAAGGAAGTGCGTCTGGCCAAGCCAAACCTGTGGATGCTTGAATTTTGGCTATTTTAAGCTTGAGGGTGCCATTGTAACCCTCGACTAAACCAGCAGACTGGGGATGGTTCGCACTATGAAATTTTTGTTTCAATCCTAGACCAGCACACACACTCTGCATAACTTTCCCTATAAACTCACTTCCGTTATCTGACCATACAATCCGTGGCATTCCATACCTAGGAAAAAATTCTTTGAGAAGAATTTTGGCAGTTGATAAAGCAGTGTTGTCCTTTAGTGGGTATGCTTCTATCCACCTGGAAAAAGCACAAACCACCACCAGGACGTATTTTAAATTGTTGCAGCGTTCCATGTGAATGAAGTCTAACTGTATTACTTCAAAGGGACAGGAAGGAGGAGCAAAATGACCAGCTGGAGTTGGAATTCCCTTGCCAGGATTATGCATCAAACACACCATACAATTTTTCACCACTCTCTCTGCACACTTACTGATTCCCTCATTCTTCCAAACCGGAGCTAACATCTTACATATCCCTTTAGAACTTATGTGCGCCACTCCATGCGCCATCGTCACTACTGCAAGCACATATGCATCAGGCAACATCCAACGCTGCTGTTCTGTCAAATCGATCCAACATCCATTCGAGTCCAATTTGCCCGTACTTTCTCTCCATACGCGTTTCTCTTCCTCAGTCGCTTCTTTCTGAATCTCTTTCACACTTTCCATTGTGTCCTCACACATTCCAGACTCAGCAATCCATCTTGCAGACGTAGCAATGTACATTCTACTCATCATGTCTCTAGCTGTCTGTTTAGCGGTTTCATCAGCAAAGGCATTTCCCCGACCAACATCATCCGTGATTGCTTTATGAGCACTGCACTTCACAATCGCAACTTCAGTCGGTAAGGTTAGAGATTCTAACAAGTCATTAACTAGCTGACCATGTTGAATCTTAGTCCCATGGGACGTAATGAAACCCCTTTCTCTCCACAACCGGCCAAAACTATGGGCCACGCCAAATGCGTACTGACTATCTGTAAACACATTCACTCTCTTTCCCTCAGCTAAAACACACGCTCTCGTAAGAGCTATTAACTCTGCAGCTTGGGCAGAATTCTGACTCACTCTTGCAGTCTCCACAATCGTCTTCAAAGTCGTTACCGCGTAGGCAGCAGTCACATCACCATTCTCCAATTTAAAACATGACCCGTCCACATACAGCGTACCATCCGGGTCGGATAGAGGAGTATCCCTCAAGTCGATACGACCTTTTGTCTCTTCCTCCGTTTTGAAATAACAGTCATGTGGCTCAGAATCACTCGACTCTTGATCAGTCGGCAACAATGTTGCTGGATTCAATACATTGCATCTTTTGATCTGAATATGACTCGCTAATAACGTCAGCTCGTAACCAGATAATCTCGCACTAGTAAGGTGTTGTGTCTTCGTTCGGTTCATGAGTGTGTCCACTGCATGAGGAACCATGACCACTAGCATATTGTTCATCACCAAACCAGCAGATTGTCGAATGGAAGCTGCAGCTGCCGCTGTAGCCCTCAAACAACTAGGCAATGCTCTAGCTACCGGATCTAATGTTGATGAGAAATACGCACAAGGGCGTTGTTTATCACCAAACTTCTGTGTCAAGACACTCAACGCGCAACCTTCTCTTTCGTGAACGTAGAGCGTGAATGGCTTACTGTAATCAGGTGTGCCCAATACAGGAGCTGAACACAAAGCTTTTCGTAATTCAGCAAAACTCTTTTGACATTCATCAGACCATGGCACCGGACTCGGAACATTTTTCCCAGTCAAAGCTACCAATGGCTTTGCTAAAAGTGAAAAATTTGGAATCCACTGCCTACAGTAGGAGGTAATACCTAGAAAGGCACGTACTTCCCTCTGTGTGCGTGGAACACTCATTTGCATAATTGCTTTTATTCTTTCTGGGGTCAACTTCCTTCCCTCCTTTGACAAGAGATGACCTAAGTAGGTTACTTCTTGGCAGCAATATTGCATTTTGGAAGGAGACACCTTATGATTCAAATTAGACAAATGATGCAATAGTGAAATTGTAGCTGCCTTGCAAGTTTCCTTGTCATCGGCAGCCACCAAAAGATCATCTACGTATTGTACTAGGGCAGAACCTGGAGGAAGGACAAAAGAATCTAACTGGCTTTTTAAAGCTTGACTGTAAATGGATGGACTCTCACAGTAGCCTTGTGGAGCGCGTTTAAATCTGAAACTGCGACCTCCTAAACAGAAGCCGAAAATATCCCTACTTTCTTCAGCTATCGGAATGCTGAAAAATGCATTCTTGAGATCTATAACTGAGAACCACATAGCTGTAGCAGGAATCAATGTTAATAAGGCAGTAATGTCTGGCACTACAGGAAACTGCGGAATTACAATCTTATTAACTTCTCTAAGGTCTATGACAAACCTATAGACTGGAGGCTTTGTAGGGTCAGTTCGCTTCAGAATCGGTAAGACAGGACTGTTACAAACATTTCCTCGCGTTTCTTCAACCACATCTTTCTTAATCAAATCTTGCACAATCAATAAGAGTGCACGCTCACCTTCACTCGATATTTTATACTGGGGAATTCTTGGAAATTTCACATTCGCTTTCAAAGTTACTACATACGGTGGAATCTCTAGTAGACCTACATCATTGGGACCAGTCGCCCAAAGAGAATCAGGGAGTGAACGTAGCTCCGGCGGGAGTGCGTCCATTGACAAGTACATCGGAGAGGTGAGTCTTTTACCCAAAGTAAGCTGTACTCCTTCCGGAGAACAGTACAATGTCGCATATAGTCGTTTTAACAAATCTAAACCAAGCAGATTTTCATTACAACCTGTCGTCAAAATTAAGGGTGCTTTCAATTGACACGGTCCAACAGAAATAGACAAAGGACCAGATATCGGGTTGTACACAGGGGCGCCTGAAAAACCTACGGAAACATTTGTTGAGCCAGACAAAGGTGCGCCAGGGAGTTTCGCATGCATGATAGAACTTTTCGCGGCACCAGTATCCAACAGAAACGGTTCGACTACACCTGATGTTGCTACTGCGACATAAGGCCCACTCTGATCCACTGGAACTGATACTACTCCCTCTCTCTGTCTATGGCTGTCCTAGTACCCATTTTGTTGAAAACCCTCTTCAACTTCACAATAATCCTCAACAAGATATTGCTGAGATCTATTCTGTTGAGCTGACTGTACATTTCGCTGATCAAAGTGATTAGAAGGACGATCATTAGTTTGTGGAGGCATAGCACCTCGTCCCCGACCTCTAGAATTCTGCGCATAACCACCACGACCTCTCTGAGCTGCTGCCGCATTATTTTGCGCTAAAATCGGACAATCATTTTTATAGTGACCCTCTTTCTTACAGTACGCACACTGATTCCACTGGTATTGAGGCCTGGTCAAATTATAATCTGTCTTTTGATACGAATTCTGTTGCATATTAGTCTGATTCGTGCGAGGCGGATACGCCTGCTGTAAAAGAACTTTAGTCTTTAAATCTTTCGTTTTCTTCTCTGATTTCTCCTTTTCCTCCTTATCCCTATTTTCATAGTACTGTGCAGTCGCAAGTATTTGCGCTGTCGTAGATACAGCCCACGCACTTTCTGAGTCTTTCAATTTATTGCATAATTCAGGTAACAAATTATGCACAAATTTATCGACAAACAATCTCTGTCCTCCTTCAGTGCTCATGTCCTGACCACTATGATCCACAAAAGTCTCTTCGAACCTCGTGAAGAAGTCGGAGACACTTTCGTCTTTCTTCTGCTTGCATGCGGATAATTTATCCCAATTAACACGCAATGCTGGCATCAGAGTCTTCATTAAATCTATTATTCTACCTGGCAGATTAGCAATTAGGAGTTCGGGTTTCGCACCACCTATTTGTTGATTATCTGCTGCAGTGATAGCTGCCCAATCACCACCTAAAGCAGCCTGATGATCCTCTCTACGAATTTTAGCCCACACTGGTTGTGGAACTACATTACCAAACAACATATCAATGTCGGCTAAGTTCATTATACAAGCCTCAACTGTCTGTGTCAATTCCTTGTAATATCCGGCTGGATTCTTACGTGGATCTGGCAAGGCCTGTTTCACTGCTAACACTTCTGCTCGCTTCCACGGAATATGTATCCATACTCTTTGGAACTGTGCTGGAGCAGCTGCAATACCCGCATTATCATCACGTTGTACTGCTTCGCGCCAAATTGGAGGAACCTCCCTCATAGGATATTGGCGACTTAGCTTCATTTTACCTCTTTCTAAATCTCTCGGCGAACGAAGAGATGGATCATTCCTAAAACTCAAAATGAATTCCATCGCTTGCTTTATATTCTCACCCACTATCATTCCAGCAGCAAACTCTTTTTGAATCTTAATTAAATCTTCCAAATCTGATTCGACATCGTCTTCTTCTATTTCCTCACGCAACAACGAGCACATCTCGTCGAAGACGTATCGTTGCGTTGGCTCTCCCCATTGCATAAATGTCTCTAACACATCTTTCGTACTATATCTTCTAACTTTTGTAATCCATCTGAGAGCCGTGGAGTCTAAAACTCCCCGTTCCTCAGTACTTGGAAGCTGACTCCGTCTCTGAACAGAGTCAGGAGTAGGAGTCTTAATCAAGGTTTTATATATAGGCGACAGCATATTAGTAACAGAATCAGTAATTCTTCGACGAACAGAAAGTGGAGTTAGTACACTCGCAGACATAGAGAACGCAGTAGAGGTAGGAATAGATGACGAAACAGTAGGAGTATCGAGGAAAATAGTTTCTGGAGCAGTAGGTACAGTGGTAGATATAGGAGCGGGCAGTGCAGGAAGAGGAGGAGCTGTAGGAACATTTACATTCACCACAGGAAGTAAAGGAACTTGATTCTGAGGAACAAGAGCAGGAGCACCAGGTTGTCCAGCAACCGGCAATTGAACATTCGGGATCAGTGGAGCCGTAGCACCTTGTGCATACGGTGGAGGCGACCGTAACAGATAAGATAGCAGAGGATCGTTTTCAGAATCCTCCAGTATCTTAGCCATTTTCGATGGCAAGGCAGGATAGCACTTGTCAATCGCTAAGTTACGCTCTCTAATGGCTACATCTATGGCTTTCTCACACTCGTTAGCCTGCAACTGCTTAGTCGCTTGCTCTAGAGTTAACTCTTCTAGTTCTTTCTGCTCTTTCTTCAACCTTTTCATTTCTCTCTGTTTGGATTCTTTCCGCCAATAACGAAAAGAGTCAAACATTGCCGGCCGGGCTTTCTTCCTAAACAATTTCTCTTCTAAATTGTCGAGAATCTCTTGTTCAAAACTACCATGCAGTGGCCAACTAAGGACACCATCCTTCTTACAATAACGGACCCATATCTCATTATAAGTTATAGGACCCACACCATACTTACAATATAGGTCATATAGGGGAGTCCCAATCGGAGGAACCAGACAGGAATCCTCTAATTGTGAGTCACTGTTGCAACTAAAACAAGACAACATTTTCCGACTTACCATTCTCAGTCCGGAACACAAAACAAACAAACACGAAACAAATTTGTGCACTTGAACCAAGAACTTAGGCCTACCAAAACGAACTGATGTATCGATACCCAAACTGAACCAAATAGATTATCGTAACCAGAACAACTAGTGATAATCTTACGAAACCAAACCAAACCAAGAACCGATCAAGGATTTTTAACAATCCTCACAAAAAAATAACCAGCTAGCTATCACTAAATACTTAACTGAGGCACTGAAGACGTCACCAAGGAGAAACCCGTCACGTTTCGCCGTACTAAGGACTGCACCACTTCGGGTCCAAGACAGGGCGACGGTCAAGGCAACGGCCCACTGCAGCCGTCCTGAACGGGAACCCTCGTGGAAGAGAACTTCAGGGCCACTTTTGCGATATGCCGGGATCGATGAAGTGGGGCGCCTCCCTCAGGAATCTTCACACGAAGCTTCTCGAACTCTTCAGGCTTTTGGACCGGTACCGAATGACGTCGCCCCACGTTGGGCGCCAATTGGAGTTCTGGACTTTTTGGTTCCGTCCAGAGGTGTCAGGGTACAACACCCGAAGACCCCGGAGTTCCACCTGCCTTGGTGCACAAATGAACAGAAACACGGGCTTCTCGATGGTGGCGTCAAAGACCAAAGGTTTATTACTGCAGGGACACAGAAGTCACAGAATCTACACACGGGCAGAATCTAGGAGACTGTTCGATTTGTACAAAGTGGGTTGCTCCTTATATACTAAAAATTGTGCTCTAGGCAAATATTTCACATGTCGGTACATTCCCAAACCTTTGTGTCTCTAAACAATAAATATTTGGCGTTACACAGGAACTGTCGATAATATCTGATACCAAACATCACGAAGAGGGGTTCCCACCAGTCCATCACAATCCCTTGTCAATATTGCATTCAAGACCCGGACCGCCTCATCGTAAAGTTCGTTACCTCCCCCTAATAAAGGCCCAGAAGGAAAGGAGCAGAGCCAGGTGCAGAAGATAGAAAAGCGGGATAAGAGATGTTTGTGGGTTGTAAATGGGCAAGGCTACCGGCTTCGGCCGCCTAATCATGATCAGGTACAATGGACAGGAAAACCAGTTCAGGTGGGCTGGCCTCGGGCAGAGGAGGCAGCCTTTGTCGAGTCATGCAGCTTCAGCGTGATCTGGTTTAAGGTGCACGTGTCATGTAAGAGGTGAATCTCCGGCTAAGGCTACGTGTCCTTAATCAAAGTGAAGTGAATGAAATGATCAGAGGCTATTGCATATGTGAGGGCAAGGAAACACAAAATGGCGGCCATGATCTAAGATGGATGCCGTGTGTATATCAGAAATGTGTCAGTGGAAGGAGTGCTCTTGCTCGTAGCGTAGCGAAAACACTAGGATATACTAAATGGATCATTTGCGGTTCACTGATACCATTTTTATGTATTTCCGACAAACTTGAAAACACGGGTTCAAGTCGTCACGGAACCGTCACGGAACCTCAAGCTGATGAATTCATTCCACAACAAGGTCCTTTGCTGACCAAGTAGGTTCAGGCAAAGGCAGATAACATGTAACTTTTCTTTTGACTCATGTCATAGTCGACACCTCTTGTCATTGTCCTGTTTACGCTCGACCTGCCATTTGGGTATATAATCCGAAGGGGGGAAGCAGGCTAAATCTCAATGCCATATACTCTCTCTTGATGTTGACACAGTATCCTGCCTCGAATTAGGCCTCAAATGACTTCAGCATCAACCATCCATTTGCTCACTTATCTTTCAGCCGACTTTTCAGCCGAATACATTTGTTCACAGTTTTTTGGAAGACTTCCTTGCTTATATCCAGTTGCCATAACTCACGAGGCTCAGACTTTCATTATCATTTGTAGAACAAGTTACCTACCTTTTTTAATGATGTATCTGTAAGAAACTTTAGTAGTTATAGATTCCTTACCTTAGAATTACCCCCAGGCATCAGGCTGGATCCAGAGACATTCTTTCATAGCAGTACCCCTGCGCGTCTGTAGGTGGAGTCGGTCGACTCCGCATTCGTCATCAGTTTCGTGGTCGCCGGGATGAAGTTGCGGTGTCTATTTAGATGCCGCCCCTGCGTGCTGACGTCAGTTCTGACACGACTTTCCATGCCAGAAGCGCAGGGCCATGGAAGATACTGACCACTGGCGCACATAACTAGGGCCCTGTAAGAGAGTCCCTATCCCTAGAAGCCAGTTCGCAGAACGGGGAGGATAGGTGGGGCGGTAAGGAATCTATAACTACTAATGTCTCTTAAAGATACATCGTTATCGATGATAAGTAACTTGTTCATCTGAAAGAGACCGTAGTTATACATTCCTTACCTAAGAACAGATACCCGGCAATGCCAACCCCAGTGGTGGGTCTGTGAACCAAGTTCACATCAAGAAGTCCTTGAAAACAGAACGGCCGAAAAAGCCATCTCTCCGGACTTGGCAGTGCAGGCAGTAATTTCTCGTTAAAGTGTACAGAGATGCCCACGTGGCTGCCTGGCAGATGTTAACCGACGGAACTCCATTTCCCAAGGCAGTAGTGGCGGCCGTCGCCCTGGTAGAGTGGGCGCGCAGGCCTACTGGTGGTTCCTTTTTCGCCAAAGAATAACAAATCTTGTTGCATAGGACAACCCATCTAGACATTGCCCGTTTGTGCACGGCCCGACCTTTCTTGTCGCCCACATAACCCACGAAGAGTTGATTGTCCACCCGGAAAGCTTTAGTGCGGTCCAGGTAGAAAGACAGTGCACATTTTGGGTCCAGACCGTGGAGTCTCTCCTCCTCTTTGGAAGGGTGCGAAGGTGGGAAGAAGGGGGGAAATGTGATAGTCTGGCCTTTGTGGAAAGAGGTAACCATCTTGAGCAGAAAAGAAGGCCTAGTACGGAGGACCACTTTGTCTGGATGGACAGCAAGAAAGGGAGGTTTAGAAGAAAGAGCTTGAAGCTCACTCACCCTGCGAACAGAGGTGATGGCGAGCAGGACAGCAGTTTTCAAAGTAAGAAGATGAAGAGGACAATTATGTAGTGGCTCAAAGGGAGCACACATAAAATAGGTGAGCACAAGAATCAAGTCCCACTGGGGCATAACAAAAGGAGGAGGAAAGAGATGAGCAACGCCCTTCAGAAATCTGTTAACAATAGGGGGCTGAAAAGAGAAGGCTGATCAGGAAGGCGAATAAAGGTCGAAATGGCTGAAAGATAGCTTCTAAGGGTGCCCAGAGCAGAGCCCTGCTGGGCTAACAAAAGAATAAAGAGGAGAACCTCAGAAAGAGGAGCAGAAAAGGGTTCCACAGCCTTTGCTGTGCACCATGCCACAAATGTGTTCCATCTATAGGCATATATCGTTTTAGTCAAAGTTTCAAAATGCTTTATTCGGTTTGTACAGGTACAACCATATAGCAACATTCATAGATACAATTGAAGTCACTTTTGGAAGGTATTAAAGAATAATGAAACATGCTAAAAACAGAATACATTAATACTTTAGTACAGCCAATCAGATAAAACCTAAAGAAGAAAGTAATCACTAGATATAGCGCTAATATAAACATTTGGTGCGGGACATGCCAGGTGGGGTAATACTAGACAAAGGCCTATGCAAGACATAAAGTGCGATAATGTGTGCAAAAATAAGCAAAAGGTTGAACATAGTATTTTAGCAGCAATTTTAACAATTAATGGAAAAACATATCATATTAAAAATAGTCATATTAAAAATAATCACTTATATATAGCAGTCGTTTTAGCATTTGATACAACTTACAAAGATGGTACAAAATATGAGACCTATGCTAGGCCTAAAGTGACATAGTATGTGCAAAGTACAAAACGTTATATTAGCAGCAATTTTTAAAACTAGTGCAAAATGCAAAATGAGGTAATATCAGTCAGGAAGAGGCCTAAACTGGATATAAAGTGCAATAATGTGTGCAAAATATGCAAGGGTAACTAAAGTGCAATGTCTACGACGTCACTTACATATTTTAGCAGCAACAAAGAAAAGGCCTAAACTAGGTATAAAGTGCAATAGTATGTGCAAAAATGCACAAGAGAAACTAAAGTGCACTGTCTATAAATTCTCTTACGTATTTGGCAGCAATTATATACAGAAAAGTTTTTAAAAGGTAGGTCCAGAGGGATACATGGCCAGGGGAACAATCAATATGGGATCAAAGAACATAATAATACCAAAAGATCATGTATAAGAGAAATGCAAAGTTTTAGCGATAGCTCACAGTTGGTCAATGGATATTTTACCAACGGCAGTCATATAATAATTGATTTCCTGTGCCCGATGCATTTAAGGACATAAGTGGCTACACGGTAACATATATTGGGAGACGACAGGTCAAACAACAGTTGCATTGCAGCTCTTATATCACATGTACTGTATTCTAAAAATAGTTGCTTTAGATAAAACTTTCTAAAACCAGTATAAAAGTTACAAAGTAGTAAAAAGTGGCAGATATTCTGTTTCGATTTCCCATCGCATGGGCACGGGCAAGACCCTGGCTTCTTTACAGTAGGGAAGGCCACCAAGTGGTGGACTATACCCAGCCTCAGGCGTGCAAGGACAAAACGATGGGAATTAATACTGACGAAAGTAAGATATAATGGGGATCCTGTATTTAGGTTATATTCCAGGTACAGTTTAAAAGTACTTTGTGTAGCATACCTCTGCATTCTAATCCCTTCTGCATGATCTATATAAGCGGATTTTAGGTCACGCTTTGTTAGCACTGATTCTGTTAGGGTGTCTTTAAAAATGTCTTGACCAAAAAGGGAATTATACCAATAAAAAATGTGTTTTAGCCAGGGGATTTTTAAATGCTGATCCAGTTTAATACAGTCCAAAATTAATTCCTGGGTAAACTTGGTTTCTTCTTTAGCCCAGATGGATCGCCAGAGGGAGAGGGGGCGTAATGCAATCAGGTCTATGGCATGGTGTATGCCCAGCTCCCTATGAGTGATTTCGTTGGAGGCTGAGGCAGGAAGACATAGTAAGCGTTTGAGGTACTTATTTTCTTCCTGCTGAACAGAGAGGGCGATCTGTGAATTATATCCCCATATCCCTGCACCGTAAAGGGCAGAGGACATGCACCTGGAATTATAAATAGAAATCATCTCCCTTATTCTACGCCCTCCTAGTTTGGAAGAGAATCTGAAGATGCAATTTGTATTTCTAATCATCTTCATGCCTATACAGGATTGCTCACTTGCCCATCTCCCATCCCCTGAGAAAGTAATGCCTAAGTAACAAAAATGTTGCACAGACTCAAGTTTATCCCCGTCGAGGAAGAATGACTTACTTTTCTTTAATTTCTTCCCGCAGGTCATAGTCATAGTCTTGCCCTTGTTGATTTTAAGCATTCTGCCTTTGATAAAAACATTAAATTTGTTGATTAACTTTTGGAGCCCATTCGCGGTCCTGGAAATCAGGACCGCGTCGTCCGCGTATAATAGGACGGGTATTTGTTTACCATTTATCCTAGGGGCATCAACAGAAGACTCTTGTAAAAACTGATCAACATTGTTTATAAAAAGGGAGAACAGCAAGGGTGCGAGAACGCACCCTTGCCTGATCCCTCTACCTATTCTAAAAAAGGGGGTACACTCTCCGTTCGGTCCAAATCTAACTTTACTTGATAGGCTGCTGTACATTCTGGCCAACAAATGAATAATTTCGGGTGGTGCGCCCATAGCCAGTAATGTTGGCCAGAGCAATGTGTGTTCCACCAGATCGAACGCCGAGCTTAGATCGGCAAAACACATGAACAAATGCCCTTCTTTTGCTCTTGTGTATTTGCCGATGATAAGCTCGAGGTTCACACACTGCTCCATGGTTCCTATGCCCCTGCGGAACCCGTACTGGATTGGTGACAGAATATTATTGTCCTCAACCCAGGACTCTAATCTTCCCAGAAGCACGCGACTCAGTATTTTTAGTGACGAGTCCAGGAGGGAGATTGGGCGGTAATTACGTGCTTCAGCCCTTGAACCTTTTTTGAATAGTGGCACCAGAATAGATTGACCCCAAGAGGTAGGTAGTTCATCCTCAATAGCAGCATTAAAATAGCGTGTTAAAATAGGTGCCCATAAATCGATGTTGGATTTAAAAAAGTCCACAGGGACCCCATCTGGGCCCGCGGCTTTCCCCCCCTTACTTTTCACTATAGCATCCTGCACCTCATTTAAAGATACTGAAAACAATAATTTCATCCATTTAAAATTGATTGGCGTTACAGTTAAAACATTAGGGTCTGTGACCAGAGTACAGTTAGAGGGACAATCAGAGTTAAAAATCCCAGTGAAGTGTATAATCCAATCTTGACAGCTAACATGCGAGGTAAGTTCGGGGATATTGTCATTCTTTAAGAACGGGCTGTTTACAGTATCCCAAAAGAGTTTATGGTCTTTCGTTTCCGCTGCCTGGTCTAATTTGGCCCATGCCTCGTCCTGTAGTTCTCGCTTCCGGGCGGCTAGTGCAATTTTGTAGTTGTAACGCTCTGCCCTTATCATACAGGAGTCTCTTGGTTGTGTATCTAGCGAGGTTTTTAGCCTTTTTAGTGCCAGGGCACAATTATCATCGAACCATGCTGTCTTAACTTTTCTTCGCCCCCGTGATTTGCATGTCAGTAATTTCTCAACAGTTTGTGTAATGATTAAAAATTTAGACAGCAAAGTTTCTGGGCATGGTGTTGGGGATAAGCAGTACTCCACTTCTCCATAGCAATTAGTTATTACATTGGTTACAATTTTAGTGGGGTCAACTTTTATCCATTTCACCCTCATCCCATTTGGCCTTCCTATGGAGATATCCTGAATAGGTTGACCGTAAGAGTTCCTTTTAGACCCCCATCCTAGTAGTTCGACAGATACACTGTTGTGGTCACTGACCGTTTGTTCAATTACCCAAACGTTTATATATATTGCAGAGCTGGATACGATGATGTGGTCTATAAAAGATTGACTGTTCCTTCCATGGAATGTTGGACATCTAACATTATTTGCGTTCATATTGCATTCGAGGAGCTCCAGGTCATATTTAGCCAGTAGATTATTCAGGGCACTGCCTAAGTTGTTGTGCGGAAAATGATTGAAAACACTGATAGTTTCCCTTCCGGAATATTCCTCCCTGTGGCCACAAGCCCCCTTAGGTGCGTAAGTGCATGTTTTGGTGTTAAAATCTCCGACCCACAAGATTACAGCTGGTTTAGAGGAGCTTAGTAACATTGCATCAATTGCCTGCTCGATGTTAGAGATGAACAACCCCTGGCTGTGGCTGGCGATGTTGTTGTAGAAGTTCGCGATTATTAAGTCCTTATCTCCATTATGGGCCACACGCAAGACGGATGCATAATCTCCCAGGACTACATGATTACTAACCCAGAACTCGGTCAATGTTGTGGATAGTAGGGTCACTAACCCTCCCTTGGCGCGGCCAGACTGCGAAGCCACAGCCAGGACGCTAAAGGAGGTATATCCCTCGACAAATACTTCAGCTCTGTCCCAGGTTTCTTGTAGGCATATGATGTCGTAGCCTTGTTTAAGAAAGTTATCCCATGCGGGTGTATTTACCTTGGAGGCTAGGCCCGCTATATTCCACGTGGTGACCCTCAATGAACTCTCCCTGGATACATTGGGAGAAGTAATTTCGTTTATGGCTGTCGATGGTATTTGGACGCCTGGGTGGTTTGTAACAGTACGGGTGCTGTTATCTGTCGTTGTCGGGTCGTTAGGGCTGATTATAAGGTTCTCTATTGGGGATTCATTTACAGGAGGGATTTCAACCGAGCAGGTGCGGGTGGTGTTGGCTATCGTAGGTGGATTATTTGAAAAAGTATCAATGTGGGTTTCACTTTCTCCAGCCGGTGTATCCGGGAGTCAGTCATTTTCATCAAGGGAATTGAGCACATGGAATCTGTTTGATGTTGGAACAGCGAATTGGCCAAAGATGTTGCTTCCAGACCCGATTGTATTGTGATAACTAAAGTAATTGGGATTAGGCATTCTGTACAGGTCCATAGGTGGTTGTAGGACATGCTGATTATTAAATACATGGGTGGTCGGGGGGTGTAAAGAATGTGAAGGATGCCCGGCTAATGGTACAGGTGCCTGCTGTGCGGGTGGGTAAGGTGTATTAGTTGCTCTAGGATGTTTAAAGTTCTGCATAGGAATCTTATACCCTACTAGGTTCCTATAAAAGTAGTCCAAAGGAAACAAAGTTGTATTATATTCATTGTCAGAAGGGATAGGTGCATTCAAAATAGAGTCTCGTGCCCATTCAGTTGTTTTATAATTTATAATTACACAATCCCCGTTTATTTCTTTTTTGCTTGGGCCCACCCACCCTACCCTTTGAGTTGAAATAATCTGGCCCGCACCACTTAAGGGAAAACCACAGTTAAGGACCAACCAGTGTAAAATTTTATTTTTGAGAGTTTCACTGTTTTCGAATTGGGAGGGTTTAAGTTTAGGTACATTAGCAAGGATTGCCACCAGAGGCCTGCTTTCTGGTGGGAGATTAATCACAGCGGGGATGATATTATTATAGTAGTTATGCGCTGGTGTGTTCCTGCTTGCTGGAGTACAATCCTTGGGCACCTCCCCAGTTGCTCTGTGAGATGTGGAAGGAGATGGTCCATTAGGGACGCCACTTTGCAAATTTGCAGTTTTACTGGTAGATGCTGGAGGATTTGTATTACTCGCTAGTGGAGTTTGTGATTTAGATACGGTATGGGCAGTTGTTTTAGCCTTATTCCTGGTTGGTACATTTGGGATGGGTAGGGTAGTTTGTGTGTTTCGTGGGCCAAGATGTTCGAGGATGTCTAATTTTGCTAGGCCCAATTTTTCCAGGTTTTCCACCTTTTTGCCTATTTGCTCGAGTTTGTCATTTAAAGGAGCAATGAGATGCTTCATAACATCCGTGATGTGGGCCAGTATGGACTCCATATTAGCTGTAGGTCCTGAATTAGGCACCAGTTGTACAAATCCATTGGATTGTTCTATGGGGGGTGTTAGTAAAATGGTATTCTTTTTTTTGCCTTTTTGTTTTATATATCCCCTAAAAGGGGCCTGTAGTTTCCTAATATGGGTGCGTCTAGTTCTACGATGGACAGTACTCTGGTTGTTTATACTATTGTCGCTGCTATTGTTAGCTAGATCTATTGTATGTATATTATCTGTGTTCTCGCAGGTGATCAATAATGCACTAGGCGCAGTACTAGGGCCCGGTTCCTCAGGCAATGAAGCGGCAATCTGTAGATTAGGGGTTAGGGACAGACGGCTGTCCCCATCTTGAAATATTGTGGGGGGTATCGGAGGGTCTTCTGTGGGTGGAGGCACAGTTCCAGGAAGGCCTGTATAAGATTGCATCAGAATGGAGTCATTTGATAATGCTGTCATGTTGATGTTATATACAGTGCTATCAACAGGTTGTGGTGTGCGGTGAATTAGACAGGCACTAGGTGGTAGGGACAGTCGTCTCTCAGTGTTTTCGATGGCATTTGCTACCACTACGATTGTCTGTTGGAGCATGCGATCAATGGCAGTTAGTGTTGGTAACGGTGTTTTGGTTTGGGCAGTGGCCCTTGCAACAGAGCGTGTGTGAATGGGCGTTTTTTTAACCATGGTCTTGGTGGTGGATTTGGATGCAGTTGGAGCCATTAACAATGTGTATTAATCACAATACGTAGTACCTTGATGGTCACTGTGAGAATGGCCAGGGGGTGGTGCCCAGCCCAGTCTCCTCAGGCCTCTGAGGGCCACAGAGGGCCCGCCCTTTGCCCGGGCTTAACCCCGGACACGGCCCCGCGCGCGGTCCCGCGACGCGGGAAGGCCAGCCCCTTTAACGGCGCCTCCGGGCGCCAAGCCTCGACGCGACTTCCGGTCGTGTCGCGGAGGCTTCTGGGGGCTGTAGTCTCGACTCCCCCGCTCTGCGGCAGTACCGGTGTTGAAGGACTGCGGCGGGGGGAGGAGACAGCAGGCGCGGTGGTGGTGGATACTCTGGACCCCTTTCGGCAAGGCTGGCGGCAGGTCTGGGCCCCTGGAGATGAACAGGCGAGCAGGTAGGCACACACGCTGGACGCTATGGGTTTTGCGCCAACACCCCGCTCCACCGCAAGGCCAGCCCCTTTAACGGCGCCTCCGGGCGCCAAGCCTCGACGCGACTTCCGGTCGTGTCGCGGAGGCTTCTGGGGGCTGTAGTCTCGACTCCCCCGCTCTGCGGCAGTACCGGTGTTGAAGGACTGCGGCGGGGGGAGGAGACAGCAGGCGCGGTGGTGGTGGATACTCTGGACCCCTTTCGGCAAGGCTGGCGGCAGGTCTGGGCCCCTGGAGATGAACAGGCGAGCAGGTAGGCACACACGCTGGACGCTATGGGTTTTGCGCCAACACCCCGCTCCACCGCAAGGCCAGCCCCTTTAACGGCGCCTCCGGGCGCCAAGCCTCGACGCGACTTCCGGTCGTGTCGCGGAGGCTTCTGGGGGCTGTAGTCTCGACTCCCCCGCTCTGCGGCAGTACCGGTGTTGAAGGACTGCGGCGGGGGGAGGAGACAGCAGGCGCGGTGGTGGTGGATACTCTGGACCCCTTTCGGCAAGGCTGGCGGCAGGTCTGGGCCCCTGGAGATGAACAGGCGAGCAGGTAGGCACACACGCTGGACGCTATGGGTTTTGCGCCAACACCGTATCGTTTTAGTCAAGGGCCGCCTGGTCACCAAGATGACCTTACAGAATTCGAGAGGAAGATCAAAAGCTGTCAACTGCTGTTGTTCAATCTCCACGCAAGGAGGTGGAGGCTGGACAGGTTTGGGTAGAGAACTGTCCCCTGCTGCTGCGACAGAAGATCCTCCAGAAGAGGCAGTCTGATCAGAGGATCGATGTCCATGATCAACAGCTCGGGGTACCAGACTCTTCGTGCCCTGTCCAGAGCCACAAGAGTGACTTGGGCGCGGTCGTGCTTGATATTCTTCAGCACTCTGGGTAGAAGTGGTACATGGGGAAAGATGTACAAAAGGCTGTAATTCTACTTGCAACGGAAGGCGTCGCCAAGCGAGTGCCATCTTGGAAACTACAACGCACAGAACCGCTGACATTGCAACGCACAGAACCGCATTCTCTTCGGTGGCGAATAGATCTAACTAAGGATCTCCCCACTGTTGAAAGAGACATTGCACCCCCTCTGAGTGAAGATGCCATTCGTGATCCATCATACACTAGCCGCTGAGTTCGTCCACCCAGGCGTTCAGGGAACCCGCCAGGTGTTGAACCACCAGGAATATGCCCTGATGTTCCAGACATGTCCAAAGGCAAAGAGCCTCCTTCACCCTGTTAGTTGCAGTACCACACAGCAGTGGAGTTGTCCGTGAAAACCTGCACTACTCTTCCTTTGACAGAAGGAGGGAATGCCTTCAGTGCAAGACGGATCGCTCGAAACTCCAGAGGTTGCTGTGGAGCCCGGACTCCGTCGGAGACCTGAGGCCTCTGATCTCCGCCTCTCCCATGTGGTTGCCTCATCCCAGGAGTGACACATCTGTCACCACTATGAACTCTGGTTGGGGAAGAGAGAGGGATCTGCCGTTGACCCAATCCTGGTTTGTTAGCCACCACTGCAATTGGGTCGCAGCCCCCTCCGAGATCTGGACGACATTGGAAAGATTCCCATGATGCTGCACCCACTGGAACTTTAGGTCCCACTGCAGAGCTCGCATATGCCATCTAGCATGAAACACCAGCAGGATGCAGGAGACCATGAGGCCCAGCAGCCTCAGAGTCATTCTCACCGAAATCCGGGATAGAGGCTGAAACATCTGCATCATAGCCCGAATATCCCATACCCGCTGCTCAGGAGGATAAGCCTGAAACTGTGCTGTATCCAGAACTGCCCCGATGAAAAGAAGCTTCTGAGAGGGAATCAGGTGCAACTTCGGCACGTTGATAGAGAACCCAGCGAATGCAGGAGGTCCGCCGTAGTCTGGAGGTGGGAGACAGCAGCCTGGGGAGAGCCCACCTTTAACAGCCAGTCGTCGAGATAGGGGAAGATTGGAACCCCCTGATCTGCACAGATGAGCTGCAACCACTGCCATCACTTTTGTGTACACTCGAGGGGCGCTGGTAAGGCCAAAGGGGAGCAAGGTAAACTGAAAATGGTCATGGCCTATCGTGAACCGTAGGTAACACCGGTGGGCAGGCAAGACGGGGATTTAAAAATAAGTGTCCTGCAAGTCCAACACTACCATTCAGTCTCCGGGGTCGAGGGTAGACACGACCTAAGCCAAGGTTAACATTTTGAACTTCTCCTTCCGGAGAAAGCGGTTGACGTCCCTGAGGTCTAAGATAGGAGGCAGGCCTTTGTCCTTCTTGGGTACCAGGATGTAGTGGGAGTAACAGCCACAGCCTACTTTTGGCATAGGGACTCGTTCAATAGCTCCCTTGGCCAAGAGAGCTGTAACTTCCTTGCGGAGAAGGGCCACATGGTCCTCCGACATGCGATGGAGCGAGGGTGGTATGGAGGGAGGAGTAGTCTCGAAGGGGAGGGAATTGCCCCTTCGGACTATCTGTAAAACCCACCTGTCCGACATGATGTTGTGCCAGTGGGGGAGGTGACGGCGGATCCTGTCGCCCACTGGCAACTGGTGGCCCTGAAAAGTCAGACTAGGAAGGTTTGGAGGCTGCTGCAGGGGGGGCATTGATGGACTGGCCCACCTCCTGGAACCTGGACCCACGACGCTAGGTCCCATGTCGCCGGCCACGCATAGGCTGGGTGGTTTGCGCAGCCCTGTGGCTCTGGGTAAAACGTGGTGGGGCACCCCTTCCGTAGCGATGAAAGGGGCAAAAGGTAGATTGCACAGGGTGAGAAGTTCAGTCCCCTGCCGCCAAACTGGCTCTTGGCTGGCCTAGAAGGTCTTCGGCCTCAGCAGCGCTGGCTGGACTCCACTGGCTCCCGCTCAGGCAGCGAGTGTCCTTTAAATCCCTCTGCCTTGTCTTCAAAGCCCTGCATGGACTTGGGCCCAGCTCTTTGCAAGCCAAATTTGCTTGGTACACCCCAACCAGAGCACTTCGCTCAGCAACTGCATGTTTGGTGAGAGTACCTAGATTTAAGAAGGCTAGGGCCGGGGGCAGATCTTTCGGAGTTGCTGCTGCCAAACTCTGGAACAGTCTGCCCTTGGAGATCCGTCAAACGGAGGAACTTCTCCGTTTTAGGAAACGTGTCAAAACCTGGCTGTTCCCGAAGGCTTAACCTGCTGGACACCCCTCTCTGCCACTTTTCGTGTTGCCATTTCGCAAAGTCACAGCGCCAGGATGCCTGTAAGGTGATAGCTGCGCTTTATAAATGTCTTAAATAAATTAAATAAATAAATAAATAAGTTTCTGCGAGGTCCAAGGATCTGACCATGGCCCTAGAGTCCTTGAAGCGCTCAAGCGCATTGTCCGCCAGGCGACGGACCATCAAGGGGCATGTCCAAAAGGGTGGATTGGACATCCCCAGAGAAGCCCGGCATTCTCAGCCAGGCGTAGCGCCTCAGGGCTTCCGACGTGGAAACCGTTCTACCCAGCGAGTCTGCAGTATCCAGTCCACACCGGATGGTGAACTTAGCTGTGTCTCGACCCACACCAACAGCGTGGGCGAGCACGGCCCGGGCCTCCTCCGGGCACCGTGGATGCACTTGCGTGACGGTATCCCACACTGTGTATGTATAACGGCCCAAAAGACATGCAGTGTTCACCGACCGCAATCCTAAGCTGGCAGAGGAAAACATCTTCCCAAGATGGTCCAGCTTCTAGGATTCCCTATCTGGGGGAGCAGTAGGGAATGTGCCTTTCGAGGATGAGGCTTGGACCACCAAGGGTGGTGGGAGAGGGAAAGTGTGTCGCCTGGGATCGGGCGGTGGCATCGAGCAATCATCCTGTCCACGGAAGCCCCTATGATGAGCTTGGACCGAGTGCCCAGAAGGATGCCAGCGTGTGCCTCATTAAAAGGCAGCATGTGCTCTGAAGAGGCTCCTGCCAGCTGAAGCACCTCAGTCAGGAGGTTTAGTCCTGACAGCCACCGTAGGAAGCTCAAGGCCCGAGGTCTCAGCCGCCCTAAGCAACACCACTGTGATAGAAGCTCCCTCCTCCATAGCCACGGTAGGGGGAGAAAGCATTCCAAGGTCTGGGGAGGTGTCCAGACAACTGGCATCACCCAACTCCTCTTGCAAGTCCAGCTCCAAAGTTGGTCTGCTAGAGGGTCCACAAACCCCTCCCAGTCCTCCTCACCCTCCTCTGGCTGTCACCCACGGTGATAGGGAACGCCAGAGAGGAACAGCAGTACAAAAGTACCCTCTGGCGCCGGTACCGACGTCGGATGATGTCGGTCCAATGCCGGGTCCAAGTCGGGGGTGAGGCTGGGGTTGATGCTGGTTGGGGACACAACTGGTGTCGGGGACGTCGTCACTGGAATCAGTGCCGGGGAAGGTACCGTGAGGTCAACCAACGCCGATCCGGATCCAGGAGTGGATTGTTGGGGGCCCTCTGGTGCCAGAGCTGAAGCAGCCGGCTTCGAAAGCACAGGTCCCCCAGATAAGTCTATGGGGCCCCAAGGTGCGCTGGCGAAATTGGGCTGCCCAAAAATACTGTGAAGCGCTTCGTAGAAAGCTCAAAGCTAGGCAGGGGACGCTCAGGGAAAGGGAGGGAAGCACGAAGTCGTCCCAGAAGCAGGCTCCGAAGACGGAGCCGGAAATTGACGATGCTCCGGGTCTCGCATCGCATCGACCGACGGAAGGGGAGAAGGCGAAGAGCGACAATGCTTGTTCCCCTTCTTCTTGTGCTTCGACCTACCGGAGGAGTGTGAAGACTTCAAAGAGGAATGGTGATGACTCCCTGACCGGTCCCGCGACCTTCCTCTCTACCAGGACCTCGTACGGCGTGGATCGGACTGCAATTGGAGCACAACTTCAAATTGTGGTCGCGCTCCTGGCACCAAAGGCACACGCATGCGGATCGGTGACCGACATCAACTTGTGACAGGAGTCACAGGTTTGAAGCCGGTCTTTCCTCATGCACCTGAGTCAAAGACTCAAAAAAGAAGTTGACAAAAGTCGAAAAAGAGTTAGTCAAAAAGTGACTAAGGGACATGCTCTCTCCGGATCTGCGCAGGCTGGAGTGGAGAAAAGAAAGAACTGACGTCAGCGCACGAGGGCAGCATCTAAATAGAAACTGCAACGTCATCCCTGCGACCACGATGCTGACGACGAACGCAGAGTCGACTATCACCATCTACCAACACGCAGGGGTACTGCTACGAAAACATTTCTCCGGATCCTGTCTGACGCCTGGGGGTAATTCTAAGGTAAGGAATCTATAACTACGGTCTCTTTCAGATGATACTTTTTATAACGTCTCTTTCCTCTTTACAAGTTTATTTCAGACCATAGATAGTGCACCATTAAATCTTTTTAAGGAATTCCTCATTTTGTGGGACCATTTAATGCAGGCTCCTTGTTTGATTAAAGAATGTATTTCCAAGGAAAATGTAAGTCTAACTTGTACAGGCGACGCCAACCTAGGATGTCCAAAAATGTGTTTGTAGGTCTGAACTATAAGTTTATCCAAGAGGTTTGAGTCATGGCCTAACATTATCTTGCTTACATATGATAATGATTTTGTTTTATAGGTTTTAATATTTGGGAGACCCAATTCCCTCCGCGAGAACTGGGTTCAGGAGCATAGCTCGTGGAACTCTAGGACAGCAGTTCTTCCATATGAATGTTGGCAGCTTTTTTGAAGGTGGTTTAGTGTATAGTCATGTACTCTAATCAGGAGTCAATGTAGGATATAGAGAAGCCAGCGAAGCATATTCATTTTTATACTTGTCATGTCTCTGAGAGATTACATTTCTAGCTCGTCCCACCTGTGGAGGTTTCTGACTAATGTTTGCAAAGTTGGGGGGATATCTGCCCTATATAGATGGGCCAATTTCTGTAGCAGGTATATTTCTTGGTATTTAAGGGGGTGTTGTGACCATGTGAAGTCATTCTGGTCTAAATATATGTGGGCCTTCTGAGGTTGCCCAGCTAAACTCATACCCATGGATCTTGTTGCATTTATCTTAAGGTCCAATACTGCAGAGAAAGCTTCCAGTTACTCTTTGAAAGCTGGTAAGGACGTTACGTGGACTGTCAAGAAACAAGATATCGTCCATATAGAGGGACAATTTAAACATTTCACAATCGTTAAACCCTTTATTGCTTGGTTGCTATGTATCCTCTGTGTGAAAGGTTCCATTGAGAGGGCTGTCTCTAGTCAACTGAAGCGTCAAAATGAGTGCCCTGTTTATCTTTATCTTGGGGGATTCATAATTTGCCATGATCCATTTGGACATCTTAGGGCGCAGTGGTGTTCTCAGAAGGATCTGAAGGATCTTGGACATAAATGACCAATTGGCTCTATTGAAGTCATTCTCTATATCAAGCGAGCTCTACTACTTCTATAAGGAGGGTGGTAAGTCTGATGTTATCTTTTGTATCTTTGGACTTTATGAACCCGCTCTGTTGTCATTAAATAGGTTTGGACCAGTTCCTATAGAGTCTAGACAATATGATTGTTGTGAGGTTTTCACATCAGTATTCAACAAGGCAATTGTTCTAAATGAGGACCAGAGGAGGGGCTCCTTATCTTGTTTTGCAATTAAGAGTCAACCTTGACTCCAGCATGGAGGATAACGGCAAGCCATCTGGTCACAGAGCCTTCTGGCCAGGGAGGCATTTTATTTCATCGAGGACCTCTTCCTCTGAAACGTTCTTCTCCAGTTCAAGACATTCCTGTCTCTATAGCAGTACTCTGATACTATCTAGGTGAGTATACTGAGTATCTGGGCTGAGAACCGTTCCGTAAACAGGAAACAGTAATTTGACGCTATCTCAAATTTAAGTCTGGATCACCCCTCCCTCATCTTTTATGGCTTTGATCCGATTTCGGGTATGGAGTTGTTTGAGTTTATAAGCAAGAAGCCTGTCAACTGAAGTTAAATCTTCCCTTAGTTACATATTGGAACAGTCCAGCAACCCCTCGTTGTTGTATTCTCAGATACGGGCACACGCTGTGACTGGACCTTCCACCAACCTGAGTGGTAAACAGTGTCCGCTGATCAAGTGATCACTTCTCCTTCCTCCCTCTTTTTGATAAAAACTTGAGCACGGTTCACACCGTGGGAGTTTCCCCTAGGTGGGTTAGACTGTTCATATCCCCCACTAGTAGTTGACCTTATACCAAGTTGGTGGGTCACACCTGGTCCAGAGCCCACTGTGGCATTGGAACCTTTTCTTTCTTTTTCTTTACCCTTTTCCCTACCTTCTGTGAAGGACTCCACTCCACCGAGACCAGCCACCCTTGACCATTCCGCCATGGAGGGTCAAGGTCTGAGTTTTGGCGAGGAGGATGCAGCAGCTATCATGAGGACACCCTCTTTGTTTGGTATCGATGTTGAACCAGCCACGGGGAGCAATACAACAGAGTGGCAATCCCTATCAGATTTAAAACGAGAATGGATAAGGATAACAATCCACGGGACGATGATGGCTCAATGTTTCAAAGCCAAAATAGCACCGAATGGGTTGATCGTAAAAAATTTCCCCAGGATTTTCTGGGAGGACGGACAATTTAAAGTTGAATGGTCACAGGTGTCGTGGAAGTGTACACACGACCTCCTCATTCTAATAGTAAATACAGCCAAACGACTAGCAGATGCACTTCTGGTTAAAATACAAGCAGCCGAGGCTGCCCTGAAAACAGCGGTACAAAATCCAGGCTTTAAAACAAAATTAGCTGAGATTAATAAAGAAATGGCGGAACATAAAGAATATCTGATGAACCAGAAGGTAGCTAAACTGCAAAAGGACATCAAGAAATTCTCAAAGGAGAAAGTCTATCCCTACCTAAGGGATGACTATGTGCCCCCGGGGACCAACTACAATTCAGACTCCAGTACTAATTCCTCCAGAAGGGGCTCCAACAGTGGCTCTGATAGTAGCGGAGATAATAGTGCAGCGCAGATGCCGCCAAGGGCTAGAAGAGGAAGGGGACGTGGACAACAAAACTTCCCTAACTATCCGAACCAGGGACCACCAACAGGGCCCCCTTTCTGGCAATATCCACAATTCCCCCACTTCCAACCCCCGTTTGCCCCCCAATATCCTCCATTTTACCCCCCTCAAAACCCTACACACCCTCCTTTTTTAGGCAGAGGTTGGGGCAGAGGGCGAGGGCGAAAAAGAGGGAACGCACCGGAAAAGAGGGTACAGTGGGAGGAAGTACGCCCACAAGGGATGGACACGAGGAGCACGAGCCGGTCAGGACCACAATAAGCCTGGTGGTCAATCTCTCTGACCGTCTCCTCACACAGAAAGAGGAGGATGTCAAAAAGGTTTAGGTTTTGTACCCACACCCAAGATTGATCAATTCCAAGAAACTAGGGAACTCAAATCATTTTTCAGAAAAATTAGGTTGAAAGCCTTTTTTGAAGGAAAGCCCTGTGAACCCACAGATGACTCTGGACTACATAATCCATCTACCTTCACACCGCACAACGGAATGGTCCCACATGAGGTGCTCACATTTGAACAAGCGGTATTGAAAGATATTTCTAAATTGAATCGACACACACCTCATTGCAACATCTCTAGGGATGAAATGGCTGTTCTGAGATCTTTGGCGGATGATCCTCTGATCACTATAAAACAAGCAGACAAAGGTGGCGCCACGGTTCTAATGAATACTAAGGACTATGAGTTGGAATGCAACAGACAACTGGGTAACCAAAAATACTATACTTCCATCACTAACGATCCAACCCAGCGCTTGCAGACTACCATCACGAGCCTGGTTACAAGCGCCGAGTGAGACCAATGGATCACAAGGAAAGAGGCAGACTTCCTGATCAAAAAGGACCCAAGGGTTCCTTACTTTTACATCTTGCCCAAGATCCACAAAGCAACCAGACCGGTACCAGGGAGACCAATTGTTTCAGGGATAGACTCCGTCTTGGAGCCCCTCTCACAATTTTGTGACCACTTCCTGCAACCCCTTGTGAAAAGCATCCCCTCTTACATCCAGGACACCACAGATGTATTACGCATTCTGGACACTATCCAGAACGCAGGGGAGATTGATCTATTGATTACCCTAGATGTTGAGGCCCTTTACACGAACATTCCCCAGAGGGCCACTCTAGAGGTAATTGAGGAGAGACTAGGTCTGGAAAGGTGGAACTCGAACACTCCACAGACTTTCATCATGGAATGCGCCACCCTAGCGCTGACAGAAAACTATTTTGAATTTAGGGGCAAGAATTACCACCAGACCCAAGGCACCTCTATGGGCAGTACATTTGCCCCTTCGGTGGCCTGTCTGTACATGGCCAAGTTTGAAAGCACACACATACATCATGAGTCCAATCCTTTTCGTAACAACATCAAAATGTGGAAACGCTTCATTGATGACATCCTGATCTTGTGGAAAGGCCCCACAACCTCACATGAAGCTTTCCTAGAGTGGGTCAATACGTTAAACCCCCATTTAAACTTCACCATGGCCGCCTCACCCAAGGAGATTGCCTTCCTGGATCTAACGATAAGACTGGACGAGGGGTCAATAAGCACGACCATGTATCGTAAACCCACCGACCGCAACAGTCTTCTACACTATAAAAGCCACCATCCGAAGGCCTTACGCACCAACTTGCCTTTTGGGCAATTTTTGCGGATAAGGCGCAATTGTAGTGATGTATACGATTACAAAAAGGAATCCACGATCCTGTCTAGGAACCTTCTCGACAGGGGTTATCCTAAAAGCGAGGTCTTGAAAGCTAAGAAACGGGCTAGGAACAATAACCGTGAGGCACTACTTGAGCGCCAGGAAAGAGTTCCTGTTGAGAACCAACCCATCACGTGTGTGACCACATTTACCCCTCTGTCTAATCAGATCAGGAACACGATCAGACATCACTGGGAAATATTGAACACAGGTGACATGACCCTGGAAGAACCCAGGTTCGCCTTTAAGAGATCGCAGAATTTAAAGGATATCCTAATCAGCACCAGACCCAAGAAAGCCAGAAAGGAAACCCAACAAACATTGTGGCATCTACCTCCGGTTACGGGCCATTTTCCTTG
Source organism: Lissotriton vulgaris (assembly GCF_964263255.1). Taxonomy (NCBI): domain Eukaryota; kingdom Metazoa; phylum Chordata; class Amphibia; order Caudata; family Salamandridae; genus Lissotriton; species Lissotriton vulgaris. Next base: position 1,093,382,884 of record NC_141685.1, read on the forward strand.
TGGAATGTGTGGTGTCTGCAGATACACCACGACAGTCAAAACCATACAGCTCTCTGAGACCTTCACATGGGAGATTAGGCACCACACTAACTGCAACACCTCACACTGTATATACCTACTCACGTGCCCTTGTGGCTTACAGTATATCGGGATGACAACCCGTCCCGTCAAAACCCGAATTATTGAACATCGCAGTAACTTTCGCTGCAAGAAGACTCACACAAAAATGTGCAAACATTATGTAGACCACGGCCATGAAGAAGAATCTGTTAAGTGGGTAGTACTAGAATCCAGCCCCAACTGCCCGAAAAATGCCCTCTTTCAGAAAGAACAGAGATGGGTCCATCGTTTATCTTCTGATAAGCAAGGTCTCAACGAAGACATCCCGTGGCACTCTCTTTGAGCCATCCATTCCCAATCAATATACTGTTGCCACCATTTCTATATAGCCTTTCAACCATCATTGGGCTGTACTCTGAGTCAATACCTCCCCCCGCTAGGACCATACCTCTTAGTGAATGACACACACACTTTACATGGTTCCCCTACCACTGTGACACCATGGCCACACTGATTGCCACTCATTCAGCCACTCCATAACCCTGTGCAACCCCTATGTCGGTTACGCCTGGGTCGCTGTCTTCCTGACACACTCGGGACAGGCGATCTAGCCCATTTTATTCAGGACGCCAATTGAGCCCCCAGCGCCTAACCACTGATGTCACCACACCGCCTATACCTTCCAAAACTATGCACATTTTTATTAACATCAAACATAGTTTGGACATACTCAGGATCACAGGCACTGGTGCACCAGTCTAATATGGCCGCCGTCACAATGGTCGACATCACGCTAATATAATATGATGGTAGTTGTCCCACCACAAAAGCCGTTTTGGCGAGATACAACACACCTGGTCCGAATTAAATAAGACCAAATCCTTCAATTACCATATATTTGAGGCATTGGTTAAAGTTTAATGGAGCGACTGGTAACAAGCAAGCATCACTGGAATTGCCGATGCACTAGTCCAAGATGGCCGCGCCGCGATCGGCCGAAATCACGTGACACGCCTTAGTAGGCGGAGACGCGTGATACACACCGATTCGTTGTTGTTTGTTTAAATAACCCTGACCGCCGAGCTCACATATCTACTCGAGCTCGGCGGAGAAGGGTAGGTCATGCAGCCAGGACACAAGAGATTGGAGGTGAGTGCTGTAGCGGCAAACGAGGGATGTAAGGATAGGAGCCCCTTGGTGTTTTAGATATTGTTTACCTGCTAACAATTCTTTGGCGGTATGTTTGTCTTCGACCTCAGTTATAACCCAAGGACTCATCCTTGATGTCTAGTCCCGCCGACCCCTCTGGTGGCTGTTAGTTCTTGACTAATAGGTGAGTAGGGGTGATGAGCCTTTCATACCTGTGGCTTCTTTAGAGCTAGTTTGTGTGTGTGTTTTCACCTAGCCACCTTAAGTTACAAATGGTGTCTCTCACTATATTTCCATACAATGCCTGCACGTGGTAGGAACCCAGGTGGACATTGTAGCCTGGATAGCTGTTGTACATACAAATCTTTTAACCCCTTTCAACCTCCACCACCCCACAATAATCCACCCTCAGTGATTGTTGTGTGTGCCCCACCACTTACACTATGCACATACAACCTATAAGGCATGCAGTGTTTTTTGCTTAAAGCTCATTTATACCAACAGCATGCCACACTGCTCACAGATCCTTTTTATGACATGACCTACTTTGCATATTGCAAATTGTTTTTTACCCTTTGTTGTTTATCTCTTCCCTATGTTTAGGCATAGGACAACTCACAGAGGTAATACATACACCACTTCACACATGACACCAGCATGTTGTTTTTCACCTTTGTAAGGTCCTGATGAATCGCGGGTAACTATTACCCACTGCGAGAAACATGTCGACCATCTTCACCCCTAGCCCCATCTAGGGTCACCTGACCTTACTTGTTGACACCTAGTGAGCTAGCCCCTTGTTTTTAATTGCAGCCAGGGGACCCCCAGAATAAAGTGAATTCCGGTACCCTTAGCTACATTTTAACATCCCTTTTCACTACCACACACCACCCTGCCCACACACCCACACCTCACCATAAGGCTGTTGGATAAAAAGATCTCCGCCAAAGAGCCCCTCTTTGAGGTGAGCCCGTCAGGGATTGCACCGCCTCCCCGACGAGGAGCAAGCGCCGATGATGAAGCATGACACCCTTCTGGGTGTGTGAGGCAAATCCATCCAACAAAATGGATGCCCTAGGGTGTTACGCCGACACCTTTGGTCACGCCAGTTAAATCTTCCCTTAGTTACATATTGGAACAGTCCAGCAACCCCTCGTTGTTGTATTCTCAGATACGGGCACACGCTGTGACTGGACCTTCCACCAACCTGAGTGGGAAACAGTGTCCGCTGATCAAGTGATCACTTCTCCTTCCTACCTCTTTTTGATAAAAACTTTGTCACCTTTTACATAGCATTTCTGCTTAATTTATAGGATCTTCTTGGCTGCCTCTTGAATCACCAGTAGCAAAAGCTCCCATCATGCCTTATAATTAGCGTGAAATTGGGTTGCATACCAGTAGGATGTAAGTAGTTTAGTGTCTTTTTTCAGAAAAAACATTTTACTTAACTGTACACTGTGGTTCTCCAGCATTGATATCTTTTATAGATTCACATGCTTGAATCTTCCCCATCATCATGGTGGGAGTCCCACGGTAACAGTAACAAATGTGCAATACTGAAAATCATTACTAAAGACCTCCATAGAACAGAAACCACAATTTAGTAACCTGTCAACCTTATTTTCTAACATCCAAAGATCAGCCAATCACAGCAGAGACCTCAGAGTACCCTTCCCCTACAGAGCCTCCATATCTTAGATTTTGAGTACAAGCGCATATATAGAAAAAACTTAAGAGGTAAATGGTGAAGTCTCAGGAACAACGAAGACTTCCAGCTCTTCTGCCCGCAGCACTGGGGACTGTGTTTTGTGCTGCAAACAGAGTAAAAGCTACTTGACAATGTCTACGACGTCACTGCCGACTCCGTGTCCTGAAGGCACTGCAGAGGGCACCACCGCACGGCTACCTTGGTCTCACGACGACGCCTGTTGACGCTGCAAACGAGCCGCTGCTCGCAAAGCAACATGTGGGCACCACACTCCGCATCTCCTCGCTTCACGCCGAAGCTGTGGCACCTCACAGAGCACCACCGCAACGGCGCACTGCGACCTTGGTCTCACCGACGACACCTGTTGACGCCGCCACTGAGCTGCTGCTCGCACCGCGACCTGTGGGCACCGCACTCTGCACCGCAGCTTTGGCACAACAGAGAGCACTGCCGCAACGCTACCCTGGTCTCACTGACTAGGCCTGTTGACGCCGCCACCGAGCCACTGCTCGCACCGTGACCTGTGGACAGCACACTCCGCACCACCTCACTTCACGAGGAAGACTGTGCTGCAAACAGAGGAAAAGCAACTCAACGACGTCTACCACGCCACTGTCAACTCTGTGCCGTGAAGGCACTGCACTGCGACCTTGGTCTCACTGACGACGCCTGTTGACGCCTCCACCGAGCCACTGCTCGCATCCCACCTTGGGGCTCCGCACTCTGCAGTGCCTTGCTTCACAAGGGCGCCTTGGCCACCTGCCGCCGCCACTTCCTGCCAAAATCGACACTGCTGATTGCACTGTGGTTCGAGGGCACCGCTCATAAGCTACACAAAGCACAGCCCTCATCCCGCACCGTAGCCTTGACCTACTGACGCCGCACAATCGACTCCAGTTCGTCAGCTGACGACATCGCTTCAGCAACGACGACGACGCTGCTTGTACCGTGGCCTGCTAGTACCGTGGCGAGCACCGCCTTCATCTCGCACCGCGACCCTGGTCTCACCGACGACGCCATCTGAAGCTGCCACCGAGCCGCTGCTCGCACCGCGACCTGTGGGCACTGCACACCGCATCTCTGTGCTTCACACCGCAGCACCCAACGCCTGCCGGTGCCAGCGCTCCTGATTCCACCAGAGAGGAGCTCGACCTGCAACGCGATTGACTTCAAGAGTCTCAGCGCCCTGCATTTCTCACAGGTACTGTTTGCGGGTCTTCCCGACACCGTAGCTGCCCCGCGACCAGCCAAAACTGTTGGAGTTGTTGTTCACAACGCCGTGGTAGCCCGGACGGAGCTACCCAAACAAGGAACTCTTTTGAATCAGCGTATTTTTGAAACTGTGAACTTTTAAGTATAGTATTTATTGATTTTTATCGTATTTGGTCTTGTCTTAAGTATATAAAACTTGGATATTTTTCTAAACTGGTGTGGTGTTCTTTTGTAGTGCATACCCTGTTTTACTGTTGGTTATGTGAAAATCCTTTACACACTGCCTCTAAGATAAGCCTGGCTGCTCGCGCCAAGGGGGTGAGCAGGGGTTATTTTAGAAGTGTAACTCCCTTATCCTGACTAGAGTGGTGGTTTCTGCCTCGCCTTGGGGCAAGTCTCAGCTAGCCAGAAATCCCATTTTTAACAATGCGGGAAAGCTCTAAACAGTCCTTTCATAAATTCTTCATGTGTCTATTGGATCACAAGGAATATTGATCTGAGCATCTTCTATATCTAATGATTGAAGCAAGGTGAACTTTTATGGAAGAATGTGAAAGCCCTGATTTGGCTAGGTGGAAGAGATAAGGCAGCACCTGCTCTGGAGTAGATGAAAAGGGATAAACTACTTGGGCCTGGTTAATGCCGAGAAGGTTCTCCATTGGAGGAAAAGGAACCAGAGCACACTCTGAAAGGTAATGCAGCTTGGTGTACCAGAATTGCCTTGCCCATCCGGGGGCAATGAGAATGAGCCGACAAGGATCCTGCTTCATTTTTTGAAGGACTTGAAGGGATGAGCGGAAATGGAGGAAAAGGCATAGGTGAACCTCCCAGCCCAAGAAAACGGCATCTCCCCACAATTCCGGATAAGGAGTTCGGCGTGCGAAAAGAGCACACTTTTTGTTGAGGGACGTAGGAAACAGATCTAATGTTGGATAACTTCAGGACTGGAAGTCCACCTGCAGCTGTTGATTGAGTTCCCATTCAGGGCATTGCTTGGAAACCCTGCTGAGAGAGTCGGGCCACTCTTTGTGGACTCTTGGCACGTGTTCCACTCATAAGGATATGTGGTTGGGAAGAAGCCATTCCCTAATCTGTTGAGCTTGAAGGAAAAGCGCGCATAATCTTGTGCCACCTTGCTTTCTAAGGTGAAACATTGTAGTTGTATTGTCCATCCTGACAAGCACAGACGAACCCTGGATTTGGGGCAGGAAAACTTTCAGGGCCAGGAATACTGACTTGAGCTCTAGAAGGTTTATTTGGCACTCCGACTCCTACTTGGACCATTTGCAGTGAACCTGTAATTCATGAAGGTTAGCCTCCCATCTGTTCATCAACGCATCCGAGGTCATCACCAACTGTCGCAGTGTGAATTAAAGAGAGGCCCTGCGAAAGGTTTTCCTTGACCATACACCAGGACATTGTGGCTCTCATTGCTGCTGAAATGTGAACCTTGTCATTGAAGGATCCTTGAAATTGAATCCACTACACCTCCAGCTGCTCCAGCAGCCGTTGCATGCGGAGACGGTAGTTAGGGATTAGCAGGATGCAAGAGGACATCATCCCGTGCAAGGACTTGTATTGTCTCATAGAAACAAAAAATGTTGCTGAGAGAGGCAGTGTTTTATATTGAAATAACAATATTCTTTCATGAGTAGGAAAGGCTTTGCAGCGATTTGTGTTGAGGCGTGCCTCCGGAGAAGTCAGAGATTTGGAATGAATGATTTTTCCAGATTGAGGCGACGCTCTAGAGACTGGACAAGAGTCAGACAGGCTTGTGTTGAAATTGTTGCCGCCTGAAAAGTCAGAGTTTTAACTAGCCAGTCGTCCAGGTAGGGAAACACCTGGTGACCTGAACGTCTTAGGAAAGTTGCTATTGGTTCCATGATCTTGGTGAAAACCCTGGGAGCGAATAGTAATCAAAATGGAAGCACTTTGAATTGGAGATGAGACCCTACCACTTCGAACTTAAACATTTTTCGACACTTGAGATGAATAGGAATATGGGGATCGAAAGAAGACAGATAATCCCCTTTTTCCATGAGAAGAATCTCTTGGCGAGAGAGAATCCTGAATGATTGTTTTTTGATGAACCTGTTTAGCATTCTGAGGTCCATGACCTGCCTCTATTTTCCTGTCTTTTTCTTGATGTGGAAGAAGTGTGACCAAAACCCCCGATTGCGCTGATTGAGAGGTACTTCTTCTATAGCCTGTTTGAAAAGAAGTGATCTTATCTCCTTTTTGAGATCCGGAAGATGAAGAGTGGAACTTTCCGCGGTGGGACGTTTCGAGGATGCTGAACAAATTCCAGGGTGTGACAGTGCTGGAAGATGTCTAAAACCCATTTTTCTGAAGAAATGGACTTCCATGTCAGAAAGAATTTTGAGAAGGTGGTACCAAATTATAGTGGGACTGTGGTGGCAGGGGCCTGGACCCTCTCATTGTCTCCTATTTTGAGTCCAACGGTTTCCGGCAGAATGCTGCCTCTTGCGTCCTGTTGGTCTTGGATAAGACTGAGCAGCATTGGATCGGAATGTTTGATTGCATGGTTGGTAGGTATTCTGTGGATACGGCTGGTACCGCTGTTGAAATTTCGGCCGGGATAAGTACTGCCCCGAATTCTACCTTGAAAGAACTGAAAACGTCTACTCTCAGGGCGAGCAAAGATGGAATTCACCTGAGCTCACGCTGCTCGGCTGCTCACGCCGGTCGCGTAATGCTCGGCTTGCTGCCCTGCGCTGCCTTCAGAGATGCCATATCATCACGCACGCCAGCTCTGCTCCGCGCTGCAAACACTGAGGCTGCTTTTTTCGGAAAGGGGCTCTGCTCTGGTGATCTCGTGCCGGCCAAAGGTTTATCTGCCCTTCCTGCTCGCAAAAAGCTGGTGATAAAAACACGGGACGCTTTGCATTTTTCTACAAAGTCGACCTTCTGCCTGGCTTTCTCTGCTTCCGGACCTCTGGATTGTTGTTCTCAAAGACCTCCGTGGAGCGAAGCTGCTTGAATCCAGCAGGGCTGCCATGAGTGCTCGAGGGGCTCGAAGAGGCTCAAAGCAAAGGACTCCGATTACCGGCTCGGACCCCAAGGACATCAAAACTGCCAAAGATGCTGCATCTGCCACTGAGGGAGCACCTAAACCTAAAAATGAGGTCAGTGGGGATAAGAAGAGTCTGTTCAACCCCCCCCCCCTGCAAAAATCTTTTTGGGAAATAAAAAAAATGTGCTAAATCCCAATATGAAGCCCCCCTCCCCCTGCATCAATCACCCTCAAGCAGATAACGTAAAGGCAGGGGCACTTCACGCTGGGAGCGGAATGGATGGCGCTGCCCCATGCACTGTGCCAGACAATGACTCAGCTGAATCAATAGAACCTACAGGGGTGCAGGCTGGGTCATACCTAGTCCCGGTGTCAGCGCTCCCTCTTGTAGATACCACAACCCTTCTGCCACAGCCTATCCAACAAGCACAGGCACAGGCACAGGCACTAGATAACATACTTGGCGAGAATAGTATGGAGGCCCCACTGCTCATCCCTGACTCTGACCCTGGCGAAGCAGGGACTAATAAAGTGATCCAAAATCTGACGGTGCCCCCCGGTTCCCAGATGCCCTGGACACCCGAAGCTGGAGGGGAAGACTTTTACTCCGTGTCAGACAGCACTCCAAATTCTTCCATCGAAGATGGCTCTGAGGAATCCAGCGAGAGGGACAGCGAGGTTTCACTCCAAGACTCAGGCACAGTGCAGCGATCTAAAAAGCCCACCACCAAAAATAAACGCCGCAGTCAGCTAAAGTGGGATTATTCCGACTCTCAGGTATCATACCCCTTAGAAGAAGACGATTTAAACTCTACTCAATGGGGAAGTACCAGCAACCTTCAAGCCGACACCTCTGAACCTTCTCTAGCTGCCATTCTGACTTCCATCAAGGAGTTCCACGAAGAAGTCCGGGCGGATAACCGCATTGCTAAAAATGCTGCCAAAAAGCTGCAGGGTGGGCTGAGGCGGTTGAACAAAACCTGTGCAGACATTAGTGACCGGGTCACGATGGTAGAGGCACGAACAGAACACTTGGAAACTGTAGCCCTAGCTACCAAACAGCAGGGGGAGTCTAATACCGCCTGCATGATGGATCTGATGACAAAGATTGAGGAGCAGGAAAACTGTCAGCGCCGGAACAACCTCCCCCTACTTGGTATTCCGGAGGGGAAGGAGGGGGACGACCCCAGGCTCTTCATAGTTAAATTACTAAAGGATTCCTTTCCAGACCATCCGGGATGGGATTGGGACCATGAAGTTCAGAGGGCGCACCGGTTCCCTTTTCATCAAAAGCGACAACACAGCGGTGGCAACTCGTCAGGAGGGCAACCTAGGGTATTTCTCGTGTACTTTGGGAATTTCCTCCTTAGACAGATGATTTATGACCAGGCACGCTTTAACTCCAAAAAAGGTGCACATGGCGTAACTTTCTTTGCGAAACCAGATTTTTGCCATCAGACTGTCGAGAGGAGATGGCGAATGAGACAGCTAATCTCCCCTTTCCAACAGCTGGGGGCGGAAGTGTATCTTATGGTCCCCTCAAGGTTCAAAGTAATCCTAAACGGGAGCACCAAGGTTTTTCTCTCTGAGATTAAAGCGGGGGAATATTTGGAGGAACTGAAACTCAGGAAGAAGTAACATTTGTACACTCTGTCCAATGAGTTAAACTAGACCTAAGCCGAACCCTCTTTGACCCTGACTGTGGCACCTTTTTGACAGTATTTGATATTCGCTCTATTTTCTGCTATGCAGCTTTTTTAATTTCTCTATGCTATTATCACACTATTTTACTTTTCCACTTTATCACTTTATCACTGAGCACAGTCAAAAAAAAGAGGGCATGAGGCCGAACTGATGAACTAGAGCTTAAGTTTCTATCAATCCGGCGTGGCTGGCAGTCGGGGCTCAAGTTGATTTTCATCACTCAGGCTCTGCCTGATTGCTCGGAAAAAGGGGGAGGAATGGGGGGAGGGATGGGAAAGGCACCTCAAGAGAAGAGATCTGCACAGAAAAATTGAGCATGAGTATGTTGATCTTTCCTGCACATACACATGTACATATAAGATACACTTGTCTTGGTACAAAACAAGTTATTAGGAGTCTGAAGAATTATTATCCTTTGGTTCTTTTTTTGTTGTTGTTTTTTTTGTTTATTAACTGGCTAAGCTAAACTCTTTAAGAATTGTCTCTGTGAACATCTGCGGGTTAAACGATCACTCTAAAAGGCAGAACGTGGCACTTGGGCTTCGCTCTCTGGGGGAGATCTCAACTGCATACAGGAAACTCATATCGAGGGCTCCCAGAAAGACTTATTAGATTCTTTGGGTTTCCAAGTCCTGGGGGCCACTACACAGGGTTCCAAAACTAGGGGGGTGGGGATATTGGCAGAGAAAATACTTTTTATCTCTTCACCCCAGGTCAAGGCTGATTCTTTAGGCAGATGGGTGATTACTGAGTGTCATGTTTCTAATAACCTCCCTTTCACACTTTGCTCAATCTACGGGAGTAATGTAGATGACCCAGGAGTCATCAACTTGGTTTCAGGGGAACTAGCTCACTGGCCAACCCCTATTGTTCTCTGTGGTGATTTGAATTTGCATTTACCCTCCAACTGGGATAGCGTTAGCCACTGGAAATACAAGGGGAGGAAACCCCTGGTATATCAGGCCTTGATAGATCTTGCGCAGATGCACGGTCTGAGAGATTGTTGGGCAAAACTGAACCCCTCCCAGCCAGGGTACACTTTTTTTTCTGCTCTGCATCATACCCTTGTTAGGCTGGATTACTTTTTCCTTCATCCTCAATTATTAACAATTGCACTATTGAAATGGCCCCACTCTTTATGTCCGACCATAATCCCCTTATCATTAACATTAAAGGTCTGGGGAAAGCTAGAGAGGCCTCCTCCTGGAGTTTTGAAAAAGCTTTACTACAGGACCAGCTGTACAAAACACATATGTAAGAGTGGCTAGAGGAATTCCTGGAGATTAATGTTGGCTCTGCCCCTTTTATGACAGTCTGGGACGCTTTAAAAGCTGGGATCAGGGGTGAGACTCTCGGATTCTCAGTGCGTAAAAATAGAAAAGAGAAAACGCTGATAAGTAGCCTACAAGGGAAGCTAAGGGTGGCCGAAACCAAATTGACTCACTGCATTCAAACAAGACAAGACATTGAGACAGTGCAGAAAGAGGTAGTGCTGGTTAGAGCCAAAATTGGGGCAATTTTTGCTGAAAAAACTGCAGCAAAATGGGCAAGCACCCGAGAAAAAAATTATGAGTGCAGTGACAATATCGGGCATCATCTGGCTGTTAGGACCAGACAACAGGTCTCCTGCAATGAGATACGTGCAATTAAACTCCCATCAGGGGAAGAGACTAACAAAATAGATCACATAAGAAAGGGTTTTCAGGACTTCTACTCCAAGCTCTATACGGAGGAGAACCATGGTCCCAGTGACTTAATCGCTAATGAGACCACCAACTACCTTAGCGAGATCAACCTCAGTTATCTTTCCTTAGAGGATAGGGAAATGCTAGACATAACTCCTACATGGGACGAGATACTGGAATCCCTTAATAGCCTGCCTGATGGGAAAGCTACTGGGCTGGATGGAATCCAAGTAGAGTTCTATAAGATTTTCGCTCCACAAATTAAGACAATTCTTATAGAAGTAATAACCTCTATCTTCAATGGGACTTTACCACCAGCATCCTGGTCCATAGCCAGAATAGCTATTTTCCCAAAGAAGGATAAATCTCCAACAGAGATGAGTTCGTATCGACCGATAACGCTCATTAACTGTGATTCAAAGATTTTTTCCAAAGTGCTAGCCAACAGAATTTCTTTAGTGGTCGAATTGTTGGTCTCAGAGTGGCAGCATGGGTTTATCCCGAAAAACGGAACCACAGAGCATGTTAGGAGGGCCATTACTCTTTTTGATGCTGCACAGGCTGCTGGAGACCCGATGTCACTCACACTCTTGGACGCTGAGAAAGCCTTTGATCGGGTCTCCTGGCAATTTCTGTGGGCAGTCATAAAGAGAATGGGATTCGGGCCAAGGATCACGCAGGCAGTACAAGCCCTTTATGTAAAACCAACAGCTTGTGTTTCCGTTAATGGACAACTTACCTGGCAGTTTGAGATCTCCCGGGGCACCAGACAGGGCTGCCCATGCTCCCCTCTGCTGTTTGCCCTCTATCTGGACCCCTTTATCAAGCAAATAGAGAGAAATAATGAGATCCTTCCAGTCAACCTACAAGGCAGCTGTACTAAGATCATGGCTTACGCAGATGATCTAGCCATCACTTCACCTGATCCCTTAAACAACATAGTGGCCCTTGAAAATGAGGCGCTAAAATTTGGGAGGATTTCTGGCTATGCCTTGAACCAAAACAAAATCCAAATAATAACCAATAGCCAAGTACCCTGGACAGATTATAGAGTAGTTCCCAAAGCCAAATATCTGGGGGTCTCTATCTCATCAAATCTGGATGAAATTGTCACAGACAACCTAGCCTCCTTGGCATTACATGCTAAAAGGGCTCTAAAACAAATCAACAATCTACATCTAACCCTTGTTGGCAGATGTAATGTCATAAAAATGACATATTTTCCTAAACTTCTATATTTTTTCCGCACAATAACTCTGGAATTCAGTAAAACTAACCTACAAAAATTTCAACAAATATTCACACAGTTTATTTGGTCATATTCCCAACCCAGGAGGGCTTTAAGGCAGCTCTGTCTACCAAAAGAGCGAGGGAGTTGGTCCTTTCCAAACATCACTCTTTACTATTGGGCTTCGGTTTTACAATTCAGCGCAGAATTGTTAAAAGAGGCTCCATCCTCGCATACTTTAGGGCTTCCCACGTCCTTCCAGCTACTACTGGGAGAACAGTCCTGGGGCTGTCTTCTTCGGGAAACCACCTACGGATACTATAAAAGGGTGAGATTCAAGACATTACTAAACTCTTTTAAAACCTTCCGCAGTATCCGAAAATTCTTAGGGCTGGGCAGATTCAACTTCTATACTCCCACGCTGAACAATGGCAGCTTGCCTGCTATCTTCGGCAGGGCTTACTTCTCAGACTGGCATAAGGCCGGCATACTGAAACTGGGAGACCTTATCACTTGTGAAGGGGTGGTCCCTTTTTCTGAGCTATTGCTTAGATTCAAACTCAAAAAAGAAGACGCATTTAAATATCTCTCTGTATCTGACTTTTTGTCTAGGAAAGCAGGGGGGGCCTCAGGATTCAGGGAAAGTGACCTGCTTAAAACTTTACGCAAGCCATTAACCCCCCGAATTGGCCTGCTATATAATATCATAAATAGGCAGACCCCAGACGACTTACAGAACATAGCTGATAAATGGCACAACAAAACTAACACTCCTAGCACCACTTTTTTTTAACTCACTTGCCCTCTCACAGAACATTTTAATTTCAGCCAAACTACAGGCGCAGCACTTTAAAACCATCTTCTTTTTATATCTCACTCCTAGTAAAATTGCAAAGTGGGGGACCGGCCAAGGCACCCTATGTCCTAGATGCTCGGAATTTGCGGTCAACTCTATCCATATTTTTTCTACATGCTTGAAACTCTCCATCACCTTAAACCAAATACAGGAATTTTTAAGGGAAGTCACAACTCAGCCTATCACACTGAATCCAACTATTATTCTGCTAGGAACACAGACAGATACTTATAAATTGAAAAGAGATGGTTTAATTTTTATTGCAATGACAGTTTGGCGGCTCTGTGTGGCCTCTGCCTGGCTTGACCCAGAGCCCCCATCGTTCTCACATTGGCTAGCCAGATTTATTGCTATGTATCACCTAGAAATTGCTGTGTACACAAAGAAAGGAAGGAAAGGACGGAAAAAGGGCCTGGAGGTGTGGGAAAAACTGACATCTTGGCTGGCACAGTCAGGAGAACCTTCATTCCGTCCCGCTTCACCTCCCTAGTATCTTTGTAAACTAAATATTATTATTTCTTTTTTTTCTTTCTTTTTAACCGACTCCTAGGCCTTGTGGTTTTGGTTCACGTATTTTCACATTTTGCTTCTTCTTTTCTTCTTTTCTTAAACATCTGTGCTCTCTGTGCTTTTTTGGTCCACTGTGTCTTTATCTTCTGTCTAAACTATACGTAGTTTTCTCTTTCATTGAGGGGTAGGGGGGTGGGTGCTTTATTGAAATGTTTTATGTATTATTTTTTTACGTTGGCAAATAAAAAAAAAAGGAAAGTTGCTATTGGTTCCATGATCTTGGTGAAAACCCTGGGAGCGAATTGTAATCAAAATGGAAGCACTTTGAATTGGAGATGAGACCCTACCACTTCGAACCTAAACATTTTTCGACATTTGAGATGAATAGGAATATGGGGATCGAAAGAAGACAGATAATCCCCTTTTTCCATGAGAAGAATCTCTTGGCGAGAGAGAATCCTGAATGATTGTTTTTTGATGAACCTGTTTAGCATTCTGACGTCCATGACCTGCCTCTATTTTCCTGTCTTTTTCTTGATGTGGAAGAAGTTTGACCAAAACCCCCGATTGCGCTGATTGAGAGGTACTTCTTCTATAGCCTGTTTGAAAAGAAGTGATCTTATCTCCTTTTTGAGATACGGAAGATGAAGAGCGGAACTTTCCGCGGTGGGACGTTTCGAGGATGCTGAACAAATTCCAGGGTGTGACAGTGCTGGAAGATGTCTAAAACCCATTTGTCTGAAGAAATGGACTTCCATGTCAGAAAGAATTTTGAGAAGGTGGTACCAAATTATAGTGGGACTGTGGTGGCAGGGGCCTGGACCCTCTCATTGTCTCCTATTTGAGTCCAAGGGTTTCCGGCAGAATGCTGCCTCTTGCGTCCTGTTGGTCTTGGATAAGACTGAGCAGCATTGGATCGGAATGTTTGATTGCATGGTTGGTAGGTATTCTGTGGATACGGCTGGTACCGCTGTTGAAATTTCGGCCGGGATAAGTACTGCCCCGAATTCTACCTTGAAAGAACTGAAAACTGCATTGCTGGAGCATATCAAGTACCTTGACTTGTACTTCTGGACGGAAGGTAGTCACTCTCAGCCAACCCTGACGATGCAGCACCAACGCTCATGCCATCGGGTTAATGGCAATAGATGACACATCCATGACGATCTTAATGAGCTCTGAAGATGCTGTTTCGCCTTCCGACAGAATCTCCTTAGCCTCTTTCTTTTTATCATCCGGAAGATACTCCAACAAAGCAGAAATGTCCGACCACATCTATCGGTCATATCTCCCTAAGATGGCCATGACACTGGAGGCTGTAATGGAGGTGGCCACCAGAGCAGAGAACCTCTTTCCTATGTTGTCAAGACAGCGAAGATCGTGAAATCCACTGATGTTTGCAGGTGGGGAATCCGCAGAAGGCTCAATAGGAGACGGCGTCATGGCAGCTGTATAGTCATCCATTCATCATGGACATCCATGCCAGTATGACTCTCACCTTATTTCATGTGTTGCTGATCGGCTTCCTGAGTGTCCTCTGTAATGATTATCGGTGGAGGCAAAATCCTTTCCCTGGTGGATTTAGGAGTGGTTTGGCAAGCCAGATCAATAGGAGCCTCTCGAGGAAGCGGGGCTGTTGAGGAGCGTTAACATCTGGGAAATGTCTATAATAATCATCAATCATATGATGTAAATCTGACACTAAGGATACTGGAACGTTCACTGATGGTCCTCTTAAGTGATGGTGTTCCTCCTCCTGATCATTATATGGGTAACGCTCCTAGAAGGAATCAGGCCACTGCACAGAAGAAGGATCTCTATCTGTAAAAGAATATTCCCCTGCAAGGAAAGAAGATGGATCATTCTCCTCAGTGTCCTCATCATTCAAATCGTGGCATCTGACACTTAATTGTGATAGACTATATGTCGGGCCAAACAAACCTTCATTCTTTGACTCTTGGAAATGCAAAAGGCGAGCTGGAGGCAAAGAACAAATCTTAGGTAATTCCTGTATTTGCTTGGGATGTAGGAAGGTGTTTTTTCTCTCCGTCTATGGGCCTGTCAGTCTTCAACACCGTCAATGCTACGTGGACAATCTTCGTCTGTGAGACCGCTGTTGCCAAAGCCATCAAAGGGCCAGTGGTTGACTGTGACAACGTAGTCACAGTTTGAAGCGATCCTGCCGACGTTGCTGCCTCTGACGTCTTGAATGTTGTCGTAGCAGCCGTCGCTGACGAGGTCGTCGACGGTGCGGAAACCTCAGGCTTTCTCGTAGATGCCGGAATCTTCTACGACGAAGCCATGGACGGACAAGATGACTAGTCTGTAAATGAGTCAGTGGAGCAGAAGCTGGAGAAGATTTTGAAGTCTCCGCCTGAATTTTTTTGTGGTGTTTCACCTCAGATTTATCCTGGGACTTGGATCTTTTCGGGTCCTCATGATGGGAAGAGGGGCCATCTTCCTTTTTCTTTCTACAGGACGAATGAGCTTTTTCCCCATGGTCAGACTCCGAGTTTGAGGCAGTGTTCTTCTTCTGGGGCCAGAGGAGTAGCCTACCCTCCCTGTCATTGTGGGGTTAGGCTAACAAAGTGCAGCAATATTTGCATTCTCTGGGTTTGTGGTCAGGGTAGAGGCAATATGGACACTGTTTGTGGGGGTCTTCTGAGAACAGCCTACACTTCCCACAGGTCTTATAGAGCCTAAACAGCCTTTTTTAATCTTTGGCATCTTAATAAGAAGGAGATGCAAAGACACAGTTCAGAAATACCTTGAATTTAGCAGAAGCTGAAACTGGAGGTCGAAAGATGAAGCTAGAACAAGGTCACTGGCAGAGCTCAGATTGACTCCCTACCATACGATGTGAGGTAAGAAATATGAGAAATGACGGCTTTGTAAGGGAAGGGTACTCTGAGGTCTTTGCTGTGATTGGCTAAACTTTGGATGTTATAAAATACGATTGACAGGTTACTAAATTGTGGTTTCTGTTCTATGGAGGTCTATGTTAATGTTTTTCAGTACTGCAATTGTTTTACTGTTACAGTGGGACTCCCACCATGACGACGGGGTAGATTCTGTTTTTGTTTTTGTTTTTTTAATGCTTTATTCGAGGTTTACTCATAAAAGCATATACATTCAACAATATAAAATCAAACTAACAATCATTTCTATTAAAATAAGAAACTTTCAGTTAAAAAATAAGACTTGATTACTGATAACAGATTAAGACTTAAATACAAATGCAAAGTACAATTTTATAGATAAAATTTCATAGTAGTACAGAGTTAAAATTATTTGGATAAGAAATTTTTTGATAAAAATAACAAGTATAAAATGCAGACAGACTACCAAAAAGAAAGACAATCAAGTGACTGACAGTCTCTGTCTAATAGACCACGCCCATCCAAGATACTTAGCTGTTGCTATTGCTAGGGGCATTAAAGTGCTGGTGCATATAATACGTAGAGC
This sequence comes from Lissotriton vulgaris, assembly GCF_964263255.1. NCBI lineage: Eukaryota > Metazoa > Chordata > Amphibia > Caudata > Salamandridae > Lissotriton > Lissotriton vulgaris. The sequence continues at coordinate 1,093,399,495 of NC_141685.1, forward strand.
TACAGTACTACTAGTGGTACCCAAGTTCTTACACGCTGGTGTTAGCCAAATGCGTCTTGGATCAGAATAGGCTGTACAGGAAAATAGGAAATGACCAATAGTTTCTTTAGCGGCACCACAAGCGGGGCAGCTATCATTGAGTCCGCCTCCCCACCTTTCTGTCAGAGATCTAAGGGGAAGTGCGCCTGCTCTTAATTGGAAGAGGAGCTTTCTGTCACCCGGTCTAGTTGTAGCGTCCCAGTAAGGTTCAAGGCAAGGATACAATTTGGCTTCTAAGAATCCTCCAGCCATAGACGCTTCACTAGAACTACTCCAGTTCCGAGCGGCTACCTTCTCCAAATACATTTCTTTTATGATTCTTTTAGTTGGAAAGATGGTTCCCGCTGGATCTGTCCAAAGCGACCAGAGACCAAGTTCACTCAGAGTTACTCTAAGTGATTTAAGCCATCCGATTTTATGAAACACATCTGCTTCGATGATATCTAGGAACCCCTCAGCATAATGGGAAAGCTCAGGCGTAGTCCAAAGCCTTCGCCAATACATAATCGGACGAAGCCTAACCAAATCTGCAACCGCCTTCCTGCCCAGATCGTACCTAAGAGGCAACAGTGGGGTACTCTTAGGAACACCGGTAATAGCCCGGAAGAACTTGTTTTCCGAAGTTTGGAGTGCCACTACCTTCTCAAATCCCCACAGCTCAGCACCGTAGAGTGCAGAGCAGAGAGCCTTTGCTTCATATACCTGCAATGCTGGCTTTATTGGTTTCGTCAAGGATTTTCTGTGTTCTGAACCAAGAGCGCCAGCCAATTGCCTATGTCTTAATGTAGCAATATCTATGTGCCGGGACCATCTAAGATCGTTAGATACATGGATTCCCAGATATGTAAAGGCATTCACTACCTCTAAAGAAAGACCATTCATAGTTAACTTGGATTTAAAACTGCGGTGGGGATTAAAAATCATGTAGATTCAAGCATGTGAATCTATAAAAGAAACAATACTGGAGAATGTGCGCTTCTTGGAGCATCACAACATCATGTCTTTGGCCATGAACCACTGAAACAGAACCCTTCTTTTAATAGGGGAGTTGAGGCCCTGAATATTTAGTGTGAGCACTGTCAAAAGAGGCATGGTTTTGGGAAGAGTAACAATGTGATGAGATTCCTTCATCTAGTACAAAGTGGGTTCGGAAATGTGGTAGAGCCTAGGGAAGGTGGGGGATAATGAAGGGCTGTACGCCTTCCAGTCTTGACTTGTGCCCTAAACTGTGAGAATGGATTTCTAGGCTCGTACGGAAGTTTAACTGTCAGGGGAAAAGAAAACTGTCACCATAACTGGTTTGCGATCATCGTGTGGGCCATAAGAAACTTTTAAAACAGAAACACCAATAACAAAGGGAAAAAGTAAAGGGGGCTCCGGCTGATCAGTGAGGTACGAGAACTAGGTGGTTGTTGTTGATACGTGCAAGACGTGAGTGCTAACGCGGCGGAGGTGTGGTCAGCTGCGGGTGGGCGAGCCGAGTGAGCGAGCAGGCGAGGAGTGAGACGCGGAGGCTCTGTCGGCCTTTGTCGGCCTTGCGGAACGTTTAAGCGACCGAGCCTTAGACAGGGACGGTGTGGACTAGGCGTGGACTAGGCGATCGGTGACCAGGGGTCCGCGGACGAGGTGGCAGTAGCAGTAGCAGAGGCCAAGTAAGTCGAGTGGGGGAGCGGCGGGAGTGGTGGCGCCTTATAGCGCGGGTGCTATACAGCCGTGGGCAGGTAGTTACAAGCCCCGGGCTGAACCCTCTCCGACTGAGCTCCTCCCTGGTCCGCATGGCATGTTGCTCAGCTTAGCTGCCAAAACACTGCTAAACACTGCTAACATGGCCCGTCCCCCCCCAGAGGGTCACCGACGCCGAGGGGTCTCCTAAGCAGTTCACAAGCCCCGGGTGGTACAAAAGGTAGCAGTCCCACCCTCAGTTCTGCTTAGCTCGGTCAGGCTCGCACCTCTTGCGGCGGGCCTCTGTTGTATACCATACTGTAATAGGGCAATGTTACATTAGTATGTTCTCTATTTCTATTAGCAGCGTCACATACTCGTCACATTGGAATGTTAAGAATGTATTTATGTGACGTCATCTGCGCTAGTTGACAGATGACAGCTGCCGTTATTGTACACCAGCTGTTCCCCGTTACCGCGGGCCCTTGTGGTTAATAAATACTTTATGAACACTTCATCAATCTCTGTGTTCTCAATGCTACAATTGGCGACGAGGGTCTTGTCACCACAAGGGTCGGCGGAGATAAGCTACGGATGCGCCGATGATTGAAGATCGAGACATCTGTGGAAAGTAAAGCGGGGGATAAAGGATATAAAGTGAAGCTACACGGAGTGAGTACTATGCGTTGTCATTAGGCGCTTAATAAGGAAAGCTTGCGTGAGAAGAAAAGTGGCAGCGTGTGAAGTACTGCTTCAAAGAACTTTAAATAAAGTAAACTGGAATCGGAATGTAGCGCGGATTGGAAGCAAGAACTTTGGTTAACGGCCACGCTGAAATCTGACGTGTATGTGTGAATACAAGGCAGGCGGCGGTGGAGTGTGAAATTGACGAAGGAGTCTTCGCGCGTTTCCTTGGCAGCGCTCAGCTGAGGCGTCAGTCTGTTACCTCAGCTGAGACGCGTGAAGCATGCCGGGAGCGCGCTAATTGGTGCACAGCACGACGTAAACAACGTGCGGCCATTTTGAATAAGTGCCGATCACTGTTTGTTCACACAGGCAAGCTGAGGTATTTATAACACGCGAAGGAAAGTGAATAAAGGAAAACGAAGTGCAAGAAATATAACACAAGTAAGCCACATGTTATAAATCGGAGACTGAAAAGACATATTTTAAGTGAAAAAACAAAGTGGGAATATCCTTTAAAAGTAAATAACATGGCAGAATGCAACAATATATGTGCCCCTCCACGTTTTTTGGATGAGCCCGGAAAACCCACCATGAAGTGGAAAAAGTGGGTGAGGGCTTTTGAAAACTATATTGTCTCCATAGATGGAAAAAGTTTTGATGCAGAAAGAAAATGTTCTTTATTATTCGGACTATTAGGCAAAGCAGGTCAAGATATCTTTGATAGCCTGCCTGAATATGAAAGTCCACCTGGAACATTTATTCCCCTAAATGAATATCAGGAAGCGTTAAAGAGATTAGAGAGCCAATTTGATGAGGAGAACAACATTATGGTTGCAAGGCATAAGTTTGCTCAGAGGAGACAACAAGAAGGGGAATCTGTAGAAGACTATGTTGCATGTTTAAGAGTCTTAGCAGTGGAATGCGAGTATGGGGAAATGACTGATATATACATCAGAGATCAAATTGTATTTTATTGTTACACGAAAAAGGTGCAAGAAAGACTGTTGGCATGCAAAAGACCAACTTTACAGGAGGTCATAGATATTGCTAGAGGTATAGAGAGGTCCTTGACTTCCACTAAAGAAATATCTTCTACAGGAAATAATTCTAATGTATTGTATTTGCAGGAAAAGAAGAGGGGTGATGGTAAGACTATAGAAAAGAACATGAATGAGAGAAAAATGGGAGGTAAGCAGCTATGCTGTTTTAGATGTGGATCGAGTGACCATTTAGCAGATTTTAAAAATTGCCCTGCTACAGGGAAGAAATGTATTAAATGCAAGAGGTTTGGCCATTATTCTACACTGTGTAAGACTAAGAGAAGTAGCGGTAACACTAGTATTAACACAGTAGGAAATTTTGATGAAGAAATGTGTGCGAATATTGTTTTATACATTGAAATGGAAGATGGTAAAATAAAGGGTCCTATTAGCGATGTCAAGATTGGGGAAGTAGAACTTAAATTTACAGCTGATTCAGGTGCCCCAATCACTACTATATCTGATACCCTTTTTGAGGACAGATGGAAGGGTGTGGAATTGACAGAATCTGACATGAACCCGAAGGCATTTGGAGAAAAAGACATAAATATGTTGGGGTATTTCATCGACACGGTTACCTTCAAGGGGAGAGTAATTGAGACAAAGGTCTATGTTGCGGAAAAGGGAAGGATACTGGTGGGATGGAGAGACTTAGCCCAACTAGGAGTGGTTTTGGTTCCGGGGGCAAAAGATCCTGTGATATTGAGGGAAGAATGGGTGAATAGTATTAATGAAGAGAGCGTAGACATGGATTTAAATGCTGTTTTTCAAAAATACGAGGATGTGTTCAAAAATGTAATTGGATGTGTAAAGGGGTTCAGTCACGACATAAAATTGAAAGGGAATGCTATTCCAGGTAAGCACAAGGTAAGAACAGTGCCCTTATCTGTAAGAAATGAGCTAAGGGGGGCACTAGAAAAATTAAAAGAGGAAGGTGTAATTGAGGATGCAGAAGAATCTGAATGGGTTTCTGCTATTGTGGTGTCCAAGAAAAAGAAAACAGGGGACATCAGACTATGTGTGGACCTGAGGTCGCTCAATAAGAACATTATAATAAATTGTCACCCCCTACCTAAAATACAGGACATCCTTCAGTCAACTGCTGGGTCAAAGTACTTTTCACTCATAGATTTGAGGGCCGCATACCATCAAGTGTGCCTATCAGAGAAATCTAAATCACTAACAACTTTTATCACGCCGTTTGGAGCATTTAGATACGTGAGACTTCCATTTGGCCTGGCATCATCTTCAGGAGTTTTTCAAAAACTCATGGATGTTTTGTTTGGTAAGGAAAAAGGGGTAGAAGCTTTTCAAGATGACATTTTATTACATTCTAAAACGGAGAGTGAGCACGTAAAATTGATAGGAACTGTTCTGAGGATTTTGAGAGACAAAGGCATGACAGTTGCTAGAGACAAATGCAAATTCATGACTAAAGAAGTGGAATATCTGGGACACGTCCTAAGTGCCGAGGGGATTTTGCCTAAGGATGATTTGGTTCGGGCAATAAGGGAAGCTCCAGAACCAAGGAACAAGGATACACTCAGATCATTCCTTGGCATGAGTGAGTATTATGCCAAATTTGTCAAAAAGTACGCAGAAATGGTGAGTCCACTCAGGAAGCTACTCAAGAAAAACATGAAATATGAATGGAATGACGAACAGGTCGAAGCCTTCAGACTGGTCAAGGAGGAAATAGCCAGAGCGCCAGCACTGAAACCGTACGATCCACAACTGGAGAATATTGTGACTGTGGACGCAAGCAACGAAGGAATAGGAGCTGTGTTTTGCCAGAAGGAAGGTCATGAAGAAAACACAATAGCTTTTATTTCAAGACAACTAAATGAGACAGAGAGACATTACAGCACTATTGAAAGGGAGACGTTGGCTTGTGTGTGGGCTGTACACAAGCTCAAAGACTATATATGGGGCAAGAGTTTCAAACTAATAACAGATCATAAACCCCTTGTGCACATGATGGACGGCAAGGGTCGAGGCAATGGCAATGCAAGTTCCAGACTAATCAGACTAATGTCGAAACTTCAGGAATTCAACTTCGAAATAGAGCACATAAAAGGAGGAAAGAACAGCAGAGCAGATTGTTTGTCTAGACTGCCAGTGAGAGAGGTAAAAGATGAAGAACAGGACGACAACGAGTGCATAGTTGCGCACATCGATGCAACAATAATGTGCGAAGGATCAATAAGTAGAGATGAATGGGAAAATGCTGAGAATGAAGACAATGTGTTGATAAAAGTAAAGGAATATGTGCAATCCAAATGGCCACATGTGAGAAACATACCTAATGAACTAAGAAATTATCAACAAGTGAGCGATGAATTGACCATTGAGAATGGTTTTTTGAAGAGAGGTGAAGTCTTCATACCACCATTTGGGCTCAGAAAGAAAATTATTCTAATGGCTCACAAAGGGCACCCTGGCACCACGGCCACTAGGAATGTCCTGAGAATGCACTATTGGTGGCCGGGGGTGGACAGCGATGTCAGAAATCTTATTGACAAGTGTGAGCAATGCTTGAGATCTGACAAACACTGGAGAATGGAGAGAAATGAATTGCAAATGGTACAAATCCCAGACGGCCCCTGGGCTAAGGTGGCAATAGATTTTGCTGGTCCTTTTAACATTTTGCCAAATGAATGCAAGCATCTGATTGTTCTAATAGACTACTACACCAAGTGGGTGTGTTATAAATTCGTGGAAGCAGTTACTACAGAGGTAGTGATAAAGTTTTTAGATAAGATTTTCGAAAGAGAAGGACAACCAAAGGTCATTGTATCTGATAATGGGTCACAGTTGATATCGCGAGCTATGGTCGAATTTCTGGATAAGCGCGGAATAAAACAGGAAAAAACTCCTCTATACAGTCCCAAAAGCAATGGCCAAGTGGAAAGGGTAAACAGGTTTTTCAAAGAAGGAATCCAAATGGCTGTGGCAAATGGCGTGAATGTGAAAGACTTTATTAAAACCAAGATCAATGCGTACAACAATACGCCAAAGGAAGCAACGGGGTTTACCCCGTTTTTCTTGATGAGAGGAAGGGCATGCAACAATGCCATGACACCAAAAATAGGTGTGTGGGAGGAAAAAGCTGTTGAAGCAAGACAAATATGCGACAAAGAACTAAATGTAAGGGAAAACATAATATCCAAACAAACAGAAAATAAATCGTATGCTGACAAGGTAAACAGAGCTAAAGATAAGATCATCACACCAGGTGATTGGGTACTAATGAAAAAGCCTGGATTAGTAAACAAAGGGGAGTCAAGACTCACCAAACCAATGAAGGTTGGTAAAGCGTCAGGAGGTGCGGTGTTTGTTGAAGGAGAAGGATGGCGCAGTAAAGATGACATAATAAAACTTAAACCAGGCCAAGAACAAATCATTATGAAAGAAAATGAAGAGGGAGACAGAGGTCTTGATGAGAGTGTCCTAGAATGGGATGATGTGTCTAATTGCTCAGAGATGTTACATTCTAGTGCAAATCGAAGTCAGATGTCAGATTCTAATAAGAACTCCACCAGGCTCTCCTCTACCATGGAGGATGCTGCTTTTGCTCAGGAGGATTCAATGATAGGCATTGAAACAGAGAGAAGCGGAAATACAGTAGCCGGTATGAGTGTTGTTGGCAACCACCCTGGGGGGGAGCGAACTTCTAGAACAGGCAGAGTAATAAGAATGCCCACCAGGCTGAAAGACTATGTTGTTGAATAATTTCTGTTTTTTGTTTTCATGGAGGAAGGGAGATGTTGTATACCATACTGTAATAGGGCAATGTTACATTAGTATGTTCTCTATTTCTATTAGCAGCGTCACATACTCGTCACATTGGAATGTTAAGAATGTATTTATGTGACGTCATCTGCGCTAGTTGACAGATGACAGCTGCCGTTATTGTACACCAGCTGTTCCCCGTTACCGCGGGCCCTTGTGGTTAATAAATACTTTATGAACACTTCATCAATCTCTGTGTTCTCAATGCTACAGCCTCCCCCGCGAGGTCGGTCACTTTGGGCATTATCCCTCGCTCCCCTTGCCCCCCGTTCCATTGACCCCCCTCCCCTGCGGACACTCGGCTGGCGTCTTCCACCCACCGGAGACCAGGCCGTGAAGGGGGTACACGCACCCCTCCCCCTTAAGTGGCTGGAGCTTGCATCGGGGGAGGGAGCGCCTCTGTGCCAGGCACGGTCCCTCGGTCTCTGGTGTGGTTGGTCTAGCCACCGGGTGGCTCAGGCTGCAGGATTGTGGGCATGGAGGGAGGAGAAAGCTGAGCAGGGGGCAGCCACACGCACGTCTCCCACAACAACAGCAGCAACAGCAGATACCTTGGCAGCTTGATCTCCCAGACACGAGACAGACAAGTAAAGTCTAGAAAACCTGCCAGAGAGACAAGAGGGGACCCTGCATCCCAACGCTCCCCACGTCCTCACGCTCAACCTAGGAGCCAGCAGCCAGTAGAATCCTTCAAGGGAAGACCGGAGGTTCCGGAAGAAGCCCCCACCTTATCGGTCCCATCACCAGCGGTCCCTTGTGATCTGGCCATCCAACAGAAGCAATGAGATCGGGGAGAGTAAGAAAAACTACCACCACTGCAACAAAAAAGAAGAAGGCTAAACTGGAGGCAGTCCACAAAGACCCTCTCCAGGCCACTCTCACGAGCCATCAGGATTCACCGAAGCTCCGAAATTTGCCCGCACTTGGGAAGCAGCACCCTAGCAAGAACAGCAAGCTCTTTGCCCAGGCATTAGCCTCGAGCGGACTAAAACCCCGGTCCCTACTGGACTACTTTAAAAAAGCGCTGGTCTCTCCAATGACTACTTCTCCCCCTCAACCTGGGGAGGCTATGAACTCCCGCATCAAAGGACACACAGGACACCCGGCAAAACCGATAAAGTTAAATACACATTCACTGCAAATGCTGTTCTCAACAACCACCAAAACGTCGACCTCTGACCCAGAAGTCTTCATCTTCGGGTCCGCATTTAACGACCAGAGACCAGGGTTGCGGGAAGACTGCAGAAGATCTGTTATCAAGCGACCAGCCCCCACTGAGACAGCTTCACCGATCACTCGCTTCCAACAAGCAAGAGGCAGGCTGCAACCAGCCCTCTCTAGGTCGCCAACTTGTGACGCACCCCCCCTAGCATGGCAGTTAGGGACCCCACCACCTCCGTCATCTCAATATTCTAACATCCCAAAATAGGTTATTCCAGCATCTCACGTCAATTAATTTTTCCACAAACTCACAAGCAATCCAACCAGGTCTCTAATAACGACACTGTTAACTCCCCTCAACTGTACATTAACAGTTTTTCAAAGGGAAGCCCGGTCCTGCCCAAGCAACAACAATGCCTGCTCTCACCTCTAACAGCAATAATAACTCCATCTAAATCACCTCACAAATCTGACTCAAATGATCACCTCCTAGCGGACCTGTCCCTTTTCCTTAAAAACCCGCAAATTTCCCCTAACCCAATCCCGAATGTTATCAAACAGCAAGAAGTCCCTACAACTTTGAGCCTTTGGCCCCAACTACTTCAAACATTTCAAGTGATAGTTACAGCATTAAATTACCATTCAGAGAAACTGGACACGCAGGTCGATTTATTGAACACGCTAGCAGTATTTACAACAGGGATCGACAATAAACTAGATAAATTGAATAACTTAATCATTGATGCTCAATCATCCTCAAAACTAGTACAGTCGGTTTGCTGCTGCTCACCCATTTTTTTTTTTTTTTAAACCTTTATTGCACAGTATCAAGAAACAAATACGGGCCTACAACTATCCGTCCGGCCTCGACAATTTACGGAGCACAGCAGCAAACAATACGGCAACTCAGTAGTACTGTAAACAAAATACAATCGACCTGGGGCATACTGGAGAGAATCGTACTACTGGGAAGCAGGAGAAGTGAAGGTTTATTTTAAAAGTTTTTTATGAAGAATATTAAACTGTAAAGACTAGAAAGGATCAAGGACCAAACATACCATCCAAAACTGAAGTGGGCGACGTGCATCAAATAAGTCCAGCGAGCATTGAGACCCAATCAAAATGGCGGCACAAAGACATTACACAAGGATTGACCATCGCAGAATACGTTGTGTGCCGGTTGCGACCCACCCCCTTACAACTAACGCCATTGACCCAAATAAGAAAGGAGAAAGGAAAAGAATGTAGAAATAAAGAGAAAAAATAAGGCCCATAGAAATCAAACGGATGAAATAAATCCCCCCCCCCCCCTACCCCCCACCCTACAGGCATGCAGAGGCTACGGCCTACCCCCCCCTAGCAGTGTGCCTGTCGCCCAAAAAAGAGTACCCGAAATGAAGAAGAAAGGAAAGAAAGAAAAAAGAAACATGTATTACCGGAGGAGGGCCGATCGTATGTATCCGAAACAACCATCATGAATATTATCGGCCGCCTCACCCCCGACCCCTAATCGAAACACAGCCAACGTCCAGCTCCCCCGTCTATCCGTCACAGTCTTGGCAATGCAAACCGCAGTGAGTAAGAAGGGAAAAAGCAACGTCAACCTTGTCCCTTGCGGTCCAGTGTTCCAGTGAGGTACAATAGTGGATTAGCCTTGTGGAATAGGAGAAGCAGCCGGGATGACCACAGCGAAACAAGGCACCGTCCATCAATGTCCACCCCTTGCAGAGCCATGTGATCCACAAGTGTACAAAACGAAGCAGCGCACAGCAGTAATCCTCCAGAGGTGAACAACCAAAGCGTAAGCAACATGCCCAGAATAAGAGTGCCAGAATCGCCACCAGTTCTCAAAGGAGGTACCAGACATGGCGTCCAGGGGCGACTCCCTAGCGTCGGTACAAGTTCAGGAAGCATACTTTTCTCAACTGTTGTGGCAGGCAATGTCGCGATGGTGTACAGCTCTCTCACCTTCGGCGCCTCCATGCATCTCTGGAGAGGCAGCTCGCAACAGTCGAACTCAGGGTGTGGCGAAGTGCTCTGCATGCGAACGCCAACTCGGCCAGTCGAGAAGTGCGGGGGCAGAATGGCGTCTAGTCGTCCCCCCAGGTCCCGGGTACCGCAACACAAGGCAGCTCGCAAGTCGTCAAGGGCACTCAAGACATCGCCGATATGTAAGGGCGCCTCGGGAGAGAATGATGTTGCAGCTCCCTGAACATGGGGTTCACAGGCGAGTGGCAATCCCCGAGCCCAGCCGCCGGCATCCATTCCCAGCAGCCGGTCATCGCATCGGCACTCCGACGAGTACAGCCAGGGCGTGGGGACCAGGGTAGCACCCTTCATTCCAGCGCCGCGCACAATGGCAGGACAGCGGCGGTCGTAGCAAGCGCCCGCAACAAAGGACGGTTCGTCAATTACCAGCTCTGAGCACTCCGTCCAAAATGGCCCCCTTCAGTTCGCTTGAGGATAAGAGACTAACAGAGTTGTCCGGGGAAAGGGATACAATTGTTGCAATGGGGCGATGAAGCCGTGGAAGCGTGGGTATCCGATGTAGAAATGTCTCGCTGCTGCGGATGATCCAGAACAGCTGCCGCGTCCCGCCGGCCGTCTCCGCCCTGCTCTCAATGGCCAATGGTGTCTGAAGCAGGCCGGCCGCCTCCGAGAACAAAGGACAGTCCCCGTCGGCAAGCACCAGCAAGAGAGCAAGAACGTCCAGGAAGACCGACGGCGAGCACATCGCTGGAACCGGCGTCGCTTCCCAAGTCCGATACCGCATCACAAAGACAGGATAGCTTACAGGAGGAAAGGCGGCACGGTAGGGAAGCGGATGGGTTGGCGGAGCCGAGGGTTCAGGCAGCCATTGCGGTTGCCAGCTAGGCTCCTCCCTCTGCTCACCCATTATTGACTCACTCTCTTCACTGCCAGCTGTTCTTTCCATCGTCATAGACGAGGTCAAACAGCTGAAGGAGGGCAGCCCGCCAAAAAACCCACACAAGAAACCGCAAACCCCCACAAACCTGTGCTCAGAATCTGATAGCTCCCGGACATCCTTCCCATCTGCGCCCCAGACAAGTGGGGAACAAGTTCCCCAAATAGGCCATAGTAACAACCAAACAAAACCACCCCAATGCCGAACGCCCTCAGGGACACAAGTCTTGGTCCCAAATGGGCAAGCAAATTACACCAGTTCTAATGCGGGAGAGCAGCATGTTAGCCTGGTGGCTTCTGAATCCTCCAACTCTGAAATGCACTCGGTCCCAATGCCACCTCTTTCTAAGAGAGAGCGCAAATGCCAGCGCAAACAAAGAAATAAACTTAAAACCAAACAAACATCTGCCCCTCAGAAATTATTTCCTGTCTTCTTAACGACATCTAAAAAGGCAGGTGTAAGCACTCCATCACCACCCTCAACTTGTATAAATGTCATTCATAGTGACTCAAAAGGGGGCTCACCCCAAAGTCCCTGTCAAAAGCCCTCCACAAGCGGTTAGGACCCAAGTATGCCATCCGGTCTAGCAGGGGCACCTGCCCAAACAGCGGAACCAGATCCGCAGCCTGATACAGAAAAACTAAGGCCTCCTCCCAATGATCCCTCCACTCTAAGGCTCATAGGCACGGAATCACATCTCCAATCAGCTCTTCAACCCCTCCTGGCAGAGCAGGAAAAACTTAACATTGATATTATTCCTTTAAAAACAATCTTCATCCATAAACCAAAACCTCCGCTAAGCAGGCAGGCCAGAAGGCCAGGACCTCAACACCAGTCCTTACCCCAACGAGGAGTAGATCTAGGGGCCCCACCCGACAAAGCCCCCAGCGCTATCCAAACCCATTGCCCCACGGGGATCAAAAGTGACTTAAAATATTCTTCTATCCTATTAGTCCCCGAATATAAATCAAGAGGGAGGCACGACACCCTCAACAGGTCAAATATTCTAAAACTAGATAATGACATCCAGGGGTTTGAAGCACTATTATCGGACGACATAGCCTCGATTGAATTCCTTCCCCCAAGGGGCACACAACCATCCGAGGCAACCCTGGTGTCATTTAGATCGCCCTTCTGGGCAGGAGTGTTCACGGATCACAAAGCCATCTTCCGGGACTGGGGCATCAGAATCCAACCCTGCTCTACCCCAGGTTACCCCACAGCGTTATTAATACAGCCAGGCGTAGGAACAAAAGCAGAAAATTTCTCAGCTGGCAACAAAGCTAAGCCCTACTCAATTCTAAAAAAAGCGCTGGGGATCACAGAAACGCAGACACCCCTCTCAACTGGGGAACACGGCCCCGATAACACCCAAGGATGGGGATGGCTTCCGGCTGTCCTGTCATGCGGGAAAACAGTCTGACCACAGGATGTTCTCTCAGTGGACCAAAACCACAAAGCACCGGTACAACCACACCTGCAAAAATCTGCAGCTTCAACCGTGATAAGGACAAAGACAGACCCAATTTTCCCACTGTGTTCATGGAATATCAGCGCCCTCCAGCACAAAATAACCAATCCAGAGACACACTCCTTCATATACGGGCACGCACTAATAGCCCTGCAAGAAACGTGGGCCACCCAAAGCCCCCCCAGTTACAGGGTTTATTGAACTATGGAAACCAGGAATCAGAGTCTGCCGCTACGGCCACCCAAAAGGGGGACTGTCAATTTATGTTTCAAATAATCTAAAAGGCCCGATTGTTCCACTAAATTTTGAAGAAGACTGGCTACTTGGGGTTAAAATCAAATCATGGTCCAAGCAACGCTCGCTCCTTCTCCTCAATGTGTGTATCAACCCAAGCACGCGGACAAAAAAGGGACATCTGGCACGCTTATCTATAATCATGAGCGATCTGGCCGGGGACCACCCCGATTCGGACTGCATAGTGACGGGGGACTTCAACACCAATCTCTTCCAAGGCAAACCTGCAGACTACGACGGACTTTCCCCATTTACACTATCGGAGGTGCCAGAGCAATCTAAGCCCCCAAACCAAGCCCACTGTGCCTTGGGTGAGCTCTGCGTGTTACAATTCTGTAGCACCGGATACCTGGCAATGAACGGAATGACACCGGATGACAACCCCCCCAAATTGGACTGGACAAACGGGAATAAGAAAACTTTTTGGGACTTCACCAACTGCAATTCAGACCTGTTCCATCATCTGGCCAGCTTTAGCATCCAACCACGACGGGAAAGCGATCACCGTCCACAGGTCATCACCCTTAACATAAAGCCGGAGTATCATACCTCTGCTCTAACCACTTGTACTGGGATCTACACGGAGAATCTGAAGCGCCTAAGATGGAGAGACGATATAAGCCCCAGCATCATGAAGGCAAGCTTGGCTCTTATCAATGGGGATACAGATCGGACGGCTTCCCGATTGCTGTATGGACGACTCTTTGCTCACAACTGGTCGCACTTTTTCCTGTTAAACAGCACCAACACAATGCAAGCTCCATCCGGCGGTTTTCACTCTCAATCCAGTCGAGGGCGCTGAAGAAAGTCAAGAAGAATGCCTTGCGGGCACTCACAAAATCCCCAGGAAATAATGATCTCAGGCATGTGTACAAATCAGCGCAAAAATCATTCAGGATGGCCTCACAACAATGACAAACGACATCATCAAAATCAATTCTAGGCCAAGCTTCTTTGGGAAAGCAAAAACCGCAACGCGAAAAAATTTTGGGCCTTGATCAACCGCTCTAACTCGGGGCCATCAAAAGCTGGGTCGACAAATATATAGGAATCAGACTGGGCCGCCTATCTGACTGACCACTTTAGGTCCTCGGAGAGCACAGCGCCAATAGGAAGCAGCCCCCCCCAAAGAGGTAGAAGCGTCCTCAAGCATCTGCAGGCGCAAGAACACAAACTGTGTAGACTATCGTACAGATAATATCAAGATCACTGAAGAAATGGTTGCTAATGCTGTGTCAAAAGCAAGATCGGACAGGGCCCCGGGCCCAAACGGCTTGCCTCAGAGACTGTTTAAATCCAACATAGCTCCTTGGTCAGGGCACATAACCAACTTGTTTAACTGTGTGCTTAGAACCTCAACTGTTCTTGACTCCTGGCGTGGGGCAATAATCCACCCAATCCACAAATCAGGCTCCCGTGCCACTCCAAGCAATTACAGATTAATTGCCCTCCTTGACATCGAGGCAAAGCATTACGCAGGCATTCTTTTGAAGGAGCTGAAGGCATGGATGGAACGGCGCGAACTGCTACCAATGAACCAAACAGGTTTTATTGCCAATTCAGGGACCCTGACCAATTTGTTTACATTGTCTATAATCATCGATAAAACGCTTTTATCATCTAGATCTGTGCACTGGTGTTTTGTTGATTTCAAAGCTGCGTTTGATCGGGTCCCAAGGGCAGCTCTATGGGGTAAACTGAAAAAATGGGGGATTCCTGAAAAACTTATGGATGCAATAATCCAACTATACTCACTATACTCGAGGCAAAGCATTACGCAGGCATTCTTTTGAAGGAGCTGAAGGCATGGGTGGAACGGCGCGAACTGCTACCAATGAACCAAACACGTTTTATTGCCAATTCAGGGACCCTGACCAATTTGTTTACATTGTCTATAATCATCGATAAAACACTTTTATCATCTAGATCTGTGCACTGGTGTTTTGTTGATTTCAAAGCTGCGTTTGATCGGGTCCCAAGGGCAGCTCTATGGGGTAAACTGAAAAAATGGGGGATTCCTGAAATACTTATGGATGCAATAATCCAACTATACTCACATACTTGGGTCCAGGTGAAGCTGGGGTCGGGCACGCACCTCTCACGGAAAATCATGACAACCAGTGGTGTCAAACAGGGGTGCGTGCTGGCCCCCCTCCTTTTTAACCTGTTCATAGCAGATTTGTCGGTCACACTTGACGAAATAAACAGTCATCCCCCTAAGGTCGGAGGCGTAGCAATAAGGAATCTTCTTTACGCCGACGATCTGGTTCTTTTCAGCCTCACACGGGTTGGGCTTCAAAGTCTTTTGGACAGGTTACACAGCTACACAATTAAGAACCAACTCGAGGTAAACTTAAAGAAAACCCAAGTGGTGTCCTTTGGAAGGAAACACAACCTTGGCGGTGTGTGGTCATATAACAATAAAAATCTAACAATAGGACGCCATACAAATACCTAGGGGTCCATTTTGATTCTAGGGGTAACTTCTCCAAACAGCGCGACGAAATTGCAGTAAAAGCCACGACTCTACAGGTTACTTTAACTAAGCTCGCCAAAGAGCTGTCCGGTCCAACACTCTCATTCCTACTGGAAATTCTGAGGGCAAAAAGCGGACCTACCCTAACGTATGGGATCGAAATATTTAGGGGCAAGCTAAATACAACCCTGAACCAACTTGTGACCAAGATCTATAAAAAAGTCCTCCATCTGCCCAAATCTGCCTCTGCTGCCCAGATCAGGCTAGAACTGGGCTTGTTAAATTATGAGGCTTCTAACACTGGCACATATTTAAATTTCTGTCATAAACTCAGAAAAGCAGCTATAGGTACTTTAGAGTAGTTTGGTTGGAGATCAGTCAGAAAAACCCTGGGGGCTCGTATGGCCGCCTCTTTACAGACTCTATCCGCGAAATGGCGGCGGGTGACCTATGGGCCCTCAACCCCAGCACGGCCGCATTTAAAACCTGCATTAAAAAAAGCGTTAGACTGTGCTCACTCATCATGGACAAAGCGCATCTCTGCAAACGCAGACACGCATGGTCAGTCATTAATTCCTATGGGCCCATATCTCCCGCTACCTACCTCTCCTGTACTTATTCACTGCACTTAAAGCGGAGCTTTCTGGCCATAAGACTGGGGGTTTGGCGATTAGTAAAAGACCAGCCCACATGGCTGCGCTCCACGGAAGACCTAACATGTAGAGGGTGCGGCGAGACAACCAAAACGCTGGTAGTTTGCTTATGTCCCGCACTTATGTCTCAACGCAGACGCAAACTTAGAGCAGAGTGGAACAGGTTGGGTGTTCGAACCTGTAGATAGGCAATTATCACCTCCCTGTGCCCAGAAAACATAGCTCTAAATATTGCCTTTACAATATACATTCGGCATGCACACCGCATCTTTACAGCAAAGGAGGAAGGAACAGTAACCCCTCGCTCTGTCTTGCCTAGTGGTCTAATTTAAGCTGTATTTTAGCCCTAAGTTTTAAGACAAAAAAGGGAAAATATAAATAAATAAATAAATAACAATAACAGGTTTATAACTAGTCGCATTTTATCATATCAGTGTCATCGATTAGCGACCTATTTTCTCGGACTGCGTTTTGGCATTAGCGGCCAATTTTTTAAAATTGTGGGGTTTTATGAGTTTTTAGCCGTCAAATGTCAGTATATCAAATCCTCCCGATCCTTTATTAAGTGTTATTGTTGACTATTACACAATTGTTCTAAATTTTAAGGTGCAATATAAATTGAGTAACAGGTGTCGGTCAATTTTATGGATCAACTGTGGCAAAAATAGGTTTCGAATTTATTTTTATTTTTTTTAAATAATGTAGCGACCTGAGGATTTACTGTGAAATGCTTTTAAGGATAT
Source organism: Lissotriton vulgaris (assembly GCF_964263255.1). Lineage (NCBI taxonomy): Eukaryota > Metazoa > Chordata > Amphibia > Caudata > Salamandridae > Lissotriton > Lissotriton vulgaris. The sequence goes on from NC_141685.1 coordinate 1,093,416,439, forward strand.
TTTTCTTTTATCCAAATAAAGATTTTCTAACCCTAAAGGGGACTGAAAAAAGTCACCACGGTGCAGCCGGGTCAGTTGCTGTGAGGGCTAACTTTGGTAAGGATCTCCGAGCCGGGGGCGTGGCCTGGAAGTGGTGGCTGCTCTTTAGCTTAGCTCCGCACTGAACTCCCAGTATCCATACATAATCCAAAATCCTAGCTTCCACTGATCATCGCTGATTGCCTCTTTAGCCCTGCAGAGTACTGCGGCTCCCGAGCGCAGTCTATGGCACTGCTACGCCGCTTGCCTGGATTTTCACGTTATCTTGTGGTGCCCCCCTGGCGCCTCTTGCTGGGCCCTCCCACTCCTTTCTGGCCGTGACTGTCCTCTGTGGTCTGATAAGAATGTGGGCCCCAATTGCTGACTCCAAGGGCGGTCTGGGTGGCGCTTGGCCTTGTGCTGGGATACAGAGGTCTGTTACCTGCTCTGACCCCCTCTGTATCCCGAGTCCCTGCTGAGCAGTACTCATGTTTGGATCTGCCCTGTGCCTCTAAGCACCTTTAACTGTACTGGGTCCCGACATTTGTGGACATTGGGGGGGGGGGGCATAGTTAACCACTGACATCAATGTGAAGTCTTCTGTGGGGAAGCGCTCTGTTGCCACCGGCCTGACCATGTGGGCGCTCTGGTGGTGACACAAGGACTGGCCATCCACGGAGGTCCACTCCCAGCCTTGCTGTCCCGGACCTGAAATGCTTTATTTTGTTTTTGAAATGCCTACCTGATGGACCCATTCCTCCTTTGCGGCCCGTCCACGCATGAGATGCTGAGCCATGACCCAATGGACTCAGACACACTTTAATGACTCTCCTCCATGCCCAATTGCTTTTTCCTTGGGCTCCCTTGTCTTTCATCGAGTTGATGTCTCATTCAGTAGTAGTCTGCGCAACCGGGCAGTTTGTTTCTCCTTAACCTTGCCTACAACAGGAAATCCTAGAGGCTGTTCAAAGTGCCTTGTGTTACTGCCTGGATACTGATCAGCCTTACCATTGTCTTCTTCATCTACTACTGTTGACCATCATACCATTTTTGAGGCACACTGCTGATGCTGCTGCAATCTCGTAGCAAGCGGGCCTACTCCTTGTTGTTGTGGGCTTCGAGGTCCACGTATCTTGTTGTGATGGGCAAGGACAGACTGACCCGCTCTACTATGTCACAGAACTGCATGGACCAGTATACTATTGGGCCACCAGCAGACCGCAGGGGCCCTTGGGGGGGAGATAGGCCCGTCCCTCTGTCTAGTGAACTCACCGCCATTCGTTATGCCATTCAGATATCACAGGTGGCTGTGCAGACGAAAACTGGAGAGGTGCGTAGGGATGTAACACTGGCACATCAAGATCTCCGGAATGCCACTGCACGAATTTCTGAAGCTGAATCCCAGATTTCTACTGTTGAGGATGATGTCTCCACTCTCAAAGTCCAGGTCTCTACTCTGCTCACCCGTACGGCAGAGCTTCACAGACACGCCGGAAATGCCAATAATCGCTCCAGGTTTAACAACGTACGCATAATTGGCATCCCTGGAGGCACCTAGGGAAATGCACCGCAACTGGTGTTGGACGTATTGGAGCACTGTCTCTGTCATCCTGGTATGCAATAGAAAGGGCTCATCGAGCTCCTCCTGGTGCCTCCCCTGACTGATAATTGCTTGCATTCCTAACTACAAGAATAGGGATGCTATCCTGGGTGAGATGCGGTTGCAGCTGGAACTCCGATGTGGGGACACCAAAGTACTCCTTTTTCCAGACTACACTTGTGAGGTACAGCAGCGACGCCGCTCTCACACGAAGATCAAGCAAAAGCTCAGGGTCATTTTTTGACACACCGGAATCTGTTTGGCAAAGGTTTACTTAGGACCAGTCCCTCCGTGGCCCTGTTGCATCTTTATCACATCAACCACCCTTTGCTGACCTGCAGGATCCGCCGCTGTTACCTAAACCACGCAGGCGCCGCGCTAGCTCTCAGAGGAGAAAGAAAACGGCCTGATCCAATTCATCTTCTAGATCCCCCAAGACACGGCCGCCGTCGCCGCATTTACTGGCTTCAAATCCTACCTCCAATGGGGAGGAAGGGGGTCCAGACACTTAATAAAAAATCTACAGCCGAAACACCGTCAATGCAGGCGGCTCCTAATACTGACTGTGATCATTCTCAGTCCCACGATTTAACTGGAACTGAGTATTCGGACAAGTGCATAGTTTCTACTCCTTTGAACTGTACTATTTATTTTCCAGGTGTATTCTGTGATCATTTGCCTAGCTGCTTGAGAATCTTCCCTGTAGTTGCTTCCACCAGCCTAAATAGCAACTAACACCTCATCCCTTACTAAGATGGGGTTCTTCACTTTGATGTTTCTCTATTGTGTATATTGTTTTTCTTAATACCTCTTTTTTTTAAGAGCGACAGATACTTCTGGGGTAGAAGTATGGGGAGGGGGAGCTGACTGGGAAGGGATTTACTTCCTTGTTGCTGTGGTTTCAGCTTTTTAGTATGTATTCATTGTATTTTTATTTTTCGTTTTTCTTTCTATGTTTTACGACAATTTTGCATCAATCTTCTATTCAATTTCAAAATGCTTTATTCGGTTTGTACAAGTACAACCATATAGCAACACATAAATACAGTTTCAGGTTTATATTCATGTGAATTAAATGATAAAACATTTAAAATAACAGCATTATCCAAACCACACTTTTTTGGTTCAATTTGTAGTACAACAAAATCACATTAGGGAGCTAGGTTAGGATTAATTACTCTATATATTCCGGCAGCAAATATTATACAGTTGGTAAGTGTAAAGGAAATGCAGATGTAAGTACAAGAATTCAAAGAACCTATTATATACATAAAGTGCTATTGCTATAAACATGTCAATAACTATAAATATAAAGTGCAAAGGGTTATTTTGTCAATATAGTCATTATAGCAGCAATTTTATTTACAATAGATATCTGTGCAAAAAACGCTTATGCAAAGACTCTAGTGCAAAAGAGCAAATTCCACATTAAAGTGTAACATTTGGATTTAATCACTCTAGCAACAATTATTACACAGTAGGTAAGTACAAAAAGAGTGCAGATGTAAGGTGCTAGAATTTGGAAGACGTACTGTGTACAAAGTGCTATTGACATCTCAAATAAATATAGAGTGCAGTAGAATATTTTATCACTATAGACGTTATAGCAGCAGTTAAATGTAAAGTGCAATAAAATATTTTATCACTATAAACGTTATAGCAGCAGTTAGTTTTCAACAGGGATATGTGCAAAAACGCTAGTGCAAAATAATCATATTATTATAGATTTTCTTTGCCACATACATTTTAGGATATAAGTGGCCACACGATAACATACATCCGGGGAACCCAAATAAAACATCAGTTGCATTGCGGCTCTTGTATTGCACATGTTATAATTTAAAAATAATTGTTTCAGATAAAACTTCCTAAAACCAGTATAAAACTTGCAAAAGAGTAGAAAATGGCAGGTGCTCTGTTTGGATTTCCCATCGCATGGGCACAGGCATGTTCCAGGTTTTTTTACAGTGGGAAATGCCACTAGATGGTGAACTATACCCAGCCTAAAACGGGCTAGAACAAAGCGATGGGAATTGATACTAACAAATGTGAGATAGGGGGAAAAACCTACACCAAGATTGTATTCCATGTATAATTTGAACGTACTTTGTGTGGCATACTTCGCCATTCTAATCCCCTTTACGTGGTCCAGATAAATGGATTTAAGATCGCGCTTTGTTAAAATTGATTCTGTTAATAGGTCTTTAAAGATATCCTGGCCAAAAAGGATCTTATACCAAGATTGAATATGTTTTAGCCAGGGGATTTTTGAGTGACAATCTAATTTAATACAATCCATAATTACTTCCTGGGTAAACCTGGTTTCTTCTTTGGCCCATATGGACCGCCACAGTGACAGGGGGCGCAATGCAATCAGATCTGTAACATGATTTATGCCTAACTCTCTATGTGTGATCTCATTTGAAGCCGAAGCAGGAAGGCATAATAGTCGTTTTAGATACTTGTTTTCCTCCTGCTGGATAGACAGGGCAATCTGGTGGTTGTATCCCCATACCCCTGCTCCATATAGAGCAGAGGACATACACCTGGAATTGTAAATGGAGATCATCTCTCGGATTCTACGACCCCCTAATTTTGAGGCAAATCTGAAAATACAGTTTACATTTCTGGTCATTTTTAAATCAACATTAGATTGTTCATTTACCCATCTCCCATCTCCGGAGAATGTGATACCTAGGTAACAGAAATATTGCACAGCCTCAAGTTTATCTCCATCTATAAAAAATGTTTTATTTTTCTTCGTTTTCTTCCCGCAAGTCATAGTCATTGTTTTCCCCTTGTTAATTTTAAGCATCCTGCCATGAATAAAATTATAAAATTTGTCGATCAGCTTTTGTAACCCATTCGCGGTCCTAGAAATCAGGACCGCGTCGTCCGCGTATAAAAGGATGGGTATTTGCTTTCCGTTAATGATAGGGGCATCAGCGTGGGATTCTTGTAAAAATTGGTCAACCTGATTAATAAAGAGGGAAAATAAAAGAGGGGCTAGCACGCACCCTTGTCGTATCCCTCTGCCAATTTTAAAAAAGGGGGTACATTCGCCATCTGTTCCAAATCTAACCTTACTTGAAAGGCTACTATACATTCTAGCCAAGAGGTGAATGATTTCTAGCGGGGCGCCCATGGCCAATAGTGTGGGACAGAGCAGTGCGTGTTCCACCAAGTCAAATGCGGAACTTAAATCGGCAAAGCACATAAACAAATTCCCTTCCTTGGCCTTCGTGTACTTGCCGATAATAAGTTCCAGGTTCACGCACTGCTCCATAGTCCCTAAACCCCTTCGAAATCCGTATTGAATAGGTGAGAGAATGTTATTATCTTCAACCCAGGACTCTAGTCTTGCCAGGAGTACACGACTCAAAATTTTTAAAGACGAGTCCAAAAGTGATATTGGGCGGTAGTTACGTGCTTCTGCCCTAGAACCCTTTTTAAAAAGTGGCACAATAATTGATTGACCCCATGAAATTGGCAACTCATCTTCGATAGCAGCATTAAAATAGCGAGTCAGGATGGGGGCCCATAGGTTAATCTCAGATTTATAAAAGTCCACAGGGACCCCGTCCGGTCCCGGGGCTTTCCCCCGCTTACTCTTCTCAGTTGCTTCAATCACCTCGCTTAGTGTCACAGAAAACAATATTTTCTCCCATTTAAAATTGGTTAAAGTATCAATTAAAACATTAGGATTAAAATCAGAAATAAAACCAGTAAATTCTGAATTAAAAATCCCTGTAAAATGTGCTATCCAGGCCTGACAACTGACATGTGAAGTTAACTCGGGAGTGTTATCATTCTTCAGAAATGGGCTGTTTACGGTGTCCCAGAAAAGTTTGTGGTCTTTTGTGTCAGCAGCCAAGTCTAATTCGGCCCATGCCTCATCTTGTAATTCCTTCTTCCTAGTGGAGAGTGCGATTTTATAGTAGTGACGCTCTTCCCTGATCTTGCTGACATCTCTTGGGATAGCATCAAGTGAAATTTTCAGCCTTTTTAGTGATTGTGCACAATTGTCGTCAAACCACACCGCCTTGACCTTCCTTACTTTTCGAGCTTTGCGTGTCAAGGATTTCTCGATCTCTTTTGTTATATTTAGGAAGTTGGATAACAAGGTGCGTGGGCATGGATTAAAGGACAGACAATATTCCACATCTCTGCAACAACTTGTGATCACATTGGCTACCAATTGGTTGGGGTCAACTTTTATCCATTTCACCCTCATCCCATTAGGTCTTTCTGCCGCGATGCCCTGGATTGGTTGGCCATAGGTGTTCCTTTTGGTTCCCCAGCCCAGTAGTTCCACGGTTACACTATTGTGATCACTGACAGTTTGTTCAATTACCCAAACATTAGTATATACTACAGAGCAGGATATCATAATATGGTCGACAAAAGACCGACTGTTTCTCCCATGAAATGTTGGACACTTGTCATTATTTGCGTTCTTGTTGCATTCTAAGAGGTCCAGATCATATTTGGCTAGTAGTTTGTTCAAAGCACCACCATAGTTATTATGCGGGAAATGATTATATACGTTAGTTTCCCTTCCCGTGTACTCCTCCCTGTGGCCACAAGCCCCCTTGAGTGCATAATTGCAGGTTTTAATATTAAAATCTCCAGCCCACAGGATTGCAGCTGGTTTTATTGTACCTGATAGGGTCATATCAATGGCCTGCTCAATATCGGGAATAATCAATCCCCGTTTACACCCCACAATGTTATTGTAATAGTTCACTACTATTAGGTCTCTACATCTACTGTGGGCCATGCGCAGTACAGAAGCGTGTGCACCCAGTACAATGTGATTGCTAACACGAAATTCAGTCAGTACAGTAGATATCAACGTCACAAGACCACCTTTGGCTCTGCCAGCCTGGGAAGCCACGGCCTTCACACTAAAAGATGTATATCCCTCAACGTGTACATCTTCTCTGTCCCAGGTTTCTTGCAGGCAAATGATGTCATACCCCTGTTTGATAAAATCAGCCTACATGGGGGTATTGACCTTAGAGGCTAACCCAGCTATGTTCCACGTGATGACCCTCAAGTTCTCCTCTGCGACTACGTATGGTGAGTTGGTAACGGATGTGATTAATGGCGTTATCTGATTTTCCAGTTCATTCTCACCATTACGTATAATTGGATCTGTAAGGGGTGGATCATCAAAATTCACTGCAGCAGTATCAATTGGGGATTCCTTAACCGTGTTGACATCCATCAGTCTAAGTTCTTCAGTTACCGGTGGTCCGGCAACGGGGTTGTCCCCCAGTCAATCGTTTTCATCTAGTGAATTAAATATCTGGAACCTGTTAGATGTTGGGACTGCATATTGGCCATAAGCACCAGAACCCAACACAGGAACATTGGAATTATTAAGATAGTTTGGATTTAATATTCTAAATAGGTTCGGTGGTTCCTGTGGTACATACTGGATACCTTGGCCATGGGGAAACATTGAATGCCTGACTGATTGCACTGGTGCCTGTTGTACAGGTGGGTGTGGCATATTTATTATTCTGGGGTGTTTGAAGTTCTGCACTGGGACTTTAAAACCCACCTGATTCCTATAGAAGTAGTCCAGTGGGAACAGGGTGGTATTGTATTCAGTATCCGATGGGATCGGTGCATTCAAGATGGAATCTCTGGCCCATTCTGTGGTTTTATAGTTTATAATTACACAGTCCCCGCTTATTTCCTTTTTGCTTGGACCCACCCACCCTACCCGTTGAGTTGAAAGAATCTCACTTGCCCCTCTTAAGGGAAATCCACAATTGTGGGCAAGCCAGTATAAAATTTTATTTTTGAGAGTCTCATTGTTTTCATATTGGGAGGGTTTAAGTTTCGGGACATTGGCAAGGATGGCCACATATGGTCTACTTTCCGGCGGGAGGTTGATCACCGCAGGAATGATGTTATTATATTGGCTATGTGCCAGTGAATTACCGTTTACTGAGGCGTAGGCCATTGCCTCTCTACCTCTAGCCTCGGGTGGCCCACTTATCGTATTACTTATGGTAGGAATATGCAGATTACTGGACTTGGCAGTGGTTGCCGTGGGGACGACATTTCTTGCAGGGGGAACTTGCGTGTTAGATGTGTTAGTTACAATCACATTATCCTTGTTTGTATGGGATGCGTGCGAGATGGTTGAAATAACTTGTGTGCCCAGATGTTCAAGAATGTCTAATTTAGCTAGCCCTAGTTTCTCCAAATTTTCCACCCTTTTACAAATCTGGTCAAGTTTGTCGGTTAGGGGGGAAATGAGAAGCTTTATAGCATCTGTTATTTTGTGCGTTAGAGATTCCTCGTTAAATGGGGTGGGGTTAGTATTCACTCTTAGCCCAGGATCTAAACTTGGCTGTGGGGATGGCGGCTCTCCTCTATTAGACTGCTCAGGTAATGACAAAGTTGCCTTCTTTTTCCTACCCTTTTGTTTCGTGCACATCCTACTCGGGATCACTAGTTTTCTTTTGCGTGTGCGTCTAGATGTACGGTGGACAGGGCCATAATCAGGCGTGCTATCTGCACAGCTATTGATAGGTGAATTAGTTATGGGGATAAGATCTTCATTATCACAGGAAATCAAGACTGCACTGGAGTTAGACACATTACTAATAGGACCCGGTACCTCAGGTGATGTAACATCAATCTGTAAATTTGGCGTTGTAGACAGACGACTTTCCCTATCTTGAAATAATGCGGGAACATTAGGATCTTTTCCCACGTGCGTTGGCTCGGCCCCAGGAAGACCCGTGTAGGATTGCATTAAAATGGAATCGTTTGATAATGAGGTCACATTGATGTTATTAATGTTGTTTATGCTGCAATCATTGGATTGTGGTATATGCTGAATTAGACAGGCACTAGGTGGTAAGGATAAACGTCTTTCAGTGTTTTCAATAGCGTTCGCTACCACCACAATCGTCTGTTGTAACATACGATCAATTGCAGTTAAAGTTGGTAGCGGCGTTTTTACAGACGCAGTGTTCCTTGTGACAGAACGAGTATGGATAGGCGTCTTTTTTACCGAATTCTTGGTGTTCACCTTGGGCTCCATAGGTGCCATATAAGTAACAGAAATTAGGCGCAAATTTAAATACCTTAAGGATGATGGTAATTATTTGGCCAGGGGGTAGCGCCCAGCCCAGTCTCCTCAGGCCTCTGAGGGCCACAGAGGGCCCGCCCTTTGCCCGGGCTTAGCCCCGTGCGAGCCCCGCGCGCGTCCCGCTGCGCGTTGCACCGGTGCCGATTTTGAAGGTCCCAGGGGGCGGGGCTTCCGGCCGTCACCTCACGCGAGACCGCACAGCCTGCTGGGTGTTGTAGGCAGGCAGCGCGCGGTCCGCGGGGATCTCCAGGCACGGGTGATCTTTGGGAGCAACAATCCCCCAGCAAGGTGCAGGCGGCAGCCGCGTTTCAGTTCACGGCGCGGCCCGCAAACAGCAGCACTCCCCCAGCTCTCCCCTGGCAGGGAACAGGCAGCGGCGTTTCTCCTCCTCACGAAGCGGCTTACAGGCAGGTTAGTGGCACGTCCCGCTGCGCGTTGCACCGGTGCCGATTTTCAAGGTCCCAGGGGGCGGGGCTTCCGGCCGTCACCTCACGCGAGACCGCACAGCCTGCTGGGTGTTGTAGGCAGGCAGCGCGCGGTCCGCGGGGATCTCCAGGCACGGGTGATCTTTGGGAGCAACAATCCCCCAGCAAGGTGCAGGCGGCAGCCGCGTTTCAGTTCACGGCACGGCCCGCAAACAGCAGCACTCCCCCAGCTCTCCCCTGGCAGGGAACAGGCAGCGGCGTTTCTCCTCCTCACGAAGCGGCTTACAGGCAGGTTAGTGGCACGTCCCGCTGCGCGTTGCACCGGTGCCGATTTTCAAGGTCCCAGGGGGCGGGGCTTCCGGCCGTCACCTCACGCGAGACCGCACAGCCTGCTGGGTGTTGTAGGCAGGCAGCGCGCGGTCCGCGGGGATCTCCAGGCACGGGTGATCTTTGGGAGCAACAATCCCCCAGCAAGGTGCAGGCGGCAGCCGCGTTTCAGTTCACGGCGCGGCCCGCAAACAGCAGCACTCCCCCAGCTCTCCCCTGGCAGGGAACAGGCAGCGGCGTTTCTCCTCCTCACGAAGCGGTTTACAGGCAGGTTAGTGGCACGTCCCGCTGCGCGTTGCACCGGTGCCGATTTTCAAGGTCCCAGGGGGCGGGGCTTCCGGCCGTCACCTCACGCGAGACCGCACAGCCTGCTGGGTGTTGTAGGCAGGCAGCGCGCGGTCCGCGGGGATCTCCAGGCACGGGTGATCTTTGGGAGCAACAATCCCCCAGCAAGGTGCAGGCGGCAGCCGCGTTTCAGTTCACGGCGCGGCCCGCAAACAGCAGCACTCCCCCAGCTCTCCCCTGGCAGGGAACAGGCAGCGGCGTTTCTCCTCCTCACGAAGCGGCTTTCAGGCAGGTTAGTGACTACTCCGTGTGGTGCCATGCTGGTGCACTCTTTACTCAGCTGTGGGGCCTTCACAGGCCCCCTCACTATAATGCCCACTGCAAGGGCTCCTACCTATCCCCCGTAGCAATGACTTTTCACTTGCTGTCTTGGAATATTAATAGTCTCCTGGGCCATTTGAAACGCGGCACAGTTCTCACTTTCTCCCACCGCCACCTCCCAGAGGTACTCCTACGTCAAGAAACTCATCTTATGGGAAATCGTTTCCCCTTCCTAGCACATAAGGGATATGATACAATATTTCATGCAGGGTATTCCTGTGGGTCACGAGGGGTTGCTATCCTGTTGCGGCACTTCTTTCCCTTCATGATTTCACATAAAACACTTGACCCGCACAGCTGTTTCATTGCCCTGATGGGAACGTTGCAGGGCCATGATGATCACTTTTGTGTACGTTTATGTCATTATGTGACTTCTCCAGACTCTTCTCAGGCCTCCAGCAAGGTCTTACATTGCAGTGCCTGACCCAGACAGAACTCGACACCACCGGGTATCCCATTAGCTTTAGATGTGCTGGTGCACGTCATCTTACTTATTGGACCGTCACCCTTGGCCTCTGCAATTCCTGGAGTGCGTGGCACCTGAGACTTTGACAGTTTACTCACACCTCAGCAGCCTGCCACACTCACTGCCAGACAGATTTGGCCTCTTTGCCCACTTCAGTCGAGCACTCCAGATATTAGCTGGAGGGATGTCAGATCATTCCCCTCTACTCCACCATCTTGGGCCTCCTAGATCCGATCAACGCCCTATGTGGAGTCGTAATGCCTGGCATCTCCAGAACAGGACCTTTGCACAGGCACTAAGTCAGGAGCTTCAAGGGTACTTCCGCAGCAACAAAGGGTTGGTTGCGAAAGTGGGCTCTTGTGGGCTGCTAGCAAGGCGACAATGCAGGGCATTGCTAGTGGACATATTAGGGTCCAGGAATGTGCTTGTGCCTTTTGCATTACCGAATCTGAGGCACATGCCCTCCCTGCCTAGAGAGACGCCTTGTGTCTGACCCTCAGGAGGACGTCCCTCAACAGCTGGGTCTCCTTCATGAAGAAATTCGCCATTGCTTCTCTATGGCAGACCACAACAGCCAAGAATTATGGGTGGGGAGTCAAGAACAGGAAGGTGCTGTACTGGCTGGCCTCCCATAAATTGTCGAATAGAATTATACCTGAAACTGTTGATGGAAGTGGTCAGTAATGTCATGCTCCTCCCAGACTGTGCAGGCATTTACTCGCTACTAAGAAACGTTGTACACAGCCCTCGCCGGAAGAGACAGGGAGCGTTCCAGTCACTTCCTTGTTGAAATCCCTCTCTCTTGCCTGTTCCCTGCTGAATCTCGTATGCCTGACAAATCTTTTACAGCTGAGGAGGTTGGAGACACACTGTCCGGCGTGGTGCTGGGGGAAACCCCTGGGCCAGATGGTTTCCCTACGGAATACTATACCGTGTTCCGTGAGACACTACTCCCCCACCTTTTCTCCTTTTATAAGGAAGTGTTTCATACTGGCGCCTTCCCTCCAGAACCGGACACAGCCACTATAGTTGTAATCCCCAAGACATGACCTCCCTCCGGTGCACAGACAAAATATCGACTCCAAAATATCGACTGGACATAATATCGAGTTTTAAATATAGACTGGACAAAATATCGACTGGACATAATATCGACTACAAAAATATCGTTTTTCAGGTAAGTGAAGTAATATCGACTGTATAAAATATAGATAGCAAAAATATCGAATTTTTAATAATATATAATATTTTATAGTGTATTTTTATGTAATAATATGTGTGAAAAGTGTGTATTAATGTTATAAAATATTTTATTAAATGAATTTTGTTTTTTTAATAATTGCATAATGTAATTCTGTAGCGGGTTGTGGGTTTATAGGGGAATAGGGTGGGAAGTAATTTAATAATAATTAATTAATATATGTTTGTAAATATTTATAATTAATAATTAATTGATAATTAATTAATAATAATTAGTTAATTAATTAATATAATTTTGTACATATTTTGTATTGTTAATTAATTGGTAATTAATTAATTGTAATTAGTTAATTACATTAATTAGAGTACATTTTAATATATATAATTTTGTGTTATTGTTAAGTAATTAATTGGGAAAAAATAATATTAATTATTAAAATAATTACAGCTAATGTGCTAATATATTTACTTTATTGTTATTGTTAATTAATAATTATTTGGTAATTAAATAATATTGATACATTTTGGGTAAAGGAGTATTTTTAGGGTTCAGGGTCAGTTTTCAGTTTTTGGGTAAAGGGGCATTTTTAGGGTTCAGGGTCAGTTTTTAGTTTTTGGGTAAAGGGGCATTTTTAGGGTTCAAGGTCAGTTTTCAGTTTTTGGGTGAAGGGGCATTTTTAGGGTTCAGGGTCAGTTTTCAGTTTTTGGGTAAAGGGGCATTTTTAGGGTTCAGGGTCAGTTTTCAGTTTTTGGGTAAAGGGGCATTTTTAGGATTCAGGGTCAGTTTTCAGTTTTTGGGTAAAGGGGCATTTTTAGGGTTCAGGGTCAGTTTTTAGTTTTTGGGTAAAGGGGCATTTTTAGGGTTCAGGGTCAGTTTTGGGTTTTTGGGTAAAGGGGTATATTTTAGGGTTCAGGGTCAACAAATAAGATTGTAAAAAATTATTTTTATTATTTTCATTTATTATTTAATTATTATAATTTAATTGAAGTATTTTTAAGTATACTTTAGTAATTAAAATTTAATATTAATTTAATTTAACACTGTTTTTAATAAAGTCGATATTTTTTACATCTATATTATTGTTAACAATATTTTGTACTCGATATTTTTGTACTTACCTGTTTGTAGATACAAACTCGATATTTTGACTGTCGATATTTTGTCAACGATATTTTGGCAAGTCGATATTTTGTCCCTCGATATTATTTCAGTGATCCCCTCCCTCCACCTCCTGTTTGGGCTATCATCTGATATCACTCCTCAACAGCAAGGTTAATATTTTTGCCACTATGCTGGCTACCTGACTCAATCTCATGCTCACTACATTGATTCACCCGGATCAATGCAGGTTTATGCCGATCCGTAGCATGAGGAACTGCCTCCAATGGCTTCATGTGACCCTGGTTCACCGTTGTTTGCCACATAATCTTGCCTAACTCTTTAATAATTTTGAAAAGGCATTCGACACGGTGGACTGTGGTTACCTCCAGATAGTTCTGAGATGGGCCTGCATTGGTCCTCGATTTTGTGCATGGTTTCCCTCCTTTACTCAAATCTCTCTGCCCAACTACAGCTCAACGGGGTACTTTCTCCACTTTTTCCCATAGAGAATGGGACCCTACAGGGTTGTCCCTTTGCCCCCCTCCTCTTTCTGCTCGCCATCGAGCCACTGGCCCAATTATTCCATATAGATGCCCAGTTGGGGATGGCCGGGGAGTGCCACCAGGAGGGACGAATATCTACGCAGATGATGTCCTTTAATACCTTGAGGACCCTAATGCGAGTGGCCCTCGCTGTCTTCATATATTGTGATTTTTTTGAGGATGCCTCTGGTCTGAAGATGAACCCTTCCAAGTGTGTATTGTCCCTTTAGCCTCCTCTAGAGATTGCTCTGACTGGCAGACAAACATCCCTCTACATCGGCTAATCTTTAAATATTTAGGCATCAGGTTCTCTACACCCACAACTTACATGGGCCCTTAACCTACGACGCTTAGTCCGAAGGGCCAAGCTGACTTTATTAGGTGTCAATCCCTCCCTCTAAATGTTATGGGGTGTATAGCCCATTACAAAATGATGGTTCTCCCATGGTTCCTGCCCATCTTTCAGAATTTGCTGCTCTGTCTGCCGCAGACGGGGTTCCAAGCCCTGGACAGGACTGCCACAGCATTTCGGAGGCATGGATCCTGACACCACCGTTCCCTTAAGCACGAGGCCTATATGATGTTGTCCTGGGAAAGATCAATCTCTATTTTTATTACCTGACCTCTCGCCTTCCTGCAATTCACGACTGGTATAATGGGGGATGGTCCAATCCTGCCTATCGTCTGGAGCTGTTCCTGTTAGGCTCTTCTCACCTGCTGTTTATGCTTTATGGCTCTCCAATCCCCACCTCCTTACCTTCAATGGCCATGCTGCTGTTCTTAGCCTGGAGAGCGGCACTTCAGGCATGCATGATGGGACTCCAAACTTAAACAACAGACAACCCTCTGGCATGACACTTGGTTGAGGGAGGTGGAGACGCTTCAAGGCTTTACAGCCTGGGACTTCATCTGTATCACCCAATTGAGGGACATCTGGTCTGAAACACACCTACACCCCTTCCAAGATCTTCAGACCACCTATGCCCTTGCACACACCCATTTCTATAAATATATCCACCTCCGACATGCTCTCTGCATTCATGCCTCAGTGCCAACACTTTGCCAGAGTTTAGTCACCTTGAGGCCAAACGTTTATGGGCAATCTTGGATGTGGCAAAATCTCCCAGATCTATCACACCCTGATCGTCAATTCACCTGGTATGCTACACCACCTCAGAACCCGGTCGGAGGGTGGGCTGGGTCCCATGGAGGATTGGCGGTTTGCCATGATGGCCCATCAAACGCTTACCATCTCTAGTTGATCAAGGCTGGTCCTAACCTATTATCTCTATTTGGCCTGTCTTCCCTGACACGAATGCCATGTGAGGGCCTCTGATCTAGCCCTGCCTACCCCAGATGTGGGATGGATCCAGCTGATTTCTACCACATCGTATGGACCTGCTCTGTGATAGCGCAATATTGGACCTTGGTGATCCATGACCTAATGGAGGCTCTTGGTTGGGAGATTCCTCTTTCCCCTCTGTTGATTCTGCTTGGTTTGTTTGAAGGCTATGGTGGCACGAGAGCTGAGCGATCATTCCTGGCTGCCAAGCGTGATGTTGCTGCTAGATGGATGTTCCCTGCCCCTCCCACTTTGTCGGGATAGCGTCGAGGGGTTGACTGGTGTGCACAACAGGAGCGTGTGGAGTATGAAGCCAGAGGTTGCCCCTGCAAGCATGGGTGTATATGGGGGAAGGGGCTGAGTCAATTTGTCTAAAATTGTACATGGATTAGAGTCCTGGTTGAGAACGTTTATAACTCTGATGTACCACTTGAGTGCTGATTTTTGCTGTCGCTGCCTTTTCCTTTGTACCATGATACACGTGCGTTAAGTGTTTATTTCTTGCCATGTTCTGTGGTCTAAAATCACAAAAAATGTGTTTATAAAATAAAAGGATATCCAATCCCCTGCTACCCGCCATTATGGTATCTTGTTCCTTAGACGTGGTAACCATGTCAGTCTCTATTTGCTCCAAACAAGCGTCCGCCCACTACATGTGTGAGTCCATGTGCGCATTGTTGACATTTTGCTTCCAAGAAAACATTTCCCTGCAGAACTCCTTTAAAAGGGAAAGGATGTTGCCTTTTGCTGCTGGTATTTGTAGAGCTGGGTCATTGTCCTGTTGAGTAAGCGGTTGAGGCCCTCACCCTAATTCCTTGCCTTTCTTTTAGTAGTGAAGTATGTTTTTGATGCTGGTGGTGTTTGTGGTTTTCCTTTTGGCTGAGAACATGCTGGGCTGCAAGAGACGCCAGTCTCCAGGGTGCTCTTGTTAGCGCATGGTACTTTCACCACACAGGGACCCACACACATCTTAGATACAGGTGTCCACTGTTTTGAGAAGTTGTAAGTGTGATCTCCACATAAAATTAATTCAGTTTTCCAGGATTAATATCCATTTTTTCCAGCTCGTGATATGGAGGACAGAGACATTTTTGTTTGCAGCAAGATTTCTTTATTTTAATTCATATGACAAGGACAGCCGACACGTGTTTCGCCCCCTCTTGGCGATTTGCGCCGGGGCTTTCTCAAGGCTGTTGAAGAGGAATGAGAGAGAATGTTTTAAGTTGTGTGGTCTAAGAGTAGTTGACCCCAAGAAAAACCAAGAAAGCACCCAGTGTACGGAAGTGGTAAGATTAATTCTGTGATACCATAACACCTGAGGAATTTGTATTCGTGCTTAGAAAAAAGTGCTAGTGCCTAAGTCAAGTGCAGTGATTTGGAAAATGTCAAAAGCCGTGCGGAACAGAATCCAGAAGAAAAGCGGTATAGATGTGTTTAAGAATTATTTGAAAATAGACAGCAGGATTTGGTGAGCGTAGGAGAAAGTGTCACTATATTCAGTTAGTCAATCAAAGGAATCCCAAGATATCAAAACAAAGAAAGATGAATGAGTAGAGAAATACAGTGTGGTCAATAAAATACAGTCATAGTACCTAAGTAGGTTAAATCACGTAGACAATTCTCATTTCCAGATGTGTACAATGTCCGAAATATAAAAATATAATTCTTCAATAGTAAAACATTTCCTGTTAATTTAAACAGAACAGTTCATAAGTGCAATTGTATTGATATCCAGTCTTGTATGTAGCGTGTTAAAATAAAACATTATGACAGGCAAACTTGCAATATATAAAGACAATGTATCTATAAAGAAACAGTTTTCCAACGTGAATACCCGGGTTCGTGATGTCTTTACATAAGGTTTATCTAACCCATTGACAATAGTGCCTAGTAGTCGGTTAATGTGCTTTTGTCACAAGAACTAATCATCCAAAGGATCATGTATCAGACATTACTTCAAAATGATGATGGTCCTAATGCCTTACATTTGGGTTATAGCATCTATATTGCAAAAACATGTGTTAGCCTCTTTTCAGCAGTGTCTGATTAATTTTTATATTATATTCAAAAAAAGCACATGGTTAAAAAATGTTTAGCTAATTTACACATCTCCATTGCACATATTTTTTACACATTTTTTTACACATTTTTTACACATTTTGTAACATAGTTAAAAAACGGTGTATACTATTAATTTCTCAAAACGGGCTTTATTTTGCATAACAATATAGGTGTTATTTAGTACTTTAAGTTGTTTTTATTGCGGTAGGGGCAAATAGGATTGTGGAAATTGCTAAGCCTCATATCCGTGCATATTTTAAGATAATTTAGAGAGGCAAAGTCGCCCTAATTGGTCCGCCCGTTTGGAAGATATTATGTAGCTGACCGGTTAAAGTACCGTTGGTCGTATTAAAATTATGCAACAGGAAGGCCACGATACGTGGACAGTTATATGGGTTGGAGTCACGCGAACGAACAGAACGGCGTGCAACAAAGGTTAACCCAAGTATACACATTAAGTCACAGTGACGCGGTGTTAAAGTAAAGAGATTGGTGTCACGCGAACGAACAGAACGGCGTGCAACAAAGGTTAACCCAAGTATACACATTAAGTCACAGTGACGCGGTGTTAAAGTAAAGAAATTAATTACGAGCGTTTCTGTCCACAAGAGACGGGGATGGAAATCATCCGTATTTGACAAAAGAGCCGCAAAGAGCAGTTTAAAACGACATACACACACGACTTACTAATTCGGCTAATGCCCTCGATCCTAGAGTCCTCCCGGCATGGTGGTTCTTAGGTCGAATCCTCCCGCATCTCACAGTCGCGGGATCCGGTAGTTAAAGAGAACGACCCGGAAGTGAAAGTCTTAAAAAACTAGTTGGTCTTTTTAGTTAAACTTCATTTGGGGTGTTTTTTTATTTATTTTATTAACAAGATGGACATGCAAGGATTCTCCGTACTGGTTTTAAATATAAAACGAAAGCGTTTCAACAGAACGAAAGTATTTAAGCTGGGGAATTTGATCATGAAGGTGTCCTGATCGGCTCGATAGGGCGGGCGCCATTTATAAGAGGTGAAAAAAAGCCGACCAAGCATGGTGTAAAGTTTGGACAGCTTTGTACTATAAGCGGGTGCCGTGTATGTACCCATTAAATCGTGTACTTATTTAGAGCAACAAGAAAATATTAAAACGATTTATTCTGAATAACAAATGTGGCCTTTCATTATTAAATTATATTTCCACCATTTATCAAAATGTAAACGTAGTGACTTAACCTCAAGATGAAGAAGCGGGGGCAGGAACACACAGTTCTTGAGCATCCAAGATTGCATCAGTGATCGTTTTTTTAGGGTAATATGGGCTATTAACATTTTGTAACACCCTTGATATCACGCATAGAATATATTGTGCCATTATACCTCTGCATTTTCCTAGGGGGAATAACAATGGAAAAAACGTAGTCAAACATGGTGGCTATTTCTGGAGAGATAATACAGTTTATGAACCCAGATGTAGTTGTACATCTCATCTATTATGTGAGTGACTTTATCCATGGTGTTGTTTCAGTATCTCACATACGAAAAGAGTGAGAAAGATTTATAGTCTATAATTCGGTTCCACTTTTAACATACCTATGTCTATGACCATGAGATTATAGTGTCACCCTCACAGTTAAAACGTAAGGTCAATTACAGCCAGTGATGCCACTCATATTCTTGATTAAGGCCTTTTGTTACAGTTTCCATTCCAATGATTAATGAGCTCTCTTCTCGACGAAGCATCTGGTCCAAATCTCCTCCTCGTTTGGGGATTTTGAGTCTTTTTAAGCCAACAAAAGTGAAACTCAGATTGTTTTTGGTGATACTGAAGGAAGTGATCTACAAGGGACTGTCTAGTGTCTGTACCATGGATATTCCGGTAGTGTTCCTGTATCCGGACTTTCAAAGGTCTTTTCGAGCTGCCAATGTAGTGTTGTCCACAAGGGCATGTTATTAGATAAATAACATAGGTACTTTCACAGTTGATGAGATCTCTGTTCTTGTATTTGTTGCCATTGATTAGGACCTCTTTAGTTCTAGATTTGCCCAATTTGCAGATTGAACAGTTCATACAGGTATAGAAGCCAATGGTCTGCGTGGAAATGTTCTTGGTTTTGGTTGGATATCTAGAAAGGATGGACAGATCATATCTCTTAAGTTTTTGCTTCGCGAGAAACCCATCTGAGGTTTTTCTTGTATTGTGTCGGACAGAGTTGGGTTATCCACTGTATCTCAGATGTGTGTGGCCTTTCAAAAGGGCAGGCCTGCTCCCAGGTCTGTCAGCACCCACTCTGGCACTCACCCCCCATGCTGCCACTGCACCCGGCCTGTACCTACTTCAGCGGCGGCTGGCATGGCTCGCGAGTAGTGGTTGCTAAGGGGGCTGCGGGGGGAAAGGGTGTAGCTGGACATGTCGCGGGGGCAATATAAAAAAAAAAAGCAGTACCATGACACGGTGCTCAGCCAGGGGCTGGAGGAGTGGGCATGTTCTCCATGCAGCCTGCTCCTGCAGCAGACACCCCCGACCTACTTGTTGGTCGGCAGTGTGGCGGGGCTACAGGACTCTCCAGCTTATGGGTGGAAGGGCCTCTGGCCCTGTTCGACAAGCTCCAATCGCGCTAGTTCTCTAGCATGGCCATTTTGTTCTGTGGCTGTTTCAGGGATTAGTCGCAGCAGCCAGTTTTGTTCAGATATGCAGCCCACCATCGGGCCCCTGGCACCCTCACAAGCCCCACGGGAAGTGTCTTCATTCATTTTTTGGCCTGTTCCTTAGGAGAAATGTATTTTAAATGAGCTGTGGGAGTTTGAGTCTGGAGTTCAGGCACATCTTGGTGGGTCCATGCCCTGGCCACTCTGCAACTATTGAGTCTGACGATCAAATGTTAGTTACAGTGCAAAATGGAGTACAGCAAATGCTGTAAAATTATTAGTTTAATTGTTTAATGAATAACATTATTTGTCTTAGTTTGCCTGTTGTATGCTTACTGTAATTGGTAGGCCATGTCCCCTCAAGAGTTGAATTTACTATCATACATAATGAAGTGAAACATAATGCAGTTAATCATACGGAAAGTTTGGTTAGTGGATTTCAAGAAAACATTTGCACTAAAATGATACCATACCGAAACATCATGGGGGTTAGGAACTGTTATATTTGCATCTTCCTTCTTCTGTGGGTGAGGGGTTACATACTAACAACTTCTAATATCATAAGGGTTGTCATGCACAGTGTTTGTTAGTATATTTAACAATAGTGAATGTTTGTCTCCTTATATGTCTGATTTCAAAGTGTCGCTGGAAGATTTACACATCTCAGAGAATGAAGTATCTAACAGTATACAAAATGGCACATTTTCATATTTTTTTTTAAATGATTGCACACATTAATCATGAAACAAACTATTAAACAGGGGCATATGTGTGCTTTGAGTGAGGAAGAACATGAATTTATTAAAGAATACAATGAGAGAACAGTAAAGATTGTGAAGGATTGCAGAGATGCAGAAGTTATAGAACAACAAAGTAAAGAAGACAAAGAATTTAGATTATCAAATTAACATCCTAGGTTGAGAATGGAGCAGGAAAGGTGAGGTGAAATATGTATGGTGCGTCAAGGACCTCTTAAAGGCGGTAAGGCTGAATTTGTGGTAGAAAGTGGGTGTGAAAGGACCTATATTATAATTAGTGATTATCTGATTGGCTGAGAGCCCATTTTGAGAGGACTTTACGATGTGTGTGGTAAGACTGTGTATTTTAATTTGCCACAAAATTGGGCTGGAACATATCTTGCTTGTGTGTTTCCCAGGATTTATGATGTCAGTGAAATGAATGATGCATTTAGGGTCTGGCATGTGCCGGCTCTTTACTTACCGACACTCCCGTGTTGCGCTGACTCTCCATCGGTTCAACGTTCTTGGAGCCCTTGCTGTGACGTTATGGCGCCCAAGCTCACGTCGAAGACCGCGGCTGCAAGGGGCTCAATCAGCTGCTGCTGCTCGGTCAAACAGTTCAGGCACCTCGACAGAGGTTGCCAAGAGTTCACAGTCCGCACAGTCAGCGCGAGTTAGGGATGTCTCTAGAGAAGCAGCCACTGGTACCAGTCGAGCAGTGAACGGTAAGAAAAAGCAGACTCTACCGGCAGGCACTGTTTAAAAATGTTATCGCCTAAGCTAAAATACCAGCAAGTAATGAGGGCAACAAGCAGCTGCCTCAGAGTCTTTTACAAGCTCCCGACGGTACTGACATTTTGCAGGACGTATCAGTTTCCTCACAAAACGCCGATGTGTGCCCTGCGCCTTCGCTTGGGGGTGCACCAGCCTACATACAACCAGGAGCCGTTGCTGAATGTCCGGGGTGGTCTCCCAAGCAGTAGACCCTGCAACTAAAGCCCTTCAGTCTATTTCCAGCTCACCATTAAATGGGGTTATGGGACTTGTAGTTCAACACGTGGGGGCCAAGTTAATCCCGTCACACCCACCCCCAGCTGATGCCACCGCATTGCATAAGATTTTTGCTGTAGGTACTACTGAGGGCAGCACTGATGGCCCGGAAACCCTCAAAGAGTCTGAAGGGGCGACAAATTCTTTTCATTATCAGAACACACTGGATCTTCAATGGATGAGGAGGATGAGGAGTGGACTGATGATAGTAGTGATGTTAGGGACTGGCGATTAAATGATGTTCTTAATGATGAGATCTCACCCTCTGGACCTCGCTCAGTCCGTAAAGTCAATGGCTCAAAAGTTCAGGGTGTTTCAAGAGAGGTTCCTGGGGTGTCTGGATTGGCTCCTGAGGATAGCCCTTACTCAGCTCTTACTGATCCAGTGGGATTGGCATCAACAAAGAATTTGTTTTCACCACCTAATCAGGCTGATCTGCCATCAGGAGAGATTACACTTGCTGTTATTTATCAAACTATTATGGCGCATCGGGAGGAGTCCCGTCAGGAGAATGTCCGTACACATGGGGTTTGTCGCAGAGTCCAAAACTCCATCCGTAGAATCGCTAAAACTTGCACGGATATTGCAGCTAGAATTGGTGAGGCTGAAGAGCGGATCTCCAATTTGGAGGATGCCCTAGCAAATCAAAAGGTCGCAACTGATACTATTAGTGCACAAAAGGATGACATTGTGTGGAAATTGAGAGACTTAGAAAGAAAATAGGGCAAGAAGGAACAATCTAAGGATCCTAGGGATTCCGGAAGGTAGGGATGGAGGAGATGCCAGAACATTTGTCGTTAAACTCTTTACTTAACCATTCCCGCGCACCGATTTCCCTTCAAGCAGAGACAGAAATTGGGTGTGTCAGGGGCTAAACACCGGGCAATTTTGATTTGTCTTAATAATTTTCTTGCAAGGGAGAAGATTTATGACTTAGCCAGACCAGACAGAAAAAGAATAGGGAAAGAGTGTGAGTTTTTTGTCCGGCCAGACTTCTGTCCAGCCACAGTTGAGCGAAGGTGGCAGCTTCACCAGCTGATTACACCATTCCAGTCTAAGGGCGCTCAAGCTTTCTTATTTTACCTTCTAAACTTAAAATTATCCATCAGGGTCAGACTAGATTCTTCCTCTCCGAAATCCAAGCAAAGGAATTCCTTTCTACTATATAGTTAAGAAGCTTAAAAAAAAAATTTGGGCCATCACATGTTTTGTTTCTCTTTTCAAATTACTTCCTTTCCGGGTGGTTCCCAGGGGGAGTAGTGGGGCGAGTTTATTGCATGGGGTAGTCACCCCTATTAATTCCTATGTGTTTTGCTAATTCTTCTAGTTGTCTTATGAAAGCAATCGTCTTTAGCCCCCTAGGGTATAGTTTTTGAGGGGTAGAGGGGATCCAGGCGAGAACTGCCCATTGGCTCATTCCATCACAAGGACCTAGGTCCTGTTGCCACTTAAGGGGTTTGTAGGGGCGGGGTGGGAGAGGGTGGGCGGCCTGTCAGGCAGGGGAGGTTGGGTGTTTGGGGAGGAGGGGTTGGGGGTACGTTCACTTAGGTGTTGGTTGTGAATTTTTACTGCAGTTGTGGCTTTAAAATGGTGGTGTTGCGCAGCGTATAGGGTTAAAAATTCCTGAAAAGATACAGTGGGATGTAAGTTTTTTTTTAAGTGCTGATGGGGTGGGTAAACTTATTCTAAGTTCATGGATCATTTGTGGTCTTAATGATGCTAAAAAACAAACCCTATTTTCTAAGATTGTTCACACTATTAAGTTAGACATATTATGTATACAGGAGACCCATCTGCCTTGGGGGAGACATGAGTGTTTGAAGCTGTCTGGATATGATTTAAGTGCTTCTTCTAACCAGACATCTATGATTAGGGGTGTTGCCATCTTATTGAAGCGTGGAGTCGGGGTTTGTACTAGGGTCCGAGAGGACAGAATGGGCAGATGGATCATTGCTGAAATTTTAGTTGATAACAGACCCCTAACTCTGTGCACTATTTATGGTCCAAATTTGGATGATCCGGAACTGTTCAAATATTTAAATGTAGAATTAGCCACTTGGCTGTTTCCTTTATTTGTTTGTGGCGATATGAATATCAATTTGTCTGCCAATTTTAAACTGGCAGGCGATGATAAGTATATCGGTAGAAACCCCAGAATGTTCAAGGCCCTCCAGGCTTTAGTACAAGAACATGGTGTGACTGATCTCTGGTTTCGACATAATAAAACGGATGATGGGTTTACACATTTTTCCACCCCCCACAATAAAATGGTCACATTAGATACTTTTTTTCTGTCTGACCAATTGGCAGAAACAGCTACTATTTTCATTCCCCCCAGAATCTTATCCGATCATAATCAGTTGATTGTGGAATGCCCCTGGTATCGCTCACGTAGAGCTCCTCGGGTCTGGTCCTTTGAAAGCAAACTATTGATGGACAAGGCCTATCAGGGGCATATGAAAAAATGGTTAGTTGAATTTCTTGATATTAATAGGGGAACGGCATCTGAATATGCGGTCTGAGATGCACTTAAGGCTGCAATTAGCGGCGAGACCAAGAGTTTTTCTTCTTTCCGGTGGAGGTCAGGCCTTGAGCTGGTTAAGAGACGTATGGATGAGCATAGGCTTTCCGAGCTAGAGTTAACATCTAAAATCAAGAATGGTTTTCCTATAGAAGAATGTCAGCAGGCAGTTGCTATATTCAAATCTAAACTTTTGGAGTCTTTTAGACAGGACCTTGCTGCTAAGTATCTCCAATATCGTACCCAGATGTTCGAATACGGAGAAAACTCTGGTAGGGTACTTGCCAAGAGGCTCCAGCAGAAAGGTCTCCAGAACCGTATTAATAAAATCCAGGACAAAAATGGGGTGGTGCAGGACACTCAGGAGGGAGTGGCTGATGTGTTTCAAAAATTCTATGCTGAGCTCTATACGGAAGATATTGGAAGTATCCGGTCGGAGTCTGAGACTGAGTTCTTTCTTTCTGGATTGGTTACTTCTAAGATCTCCTACGATCAGAACAAACGGATATCTGCCACTATTCCTTTGGAGAAGGTTGAGTTAGCAATAAAAACCCTAGCTAATGGGAAGGCCTCCCGCCCAGATACCCTGCCCCTGTAGTGTCATAAGATCTTCTTTAAAGAGATTCAACAGGATTTGTTTTTAGGTCAGCGCAGAGAGGTATTGTTCCTAAATCATGGTGCCAGACTATAATAGTTTTGTTTAAAAAAAAAGGGAAAGTCTGAGTTGAATCCATCTTCTTTTCGACCTATTTCCCTTATAAATAGTGATAGTAAAATCTATTCTAAAATCTTAGCGTCTAGGCTTGCAGAGGTAATAGCCCCTTTGGTCTCCCTGCGTCAACATGGGTTTATTCTAGGCAGGGACACTGCAGATCATGTCCGACGTGTTATTGCCCTACTGGACTGGGCTCAGGTCACTGCCTCTCCCCTCGGGGTGATCCTGTTGGATGCCGAGAAGGCGTTCAACAGGGTCTACTGGGATTTCTTGTGGGCCGTGCTTCGGTGGAAGGGCTTTAGTAGTGGATTTATCCAGTCAATACGGGCTCTATACACTTCTCCAACAGCTACATTACGTATTTCTGGTCAGGAACAAGGGTATTTTAGCATTAGCAGAGGTACAAGACAAGGGTGCCCTTGTTCACCCTTGCTCGTTGCTTTATATATTGATCCGTCCCTTGGCAAGATCAAAGGACATTTAGATATGCCACCTATAAGGATCGAATGCACAGAGTATCGTGCTCTGGCTTATGCGGACGATATTGTTGTTTTACCTTTAAATGTTTCTTCTGCTTTTTCGGCTCTTAAGGCATCCTCTGAACAGTTTGATTCAGTGTCCGGTTATAAACTAAATGTGGCAAAGACTCAGGTGGTTCAAACATCGAATATGTCTTAGTCCGATGCCCTAGTGGTCAGTGTAGCAACGTATTTAGGAGTTAAGATTTCGGCTGCAGTGGAAACCATTCCGGATTTGAATATTCTTCTGGTGGTGGAGGCTGTAAACACTAAGTTGGAACGACTAGATCATTTACACCTTTCTTTATATGGCTGTTGCAGTGTTATTAAAATGTTGGTACTCCCAAAGTTTTTATATCTTTTCAGGACAATTCCCTTAGAACTTCCTCAAAGTAGCCTGGTGAAGGCTGATAGGATTTTTTATAGGTTCCTTTGGGGGTATCGTCATTCTCGTACAGCAGCAAAGTGGATGTGCCTTCCATGCGATTGTGGTGGTTGGGCTGTACCCAATTTATTAATATATTACTGGGCTGCATTGGTTCAGTCCCTGGGAGTGCCGCTTTTGAGTTCAAGTATCGAGGTTCACCCATGCAATAGACCCACTATTTTCGAGATTGGTCTTGGCACGGCAGTCAAGGGTATTTTGACGGAAGACTTGGAGCCCAGTTATTTTAAGAAACCCAGGTACAAGGTAATCATCGCTATGTTCCATATTTGGCAGAAAATATGGCGGAAACTGGATATTCCCAATGTTAATATTTACACTCCACTCAAAGCTGCTTGCCCCCTCCCCTCCATTTTTCAGGATTATACTATTATTAGATGGCAGGCCTTAGGTATTCAGACCATCGGGGATATAGTGTGTGCTGAGCAAATACTCTCTTTCTCATCTCTAAAGGATAAGTTCAAGTTGAACACGCATGACTTTTTAAAATACTTGCAGATCAGAAGTTTTATTCATAAACGGCTTAGTGCAACCTCTTCAATGTAAGATAAGTTTGATATATTTCAATTGATACAACAAAAAGCTAGAATAGGGACAGTGTATCAACATTTACCGCTTAGTTTCTCGGATGATTTAGAGCTGCAAAACTTGAAGTGGGAGGCTGAACTTGGTAAGACCGGGATTGATCTGATGCCTGCCCTGGAGCTAGCCAGCGAGGCCCTGGTCTATGGTAGTCTACTGACTCAAAGCTACATGGCAGTTTTTGACCTCTATTATACGCCGGCAAAAATAGCGAAATGGGGCAGTAGGAAGGGAGATCATTGTGCTAGGTGTGGGTTGTATGCAGCTGATGCGATCCACATGTCCGAGCCTTCTGGACTTTATGCTTCATGTAGAGCGCTTTATTACTGTCACGCTCAATATCCCTTGCACCATGTCTCCAGAGATGGTTATAATGGGTTTCGAAGGGTCATAATTGGCAAGGAATTCTTTTTATGCAACTGCATTTTTGTTTATAGCTATGTCTATGATCCGGCTATGTATCACTTCACAATGGTTATCTCCTGATCCACCTGTATTTATTAATTGGAGAGCTAGGTTGCAAGCTATTTATAACTTGGAGTCTTCTGTATTTACACTGAAGTGTAGGAGTAAGCAGAAGCAGGCCTGTAAGATCTGGGCTCCGCTGGGGGAATGGTTAAAATAGGTATTGTGGTCCTATTACATATTTATAAGTCCTTTATCGATGAGTTACTGTTTATCCATGAACTATAATTTGTTTCGTAATTGTTTTTTGTTGCTTTCCCTCTTTTCGCTGCCCTATTTTATCAATTAATCTACATGTATTAATTGTTTGTTAGCCCTTGCTGTTTACCAGATTTGACCTATGTATGTATCTGTTTTGTTTAGCCACTACTGCATTGTATGATGTAAAAGAAAAATCAAAAAAGGAAGGCGGTGCTTGTAAAGTACTAAAAGTTAAGAGATGCAATACCATCAATCCTAATAATAGTCCTATTATTAATTTGTATATCTCAAATCTGAATAATAATTTCTCACGAGTTTAAATCTTTAGAACAGCATGTCTTACAGGAGGCTGTAGGATCTTGGATTAGTGAGATTCGGAAGGCTTTACGCAAGGTTGCTGAATAGATTGATTCTTTGGGAAAGAGGTCTTTGTGCTTAATACTAACCCCAATACATTTTACAATGATTTGTGCAAATATTTAGTTTCTTTGGTAAAGATTTTCTGGGTGTTTCGATTAAATACTGCAAAAACAAGAATAAAGAAAGATTGTTAAGGAGGAAATGATCTGAAATTCATGAGATGGAGGTTATCAAGAATCGTGTCTACACCCAGTTAAAAATGTTGAAGAATTCCAGAAGCAGAAAGTGAGGCGGACTGAATGAACTCCTAACTAATAAAATTGTATTAGTTGTTTTAGTGAACATGGAAATAATCAGAGGAGGGATTGTTAAATAGTTTTTCGGGGTTTTTAAATTGTGTATTAATAATGTTGATCAAAGTTATTTTTATACTTGAATTCATATGTATCAGCTTAGTTGACATAATTGCAATTGAAACACGTTTTGTGTAATGTTTAGAAATGTATTTATTAATGTGTTTTAGCTATGCCACGTTTCCTGTGCAGTGTCTTTATAAACAAGGTGGATGCCATCTCTGTCTCTCACTCCTGCTTTCCCTCATGCACACATTCTCTCTCCACAGGCTTTGAAGAACACAGTTTAGCTGATGACATAACAGTTTATTTCCACTACGGTAGTTGCTTTGATAGTGCTGAACTTGCTATAGTACGGATGTAAAATTGCAACAAGTATATAACTCATTTGTTTCTTCACTGTATCCATCCATTCACTGAGAGAAAGTCTTATTGATTCATGTTAGTTAGAACACCTCCCCATGAAATTTGCTTAGAGGGTGCTGAAAGATCTTTTCTTAAAACTGGGATGGAGCTTATGTGTTAAGGTAATGACATTCAATTATCCTTGTGTTCTGATTTGTTCACGAAGTGATACTTTTGCTCACACCAAAGTGATGTAGCAGATTTCCTAATCTGATATGCAAGAATTGTGTATAAGAACCCCTTGATTTTGGGGGAGATCCAAAGACTTTTTGTTTTCCTGACGCTACTAGGTATGCTGTCCTTTAATTTTGCTGCTCATTTGGAACTTCAAATAATTTTCTGATCTTGCAATATCTGCATAATTTTGTATCCGAGAGCCTTCATGGCATTGACTCTATATCGCTTATTTTTTAATTTGAGTGATGAAACCCTTTAACATTTCATTGATCTAGAACTCTATTTAGTGAGCCCCACTATTCATTGAATTGTATTACTCTGCTAAACAGATGTTGAGGGGAACTTTAACAGGGGACACATTGCCTCATGAAATTGAGGTACAACACTGTCTCTGATCCGGCAAACAGGGGAAGAACTGCATGAGGTACATTTTTGGGTTGTTAAAAATTTTGGGGTACAGATTTGCTCCCACATAACCATCTTAATGCTTGGCATGAACCCCAATTTAATGTGGCCCAAAGGAAGATGGACTCTGAGGAGGCAATGTCTACATCTTTTGCTGCATTACAGCAAGCCACCCTTCCTAGTGAGAGATTGCCACCGAATGTCATTCAGCTGTTGCAGGGTGAGAGTGATGCATATTTTTCTACTGTTAGCTTGTATGCTGCTTCTGCGGGGCAGTCATTTCAATTTCTATTCCACTGTTCAAGTTGTATTGTTTCATCCTAAAAAATGGAAAAGCACACCCCGGTTTCCGGAGTAGGGTGCAACTGCCCAAAAAAAACCGCTTCAACACCCTATATGGGGTAACAAGCGCTATATAAATACAAACCTTTTTCCTCTTCTATCCTTCCGAATCCAAATAACTGACTAACCTATCCACCACTTTAAATACTTTCATATTTCACTATACTAATTCAACACTAATCCTTGGATCCCGGAGTAGCGTGCTACTCGCCAAAAAAGCGATTTGACGCCTTGTCATGGGTAGTAAGCGCTATATAAATGAAATTACAATACAATACAATACATAACTGAAAAACAATTAATGAAAACCAAAGAATGGTTTTAGAAACAACTGATGGTTTAACGAAAGATAAAAATCTGTCACCTGTTTTGTATGTCAGTGAGTCTAAATGCGAGTTAGTGCAAGCAATGTAAATGAAAGAGATAGATGAGTGAAACTCTGTGTTAGAGAGTCAATGACAGATTGTGGTAAAGTAAGCACTTAACTATGAGGCATAGTACTGCATCGAATCAACCGCAGGCTGAAAATCCCTGATGAGGACTGCAAAGTGCAGCAGGTGATGCCCAGCCAGGTCCTGCATGCAACCAGCCCCACGCCAAGAACACCAACTGCGGACTGCTTTCGGCTGGGCACAGTACATGTTGTAAGGAGGTCCAGCTTGTGACCTGTAAAGACCCACAGCACATGGCCTTTGGTCCCCGCAGAACTTAGCGTAAGGCCATGTCTTGTGCACCACCGTCTGCAGCAGCCAAATGGATATGTTCTGTAGTAGCAATCCACCCTCGATGAACAGGGAACCACAGCTGGGCATCGCCATGGGCTGTAGCCGTGCCCAGCCACAGTTTGCCACAAGGCTTGGCTCGTCGTGTTTCAATGCTGCATACCATAGGTGTGCTGAAGAAGCAGCCCACCTTCCAGATGCACTCAAAACCCACTGAACACGGCCTACAGTAAGGTGCAGCAAAGGTTGCCACAGAGCTGGGCCTTCGAACAAACCTAGCTCTGCACGGATGCAGTCCATGTACAGTAAGGGTGGATTACAGGAACAATCCACCCACCAGAGGTGAAAAATCCCTGATGCACATATTCTTCAACCGCCTCTCCAAAAATCAGTAAAAAACATATGAACGCAAATGTCTTTTCCAGAGCCAGAGAGTTTTTGGTTTCAGTAATTTAAAGGGTCCACAGAGGTTCAAAGGAAAAACCTGATTTTACCTCATGGTTTCCCTTTCGCTCCTCTCATGATTTTTATCAAGTATCCATGGATCCTACAAATGGCCCAAAAAATATAATGTGCACTTAATCCAGCTGAATAGCCCCTGCGTACAACCCTCTATGGGTGCCCGATCACAACAGCACATGGCCTTGAGATCTGTGTAGCAGGGCTAGGGCTTGTACCACACCGTCCACGGGCATCTGACCCTCACAGTGCATGGCCCAAGCCACGAGCAGTGTACATCCAACCCCCATGGCACATGATCTCAGTCACGCACAGTACAGCAGGCCTCAGTGTACTTCTACCCCCAGTGTACAAGGGCTTTCACTGTGAGCAACGGGGGTCAGTCTTGGGGCCTAGACACCCTGGTCATGCAGACCACTCTCCACAGGCGTGAGCCCCACCCTCTTCTTGTCTCTGACCCCCACCTGTGGGTGTGCGCATCTGGGAAGGGCAGCAAGCACAAAAGGGTCTGTCTTCTGGCCAGCTTAAAGGACCTCCTGAGCTGGATCTGCACTACTGGATTCAGAGTGCCAGAGCATACAATAGGTCAATATAAGTCAGTGAAACTTGCCCTTGTTTCGTAGCACCAAGCTTGTGAAGCTCGCAGTTCTGTGGTACCAAGATCAGCATAGCAGCACCCTGGGGGATCACGCTGGGATCCGGTGAGGATTCACGAATCCTGCCAAAAAATCTGATTTATTTAAAACTTTAGCTAAAAGGGGTCCATTAAAGGACTGCACTCACCTAACATGGGCCTGAGGAACAGGACAGGGAGTGACCACCCTACCCCTTATATGTTCATTTTTATTAACCTTAAGGATGTGGGACGTAGTCCCCAAGTACTGAAATGGCGGGCATAACATTTTCTTTCAATGTTGTTTTCAGCCAATTAGAATATTATGTACAGAGAATCTGTCTTGGCATCCAAAATGGCAGAGCACAGAAAAAGCTCAACCCAAACATCTTTTTAAATGCTAACTATTTGAAAACTACTGAGCGAATGTACACAAAGCAAACTAAGGCTCTTTCTTGAGTATTTTCTACCATCATAATAAATTTGGTACAATTAGATTCTGCTATTTCTTCTGAATTGAAGAGAAATGAATCCTACGGGAATTAAAATAGCAGTGACACTTTTTGGATCTTCTCTTGGTCCACACTTGACGGATATGCAAAAACATACCACGAAGGACCCAAAATCTGGTACTTTTTTAAATATAGTTTCATTCAGATTCATCAATGGCGCCAAGGTTATCAAAGTTATTAAGGAAACAAAAAATTACTTTCCTAAGGAAATTCAGACCTAACTATATATATATTCACTGCAAAAACAAAGTTTCAGGGAAGTTATAGTTAGGTTCACATTTCACTCATACAAAACCATAGAAATTCAGCAGTTATAGTTACCTGAGCTAACTATAACTTACGCCCCTGCAATGCACTGCTTATTACATCACTCATGACATGGTCAGTGACATCACTCATGACATCATCCAGTGATTGTGAGTGTTAAAGATATATACTAAGATACTACAAAAGTTAAATTAGTATAGTTTCTATACTACTAATGACTGATACTATTTATAACACATATTATGTGAGTGGCGTGTGACGTTGTGCATTCATGTGTTTGTAGGTGTCTGAGTTGCTCTATGGGTCTGTGAGTGGTTGTATGGGTGAGCTAGTGGCGGTGTCAGCACCTGTATGGAAGAGTGAGAGGATGAGTAAGTAGTTGTATGGGTGAGTGAGTGGGGTGTGACTGGCTTTATTGGGTGAGTGAGTAGGTGTGCGAGTAGCTGTACGGATGAGTGGGTGGGAATGTGAGTGACTGTATCAGTGAGTGAATGGGTGAGTCAGTGACTATATGGATGAGTGAGTGTATGAGTGGCAGTATGCATAAATGAGTGATTGTGTCAGTGACTATATGGGCGAGTGAGTGGATGTGTGAGTAGCTGTATCAGTGAGTGAGTGGGTATGTAGGTGGCTGTATTGGTGTGTGAGTGGTTGCATGTATAAGTGAGTGAGTGAGTGATGGTATGAGTGTGTGAGTGGCAGCAGGGGATAGTGAGTGGGCGTGTCAGTAGTTATATATGTGAGTAAGTGGCTGTGTCAGTGACTGTATGGCTGAGTGACTGGGTGTGTGAATGGCTGCATGGGTGGGTGAGTGAGTGGATGTATGAGTGGCTGTATGTGTGAGTGAGTGGGTGGCTGTCACTGACTGTGGGTGACTGAGTGTGTGTGTCAGTAACTATATGGGTGAGTGAGCATGCATGTGACTGGTTGTATGGATCCATGAGTAGATGTGTGAGTGAGTGTATGGGTCTGTGAGGGGGTGTATAAATGGTTGTATGGGTGTGTGAATGGGTATGTGAGTTGGTGTGTGGGTTGTGTGAGTCAGCATATGAGAGGCTGTATGGGGCTGTGAGTGGTTCTGTGGATGACGTCTTCAGTGATGTCATTTGAGATGTCAACAGTGATGTCATCTGTGATGTCACTGACCATGTCATGAGTGATGTAATATGTGAGGTCATAAGCAGTGCACTGCGGGGGCATAAGTTATAGTTAGCTCAGGTAACTATAACTGCTGAACGTCTCTGGTTTTGTATGATTGAAATGTGAGCCTAACTATAACATGCTTGTAACCTAAGTTTAAAAATTTTTTTATTTCCTAACTGCAACCTGGAACCTTTGACAATAAATGTATGAGTGAGTGCAAGAGTATCTCAATTGGTATGTGAGAGGGTGTGAAAGTGTATAGGTACGTGTGTTGCAGGGATTCTGCACAAATACAGAACTAGGTGCAGGAAATGTGTGGTAAATTTAAATTACCTATACTTAATTTATGCGGTAAAGTTCAATAAGAATAATTCAGTCAAAAATAAGAGGCAGAGTCCGTGGCATCTGAGTTTATGAAAGTTTTATTCCTTAAAAAGGAATTGGTTCGAACCAGGTATCATGTTCCATCACCACAAGGGTTCAGGAAGGGAATGGACATGGACATGTACAATGCTTTATTAACAGAACATCATATATATATAGTCAATGCATTACAGTAGAGATAGATGCAGAAGGCGTAACAGCTGAGAGAAACGAGATAAGAACACATGTACGTAACAGAAGGCGTGCATGAGGGCGTACACGGAGGTGTGTGCTAGACAACGTCACTTGAAACGTATCACAGGTAGGTGGATCCATAGACGAATCCTGCAGAGTCAGCAGAAATACATGGCAGAGATGCGCGCGCAGCAGCATGACGTGTGATTGACGTGGAACTGGAGGGTGAAGGGGACTTGACATTTAGCCCTACATGAGGAGACGGAAGTCTGGGGTGTCAGAACAACCTAATCCCAAATCATATCTAATATCTTGTGTTTGAGGAACTGTATTATCTAGAAGGAAAGGTCTCTCGGGCAGAGGCTATTCTATACTAACTGCTAGTGCGTGTATAAGCGCCTATGTGTCTGCATGTAGTGCGGGGCCATGGCCTACCACAGTAACAGGAGCTATGAATTACTTGCATGGAGACAGAAAGGCCGGGCCCTTTGCTCTGCAGCTGGGAAGGATGTTTTCCTAAACTACTAAACAGGAATGTATTTTCGAGGAGCAGAGCAGATAACTTGAAGGCTGAATACAGTCTTGGCAGGCAAGCAGGCCGAGCCAGGCACCGCTCGCCGCACAGGGAGTAAGGCAGAGGTCAGGAAGCAGCAGACTGTAGTTTTCAGAAACAGAAGGCAGAAAGGGCTCGATGGCAGGAATCAGGGCCTAACTCACCAGAGCTAGTAAAACATGAAAGTGCACCATGTAAAGACGTTGGCAAGGCACACTTAGGAACCGAATATCCGACCCATTCATGGTGGATCTGAAAGAGGACATGTTAACGTTGGACGCAAATGTATTTGCGTCTTCATAGCTGGTTGTGGAGGGAACATACATGTACTTGAAGCACGTACATGGAGCCGTTGGGGTCTACGTTAGGGGACACAATTGACCATGAAAATTCATATTACCTCATTCCCTCCTTGTCCCCTACGGACCCTTCATGATATATCAATCCTCATTAATCTATCAATCTGTTCATGTAACATCATTTGCTCTTCTTTCTTCTTACGGTATTTTGAATGTGTATTTGAATGAGGAATACATGATGTGGCGCACAAGCCGCAAATCGTTGGCCCACATTGTAGACATAGACAGCAACTGAATACTATGAGAAGGGCAATACCTAGGAAGGATAGGACCTTCCATCCCCAGGCTGACAACACGCTCCAGAACCAACCGGACCATGTCCAGGTGCCTGGATTCTGGTGTATCTGACTTGCAATTTTGTGAAGACGGGTTATGGCTCTGTATACTGATGGCGCGTTTTCTGGAATGAAAACACAGCAGCTCGATCCAATGACTCTACAAGCTCCGCCCCTATCGACCAGGATGACGTCAAGGACAAGACGATTTTGAAGAACAACAATCCGCATAGCAGACTGCTCCTCCGTTAAGTTACCTAGGGCGGAAGTAGTTTCATTCACTACTGCTTCGAGGGTTCTGGTTAATTTTCGTATCAATTTACTATTAAAGACAGCACCTAAGTAGGGAAAGAAACCTTTATTGAAGTCTGTGTATTGTTCCCATGCCGTTTCAGTGTAGTCGACAATCGGGAGATCTCTCTGTGGTCTATTGTGTACTAGATGGGTGTCCCTATGGTAATCAGGAGGGGCTAGGAAAACAGGTGGCAGAAGGAATGCAATGTAACAGGTGCCATCCCAATCTAGAGGTAAGCGTATATATGCGATATGACCACAAATGAAGTAGGAATGACGGGAAGCTTTAAACATAGACTTGCCCTTATCACTGAATTCGATCACAGTAGTACATTTACTATGACCCAGGTGTACTGAACCATTCTTTCTGACACATAATTCACCTTTGACTGGTAGTACGGACATAGCAGGCAAGACTGGTTCGGTTTCGGATTCAACATTCAGAATCATGAGGTTAAGTGTAAAGTTACCTAATCCATATACTTCATTTTCTAGATCAGTCCCTGTCCTCTTTGGAAGACCCTCCTTGTCAGGGAAACATACTTTATGCAGAACTGTGTTCAGATTTCCCCATACCCAATTGCCCTGGTAAACTATGGAATCAGAATCTAAGGAATTAATTAAACTAAACCATGCACCACAGGAACCATTGTGTGTGAACGGGTACGGGAAGAGGGGGCAGAACTCCCTTGTATTTCTGATAGGGAGGGAGTCGGCCACATATCCAACAATTGGTAGCATTGCTGGTCTGATGGGAATGATGTAACATACTAATGAATGTGTTGTTGCGCAGCGCAAGTCGGTAAGATAACTCATGCGGGGGCAGTTCACTGAAAGAGTGCTCGGCAGTGACATTGAAGGAAGAATGTGCACGCTTGAAAATAGGATAGTATATATGTAACAGTATACTTGCAGCAATAATCAAAAGACTCAAAAAAACATAATCAATAGTGTCACGATACAGTGACTGCGAAGTGATTTACAATATTCACGTTTCTTGAGCTGTTTCTGTCTATCTCTCTCTCTGTTGGGGTCTAGGGGATACATGTCAATAACTCGTCTAACCGATTCACCTAGGGGAGGACTTAAACAATTAAACTGTCTGACTTGCTAGACCTCAATTTTAATTTATATTCTTGAGAAGAAGTTTTCTCGACCAGGGGGAGTTTTGAGTCAGTCTGTGGAGGAGGGCAGGGCTGGGAGTCTAGATCTGGCGGCAGTCCATGGTATTTCTTAATATGACTCGAGTGAAGCCAGCCCTTGCGGCCCTCGACTTTAATCGCGGTCCTTGTGGTCAAAAGTACTAGCTTCGGCGCTTGCCAACGGGGCTCCAGCGGACTTCTCCTGTCAAAGTTCCTTACGAAGACGAGATCCCCCGGAACAACCTCATGTGGCTTCACCTCGGTGTTGTCGGGAAAAGCTGCAGCAACCTGTGAACGACATGATTGTAGGGCAGACATCAAAGAAGCAAGGTAATCTGTCAGCATGTTACAGTCAACATCAGTGATTTTGCGAGGCAGAGGCGTCCCCCACATATTCGGTGGCCTACCAAAGACCACCTCGTACGGGGATAGCCCTGTTCTGGAGTGTGCGACCATTCTCATGTAAAAGAGTGCGACTGGTAAAGCTACTATCCAGTAGACACCTTTCTCTCTACAGATCTTGGCAAGACGAATTTTCAGAGTCTGATTATGACGTTCCACGAGACCTGCTGCCTCGGGATGTCGGACACAGTGGAACTTCCATTGATAGCCGAGCAGGAGAGATACCTGCTTCATAAGCTCGGACGAGAATGGCTGACCGTTATCTGAGTATACGATGCGGGGCAAACCATATCTGGGGAAGAATTCACGAACCAGCTGCTTGGCAGTGGTCGGAGCAGTGTAATCTGGGACTGGATATGCTTCTGTCCAACGGGAGAGTGCACATACAACTACGAGGACATATTTGAATCCTCGACAACGTTCCATCTGGATATAATCCATCTGGAGGACTTCAAAAGGGTGATCGGGAGGATGAAATCCACCTTGCTCTACAGGAATGCTTTTCCCTGGGTTGAACTGACAACAGATCATGCAAGTACGCACTTTCTGTTTGGCTGCTGCTCGTAGATGTTTGTTGAACCAGAGGTTTTGAATACTGTCTAACATGGCTTTTTCTCCTAAATGTGCAGGACTGTATACTGTGTTAATGATTACTTCGACCATAGAGTCAGGGAGAAACCATGTAGATTTTCCCTTCGTCATCCATCCCTGTTCTGTCTGGATCCCTCCTAGTTCAATCCATTTCTTGATTTCGTCTGGTGTAGCATGTGTCTGTATATCAATTACATCTAGGGCGGGATCCTTAACTGTCATACAATGTGTCGGTGTCTGGACTATTGTCTTTGTCAGATCAGTTGCGTGAGTCTGAGTCTGAGCTGTATGCTTTGCTGTTCGGTCTGCCAGGTCGTTACCCTGGGAAATTGTATCTGTGACTTTCGTATGTGTCTTGCACTTCATGATGGATATCGCTGTAGGCAGATGTATTGCATCTAAGAGAGTTTGAATGAGGGGACCGTGTTGAATTTTGGCTCCGTGAGAGGTCAAGAAACCTCTCTCTCGCCACAGCACACCGAAGTCGTGTACGACTCCGAATGCATAACGTGAATCTGTGTATATGTTAACTTTTTTGTTCTTGGCTTGAATACAGGCTTGAGTCAGAGGGATGAGCTCTGCTGCTTGAGCCGACAGGGTGTCAATACAATTCGTTTCTATGACTTCAGTTTCTGTCGTGACTGCGTAGGCGGCCACTAATTCTCCTGTACTTGTTCTCATGCATGAACCATCCACATAAAGTGTCATGTCTGGATCTGGTAATGCGGTGTCTGTCAAGTCTTGTCTGGGTTTCGTCGTAATGGTAATGACTTCAATACAATCATGTGCCAATGGGTCTGTCTCACTTAATGGCAAAAGTGTAGCAGGGTTCAATGTGTTGCAACGTCTGATTTCTATGTGTGGCTGAAACAATGTCAATTCATAACCTGTCAGTCGCGCTATGGTCAAGTGCTGGGTCTGTGTTCGGTTTAAAAGAACTTCCACGGAGTGTGGAACTTGTACTGTCAATTGATGTCCTAACACTATGGAATCACTTTGTCTGATTGCTAGAGCTGTTGCTGCTACTGATTTCAAGCACGCAGGCAGCGCCTGGGCTACTGGGTCCAATGTACTAGAAAAATAAGCACACGGTTTGTATGAACCTGCTTGATCCTGAGTGAGCACTGACAATGCGGTACCTTCACGTTCTGTGACAAAAAGTGTAAAAGGCTTGCTGTAACATGGTGTCGCTAAAACTGGTGCTTGACATAAGACTTTCTTTAAGTCGTCAAAAGCTTGTGTGTGTTCCTGAGTCCAAGGGAGGGCAGTTGATGTCGCTGCCTCCTGGGTTGTCAACTGTATGAGTGGTTTCGCTAGAAATGCATAGTGAGGGATCCATTGTCTACAGTAAGAAGTGAGGCCTATAAAGGCTCGTACCTCCTTTTGTGTCTTGGGCTGTGACATGTTTACAATTAACTGAATGCGGTCAGGTGTTAGCTGTCTCCCCCCTTTGGTCAGCAAGTGCCCAAGGTAAACCACTTGCTGAACACAGAATTGCAGCTTCGAAGGGGACACCTTGTGTCCCTTGTCAGCCAGGAAATGCAAAACCGTCAGTGACGCTTGCTCACATTCAGGTTCGCTGCGGGCGGTGATCAGTAGATCATCGACATACTGTAACAGGGCAGTGTTGTCAGGCATGTGTATACTGTCTAGTTGTCTTTTCAGTGCTTGGCTATAGATGCTGGGGCTTTCTGTGAATCCTTGAGGTGCGCGTGCAAATTTGAAGCTTCGACCATTTAAACAGAATCCGAAAAGGTATTGGCTTTCTGGATCAATTGGGACACTAAAGAAGGCGTTCTTCAGATCAATTACAGTAAAGAACGTTGCTTCGGAATCAATGGCAGTCAATAGAGATGAGATGTCTGGGACCACGGGGTACTGTGGTACGATACATTTATTCAATTCGCGCAAATCGATAACTAATCGATAAACTGGGGGTGCATTTGGATCAGTACGTTTAAGAATTGGAATGATGGGGGAGTTACATAGATTCGAGTCGGTTTCTACAACCACTCCTTGTGCAATGAGCTCGTCAATGATTTTCAGTAAAGCCGCTACAGCATCTGGAGGTAACTTGTATTGTCGGATTCGTGGTAAGACTACTCCTGGCCTGAGTGTGACTCGATATGGTGTAATGTGCATACAACCTACATCAGTGGGGCCTTGTGCCCATAAATGTGCAGGAACATTCTGTAATCTGGGATCAATATCTCTCAACACATAGTGACCCTTAAAGTCACGTAAGAACAATCTTACTCCTTCCGGAGAACAGCAAATAACAGCTCCTAGAGCTTTCAGTGTCTTGATACCTAACAAGTTTTCTGGACATGATTTTGTTAATAACAAATCTGTAGTGCGAGACAACGGACCAACTAAAAGAGGTACTGGTTTCGATACTTCATTCACAATAGGTTTGCCTGAAAATCCAAGGGAAACATTCTGGGAGCCTGAGAGGGGTGCCCCTGGAACCTCGTCATGACTTATCGTTGTTCTGCTTGCCCCTGTATCAATCAAAAACTTTCTATCTTTTCCTAACACTTGGCTATGTACATAAGGACCCTCTTGATCTACAGGAACCTCAATAAGGGGCAAGCCAACTTCCCTCTCTAGGCTGTTTCATGTGTATCGCTGATAATCGGGATAATCTGTTTGTGCATACTGGTACATCTGTTGTGACGTATGTTGTGTTGCGGCAATGGGCTGTGGCTGTGGTACTGCTACGGTCTGTACTGTCTGTTGTGAAGCTTGCATAGGCTGGATATTCTGTGATACTTGTTGTTGGGCCTGGTCCTGTCTAGGAGGACGCGGTCTTTCTTTAGTTTTACCTGTAGCTATATTGTGTTTCAATACTGCACAATCGTTTATATAGTGACCTGGCTGTTTACAATAGTTGCATATCCCTTTAACAGGAGCTGCTGAATTACTGGACTGTGTCATGCCCTTTTTCTGACCGTCAGCTGGGACTGACTGAGCAACTAACATTTTCATTTTCGTGTCTTTCATACGTCTTTGTTCGTGATCATGTTCTTCTCTAATTCTGTTCTGGTGGTACTGTAACATTTGTAACATTTGTGAAGGCGTGTTTGCTTGCCATGTGCTCTCGACTTTTAGTACACGATTCTTAACTTGGGGCAGAGAATTTTCGACCAATTTGGATACAAAAAGGTGTGGATACGACTCGCTACTTGCTTTCAGGCCACTATTAATAACAAAACATTTCTCAAATCGGGAATAAAAATCACTAGTGTCTTCATCGGGTTTCTGTTTACAGGCTGAGATTGCATCCCAGTCTTCCTTTTTCGTTGCTAATAAACGTGGCAATACTTGTACTAACAATCCTGGTAATGCTTTAGTTTTGTCCCCAAGCCCTAGGCCTGGGGTTCTAGTATTCTCTTCGTTCTCTAATGCAGCCCAATCAATCTTTTGCTCTCCCACCTCCCACCTCCCATTCTTTCTCTTTGAGTTTCTCGTAAATACCGGCAGGCAATAATACTTTCAGTATTTTCATAATGTCGGGATAGGTATAATCACCCATGAGTAACATGTCTTTTATTTCACGGTGAAAACCTGCAGGGTCTTTATCGTGACTAGGCACTAGTTTCTTCATTTCTAATAGTTCCATTTTTGTTATGGGCGTGTACACAAACACACGTCTAAAGGTATTATCATCATTCCTAATTGGATGCACTTCTCGCAAGGGATTCTGTCTGTCTATGTAATACATTTTTCTTTCTACGGGTGGAGCTGGAACAAACTGTGTATTCAGAAAAGCATTATACCTGTGTCGATGTTCTAGAATTACTTTAATTAAGTCAGTACCTAGACCTCTCCATCTATTCGAGAGTAGCTCTATTAAAATATCAGGTAGGGGACCTGGATCAGAGTGTTGGCCTTTGAACAACGTAATGAGATGCTGAATCATGTATATTCCAGCTAATTTCTGTTCATCAGGGGAAAGGTTCAAAAAGGTCTGCGCTAAAGAGTCATCACTATATTTATCAGAATTGTCAGCCCATTGTACTGCTGACCTGGCCAATTCTTGTTCATCCATGGAATCGAGTACATGGTACCCCATTTGTTCTTGAAGTATTTTATCGGTAGCCTGAAACATATGTTCAGGAGATTTCGGATTTGATATAGCAGAGAGAAAAAGTCTTTTGCTTTCTGGACGTATTCTTTTCTTAAGGTATTTTCCCTTACCTACATATGCTATTGTCCCTTTGTCTGACTGTTGCGAAGTTTCTGCTAGATCCTCTGTTTCCTCCTCCTCTTGCGAGGAAGTTGGATCGTCTAATTCAAGATCTTCGTCAGGTGCTCGCTGGGCATGTATTTCTATTATTTCTTTACGGAGCTTTCTAACCATATGATGTACTTGGTTTTCCTTATCATGTTTACCCTCCGACATATTCTGGCTCCATCTAATCAGTCTATCCATCTCACTTTGCGGAAAACCTGCCTGATCGTGTTCTCTTATTAAGCAATTAACCAAAAATCGCATTATCAAACCTTTAGTCTCAACTTTCTGACGTGACATGACTTCAGCAACAGACTCGGGCCCTTCTCCTGTTCTAATAAAATCGTACAATTTGTCTAGATGTTCTGGCATTCCTGGTAGTAACATTAAATAGTCTGTAACGCGTCTCAAGCGTAGGGACGCTAGTAACATGGGGCCTGACGTACCAGGCACTGGGTCATATCTGCAGTCTGTGAGCTCTCTTCTAAGTAGTTCGGCCGGAACGCCTTTCGGTGTCCGTGCCTTTGCTAAATCTCTCATCGTAATTCGGTGTATCTGTGGGGGTGTTTGATAACCTCCCGTAGCACCTCCTGAACCGGAGGCTTGAGCATAACCTGACTGTACTTGCTGTAGCTGGGTTGGGTCCTGGGCCACGCCAGCCCCAAAAGGATTGAATGGATGTAGTTGTTGAATACCGGGGGGGAACAACAGGAGCAGGTGCGGGCAGCGGACCTGGAGGAATCTGCAGTTGCGGACCTGGGAGCTGATGCTGTAGGGGTAGGGAGATGTCAGCAGGAGCAGGTGGAACGGGTACATGAGCAGGTGCAGAAGTATATGAGGGAGCTACATCGTCTAGATAGGAAGAAAGGAAAATATCCTTTGTGGTCTTGTGACGTAATTTAGTCGGAACCAATGGAGGGGGCAGATCTTTCGGTATTTCCGGAGTGGCCTTAGGTAAACCCTCGGCCAGAAGAGGATACATACCATTCACAAGAGTGTTTCGTTGTCGGTCTACTTGTTCTGCTTTTACTCGTATCCCCTCTTCAACTAATACGTTTTCTCGGGCTTTGTCTGAATCCTCTCTATGTTTTTCTGCTTTTCTGAATTCTTTCTCTGTACGTCTGTGTGATTCTTTACGCCATAATTCAATGGCATCTTTCTGTGACTGTCTGGCTTTCTTTTTCCATAATGCTTCTTCTACTCTCATGATGCACTCGGCATCCCATGTCCCTGTAGCAGGCCATCTCTGATTCTCTGCTAGATCTTTGGTGTAATCCACCCACAAGTCGAGATATAATACAGCATCTAAGCCGTGTTTGTGGTACATAAAATACCCTGGAGTGTCCCTGGGTGGAATGGGAACAGCTTCCTCGAGTATCCCTTTTCTAGTTCCTATCTGTTTCAGTTTGGAAAACAGCGGCATGTTTCAGCCGTACTACTTGATACTTGATACTTACTCGGACTTGGACACAACTAACACAATAAACACGATAATGTAGATCGAACAATCACTCATACCACGACATTAAAACACATTTAAACATTTTGGAAAACGAACAACAATAACTAGAATAAAACTAGCTACCTGCATACTCGATATACTGCTAAACAGTACAGATACACCGCTAAACAGTGCAGACCTGGTCTGTGTACCCAAACCCGTCTTGACCGGGCACAAACTAATGCACCCGTCTAGATGCGTCCCCAGCAACGGTACTCACCGGGAAGCACGGAACGGAAGGCCTCGGAAACTCGACACTGGACTGGACCGGACTGGACTCGACTCGACTCGTGACGTAGGCACTTCGGAACTTCGGAACTGGTGGGCCTCTGAATACCTCGGACTTTGCTCTCTCAGCTAGGCTCTGGTCGGGATCCTCCGCACTCCTCACGGCCTCGTCTGGGTGTCGATCGCAGCCTCAGTCACCTCCGTTGGCCTGAGGGAGATACAGGAAATCCTGCGGGTACGCGTAGTTGTCCGTCCGGCTGTGGCAGGGGGCTAGGCCTGCAACGCACCGCCGGCGCGTAAGGTGGGGGAGGGGTCCCTATTCGGGCGCCAATTATGTGGTAAATTTAAATTACCTATACTTAATTTATGCGGTAAAGTTCAATAAGAATAACTCAGTCAAAAATAAGAGGCAGAGTCCGTGGCATCTGAGTTTATGAAAGTTTTATTCCTTAAAAAAGAATTGGTTCGAACCAGGTATCATGTTCCATCACCACAAGGGTTCAGGAAGGGAATGGACATGGACATGTACAATGCTTTATTAACAGAACATCATATATATAGTCAATGCATTACAGTAGAGATAGATGCAGAAGGCGTAACAGCTGAGAGAAACGAGATAAGAACACATGTACGTAACAGAAGGCGTGCATGAGGGCGTACACGGAGGTGTGTGCTAGACAACGTCACTTGAAACGTATCACAGGTAGGTGGATCCATAGACGAATCCTGCAGAGTCAGCAGAAATACATGGCAGAGATGCGCGCGCAGCAGCATGACGTGTGATTGACGTGGAACTGGAGGGTGAAGGGGACTTGACATTTAGCCCTACATGAGGAGACGGAAGTCTGGGGTGTCAGAACAACCTAATCCCAAATCATATCTAATATCTTGTGTTTGAGGAACTGTATTATCTAGAAGGAAAGGTCTCTCGGGCAGAGGCTATTCTATACTAACTGCTAGTGCGTGTATAAGCGCCTATGTGTCTGCATGTAGTGCGGGCCATGGCCTACCACAGTAACAGGAGCTATGAATTACTTGCATGGAGACAGAAAGGCCGGGCCCTTTGCTCTGCAGCTGGGAAGGATGTTTTCCTAAACTACTAAACAGGAATGTATTTTCGAGGAGCGGAGCAGATAACTTGAAGGCTGAATACAGTCTTGGCAGGCAAGCAGGCCGAGCCAGGCACCGCTCGCCGCACAGGGAGTAAGGCAGAGGTCAGGAAGCAGCAGACTGTAGTTTTCAGAAACAGAAGGCAGAAAGGGCTCGATGGCAGGAATCAGGGCCTAACTCACCAGAGCTAGTAAAACATGAAAGTGCACCATGTAAAGACGTTGGCAAGGCACACTTAGGAACCGAATATCCGACCCATTCATGGTGGATCTGAAAGAGGACATGTTAACGTTGGACGCAAATGTATTTGCGTCTTCATAGCTGGTTGTGGAGGGAACATACATGTACTTGAAGCACGTACATGGAGCCGTTGGGGTCTACGTTAGGGGACACAATTGACCATGAAAATTCATATTACCTCAAATGGGACCTTGGTGTATAGGGACTGAGTCTTCCTACCAACTTAGTACCCACGAACCCAGGACCGACTATCTATATTGTCACACATGCTATCCAACTCCTCACAGAGAAACAAATGAATAGACACCCCAGAATACAACACTCCCAGGTCTCTCAGGAATCGCTGTAACAAGACACAACTTTTCCCTCACTCTCTTGTATTCAACACGATAAGATCTGACGGAGACGTAAAACAGTGTAAAATATTTATTTTAACTAACATGCCCTAACATGCAGTATAATTGCCACAACAGGGGAACATCCTTTACAACGCGGATTTTACTCCGCAAGGCTGTTACAACGCAAGTCGTAACCACGACTTGCGCTGGAGGGCGCTAGAGGATTAAGAATAGTATATTTACTATTCCAACACCTTCCCTAGTGTCCACGGGGACTGGTGTTCGAATAGTAAATTATACTATTCTCAATCCGCGCCCCCAACAGAAGTCGTGGTAACGACTTGCATTGTAAGGGACGCGTTGTTAAAGCACGCGTTGTCATGGTACGCGTCGCAACGTCGTACATCCGCCCCATCAAGCAGCAAAATGCATAGTACAAATATTGTCAGCATAGCAGTCAGTCCATAAATCATGAAGGGAGCTGTTATCATAAAAAGACAATGGAGAAAGGACTATAGTGCCTAACCTCCCTCCCCTTGCTAAGAAGAAGTATTATTATATAATAGAAGCTCTCTGGGCTTTGTCAGCAGACACCATC
Organism: Lissotriton vulgaris; assembly: GCF_964263255.1. Lineage (NCBI taxonomy): Eukaryota > Metazoa > Chordata > Amphibia > Caudata > Salamandridae > Lissotriton > Lissotriton vulgaris. The sequence continues at coordinate 1,093,461,355 of NC_141685.1, forward strand.
CCTTAGCCTTTAGAAGGTAGAACTACATCATGGGTGCTCTTCACCCTGGACAGGCACTTATCCAAGTGTGTGTCACCTATTCGTACTCCCCACTAAAAACTCAAGTACGCTGTCCAAACAACAGCTGCATCGGTATGTTTTGTCTAAGGGTTGGCCAGAACAAAATAACGTGGTGAATTGTTGTTCGACCTTCCACATAATGTTCAGTTAAAATCCCAGGATCATGCAGAGAGCAAGCACAGCGATTAGTTCCCATGTGAAAGCAGTCTTTGAAATTATTGCAAAAAATAAAGAGTAACTCGTGCAAAGCAGCAGGCAAGCTGCAACGTGCTCATGCTAAGTTAGTGAAAAACGACAATGTCCTTATGGGCCACATGACAAGTGTGGGTGTGATAGTCTCTGTATGGGTTTGTGAGTGGGTGTAACATTTTCTGTAGAGTATGTGAACGGGTGTAGCAGTGCCTGTTTGGGTATATGAGGGGGTGTGAGAGAATGTCTATACGTGTAGGTATGAGATTCTCTCTATAGGTTTGTGAATGGGTGTGACATTGTCTGTATGAGTTTGTGAATGGGTGTGAGATTGTCTGGATTGGTATGTCAGTGGGTGTTAGAGTATCTGTATAGGTATAAGTGTGAATATAAGTGTGTAGGTTTCTGAATGAGTGTGACAGTGTCTGTAAGGGTTTGTGAATGGATGTAACAGTGTCTGTATGGGTGTGACAATAGGAGTAACACTGTGTGCCTGGGTGTGAGCGTAGGCATGAGAGTGTGTGCCTGAGTGTTAATGTGAATGGGAGAGTATCACTCTGGATGTGAGAGTATCTTTGAGAGTCAATAGGAGAGTGTCTGCCTGCATGTGACACTGGATGTGAGATGGCATCACTGGCTGTGACGGTGTGTCTGTCTGTCTAGTTGTAAGAATAGGTGTAAGAGTGTTTGTCCGGCTGTGAGAGTTCCTGTGAAAGTGTTTGGCTGCCTATCTGAGTGGTTATGTGACTATATATTTATTTTTTGTTGACAGTAGCTTAAATCCACAGATCCGCCACAGATTTACAACAGGGGCACGCTGAGTGCCGTGGGTGATAAAAAATGTCCATGCATTTTCACAGCCAACCTATATCCCCCCCAAGGGGTCAAAGATTCTCTACACTGACCACTTCTTGAACATTGCAGCCAAAATTTCAGCCTCGGGGACCATTTCCCAAAAAAAGAAAATGGCGGTCACAACTTTTCTGCCAGGTTGCGGCCTATCAGATTGTTTCTTTGGTGCATGAATCCGAGGATCGACCCGTGCTGGATCTGCGTCCTTATATATCTATTTTTTATCTTTAATATCTCTAAAACTACTGAATAGATTGACACCAAGTCACAAAAAGCATTCTTTCTGGACCAACATCTAGCTTTCTGCCAAATTTGGTGCAATTCGGTTCAGCTGTTCGGGTTGTAATCGTGTTCAAAATCCCTATGGGAAATTTCATTGGGAAAATGTGTATTGTGCCCCCTCCTTTTCTCAGCTCCCACTTGACGGATGACCCACAAAGCTTTCAACACAGCAGTTGAGCCAACTAAAGTATATGTTTTGAAAATTTCGTGAAGATTTGTCAAGCGGCACCAAAGTTATTGGCAAAACAAAAAAATACTCTTCATATGGTAACTAGGTCCTAATTATAACTACCTACTGGCGAGTTTACAGTGACATTATAGTTAGGTGAAAATGGCAGGTACGATACCCCTGTGCTGGTAGACTCTGTATGCTGCATCTCTATGCTAGTACCCAAAACCAAAGAGTAAACTCCGCTTTATCGCATGAGGTTAATCGTAGCTAAACGACTGATCACTAAAAGATGGTGCTCCTCTGAACCCCTCCGCCCTACTCGCTTGGAAGCACTCTTTACAAGTGTGGGCCAAGGCAGAAAGTGTTGTGCTGAGTAGAGATGATACGCTGGGACTGAGCAAAAGAAAACAATTTACTTACCTGTAACTTTAGCCTCCAGTATTGGAAACTTTCATAGATTCACATGCTTGAATCATTCCCCGTCGTTTAGATGGGAGTCCCCGGTATATATAAAAATACCAATGCAAAGCCATTACAGACCCAGAAACTAGGCCTAGGACAATTCCAGTTTTGTAACATATCCACCTCTTTTTGTAAAAGAGACCAAATAAAATCAACAACCAATCAGATCAGCATCACCCTCTAGAACCCTACTTAGAGAACCTCAGACTTTCAGATTTTCGTAGCCGTAGTGCCACAGTATTACCATAAAGATGCAGAGGGTCGAGCTTTCCCAGGGGAGGAGAGTGGGTCGCATGTGAATCTATGAAAGATTCCAATACTGGAAAACTAAAGTTACGGGTAAGTAACTTGTTTTTTTACTCTAGTATTGGAACTTTCATAGATTTACATGCTTGAATCAGAGTTGCTACCAGTCATGAGTACATTTTTAGTTTTTTATTATCTAGAACATTTATTAACAATGCACCAATAAGATCAGAAAAAGGAAAGAAAAACACATCTCGTAAATTTGAACTTCTCTTGAATTTTTTTATTAAAAAATGTATAAAGACTATAAAAAGTTTAACACACCAAAATTCAAAGAAGTAGTAGGGAAACAAAGATATCATTAAAGTTCATATGCAAATAAAATACCAACGTATGCATACACAAATAGTCAGAAGCAATAAACTTTATCAAAGAATGTGTGAGGATGAGAGGGAAAGCTCACCGCTTACTGAAACAGGTTCCTCAGGACTGCTTGGCCCACTGCACTGTAGCTGCATGTCGAAGAATCCAAGCAGTAATGTCTGGTGAAGGTATGGATACTTTTCCAGGACGCTGCCCTGCAGATGTCCCGGATAGGTATTCCAGCAAAGAGGGCCGTAGCGGAGGAGATTGCCCTCGTAGAGTGAGCACGGATCTTCCCTTTGATGGGCTTTCCAGCTAATTGATGACAATATTGGATATCGCTGGAAATCCAATGTGCAATCCCCAGTTTGGAAAGGGGAAACCCTTTACGAGGAGCGCCGTAAGCCACAAAGAGCTGAGCTGAGGTGACTTCCTGAAATCTTTAGTTCTTTGGAGATAGAACTTCAGGCAATGCTGAATGTCAAGTGAGTGAAGTGTTCTCTCAGCCGGAGTTGTAGGTTGAGGGAAAAAAGTCTTACGGACCACAGGTTCATTTAAGTGAAAATCCGGAGGCACCTTCGGGATGAACTTAGTGTTGGTACGGAGTACTACTGTCTCAATCTTAAACTGAAGAAAAAGCTCATGGATAGTGAGAGCTTGCGATCCACTAACCCTTGTAGCTGATGTCAAAGCAAGAAGAAGAGCCACCTTCCATGACAGGAATTTTAAGTCTCCTTTATGTATAGGCTCGAAGGTATGTTTCATGAGCTGAGCCAAGAGCACATTAAGGTGCCATAGTGGTGGGGGAGGCTTCACCGGAGGGAAGGCTCTAAAAAGCCCTATCATAAATTGCTTAATTATCCTTGCTGACCAGAGCAAAGGGCCTGAAGATGTCCTTCAGAAGCGAGAGTTGGCAGCGAGATGCACTTTCATAGATGAGCGAGCCAGGCCAGCCTTTTGCCAAGGAAAGGATGTAAGGAAAGATTGAATGCGCCGAAGAAGAGAAAGGGTGAACTCCCAATTCTCTGCACCAGTGACAAAACCTCTTCCACTTCATCCAGTAGGTTTTGTTTGCACTTTGAGCACAAGCCTGAGAAAGGATGTCTATACATTCTGTGGAGAGCTTTAAGTCAAGAAACTCTCTCCGCTCAGGAGCCACGCTGATACCTGCAGGGATCAGGGATCTGGATGCACTACTTGGCCCTGGGACATCGTCAGTAATGATGGAATAGGATTCGAGGGAACCGGTTGCTCCAAGGCTAAGAGAAGAAGCTCCGTATACCAGTACTGCAAGGCCGGGACGGTGCTATTAGGATCATTTTGCCAGGTTCCGTTTTTAACTTCCTGAGAAGTCTCGAGATCAGATGAATAGGAGGAAAAGCGTAAACAAAGGCGCCTGACCATGCCATCGAAAACGCATTCCCAGAGGAACCAGGGTGGTGATGCCAGATTGCAAAGAATCAGCATTTCTTGTTCTCTGGTGTAGCAAAGAGATCTATGGACGGTCTGCGCCATAGACGGAAAATGTCCTCCAGTGTCTTCTGGTCCAACTCCCACTCGTGGCTGACTGACTTTAGCCTTCTTAGTCTGTTTGCTGTCCCTGGGTGAGAACCCATGTAGGATCGCCCATTCCCAGACAGCTTGAGGTTCCGCAGACAGTAGACAGGATCTCCTGCCGCTTTGCTGATTGATATAATGCATGGCCGGAGTATTGTCTGTTCTTATTAGAACTGACAAATTCTTTATTCGCTGGAGAAAAGCCTGTAGGGCTAGGCGAACTGCTCTGAGTTCCAGCAGATTGATGTGCAAAAGACAATGATGATGCAGCCATCGACTACTTATCTGGAGGTCCTGCAAGACCGCTCCCCAGCCCTCCAGAGATGCATCCGTTGTAATTATATGAGGAGCTGGGGTGACCATGAAGGCGAGACCTTGGGAAATGCACAAGTTATTACTTGTGTAATGATATATCTGTAAGAGACATTAGTTAGTGATAGATTCCTTACCTTAGAATATCCCCAGGCATCAGACTGGATCCGGAAAGTTTTCGCTAGCAGTACCTCTGCGCATCAGTAGGTGACGTCTTGCGGCTCCGCGTCCGTCGCTGGCATTGTAAGCGCCGAGATGACGTCACCGAGACTACTTAGGCGCCACCCATGCCCGCTGATGTCAGTTCTGCACACGACTTGTGCCAGGAACGCAGAGCCATGCAAGAAACTGACCACTGGTGCCAAGAAACTAGGGCCCTGAAAGGGATGTCCTTAATCCTAGAAATCAGTTCGCAGAACAGGGAGGATGGGTGGGGCGATAAGGAATATATCACTGTAACTTGTGCATCTGAAAGCGACATGTTAGTGACAGGTTCCTTACCTTAGAATAGATAGCCCAGCAATATCAACCCCGATGGTGGGTCTGCGAACCAAGATCACACCAGTAAGTCACGGAGAACAGAACGGTCAAAGAAGCCATCTCACAGAACTTGACTGTCAAGGCAGTAATGCTTGGTAAACGTGTCCAGCGAGGCCCATGTAGCTGCCTGACAAATGTCCTGCAAGGGAACGCCTCGTCCCAAGGCAGTAGTGGCTGCTGTTGCCCTGGCAGAATGGGCACGCAGCCCCACAGGAGGCTCCTTCTTAGCCAACGAGTAACAGGCTTTAATGCAGAGAACGACCCACTGAGAGATGGTCCGTTTGTGCACGGCACAACAGCCCAAGCCTTTTTTGGAGCCCAAGTAGCCAACAGAAAGCTGGTCATCCACCCGGAATTGTAGTGTGCGCTTCACATAGAACAAGGCGCACATTTTAGGTCCAGAGGGTGGAGGCTCTCTTCCTCTTTTGAAGGATGCAGAGGCGGAAAGAAGTACGACAAAGTGATGGTCTGGCCGATGTTAAAGTGTGTGACAACCTTTGGCAAGAAAGAAGGACGGGTCCTTAAAACCACCTTTTCCGGATGAACAGAAAGGAAAGGAGGTTTAGAAGAAAGATCCTGGAGCACACTCACCCTTCTAGCAGAGGTGATCGCTACCAGGAAAGCCATCTTGAGAGTAAGAAGACGCAAAGGACAGTTATGAAGAAGCTCGAAGGGAGCGCAAATCAGATATGTCAAGAAAAGGTTTAAGTCCCATTGAGGCATGATGAACGGCACAGGAGAAAATGTGTGCTTAATGCCTTTCAGAAAACGGCTAACAACCGAGGACTTAAAAAGAGAAGGCTGATCTGGAAGCCGCAAAAAGGCGGAGATGGATGAAAGATAACCTTTGATAGTGCCCAGAGCAGAGCCCTACTGGGCCACAGAAAGACGGAACAGAAAGACTTCGGAAAGAGGGTCAGAAAGGGGATCCACAGACTTTGCTGTGCACCATGCCACAAAACTTGTTCCACCTGCAGGCGTCTACCGTTTTATTGGAGGGACGCCTGGCTGCCAGAATGACATCACAGTCTTCGGGAAGAAGATCGAAAGCTGTCAACTGTCGCCGCTCAATCTCCACGCATGGAGGTGGTGGCTGGACAGGTTGGTGCGGAGGACCGTACCCTGCTGCTGCGACAGAAGATCCTCCCGAAGATGCAGTCGGATCGGGCGATCGATCGATTGCCATGTTGAGTAGCTTGGGATACCAGTATCTTTGTGCCCAATCCGGAGCCACAAGAATGACTTGGGCCCGGTCGCGCCGAATCTTCTTCAGCACTCTGGGCAGGAGTGGTATAGCCGGAAAGGCGTACAACAGACCACAACTCCACTTAAAAAGCGTCACTGAGCGAGTGCCGCCTTGGAAATTCCAACATGCAGAACTGATGACAGCACGTTCTCTTCTGTGGCAAATAGATCTAACCAAAGCTCTACCCACTGCTGAAAGTGACCTTGCGCCACGTCCGAGTTTAGACACCATTCGTGATCCATCAAGCACCGGCAGCTAATTTCGTCCGCTCTGGCGTTTAGAGAACCTGCCAGGTGTTGAACCATCAGGTTAATGCCTTGATGTTCCAGCCATGTCCAGAGGCGCAGAGCCTCCTGACATAGGGTCCAGGACCCCACCTGCCCTGTTTGTTGTAATACCACATGGCGGTGGTGTTGTACGTGAACACCTGCACCACACTTCTGCAGACAAGAGGGAAGGAATGCTTTCAGTGCAAGTCGGATCGCCCGAAGCTCCAAAAGGTTGATATGGAGTCGGGACTCTGCCAGAGACCAGAGGCCTCTGATCTCCTCTCTCCCAAGTTGCCTCCCCATCCCAGTAGGGATGCATCCGTCACCACTGTGTGCTCCGGTTGGGGAAGAGAGAGGGATCTGCCATTGACCCAATTGCGATTCGGGAGCCACCACTGCAATTGTTGTACAATGCCCTCCGAGATCTGGACATGATCGGACAGGTTGCCCTGATGCTGTGCCCACTGGAACTTCAAGTCCAACTGCAGAGCCCGCATATGCCATCTGGCATGTTGCACTAGAAGGATGCAGGAGGCCATCAGGCCCAGGAGCCGGAGGGTCATCTTGACTGAAACCCGGGATAGAGACTGGAAAATCGGAATCATAGCCTGAATATCCTGGACTTGCTGCTCTGGAGGATAAACCCGAAACCGTGTCGAATCCAGAACCGCTCCGATGAAGGGGAGCTTCTGAGAGGGACTCAGGTGGGACTTCGTAACATTGATGGAGAACCCCAGCAAATGCAGGAGGTCGGCCGTAGTCCGAAGGTGGGTGACAACTGCTTGAGGCGAGTCCACCTTCAAAAACCAATCGTCGAGGTAGGGGAAGACTGACAACCCTGACCTGCGCAGGTGAGCTGCGACCACCGCCATCACTTTCGTGAACACCCGAGGGGCACTGGTAAGGCCAAAGGGGAGCACGGCAAACTGAAAATGCTCCTGGCCTACCGTGAACCGCAGGTAACGCCGGTAAGCCGGCAGGACAGGGATGTGAAAATATGCGTCCTGCAAGTCCAACGATACCATCCACTCCCCAGGGTCGAGGGCAGTGCCGGAGTCAACATCTTGAACTTCTCCTTCCGGAGGAAGCGATTGACGTTCCAGAGGTCTAAGATGGGGCGCAAGCCCCTTTTTCCTTCTTGGGGACCAGAAAGTACTGGGAATAACAACCACGTCCTACTTCTGGCCCAGGAACGAGCTTGATGGCCCCCTTGGCCAAGAGGGCCATAACTTCCTGCTGGAGAAGTGCAAAGTGACCCCCCGACATGCGGTGGAACTGAGGTGGCATGGTTGGGGGGATAGACTCAAAGGGGAGGGAGCAACCTCTCCGGACGAGTTGCCGCACCCACTTGTCGGAAGTGACAGAACCCGAGGTGGATTGACCCTCACGCTGGCCCCTTGTGCTGCCAAGGCGGCTTCCAGGCCCACGCTGAGTTTGGTTCTGCGCAGGCTTCTGACTGAACGAACCGTCAGGGGCACCCCTTCCGTGGCCACAATAGGAATGAAAGGTAGACGTGGCTGGGTGCGTGGTGGAGAGACCCAAGGACTTGGCCGTAGCGCGAGAGTCCTTAAAACGCTTCAGCGCACTGTCGGCTTTATCACCAAAGAGGCGAGTGCCATCAAAGGGCATGTCCATGAACGAGCTCTGGACATCTGTCGAGAACCCAGTAGATCTCAAGCAGTTGTGACGAGGAAGAGCCACAGTCATGGAAATCGCCCTACCTAGAGAGTCTGCGGTGTTCAAACCACACCGAAAGGCGAACTTAGGCGCATCTTTACCTTCGGCAACAGCTTGGGACAGCACAGCTTGGACCTCCTCAGGACACTGAGGCAACACTTGTGCAACTGTATCCCACACCACGTGGGAATAGCTGCCCAATAGGCAGGCAGTGTTCACCGACCGCAGCCCTAAGTTGGCCGGAGTGAACAACCGCTTGCCGAACTGCTCCAGCTTCTGAGAGTCCTTATCCGGCGGAGCCTTGGGAAAACCACTCTGGGACGTCGAAGCTTGGATGACCAGGATCTCGGGCGTAGGATGAGTGGTCGGAAAGGCTGGGTCACCCGGCGTCAGGCGATGACGCCTAACGACGTTCTTATCCACAGGGGTCCCTGTGGCTGCCCGCAACCAAGTGCCTAGTAAGACGTCAGTGAGGGCGTCATTAAATGCGCTGGTTGATTATCGGCCGCGTCCCACTAGCGTGGCTACCAGGCTTGTCGGGTAGGCGTGGCAACGCAGTGAGGGAAGAGGCTGTCGGTGGCGGCGGTTCGGTGAGGAGCTGGGAACGCGCTGCAGGCTTCGGCGAGAAGCGAAAGGCGAGGGGCACAGTGAGGCAGAGGCAGTGAGGCTGACGGGAGACCGGAGAAATCCGCGGGAGACTCACGGTAAGACACCCGGTGCACGTGATGGGGGGCGCAGGTCTGACGGGGTCCGACCGAGAGAGAGGCTACATCCCGCACCATCACCGCCGTTCGCTCCGGTGAGCGGCCGGTTTCTCTCAGGTCCCCCCCCCCAGACGCGTTGATTGCCCGGCGTTCACTCGGCGTTCGTGCTTGTAGTTCAAGCACACAAGAGCCCTAGAGATCCTGAGTCCCTCCCCCAGTTCATCACTCTGCCTGCTCCTGTTGCCTTCGTGCCTTACGGCTTGCGGTGCCCCTGTTGCTCTCGCTGGGGTTCAGGCCGGCGCCCCAGCCTTCCACCGCCCACGCCCCCTAGTCACCCTTCACTCGCTGCTCACTATCTGGCCGGTCATGGGAACCCACCAGCTCTGGGGCTGCTCCCCTTGCCTCCCGTCCCAGAACCCAGCCCAGGCCCTGACTGTCCCGCTCAGACCCTGCTGGCTCCGCTTTCACCCAGTACACTGCTACCTCGGACTCCGGTGGTGGTGGAGAGGTGGTGGTGTCAGCGGGTGGGGGCGGGGCAGGGGGTCCTAGTGCAGGAGGAGGGACGGGGCGAGCAGGGGGGTGCCACACTTGAAGACAGCCACACAACGCACAGCCTACGCACAGTACAGTACAGTACAGCACAGCACAGTTGTTGATGTTGCACATTGGCAACCATCGGCAAAAAATGGGCTGTCGAAATGTGTTCCTATGCGCATGACACCCAGCTGATGGTCACCATTGATGAAAATGATGATTCTAAAACTAGACTGACAAACTGCCTGACCGAACTGGCAACATGGATGCAGGACCATTGTCTTAGACTTAATGCTGACAAATCCGAAATTCTATTGTTTGGCAGATGCACACAGGTCTGGGACAACAGTTGGTGGCCGAGCGATTTGGGCTTGCCTCCTAACCCGACTACAAAAGCTAAAAACTTAGGAATAACACTGGATAAGGACTTATCCATGAAATCCCATGTCTCCATAGTTTGCGGCAGAGGCTTTGGCCTTTTGAAGATGCTCAGACGATTATTTCCCTGGGTTCCGACAGATTGCAGGAGAACACTAGTCCAATCACTATTGCTGAGTCGGTTGGACTATGGTAATTCACTGTTTGTGGGAATGGCAGACTACCTATTTTCCAAATTGCAGTTGGTTCAGAATGCCGCTGCCAAAGCCATCTGTAATAAAAGAAAATATGACTCAGCCAAAAAATGTATGCGTGAGCTCCACTGGCTCCCAATGCGACAACGAGCCATTTTTAAACTGTTGTGTATTTCACACAAAGTACTCCACGATACAGGCCCCATCATCCTACATGATACGATCAGATTTCATAAACCCTCTAGAAACCTACGATCTATGACGTCCGGAAGAGCATCTATCACCCGAGCTCGGACTGTCAGGATGGGAGAGAGGGCTTTCTCTCACATTGCCGCAACAAAATGGAACGAGTTACCCCACAAACTCAGAACAACTGACTGTTTCCTTTCTTTTAGGAAACAACTAAAAACATTCCTTTTCCCCAGCCCAGATCAATAATTCCCAAAGTGTTGCTGTTAAATCACTTGTAATTCTTCTTTAGCGCCGTGATGTCCTTTTAGGATGAATGTTAGCGCTTTACAAATAAAATAAATACAAAATACAAATACAGTTCATACAGTTCCAGAACTCAGGAATTCCAAAAAAGCCCACTGCTGTAAAAGAGCTGAAAACAAAGTTCCAGATGTGCTGGACTCGTGAGTAACTAGAAGTGCCCAGGCCTTCGGGAAATAATAAGATCAGAAAAAGTGAGGAAGTATACAGCGCCCAAAAGAAGGACAGCTACACGACCTGACACCGCAGAGGCCTCGGCCAATGCCAACCAGAGCCCCAAAACACAAAAACCCTCAAGTATACGGGACTTCTTTAAAAAAAGTCATCAAAGCCCGCGGAATCACCACATCCACAAGCGCAATCTCCGGAGGCAACAACTACTATTACTCCCTTGGCCAAACTAGGGTTGTTTAATCTGGCCCCGGCGCAACATTGGGCACCTGTAACCACGAGGGCAATTGAGCCATCAGAGGTCTATATTTTTGGATCCTCCTGCATCGATCACAACAATAAAAACGCTCAACCGGTCCACCTCTCATCGGACAAGTCCCCAGTGCCTCCAGCAGAGGACCACTGGTCTTATCAAACTCCTCAAAACCAGCCGGAGAATACTATATCTCCAACAGAGGTCCAACTAATGTCACCCCAACCCACCGCAACTTGCGTAGCGACCTCAATCAACCCCCCTGTGGCCTCCTTTCACCAAACAACGACAGCACAAATTCATGGGAAATCCAGCCCCGAGCACTCTTATAGCAGCCAACAATCTTCAACCCCACAAACAACCACCACAACAGCACCACCAACAGCACCACCTGCCTTGAGCCCCCCGTACATGTTATTCTCGCCATCTGGCCACACAAAGGCCACACTGCAAAGCCAGTCAACACTGCCTGCCCAGAACGATCAGCTTATGACGGACCTGTCCCAATTTTTCAAGACGTCTCAAAGTTTCCCAAGGCCCAGCCCGACCCCAAACGAAAAACAAAATACTGAGGAAAACCCTGGGACCAGTGCTTGGCCACAACTACTACAGACCCTGCAGCAAACAGTTAATGCACTTAATTACCACTCGTTAAAACTGGAGGTGCAGGTTGACTTATTAAACACCCTGGCACTATTTACATCTGGGATCGACAGCAAACTAGACAAACTTAATTCCTTACTTCTACGGGCGCAAGCCTCCACGATGCTTGCCCAACCAACCTGCTGTTGCTCCCCAATTATAAATTCCCTTTCTCTGCTCCCAGAATGCTTAACTACTGTTATAAGGGAAGTAAAGCTGTTGAGGGGAGGAAACGTACTCATCAAACCGACATCTTCTACACAACAAGAACATCTAAAACCCACTGAGGCCCCTGCCAAACAGAACAAAAACACAAATGAAGGAGAGGTGCCAACTACAGGAACAACTACTGGCCCAACGAAGCTGAACGGTCATTCCCTGAGCGCGCAACCACAATCAAACCTGACGGCCGAAAACGGCCCCCCCGTCACCAACCGGACAAACAACTAGGCATGATCAACTTGAGCCTGTGCAAACAAATTGTCCCATTTCTCAAAGCGAATCAAGATTGGGTGCCCTCCCAGGGCCAGTCCCACCACGCAGCAAGAGAGAGCGCAAAGCCAGAAACAAACTTAGGGCAAACTCCAATATGGTCCATCAGGATCTCTATCCTATCTTCAAAAAATCCCCCATAAAAAACAATGCCGTAGAGCAACGGACTATCCCCAAGGGAGCTACCTTGGAAAAACTCAGCCAAGAATCGGTGATGAGCCCACAGGACCAAAGCAAACAAACTACGGTCCCAGAAACAACCAAGGGCAGTGCCCCCACAGAAATCACCAGGGAGAGCCCAGTGACGGCAAGTACAACCGGGCCCAAGACGACACCAGAAAAACCTAGATCATTGACAGCTCTCACTTCCCCGGGAAAAGAAAACACAAGGGTAAGACTTAATTATTGCAAAACCATCTGCAACGACCCTGCAGCTCAGATCAGTCACAATCTACATTTGAAGAAGGCTTCGCAACGACTGTCACAACAGTTACACGAAACCAAACTGGAAAGGATAGCCAAAAATGCCAACATTAAGCCCACAAGTGTTCCTGAGTCAATCAACAATGACCCACTGCTTTGTGGAGAACGAGAGGATTTGATAAATGGGATATGATTGGGATTAGCAAGGTGGAGGATCTCTGGTCCAAAGGTAGTGTTAAGACTTTTGAGGCGCTCAAAGTAGAATATGAGCTTGACGACAGGGAACACTTCAGGTACCTTCAAGTGCGGCATGCCTTGACCTCCGTCTTCCCCCCGGGGACGGTGATTCCCTAGTCCTCGCCGCTAGAGGATCGCATTCTTGATGGCCACATGCCGAACAGTACTATATCCTTGATTTACAAAAAACTCATCAACAACAGGGCTGATCTTCTGGTGCGACTCAGGGCTTCGTGGACCGCTGACGGCTTGGAACTCGATGATGAGGATTGGCAAACGGCCGTCTCCTCCCCTAAGGAGGTGGCCATACCTGCCCGCCTCCGCTTTGTACAGTTGAAGATCCTCCATCGAGTATATATGACTGGTACGCGTCTGGTGCGAATGGGTTACTCCCTTGATGGGTTGTGCAAGCGCGGCTGCGGTATGAGTGGTACCTTCTTGCATATCATTTGGGAGTGTCCTGAGGTGTCTGTCTTCTGGTCTAGAGTGCATGCGATTATGGAAAGGGTCACCGGGGTCTCTCTATTGCCTGAGGCCCGACGATGCCTTCTTAATGTTTGGGAACCGACGGACTATAATATGGCCCAGACTTTTTGGGCGACTCTTGGTAACATGGTTGCCAAGAGGGATATTCCACAACTCTGGGGTTCCCATAGACAACCCACGATAACTGCTTGGAAGGAGAACATGGACTGTTGTATGTTCAGGGAAAAGACGGTCTATGTGGCTCGGGGCCGACCTAAGAAATGGGGCAGAATTTGGTCCCAATGGAATGCTTACCGTGGGAATATTTGCACCCCCCCCCCACAGGACTAAACCATTGATATTTCACTGTCCCCTTAGTTGACGTTCCGGACGTTTGTCTGTAATAATATGTATTTATTGAGCTGCTCGCCACCCTTCGACCCAAGACATATGCCTCATTATTATACGATAATTGGATTCTTTGCCCTCTCCTCTTGAGTCCCTGCAATTGCTTTTTGCCATGTGTTTGTGTGGTTTGTATGTTGTATGTTCATTCATCAAAAGTTTAAAAATGAAACCTATTATGCTTATTTTTGATTCTACGTTTTGCACATGGATACACTGCGGGTCGTTTAACCCGCATGCAAGATGAAAGCTCCAATGTATGATGTTATATTGCTGAATGTCATAGCGGCCGGCCAGATGGGTTGTAGGCAGACGCTGTGTATTGTGCATATAAGAAATAAAGGTTTTTAAAAAATTTTTTTTTTAAAAAAACAATGACCCACTGCGCCATCAGATTCTTCTGGCCCCTGAATATAAATCTAAAAGGCGGCACGACATTCTTAACAGATCCAATCTGTTAAAACTAGCAGAAGGAATCCCGGGACTAGCTGGCCTGACCTCGAACAACATAGAATACATCGAATTTCTCTCCCCTCGAGGAAACCAACTAACCGAGGTCACAGTGGTGACTTTCTACTCGGCCAGTTGGGTAGGAGCTTTTCTTGAACAGAAGCTTATTCTGCGGAACTGGGGAATTAGAGTATACCCCTACTCCCCCCTTGGGTATCCCACCTCCCTGCTAACAAGATCGACTTCACCCAGCTATCTGGCAACAACTAACAAAATAAGACGCATGAGACCCTAGTCGATCTTAAAAAATGCCTCAGGGTCCGACGCTGAATCAAAAGGCCCCGAGCAAGGCGGAGACAATGCAGAATCTAACTACAGCTGGGGGTGGTTGCCAGCAATCCTGTCATCAAAACACCCAAACTGACCGCCAGCCGGTGTAATGCTTGCAGAAACACACAATCCCTCTAAGAAACCTCCCTCAGCGGCGGACAGGCAGCACAAAAGAGACAACAACCAAGGGTGGCCACCATTCTCACTGTGCTCATGGAACATCAGCGGACTTCACCAAAAAACCTCAAACGAGGATACCATGGCTTTCTTGTGTAAACATGCAGCAATCGCTCTACAGGAAACCTGGGCAATGACGGACCACCCCATAGAAGGATACATTGAATTCCGAAAACGAGCACTCAGGGACAGCTGATTTGGTCGCCCCAAAGGCGGACTGTCCATATACATCTCAAACAACTTAAAAGGAGCCTTCAATCAATTCCATTTCAAAGAAGATTGGTTACTTGGGGTCAAAATCAATCCATGGAGGAGGCAGCGCTCACTCCTCCTCGTCAATGTGTACATCAATCCCAGCACCTGTACAAAAAAAGACCATGTGGCCCGATTGTGCGAGATCATGGATGACATCGCCATCGAATATCCCAACTCAGACCGCATCATCACGGGAGATTTCAACACAAATCTTTTTCAGGGGAATGTTGCAGACATGGAAGGGCCGGACCCTATTAATATCATCGAGGCCATGACTCAATCTAAACCCCTGAAGCAAGCCCCAAATATATTAGGTGAGCTCACTGTGACGAGATTTTACAACGCAGGCTACTTGGTAGTGAATGGCAGGTCAACAAGTGACTCACCTCCAAACAGGACCTGGTCGAACGGAAGAAAAAAGTCTTATCTAGATTTTACCATCTGTAATTCAGAACTACTGTTTAAATTGAACAGTTTCTGCATCCACCAACAGTCTGAAAGTGATCACAGGCCCCAGGTCACCACCCTCACCACACACCAGGATCTCCACAAAGTGGCACCTATAACCTACATGGGTATTCACACCGAAAATCTAAAGCGCCTTAAATGGAATGAATCCAACAGCCAGAGTGTTTTAAAAACAAGCAAGGACTTCACAATAGGCATCCTCGACAAAGATGCCAACCCGATATGGAAATGGTCGCAGCTGTGCCTTCACTTGATGAAATCATATCCAGCGACTACGCAGAGACCAAATCGCTCACCACCAGCAGGGGTTGCATCCGCCACCGTCTTAAAACCACTAAAGAGAGCAAGGAACAATGCATTGAGGATGGCTTCAAAATTCCTGGGGAACAGCGCCTTCCTTGCCACATATCATCATGCCCAAAAAACATTTAGGAGGGCAGTCTCCCAAGAGAAACAGGCTCAGGAAAACCAATATTGGGCAAAATTGGTGTGGGAAAGCAAACAAAAAAAACTCAAGGAAATTCTGGTCCCTTGTTAACCACACCAACCTGAACCTAACAAACTCTGGCTCAGCCAACATCCAGGAAGCAGAATGGGTAACATACTTAACAGCTCACTTTCAGGCACAATACCATCACGACTGCACCAGACCACCGAGGGTATGCGGGACTGGAGCTAATGTATCATTGAACATCGCCCTCAGTACAACCCCAGGCCCCAATCCTGTACTTGTACTAACAGAGGAACGAGTGGTCAAAGCAGTGACAAAAGGAAGACAAGACGGAGCACCAGGCCCGAATGGCCTGCCACAAAGGCTATATAAATCAGACATCCCCTTCTGGTCCACGGTCATATTAAATCTCTTTAATTACACCTTGAGGACATCGACAATCCCGGACTCATGGAGGGGCGCAATAATCCACCCCATTCACAAAGCTGGATCTCGAGCTATGCCGAACAACTACAGATTAATCGCGCTACTGGACATAGAGGCGAAACATTTTGCAGGACTAATTCTGGAGGATTTGAGGCAATGGACAAAGGATAACGATCTGATTTCTCTGAATCAACCAGGGTTTGTTGCCAATTCAGGTACCATGACAAACTTACTGGCAGTTTCCACTATCATCGATAAAGCTTTACTAACACGCAGGCTGGTCTTTTGCTGCTTTGTTGATTTCAAAGCAGCATTTGATAGAGTACCCAGGGCGGCCCTTTGTAAAAAACTGACACAGTGGGGTATTCCAAACAAGATACTGAACCCAATCATTCAACTCTACTCTGACACCTGGGTTCGAGTGAAGTTAGGGTCCGGCTTGCATCTCTCGCGAAAAATCATGACCTCACGTGGTGTCAAACAGGGATGCCTACTGGCGCCCCTTCTCTTTAACCTATTTATAGCCGACTTGTCAAGTACCCTAGACAAGGTAAACAGCCATCCACCTAAAATAGGAGGTGCGGCATTATGCAACCTTTTATATGCCGAGGACTACACGTTTGACAACCATCTAGAAATTAATATGGAGAAAACCCTGACAGTACCATTTGGCAAGAAACGCTACAGTGGCGGTGGCTGGTCAATCAATAAAACAAGTCTTACGATTGACCAATCATAAAAATATTTAGGCGTTCACTTGGACTCCAGGGGCAGTTTCACAGAGCAAAGCAGTGTGATTGCAGCCAAAACTACGGCTCTAGTGGTATCCTTGGCCAAACTATCAAAGAAACTTTCAGGCCCAACCCTTGCCCCCTTACTAGAAGTCCTTAGAGCAAAGATCGGGCCAACACTCTCATATGGCATAGAGATCTTTTAAGGTAAAATGAATACTGCCCTAAACAAACACACCACTAAAATCTAAAGAAAGGCACTTCACTTGCCGAGCACCGCTTCCCCGGCCCAGATTAGATTAGAGCTAGGACTAACTAACTATGAAGCCTCTAATGTCGGCACCTATCTTAAGCTGTGTCACAAATTAAGACAGGCCGAACCAGGTACACTAGAATCTCTAACCTGGAAAGAAATCAATGAGACCAACCCAGGGGGAACATTCGGCCGCCTCTCGAATGACTATATCCACCAAATGTCAGCTGCCGAACTCTGGGCCCTTAACCCCAGTCAGACCGTTTTTAAAAATATAATCAAAAAATGTGTAAGAATGAAATCTCTGGCTGCAGACAAAGCTCTAGTCACAAAGCGTAGTCATTCCTGGGCAGTAGTCAATGCCTACAAACGACGAACCCCTGCTGCCTACCTCTCCACGACATTTTCACTTCATCTAAAGCCATGTCTTATTGCTCTAAGAATGGGAGATTGGAGCTTTCTTCAAAATCTACCCACCTGGCGCCGCAAGAAGGAGGCCACAACATGTAGAGGATGCGGGTTAGCAACTGAATCAATTTTGCACGTGGTCTGGCTCTGCCCTACATTTAATTCTCAACGCAGGCGTCTGCTTAAGCCAGAATGGAACAGGCTGGGGGTTCGGTCCTGCAGGCATGCCATTACTGCTGCTTTGTCTTTAGATAATATTATTTTAAACATAAATTTGGCCAAATTTATTCAGAAAGCATACCGTAACCTAGATAAAATGGACACTGCTGAGGTCTTTGCTCATCGCTAAATCTGAATATGCATTCTAATAGAACTTGCAAAGACCGGGAGGGCTAATCTACAAATTGTAATATTGTAACTGGCATGCTTTAAGCCACATTTTATTGTTTGCTTCTCTTTTAATCATTCTTTTACTTCATGAAATTGTATACAATGTGATTTGTGCGACCTTTTAAAGATATGTTTTATATCTAAATAAAGGAATTATTATTTTATTATTAAAGTGGACGCCGTCTGGAGCACCTCAGTGAGATGACTTTTTAGGGCCACCGTAGGGAGATCAAGGTTCAGGACCTCAGCTGCCCGACCGAGCACCACTGTGTAAGAGGCGCCCTTCTCCATGGTAGGCGGGGGAGAGGCAAACCCTGAGTCAGAGGAGACATTAAGGCCGCCGGCCTCCTCTAACTCGTCCGCCCAGTCCTGCTCAGATTCACACTGATGAGCAAGAGGTTCCTCTGACCCCTCCCAGTCGTCTTCCTCCATACGTGGTACAGGCTGCTACGGCAGGGCAGGGACCAGGGAACGGCGCCAGACGGGGTTGTACAGGCGCTGTGTCCCAATGCGGATCCCAGGTAGGGACAAAAGTGTCCGGGATCCTGGGCAGAGGCAGAATAAATGGCACCCACTGCGACGCTGGAGGCAGAGCCGAGAGTGGCGCCGGAGCCGGCAGCGTGGGACCATGTGGCGCCGTGACCGGAGACAGAGGTGCAGGATCCTGTGGCGCCGGGGCCGGAGGTGCCGACGGCTCGATAGGATCAGCACATGGGACCGCGGGCACAAGGGCGCACCGGCGAGAGCCCGAGGCCTAAACAGAAGGTCCATGGTAGCAAGAAATTCTTGCACATGTGCTGGAGTCGCCGAAGGGCCTGGATAAGGTGGGTAGGCCACGGGACTCCCGGGCTCTGAAGGAGCTGCAGGGGCAGAACCTCTGTCCCCCTTGTCCACATCCGGGGAACGACGGGGGGACGTCAGAGAGCGGCAATGCTTCTTCGACTTCTTTTTGTGTCATTTCTTACCCGAATCCGAGGGTGAAGACCTGGAGCCTGAGGAGCGATGATGGTGGCCCCGCAAGCGTTCTCTGGACCGGCGCTGGGACGAGTGGACCTCAAGCAGGTTCCGGCACCGCTCCCTCAAGCACCTTCAGGGCCATGGCCAGACAGTCCATAAAGGACCGAGAGTTGTGGTCGCACTGCAGGCAGTAGAGGCAGACATCCTGGGGGTCCGCCACCAACATATTGCGACGGCAGGCCCCACAAGACTTAAAACCAGGCATCCCTACCTGCACCAGAGTAGACTGACAGGAGACAAAAGTCTCAAAAGAATAGTCAAAAAGTGACTAAGGTACGTGCTCTAACCAGATCTGCGCTTGCTGGCTCGAAAAAAGAAAGAACTGACGTCAGCGAGCATGGGTGGCGCCTAAGTAGTCTCCGTGACGTCAACTCGGCACTTACGACGCAAACTACGGACACGGAGCCGTAAGACGTCACCTACTGACGCGCAGAGGTACTGCTAGCGAAAACTTTCCGGATCCAGTCTGACGCCTGGGGATATTCTAAGGTAAGGAATCTATCACTAACGTGTCTCTTTCAGATGTTCTCTTTGTGAATCCAAAAGTAGAAAAGGGTGGAGGGAGAAGGAGGATAAACAAAGATAGGTCGGCCTCCAAGTAATCTAGCAAAAACGTTAGGAACCCAATGTACTGGATTAAGAGACCTAGCTTGTATGATGGTCACTGATCAAATTTTGTCAGTACAAACCAAAGAGAAAGAAACATCTCTTTCTAGTGTCCCCTCACTCACCGGGGTTTCCCCACGGTGACATGCTTCATTATTGGGGCCATCCCAGTTATCTATGAAAAGGGGCGTGCTGCCAGGAGCACTTAGTTGTGAAAGACTATGTGTGGTGTAAGTGAGATAGTGATAGAGTGGATGTGAGTGATTAAAAATACCGTGCTAGTGGGCCTCAACAAATTTATTTAGCTCCTAGGTTGGTATATTAAAAGGGGGGTGACACTGCTATTTAACCTTTAATCAGGGCTAATTCAGTGTGCGGTCAACATGTTTCAAGCTCCCCAGGCTTTTCATCAGGACCATACAGGGACCAGCCCTGTATTTACCACTCCTATGAGTCCCTATTTAGGGTGTGTAAAATGAATAAAGAACATTCAACGCTGTTAATTCTAAAACATGCGTGTTATAAATACGTTTGTACTGTTTCGTTACTTATGTATTGGTGCCTCTTAGCACTGCATGGTCTCTGGTAGGGGGCAGGATCACCTTATGGAAACATTGTTCCTTCACGGTGAAACCGCACCGTATTACCTAATCGTTACCCCTCCGGACCGCAGTGGTAACGATTAGGTAATACGGTGCGGTTTCACCGTGAATGTTCTTTATTAATTTGACATCGATGAAAACCTCTTGCCAGCATTGTCCAAGCTTCTGCCTTCTTTGTCCAGGGGCGCTTTTAGAGGAGCTGCTGGATTTTTTTACTTCCTCTATGCTGCCAGTGATATAACTGAGTCCAGTTTAGTCTGACTCACAAGGGAAGCCGGGCTATCCGTTGGGGCTTAATATTTCTTCACCAATCGAGGAAGCACCGGGACCGACGTGGCTGGGATCTTCATGACTTTCAGCCCCCCTTCCCTACATGATTGACAATGGGATCCCCCTGCAGGACCCCCACCTCCCTTGAACACCCTCAATGATTGGAAACCAATCTCCACCGAAGACACCATCCGTCTGATGAACTCTATCCACTCAGGATCCCCCACAGACCCATGCCCTCACCACATCTTTAACAAAGCAGCCTCCATCATATCACCGCACCTCCGAGACGTCATCAACTGCTCCCTCGACTCCGCAACCTTCCCGGAAAGCTGGAAACATGCCGAACTCAGCGCCCTCCTGAAGAAACCCACAGCTGACCCCACCGAACTCAAAAACTACCGCCCCATCTCGCTCCTTTCATTCCCGGCCAAAGTCATCGAGAAAGCAGTCAACAACCAGCTCGCCGCCTTCCTCGAAACAAACAAATCCCTCGACTCCTCACAATCCGGCTTCCGAGCCAAGCACAGCACTGAAACCGCCCTCATCGCAGCTACAGACGACATTTGAACTCTCCTGGACAATGGAGACACAGTCGCCCTCATCCTCCTTGACCTCTCCGCAGCCTTCGACACAGTCTGCCATAGCACCCTTCTACAGCGCCTCAGAAACATCGGAATTCAAGGAAAAGCACTGGAATGGATCACCTCGTTCCTCACCGGAAGAACACAGAGAGTCCGACTCCCACCATTCATCTCAGAGGCCACTGAAGTCATCTGCGGCGTACCCCAAGGATCCTCACTCAGTCCCACCCTCTTCAACGTATACATGAGCCCTCTCGCGGCCATCGCACGCCAACACAACCTCAACATCATCTCCTACGCGGATGACACTCAACTGATCCTTTCACTCACCAATTCAAGTCAAGTCAAGTCAGAAAATTTGTATAGCGCACTACATACCCAGAGGGTTTCAAGGCGCTTAGGAAGGGGAGGAGGATTATTTGTCAAATATCCACGTTTTAAGCTGCTTCACGAAGGAATGAAAGAAGTAGCCGAATGGATGAAACACAGCCGTCTGAAACTGAACTCGGATAAAACAGAAGTCCTTATCCTAGGTACCCCCCCCTCCGCCTGGGACGACTCTTGGTGGCCAGAAGCCCTTGGAAAAGCACCCATCCCGACGGACCACGCACGGAACCTGGGCGTCATCCTTGATTCCTCACTTTCAATGAACAGACAAATCAATGCCGTCTCTTCATCCTGCTTCGACTGGACTACGGAAACACCCTCTACGCCGGTACTACCGCTAAACTCCAGAAAAAACTCCAACGAATCCAGAACGCTTCAGCCAGGCTCATATTAGACATCCCGCGCAAAGAACATATCTCTGGTCACCTGAAAAACCTCCACTGGCTCCCCGTCAATAAGAGGATCACTTTCCGGCTTCTAACCCACGCACACAAAGCACTCTACGAAATCGGACCAGAATGCCTCAACACACGACTGTCCTTCTACACCCCCTCATGCCAGCTACGATCATCCAACCAAGCCCTTGCCTCTGTACCTCGCATCAATAAATCCACCATGGGAGGTAGATCCTTTTCCTACCTAGCAGCTAAAACCTGGAACTCACTTCCCACTCACCTCCGCCTTACTCAGAACCACCTAGCATTCAGAAAGCTACTTAAAACGTGGATATTTGACCAGTGATTCCCCACCCCTCTTCTAGCGCCTTGAGACCCTCTGGGTATGTAGCGCGCTATATACATTTTTTGACTTGACTTACAGACTTTTTAAAGGGTTCCTTAAAGTCATAAATAAACAGTCAGACTGCACAGAAGGCATAGACAAGTCAAACCTTTTGGCTGCCCTTTCTAGAAGATTGTGGAAACCACCTATATCCCCAGGTGGAGAATCTACTGGTCTGAGGTTCTCTCAGGAGGGTTCTAGAGGGTGAGGCTGATCTGATTGATTGTTGATTTTATTTGGTCTCTTTTACAAAAAGAGGTAGATATGTTACAAAACTAAACTGGATTGGCCTGGTTTCTAGTTTGTAATGGCTTTGCATTGCTATTTTTATTTATACCAGGGACTCCCATCTCGACGACGGGGAATGATTCAAGCATGTGAATCTATGAAAGTTCCAATACTGGAGTAACACCAATCGCAGCACACAGGGACACAATTTTGCAGGAGCTACTGGAAAAGGATGAGACCCTTGAAATTGCACCTGAGATTGCGACAGACATGCCCAAATATAGAATCTGAAAAAACAACAGTTGATGGACAGAATGCAGAAGAATGTCATACATTCACCCCAGTACAGAGATCTGGGCCTAAATCCATCGTTTTTTTGCACTCCACACCACCCCAGTTCAGACATGGCCATATGCAAATTAGCCTTGACCCTGTGCCTCATGGGAACAGTCCAGCCCGAACTGCCAAGCCATGTCTTTCCTCGACCGGAATCAAGCATCCTAGGACCGGTTTCTGGCTATCAGCTGTCATCAGATAAACAAACAGAGACTGTTTGGGAGCGGCGCACTATTCACAAGCCCCCGAGGGATGCTCCTAGTATAATTTTTACTCTATTCACTGTGTATATACACCTTTGTAAATCAAAAAATGCTTTCCAAAATTATCAGCCGTCATCAGCCAGCATAGCTTGACTCCAGTGGTGTGGTGAGCATGGGACTCACGTCTGAGCATACCCATCCCACTCGCGGTGACAAATGCAAAAACAACAGTTGATGGACAGAATGCAGAACAATGTCATACATTCACCCCAGTACAGAGATCTGGGCCTAAATCCATCGTTTTGTGCACTCCACACCACCCCAGTTCAGACATGGCCATATTCAAATCAGCCTTGACCCTGTGCCTCATGGGAACAGTCCAGCCCGAACTGCCAAGCCATGTCTTCCCTGGACCGGAATCAAGCATCCTAGGACCGGTTTCTGGCTATCCGCCGTCTTCAGCCAGGATAGCTTGACTCCAGTGGCGTGGAGTGAAGGGATACATATTGCTCTACTACACACAGAGACCTAAATGATCAATGTTGCCACACCATATGCTTTGTTACATGCATGCAATGATTGGTATCGTTTCTTACCTGTAATTCCAGCTCTCTCGGAAGGGTATTTCTATGATAGTCATAAGTGTTGAATAGTCGTGCCCATATGCTGGTCCCCCGGAGCACTTTATCTAATAAATGTTCTTAAGTGCTAAAGTTCAGCTTTCTTCGGGAAGGCCTTGAAAAGTCACTTAAAGTCATAATGCAGCCTAGGGGTAGGCTACAGTGATCAGAGTTCTTCATCTTGGAATGGCAAAAGAAGAGACTGTAATTACATATGCTCTCAGTGCATTAATTCTTTGTAATGACAAAGAGAAAAGAACCTTCACAAACCCTTTTGCTATAAGAAGGCAGAGATGAAGAAGTGCAGGGCAATATAACTAATAGGCTGCCTTTATAAGTGAAGAAAAAGTAGGCTTTGCCTTTAAGAGCAGGGAGACCACCAATATCCCATCATGCTCAGTCAGAGGCAGTTATCTCAGTTCTTTTTTGAAGGCTATACTAAACCAATAACAACGGAGCATGACATTATCTGTCCACTCCAACGGAGAGGAGGGAGGGCTGCTAATGACTATCATGGAAATACCCCTATAAGAGAACTGGAATTACAGGTAAGAAACTATACCTTCTCTCGTAGGGGATTTCAATGTACAGTCATAAGCGTTGAATAGAATAGGAATCTCATTCCCCCTGAGGCAGTGGAGTAGACAGAAAAACACCAGGAATGTAGTCCGCTAAGTAAAAAGGTTTCTGAGGGATGCCTGTCCTACTTGAGCATCTGCCCTAGCATCTGTGTCCAGGCAGTAATGTCTAGTGAAAGTATGGACTGACCTTCAAGTAGCTGCCTTGCAAATATCTGCTAAGGGAATATTCCTCATTAAGGCTGCCTTGCCTCTGGTAGAGTGAGCTGTGGGTCGACCAGAAAGAGATTTGTTGGCTAGCTGTCAGCAGCAGAGAATGCAAGAGACAATCCGCCTAGAGATTGACTGTTTAGAAGTAGCTAAACCTGCGCGGACTGGGCCATAATTGATAAACCGCTGTAATGAGCTACGAATGGCCTTGGTCTTGTCCAAACAGAATTTTCATTCCCCTTTTAACATCCAGCGAGTGGAGAGCTCTCTCCACTGGGGTAAAAGGGTTTGGAAAGAATATGGGGAAAGCGATAGTCTGGTTTAGATGGAAATCTGAGACCCCTTTAGAGAGGAACTTAGGAATAGTGCACAGCACGACTTTGGAAAAGTGGAAGACTGTGTAAGGCTCATGGATGCAAATGGCCTGGATCTCACAAACTCTCCTAGCTGATGCAATGGTCACCAGGAACACAGTTTTCCATGTGAGATGCAGTAATGAAGCTTTGTAATTGGGTTCAAAGGAAGGAAGCATGAGCCGAGAAAGTACTATATTCAGCTCCCATGGAGGAGAAGGGCGTCTAATGGGAGGAAAAACCCTCTTTAACCCCACTAGGAAATCTTTAATAACTGGAATCCTAAAGAAAGAGATTTGTGAAGGGCTTTTCCTGTATGCCATGAGAGCAGATAGTTGGACTCTGACTGAAGAGTATTGAAGAACAGATTTGGCAAGGTGTAATAAATATGGGAGAATGACTTCCTCCTGGCAAGAGGTGGGATCGACCTGTTTGGAGGAGCACCAAATGCAAAATCGTCTCCATTTAAAAGCATGAGCTGCTCATGTAGGTCGCTTTGCTTCCTTTAGAATGTCCATACAGTCCTGAGGCAGGTTTAGATGACCATACTGCACTATCTCAGGAGCTATGCTGCCAAACTCAATGAGGAAAGGCTGGGGTGTTGCAGTTGACCTCTCAACTTGGTCAGAAGGTCTGGTGCGCAAGGCTACCTGAGATGTGGACGGATAGACTGGTGAAGGAGGTCCGGTAACCACAGTTGTCTCGGCCATTCTGTGTCGATGAGAATCATCTTGGCTGTCGTGGACGCCAGTTTGTGCAGGACTGCCAGTATCAACGGTATCGGAGGAAAAGCATAAAGAAATGTGTTTGCTCAGTCGATCCATAGGGCATTCCCTAATGACCTTGATGGTAAAATCTGGAGGTGAAGTTGCAGCATTTTTTGTTTTCTGTAAAGGCTGTGCCCCACAAGCTGAAGAAATCTTGTACGACTTCTTCGTTCAGCATCCACTTGTGGTTTCCATCGAGAACCCGCCTGAGCGCGTCTGCGTGGATATTTTGTGCCCCGGGCAGATGTGCAGCTAACAACGTTAGTTTCCTGGCGATGGGCCAGTGCCAGATCGATTGAGCTTCCTGGGACAGGGCTCTGGACCACATTCCCCCCTGCTTGTTCAGGTAGTACATAGTGGTTGTATTGTCCGTCTGAACAAGTAGGGTGTTGGTCGTAAATGAAGGATGAAAGGCCTTGAGTGACAGGTGTAGTGCTCATACTTCCAGGAGGTTGATTAGATATGTCTGTTTTCTCAAGGACCATAGTCCTTGTATCTGTAGGTGATCCAGGTGGGCTCCCCACCCGAACAGTGATGCATCAATGAACAAGGTCTGCGTTGACGGTGAAAAGTCATTCCCCTCAGATGTTTCTGGAAACACCACCACTGGAGAGATTCTCCATGCACTCTTGAAGAGGACGCATATGGAGGCGAGCATTGGGAGTCAGAAATTTTCAGGAAGCCCTCGAGCAGAGGAGCGGGGAGACTGGATGTGTTATCATCTGAAGATTGAGACATTTTCGGAGAATGGATAACCGTCGTCCCTCCAAAAGAAACGCCTTTTCCTATAAAGTATTGATGGTAGCTCCTAAGTAATGTAGTATCTGAAACGGAGATGACATGGACTTTTGAACATTGATGTGCAGACCCAAGCGATGAAGCAGATTACATGTTCATAGGCAATGCTCTTGGGCTTCTGTGAAGGTGGATGCCTTGATCAGCCAAACCTCCAGATAGGGATATACAAAGATTTTGAGTTTCTGAAGGTGCATTCCCACCACGGCCATGCATTTGGAAAAGGTCCTGGACCCTAACTTGAGGACGAATGGTAGAACTGCTTATTGGTAGTGTTTCTATCCCATGGCGAACCTGAGGAATTTCCAGTGGGGCTTTGCAATAGGAATATGAAAATAAGAGTTGTGTAGATCTATTGAACAGAGACCCTGTTGAAGTTGAGGGTAAATTTGGTGTAAGGCCAGCATACTGAATATTTCCTTCCGGATCCACTTGTTTGCAAGAGTTGCTGCCAGTCCACGTGAGGAGCAGTAGAGAGGAGTAGCAGAGTGGAGCACCCTGAGCGAAGCAGCAGCAGCGGTATCGACGTTGGCGAGTGTCAGCGACGCCGTGGTCTGAGCCATGGTCTGAGCACAGCACAACACCTGTGGTGTCCCGAGATAAGGAACACCGATGCCAACCATTACAGTTACCCTTGGAGAGGCGGCGACCCAGGTGCAGGAGGGCTAAGGGGTTTGGTTCTGCCGGCGCAGTGCCTGGGTTCAGTGCTGCCCGCCACCCACTTGCCACCCGCCGCAACGTGGATCCGGGGGGAGAGACCGGCGTGAGACTGACCGCGGACCACTGACTTGCCAGACTTGTCAGACTTACAGTCCTTAGCGAGGTGGGTGCAGCTGCGGTGTGGACTTGGCTTGGACTTGGCTTCCCCCAATTTTGCCCCACCTGATTATCCTGCTCACCTCGCCCCGCCCTAGTGTACTAAAGCTGCCGAAAACTGCTGAAGCTGCAAGTAAGATCACCAGAGCAAGCAGGACAACAGTGGCACCAGCTCCAATCACAGTGAGTGTGCCTATCAGTGTGCTTATTAGTGTGTCTATCAGTTCCCTTGCAGACCCCTTGCAGACCCTTCGCAGTGGGGGGACTGTCTCACCAGCGCCCTCACCAGCAAACCACTGGGCCAGCAAACCAGTGTACTAGTGTGCAGTGAGGAGCTGAGATCAGGAGCAGCAAGCGGAGCCTGTGACCCCCAGGAAGACGGAAGGACACAGGTGGGCCAAGGGGTCTGATTCAGCCAGTGCTGGTCCGAGCTGTGCTGACTGAGTATTGCCCTCCACCTGTCGCGTCCAGATATACTGGCATGGGATCGACCGTGGACTTGCGTACTAGCCACGGTCTTGCCTGATTGCAGTAAGGTGGGTGTAGCTGCGGTGTGGCGCGGTGCGGTCCTGGCTTCCCTCAACAGACCTGTTGTCAACTTTGAAACCAACAACCACATCCCCGAAAACAGACAACAATGGCATCCCGAGGGAAGATGTGACACCATTGAGCACACAACCACCAGCGCTAACATCACTAAATAGCGACTCTATCAGAAGGTAGAGGACCCATCCAAGGTTAAAAAATAGAACCTTCCGGAAACAAAGGCCTAACAAAAAGATCTGACGTAAGTAAAAAAAGAAAGGTAGGAATAAGATACCCACAGTCCAGGTCCATCATTCAACTGACTGTTTTCCGACAGGTTCATCTACAACAGAATTATTAAATGACTAAATATCAACTGAAGAAGAGCCAGTTTCGGTAAATAGCACGAAGATCTCGAGGGCAAGCACCAAAACTACAAAGCAGCCGCAAAAGACATCTGGCTGCCTAGCAAGACCTAGTAATAAACAAGCGGACAAGAGCGAACAGAAAGGGAATCCATCTGACAAGATCCCGCCTCCAACTGCCTCCGTCCAGGAGAAGTACCAAGCAAGTATAAACATAGGGCAAGAGGCACCAACTGCCTCATCGGGAAGAACGGTGCTAATCAATGGAACACAACAAACAATAATATTGCACGGCCCAGTCTCTCGGGAGGATCAAAAAAAGCACCAACAACCTTCAAGTCATAACCATGAGAAAGACGTCAAAGTGCACGCCACAGAGAGGGCTTCATCTGATCACACAAAATACTCACACCACAGTCATAACTTTGAAACATTCACAGCAAACCTTCCTGATCAAGGGCTCCTTTTTAACAGTGTAAATAACAATACAAGAAGACCATTTCAAAACCAAGACACTCTCATCCATAGAGTAACTGTGAGCAATAGCATACAGTCACAAGATCAGGCCATAACTAAGGCCGAAGAGGCAGACACTACAATATTTCACCCTCAATACAAATCCAGAGGTCGCATGACATACTGAATAGAGGGAATATTCTATGGTTCTTACATTCCATCATAGCCCTAGTAAACATTGAAACCCTTCACTTACTGTCAGTGGAATTTCTGCAACCAAACAGTTAGAGCACAGAAGCAACTAGAACAACATGGCGAACCGCAGAGGTTGCAGGCAGAATTCTACGGGAAAGAGAAAGCTTTTTAAACTGGGGGATAGGGCTGGAATCGATCCCAAAACGATTATACCGAGCTCCTTTCCTTAAAGTAAAAAAACAACAACCCAAGTCTGATGACTTTTTCAGTCTTGAAACAAGCAAAAAGCAGAACACCAGGCACAACAACCGAGGCAAATTTGATAATCGCACTGCAATCGACTCATGGTCCCCCAGATTCATTGCCTCCTTCAACGTTTAACAATTGGACTGGCATACATTGGCAAATAATACAGGCATGTCTAAAATGACAGGCGACAGACACAGTACAGCCTTTACAAACAGAATGCAACGGAATTGCCGTATGTGTCTCAAACATGAACGGCCTAGCCTCTAAAATGCATAAACAAGAGTTCATAAAGTACCTAACAACCTTTGACATAATCCTGCTTCAAGAGACTTGGGAAGATAAGCCCTTTGAGCTGCAAGGTTACACCACCTACTCATTCCCGGCGACAAAGGTATCAGCCTTTGGCCGCCGCTCGGGGGCTTACAGTTTCTTGCCTCAATAACTGAAACTGGAGAGCTTCTCCCTGTTACCATACATTTAACACCACCAAGCAGTATTCAAGCCACAAAGGTAGCGCTCATGTTTAATTAGTCCAAACAGGACATCATAATAATAAATGTTTATGTGCACCCGAAACAAAAATCAAAGGCAGCGAAGGAGCTGTTATTGGAGTTGCAGAGATTAATGAAAGAAGAGTCAACAAATCTTATAATTCTGTCTGGCGACTTCAACATGCACCTCTTAGGGTCTACCAAGGAAGAGGATTCAACGCAGGACCTCTCGAGTGCATGGGGAATTCCAACACAGGGCCAAATACAGTCCACCAAGCCATCTAGGATCGCAATGAATTTACTTAGGGACCTAGAACACCCAAATATGGGAGCCTTGAACGGCCAGTTTAAAGACGACAGCCCACAAGCAGCCATGTACCACTCAACAGCCATATCATCACATTTAGACTTTATCTTTACGACTCTTGACTCTGTTTAACAAAATAGCTACCTTCAAGATCGGTAACAACAAATGCAGCTACCACCTCCCACAAGAGTTGTATCTTCAAATAAGACCTTGCCAAACCCCAGAAATCAGCAATTCCATCTCGCTGGAGGAAACTACCAACCTAAAAAGAATAAGGTGGAACTCCAACAATATTGACAAAATAGCAGTAGGAGCCCAAGCTCTATACAATCAAGGTCAAATCAATTCAACCCATCCAATAGAAAGCTGGGAAACATTTGTCAAATCCCTAGGAGACAAATATTCACATAGCAATGGCTGGAAACAAGGTAAAGTGGCAGCTGCTCCAATCAACGCACAAAAAAACC
The DNA here is from genome assembly GCF_964263255.1 of Lissotriton vulgaris. Taxonomy (NCBI): domain Eukaryota; kingdom Metazoa; phylum Chordata; class Amphibia; order Caudata; family Salamandridae; genus Lissotriton; species Lissotriton vulgaris. The sequence continues at coordinate 1,093,491,518 of NC_141685.1, forward strand.
CTGTCTCTAAAAAACGAAAGCAAACTATAAATCGAACTCTAAATCAACAACGCTAATCCCCAAATACCTTGCAGGGCTCGAAAAATCACTCAAAATGTACTAGACCTGCAGGTCTAGTAACCAACAGAATCTCCTCGACCTAACTGAAATGCACTTGACCTCTAACTCTGAAAGCTGAGCAAATGTGACAAATTAACAAGATTCAAAAGCATTATTATTGCTCATTTACTTTGTGAGCAATAAAGATGCCTTTAAATCTTGCTATCTTGTCACATTTCCTCTGCTTTCAGAGGCAGAGGTCAAGTGTCAGTTTGCATTCCTACTCGACAGAAAGGGCGAGTAGGACCTAAAAATAGCTCGTCCTCAATTAATCTGACTCGCAAATGCGAGCGGTCGAGTGAATTTCGAGCCCTGCCTTGAGACTGCAAGGCACACTCCATGAGTTAAAGAACTAAGTAACAAAAGGAGATGGGCGAAGAAAAGGGCAAAGGATAATGATCTTTGGGCGAAACTTATGTTCGATGAAAACCAGAAAAACAGTGCCAAATTCTGACAATCAGTCAACAAATTGCAGCATCCAAATCCTCATGGTATCAATTCCAACATCACTGAAGCCACCTGGGCCGACTATTTATTTAAACATTTCAATGATCAAGAATCTGAAACAGCAGTTTTCCTGGCCTTCTCAAGTAGGGTGGGAAGAAATCAAAATCACCTAAGTGATGCGGGCATCGAACGGTCTAACCAGTCACAGCCCGAATCAGCTCTTCCATCAAGTCACGACCGCCCATCTTGTCTAGAAGACAGGCAAAAAGAATTCCTGGTTGAAGCAATAAGAAAACAAATATCTAGAGGCAGACGGGCAGGAGCACCAGGTCTGAACGGCATACCAGCGTTGTTATATAAACAGGGCTCTGACTTCTGTAGAAACGCACTAGTCCCAGTAATGTCAAGTCAAGTCAAGTCAAGTGATTTATATAGCGCACTACATACCCAGAGTGTCTCAAGGCGCTTAAGGAGGGGTGGTGAATTACTTGTCAAATATCCACGTTTTAAGTTGCTTTCTGAATGCTAGATGGTTCTGGGTAAGGCGAAGGTAAGTGGGAAGTGAGTTCCAGGTTTTAGCAGCCAGGTAGGAGAAGGATCTACCTCCCATGGTGGTCTTGTTGATGCGAGGTACAGTGGCAAGGGCTTGGTTGGAAGAACGAAGCTGGCTGGGGGGAGGGGGTGTAGAAGGACAGTTGTGTGTTGAGGCATTCTGGTCCGATTTCGTAGAGTGCTTTGTGTGCGTGGGTTAGGAGCCGGAAAGTGATCCTCTTATTGACGATAAGCCAGTGGAGGTTTTTCAGGTGACCAGAGATATGTTCTCTACGCGGGATGTCTAATATGAGCCTGGCTGAGGCGTTTTGGATTTGTTGGAGTTTTTTCTGGAGTTTAGCGGTAGTCCCGGCGTAGAGGGTGTTTCCATAGTCCAGTCGGCTCGTGACCAGAGCGTGGGTGACAGTTTTCCTAGTTTCGGTGGGGATCCAACAAAATGTTTTTTTGAGCATGCGAAGAATGTTGAAGCAGGATGAGGAGACGGCGTTGACTTGTCTGTTCATTGAAAGTGAGGAATCCAGGATGACGCCCAGGTTCCGTGCGTGGTCTGTCGGGATGGGTGCTTTTCCAAGGGCTTCTGGCCACCAAGAGTCGTCCCATGCGGAGGGGGAGGTACCTAAGATGAGGACTTCTGTTTTATCAGAGTTCAGTTTCAGACGGCTGTGTTTCATCCATTCGGCTACTTCTTTCATTCCTTCGTGTAGGTTAGTTTTGGCGGTGCTAGGGTCATTGGTGAGTGAAAGGATCAGTTGAGTGTCATCCGCGTAGGAGATGATGTTGAGGTTGTGTTGGCGGGCGATGGCTGCGAGGGGGCTCATGTATACTTTGAAAAGTGTGGGGCTGAGTGAAGATCCTTGTGGTACGCCGCAGATGACTTCAGTGGCCTCTGACTTGAATGGTGGGAGGCGGACTTTCTGGGTTCTTCCGGTGAGGAACGAGGTGATCCATTCCAGTGCTTTTCCTTGGATTCCGATGTTTCTGAGGCGCTGTAGAAAGGTGCTATGGCAGACTGTGTCAAAGGCTGCGGAGAGGTCGAGGAGGATGAGGGCGACTGTGTCTCCATTGTCCAGAAGAGTTCGGATGTCGTCTGTGGCTGCGATGAGGGCGGTCTCAGTGCTGTGTTTTGCTCGGAAGCCGGACTGTGAGGAGTCGAGGGATTTGTTGGCTTCGAGGAAGGCGGCGAGCTGGTTGTTGACAGCTTTCTCGATGACTTTGGCCGGGAATGGAAGGAGCGAGATGGGGCGGTAATTTTTGAGTTCGGTGGGGTCCGCTGTGGGTTTCTTCAGAAGGGCGCTAAGTTCAGCGTGTTTCCAGCTTTCCGGGAAGGTGGCGGATTTGAAGGAGCAGTTGATGACGTCACAGAGGTGCGGTGCTATGATGGAGTCTGCTTTGTTGAAGATGTGGTGAGGGCATGGGTCTGTGGGGGATCCTGAGTGGATGGAGTTCATCAGGCGGATGGTGTCCTCAGTGGAGATTGTGTTCCAGTCATTAAGGATGTTTGAGGGGGGTGAAGGTCCAGCAGATGGTTGGGTGGGTTGGTCTCCGGGTTGGTTGTCGAAGCTGTTGTGGATGTCTGCAATTTTGTTGTGGAAGAATGAGGCTAGGGAGTCGCAGAGGGCTTGAGAGGGGGTGATGTCGTTAGAGTTGGCCGAGGGATTGGTAAATTCCTTGACGATGTTGAAAAGTTCCTTGCTGTTGTTATCTAGTCGTTCCTTGAAGGCGGTTTTCTTGGCCTTTCGGATCAGTTGGTGGTGTATGCGCGTGGCGATTTTGAAGGCGTCCTTGGTGCTGGTGGTTGGGTCTTTTTTCCAGGCTTTCTCAAGGGAGCGGCAGAGTTTCTTGGATTTCTTAAGATCATCGTTGAACCATGAGGCCTTTTTGCTGCCAAGTTTGCTTTGTCGTTTTTTCAGTGGTGCTAGGGTGTCGGCGCTGTTGGATAGCCATAGGGTGAGGTCGGTGGCGGCTTGGTCGGGGTTTGAGGGGTGGGCTGGGGGGTTTAGGAGAAGCGATGAGGAGATCTGGTCGATGGTGATTTTGTTCCAGTTTCTTTGCAGAGTTGGTTGGGGGTGGTTGTTGGGTTTGGGCTTGTTGTAGGTAAAGTGAACGCAGCTGTGGTCAGTCCAAAGGAGATTCGTGGTGTGGCTGAAGGAGACATGATTGCTGGAGGTGAAGATAGGGTCGAGAGTGTGACCTGCGATGTGGGTGGGGGAAGTGACCAGTTGTTTAAGTCCGAGGTTGGCGAGGTTGTCCAGCAAGGTGGTGGAGTTGCGGTCGTTGTTCTTTTCAAGGTGAAAGTTGAGGTCTCCCAGAAGGATGTAATCTTTGGAGGGGAGCGCGTGTGAGTGATGAAGTCCGTGATGTCCTCCACTAAATTGAGCGGCGGGGTCCTGGAGGCCTGTAAAGGAGGGTGCCTCTGAGTGTGGTCTTGGGGTCGATGTGGATCTGGAAGTGAAGGTGTTCAGAGTTGCGAGGTTGACGTCAGAGCTGGTTGAGATTTGGATGGATTTCATATGGACGATAGCGATTCCTCCTCCTGTGTGGCCGGTACGATCCTTGCGTATGATCTTATAATCTTCTGGGATGGCAATGGTAATGTCTGGGGCGGAGGAGGCGTTCATCCATGTTTCCGTAAGGAAAGCGACGTCCGGAGAGATGGTGTCTAGTAGATTCCATAAGTCAATGCGTGCCTGTGGACCGATCGGGTGTTGAGCAAAATGCATTGTAGGTGGTTGGTGTCGGGAAACTGAGGTGTGATCGTAGCGGACTGGTTGACGGTGCAGAAGAATTTGCAGGAGAAGCATGAGAAAGGTCCATGGTGTGTCAGGAGCGGCTTGGACGCAGTTGGGGGAGCGGCCGGGGTTAAGGGCTAGGAGGGTGGTGGCATCGTAGGTAACGTGGGGGAGCTGGGCAATGCGAGGGACAGGGGACTGGCGCTGGGCGCGGTCCAGGCGCGGACGGGCGTAGACGGGCTTACCTTTGGCGCACCTTCGGCGCGGATTGGGCGCGAACGCTGCTGCGCGTGGACGCTGCGCGTGGACGCTGCGCGCATGAGCTACT